>NC_092378.1:92442704-93642704 GCF_030028105.1 Mobula birostris
ACTCAGATTGCTGTATCAGACCATGATTGATCCGAGACGAATGTCCCAGCAATACGCAGATTGCTGTATCAGACCATGATTGATCCGAGACTATTATCCCTGCAATACTCAGATTGCTGTACCAGACCATGATTGATCCGAGACTATTGTCCCTGCAATACGCAGATTGCTGTATCAGACCATGATTGATCCGAGACTATTACTCCCTGCAATACTCAGATTGCTGTACCAGACCATGATTGATCCGAGAATATTACTCCCTGCAATACTCAGATTGCGGTACCAGACCATGATTGATCCGAGACTATTACTCCCTGCAATACTCAGATTGCTGTACCAGACCATGATTGATCCGAGACTATTATCCCTGCAATGCTCAGATTGATGTACCAGACCATGGTTGATCCGAGACTAATTATCCCTGCAATACTCAGAGTATTACTCCCTGCAATAATCAGATTAATGTATCAGACCATGGTTGATCCGAGACTATTACTCCCTACAATACTCAGATTGCTGTATCAGACAATGGTTGATCCGAGACTATTACTCCCTGCAATACTCAGATTGCTGTATCAGACCATGGTTGATCCGAGACTATTACTCCCTGCAATACTCAAATTGCTGTATCAGACCATGGTCGATCCGAGACTATTACTCCTGCAATACTCAGATTGCTGTATCAGACCATGGTTGATCCGAGACTATTACTCCTGCAATACTCAGATTGCTGTACCAGACCATGATTGATCCGAGACTATTATCCCTGCAATACTCAGACTATTACTCCCTGCAATACTCAGATTGCTGTATAACACCATGGTTCATCCGAGACTATTACTCTCTGCAATACTCAGATTGCTGTATCAGACCATGGTTTATCCGAGACTATTACTCCTGCAATATTCAGATTGCTGTATCAGACCATGGTTGATCAGAGACTATTAATCTCTTCAATACTCAGATTGTTGTATCAGACCAGGTTGATCTGAGACTGTTATTCCCTGCAATACTCAGATTGCTGTACCAGACCATGATTCATCCCAGACTATTACTCCCTGCAATACTCCGATTGCTGTACCAGACCATGATTGATCCCAGACTATTATCCCTGCAATACTCAGATTGCTGTACCAGACCATGATTGATCCGGACTATTATCCCTACAATACTCAGATTGCTGTATCAGACCATGATTGATCCGGGACTATTATCCCTGCAATACTCAGATTATTGCTCCCTGCAATACTCAGATTGCTGTACCAGACCAAGATTGATCCGAGACTATTACTCTCTGCAATACTCAGATTGCTACATCAGACCATGATTGATTCTAGACTATTACTCCCTGCAATACTCAGATTGCTGTACCAGACCATGATTGATCCGAGTCTATAACTCCCTGCAATACTCAGATTGCTGTTCCAGACCATGATTCATCCGAGACTATTATCCCTGCAATGCTCAGATTGCTGTACCAGACCATGATTGATCCGAGACTATTATCCCTGCAATACTCTGATTATTACTCCCCTGCAATACTCAGATTGCTGTACCAGACCATGATTGATCCGAGACTATTATGCCTGCAATACTCAGATTGCTGTATCAGACCATTATTGACCCGAGACTATTATCCTGCACCTACTCAGATTGCTGTATCAGACCATGATTGATCCGGGACTATTATCCCTGCAATACTCAGATTATTACTCTCTGCAATGCTCAGATTGCTGTATCAGACCATGATTGCATCCGAGACTATTACTCCCTGCAATACTCAGATTGCTGTATCAGACCATGGTTGATCCGAGACTATTACTCCCTGAAATACTCAGATTGCTGTACCAGACCATGATTGATCCGAGACTATTACTCTCTGCAATACTCAGATTGCTGTATCAGACCATGGTTGATCCGAGACTATTACTCCCTGCAATACTCAGGTTGCTGTACCAGACCATTATTGATCTGAGAATATTAATCCCTGCAATACTCAGATTGCTGTATCAGACCATGATTGATCCGAGACTATTACTCCCTGCAATACTCAAATTGCTGTATCAGACCATGGCGTTTCGAGACCATTACTCCCTGCAATACTCAGATTGCTGTATCAGATCATGGTTCATCCGAGACTATTACTCCCTGCAATACTCAGATTGCTGTATCAGACCATGGTTGATCCGAGACTATTACTCCTGCAACACTCAGATTGCTGTACCAAACCATGATTGATCCGAGACTATTACTCTCTGCAATACTCAGATTGCTGTATCAGACCATGGTTGATCCGAGACTATTACTCCCTGCAATACTCAGATTGCTGTATCAGACCATGGTTGATCCGAGACTATTACTCTCTACAATACTCAGATTGCTGTGTCAGACCATGGTTGATCTGAGACTATTATTCCCTGCAATTCTAAGATTGCTGTACCAGACCATGATTGATCAGAAACTATTATCCCTGCAATACTCAGATTGCTGTATCACACACCATGATTGATCCGAGAGTATTATCCCTGCAATACTCAGATTATTACTCCATGCAATACTCAGATTGCTGTACCAGACCATGATTGATCCGAGACTATTATTCCCTGCAATACTCCGATTGCTGTACCAGACCATGATTGATCCGAGACTATTATCCCTGCAATACTCATGTTGCTGTACCAGACCATGATTGATCCGAGAATATTACTCCCTGCAATACTCAGATTGCTGTACCAGACCGTGATTTATCCGAGACTATTATCCCTGCAATACTGAGATTGCTGTATCAGACCATGATTGATCCGAGACTATTATCCCTGCAATACTCAGATTGCTGTATCAGACCATGATTGATCCGGGACTATTATCCCTGCAATACTCAGATTGCTGTATCAGACCATGATTGATCCGAGACTATTACTCCCTGCAATACTCAGATTGCTGTACCACCCCATGATTGATCCGAGACTATTACTCCCTGCAATCCTCAGATTATTACTTCCTGCAATACTCAGATTGCTGTATCACACCATGATTAATCCGAGACTATTACTCCTGCAATACTCAGATTGCTGTATCAGACCATGATTGATCCGAGACTATTACTTCCTGCAATACTCAAATTGCTGTATCAGACCATGGTCGATCAGAGACTATTACTCGCTGCAATACTCAGATTGCTGTACCTGATCATGGTTCATCCGAGACGATTACTCCCTGCAATACTCAGATTGCTGTACCAGACCATGACTGATCCGAGCCTATTACTCTCTGCAATACTCAGATTGCTGTATCAGACCATGATTGATCCGAGGACTATTATCCCTGCAATACTCGGATTGCTGTATCAGACCATGATTGATCCGGGACTATTATCCCTGCAATTCTCAGATTATTACTCCCTGCAATACTCAGATTGCTGTACTAGACCATGATTGATCCGAGACTATTACTCTCTGCAATACTCAGATTGCTGTATCAGACCATGGTTGATCCGAGACTAATACTACCTGCAATACTCAGATTGCTGTACCAGACCATGATTGATCTGAGAATATTACTCCCTGTAATACTCAGATTGCTGTACCAGACCATGATTGATCCGAAACTAATACTCCCTGCAATACTCAGATTGCTGTACCAGACCATGATTGATCCGAGACTATTACTCCCTGCGATGCTCAGATTGCTGTACCAGACCATGATTAATCCGAGACTATTATCCCTGCAATACTAAGATTATTACTCCCTGCAATACTCAGATTGCTGTACCAGACCATGATTGATCCGAGACTATTATCCCTGCAATACTCAGATTGCTGTATCAGACCATGATTGATCCGAGACTATTATCCCTGCAATACTCAGATTGCTGTATCAGACCATGATTGATCCGGGACTATTATCCCTGCAATACTCAGGATTATTACTCCCTGCAATACTCAGGATTGCTGTATCAGACCATGATTGATCCGAGACGAATGTCCAGCAATACGCAGATTGCTGTATCAGACATGATTGATCCGAGACTATTATCCCTGCAATACTCAGATTGCTGTACCAGACCATGATTGATCCGAGACTATTGTCCCTGCAATACGCAGATTGCTGTATCAGACCATGATTGATCCGAGACTATTACTCCCTGCAATACTCAGATTGCTGTACCAGACCATGATTGATCCGAGACTATTACTCCCTGCAATACTCAGATTGCGATACCAGACCATGATTGATCCGAGACTATTACTCCCTGCAATACTCAGATTGCTGTACCAGACCATGATTGATCCGAGACTATTATCCCTGCAATGCTCAGATTGATGTACCAGACCATGGTTCATCCGAGACTATTATCCCTGCAATACTAAGATTATTACTCCCTGCAATACTCAGATTGCTGTACCAGACCATGATTGATCCGAGACTATTATCCCTGCAATACACAGATTGCTGTATCAGACCATGATTGATCCGAGACTATTATCCCTGCAATACTCAGATTGCTGTATCAGACCATGATTGATCCGGGACTATTATCCCTGCAATACTCAGATTATTACTCCCTGCAATACTCAGATTGCTGTATCAGACCATGATTGATCCGAGACGAATGTCCCAGCAATACGCAGATTGCTGTATCAGACCATGATTGATCCGAGACTATTGTCCCTGCAATACGCAGATTGCTGTATCAGGCCATGATTGATCCGAGACTATTACTCCCTGCAATACTCAGATTGCTGTACCAGACCATGATTGATCCGAGACTATTACTCCCTGCAATACTCAGATTGCGGTACCAGACCATGATTGATCCGAGACTATTACTCCTTGCAATACTCAGATTGCTGTACCAGACCATGATTGATCCGAGACTATTATCCCTGCAATGCTCAGATTGATGTACCAGACCATGGTTGATCCGAGACTATTATCCCTGCAATACTCAGAGTATTACTCCCTGCAATAATCAGATTAATGTATCAGACCATGGTTGATCCGAGACTATTAGTCCCTGCAATACTCAGATTGCTGTATCAGACAATGGTTGATCCGAGACTATTACTCCCTGCAATACTCAGATTGCGGTATCAGACCATGGTTGATCCGAGACTATTACTCCCTGCAATACTCAGATTGCTGTATCAGACCATGGTTGATCCGAGACTATTACTCCCTGCAATACTCAGATTGCTGTACCAGACCATGATTGATCCGAGACTATTATCCCTGCAATACTCAGACTATTACTCCCTGCAATACTCAGATTGCTGTATCACACCATGGTTCATCCGAGACTATTACTCTCTGCAATACTCAGATTGCTGTATCAGACCATGGTTGATCCGAGACTATTACTCCCTGCAATACTCAGATTGCTGTATCAGACCATGGTTGATCAGAGACTAGTAATCTCTGCAATACTCAGATTGTTGTATCAGACCAGGGTTGATCTGAGACTATTATTCCCTGCAATACTCAGATTGCTGTACCAGACCATGATTCATCCCAGACTATTACTCCCTGCAATACTCCGATTGCTGTACCAGACCATGATTGATCCCAGACTATTATCCCTGCAATACTCAGATTGCTGTACCAGACCATGATTGATCCGGGACTATTATCCCTACAATACTCAGATAGCTGTATCAGACCATGATTGATCCGGGACTATTATCCCTGCAATACTCAGATTATTACTCCCTGCAATACTCAGATTGCTGTACCAGACAAAGATTGATCCGAGACTATTACTCTCTGCAATACTCAGATTGCTACATCAGACCATGATTGATCCTAGACTATTACTCCCTGCAATACTCAGATTGCTGTACCAGACCATGATTGAGCTGAGAATATTACTCCCTGCAATACTCAGATTGCTGTACCAGACCATGCTTGATCCGAAACTATTACTCACTGCAATACTCAGATTGCTGTACCAGACCATGATTGATCCGACACTATTACTCCCTGCAATACTCAGATTGCTGTATCAGACCATGATTGATCCGAGTCTATTACTCCCTGCAATACTCAGATTGCTGTTCCAGACCATGATTGATCCGAGACTATTATGCCTGCAATGCTCTGATTATTACTCCCTGCAATACTGAGATTGCTGTACCAGACCATGATTGATCCGAGACTATTATGCCTGCAATACTCAAATTGCTGTATCAGACCATGATTGATCCGAGACTATTACTCCCTGCAATACTCAGATTGCTGTATCAGATCATGGTTCATCCGAGACTATTACTCCCTGCAATACTCAGATTGCTGTATCAGACCATGGTTGATCCGAGAGTATTACTCCCTGCAATTCTTAGATTGCTGTACCAGACCATGATTGATCCGAAACTATTACTCTCTGCAATACTCAGATTGCTGTATCAGACCATGATTGATCCGGGACTATTATCCCTGCAATACTCAGACTATTACTCTCTGCAATACTCAGATTGCAGTATCAGACCATGATTGATCCGAGACTATTACTCCCTGCAATCCTCAGATTGCTGTACCAGACCATGATTGATCTGAGAATATTACTCCCTGCAATACACAGATTGCTTTACCAGACCACGATTGATCCGAGACTATTATTCCGGCTATACTCAGATTATTACTCCCTGCAACACTCAGATTGCTGTACCAGACCATGATTGATCCGAGACTATTACTCTCTGCAATACTCAGATTGCTATATCAGACCATGGTTGATCCGAGACTATTACTGCCTGCAATACTCAGATTGCTGTACCAGACCATTATTGATCTGAGAATATTACCCCCTGCAATACTCAGATTACTGTACCAGACCATGGTTGATCCGAGACTATTACTCCCTGCAATACTCAGATTGCTCTACCAGACCATGATTGATCCGAGACTATTATCCCTGCAATGCTCAGATTGCTGTACCAGACCATGATTGATCCGAGACTATTATCCCTGCGATACTCCGACTATTACTCCCTGCAATACTCAGATTGCTGTATCAGACCATTATTGATCCGAGACTATTATCCCTGCAATTCTCAGATTATTACTCCCTGCAATACTCAGATTGCTGTACTAGACCATGATTGATCCGAGACTATTACTCTCTGCAATACTCAGATTGCTGTATCAGACCATGGTTGATCCGAGACTATTACTACCTGCAATACTCAGATTGCTGTACCAGACCATGATTGATCTGAGAATATTACTCCCTGCAATACTCAGATTGCTGTACCAGACCATGATTGATCCGAAACTAATACTCCCTGCAATACTCAGATTGCTGTACCAGACCATGATTGATCCGAGACTATTACTCCCTGCAATGCTCAGATTTCTGTACCAGACCATGATTAATCCGAGACTATTATCCCTGCAATGCTCAGATTGCTGTACCAGACCATGATTGATCCGAGACTATTATCCCTGCAATACTAAGATTATTACTCCCTGCAATACTCAGATTGCTGTACCAGACCATGATTGATCCGAGACTATTATCCCTGCAATACTCAGATTGCTGTATCAGACCATGATTGATCCGAGACTATTATCCCTGCAATACTCAGATTGCTGTATCAGACCATGATTGATCCGGGACTATTATCCCTGCAATACTCAGATTATTACTCCCTGCAATACTCAGATTGCTGTATCAGACCATGATTGATCCGAGACGAATGTCCCAGCAATACGCAGATTGCTGTATCAGACCATGATTGATCCGAGACTATTATCCCTGCAATATTCAGATTGCTCTACCAGACCATGATTGATCCTAGACTATTGTCCCTGCAATACGCAGATTGCTGTATCAGACCATGATTGATCCGAGACTATTACTCCCTGCAATACTCAGATTGCTGTACCAGACCATGATTGATCCGAGACTATTACTCCCTGCAATACTCAGATTGCGGTACCAGACCATGATTGATCCGAGACTATTACTCCCTGCAATACTCAGATTGCTGTACCAGACCATGATTGATCCGAGACTATTATCCCTGCAATGCTCAGATTGATGTACCAGACCATGGTTGATCCGAGACTATTATCCCTGCAATACTAAGATTATTACTCCCTGCAATACTCAGATTGCTGTACCAGACCATGATTGATCCGAGACTATTATCCCTGCAATACTCAGATTGCTGTATCAGACCATGATTGATCCGAGACTATTATCCCTGCAATACTCAGATTGCTGTATCAGACCATGATTGATCGGGGACTATTATCCCTGCAATACTCAGATTATTACTCCCTGCAATACTCAGATTATTACTCCCTGCAATACTCAGATTGCTGTATCAGACCATGATTGATCCGAGACGAATGTCCCAGCAATACGCAGATTGCTGTATCAGACCATGATTGATCCGAGACTATTATCCCTGCAATACTCAGATTGCTGTACCAGACCATGATTGATCCGAGACTATTGTCCCTGCAATACGCAGATTGCTGTATCAGACCATGATTGATCCGAGACTATTACTCCCTGCAATACTCAGATTGCTGTACCAGACCATGATTGATCCGAGAATATTACTCCCTGCAATACTCAGATTGCGGAACCAGACCATGATTGATCCGAGACTATTACTCCCTGCAATACTCAGATTGCTGTACCAGACCATGATTGATCCGAGACTATTATCCCTGCAATGCTCAGATTGATGTACCAGACCATGGTTGATCCGAGACTATTATCCCTGCAATACTCAGAGTATTACTCCCTGCAATAATCAGATTAATGTATCAGACCATGGTTGATCCGAGACTATTACTCCCTACAATACTCAGATTGCTGTATCAGACAATGGTTGATCCGAGACTATTACTCCCTGCAATACTCAGATTGCTGTATCAGACCATGGTTGATCCGAGACTATTACTCCCTGCAATACTCAAATTGCTGTATCAGACCATGGTCGATCCGAGACTATTACTCATCGCAATACTCAGATTGCTGTATCAGACCATGGTTGATCCGAGACTATTACTCCCTGCAATACTCAGATTGCTGTACCAGACCATGATTGATCCGAGACTATTATCCCTGCAATACTCAGACTATTACTCCCTGCAATACTCAGATTGCTGTATAACACCATGGTTCATCCGAGACTATTACTCTCTGCAATACTCAGATTGCTGTATCAGACCATGGTTTATCCGAGACTATTACTCCCTGCAATATTCAGATTGCTGTATCAGACCATGGTTGATCAGAGACTATTAATCTCTTCAATACTCAGATTGTTGTATCAGACCAGGGTTGATCTGAGACTGTTATTCCCTGCAATACTCAGATTGCTGTACCAGACCATGATTCATCCCAGACTATTACTCCCTGCAATACTCCGATTGCTGTACCAGACCATGATTGATCCCAGACTATTATCCCTGCAATACTCAGATTGCTGTACCAGACCATGATTGATCCGGGACTATTATCCCTACAATACTCAGATTGCTGTATCAGACCATGATTGATCCGGGACTATTATCCCTGCAATACTCAGATTATTGCTCCCTGCAATACTCAGATTGCTGTACCAGACCAAGATTGATCCGAGACTATTACTCTCTGCAATACTCAGATTGCTACATCAGACCATGATTGATTCTAGACTATTACTCCCTGCAATACTCAGATTGCTGTACCAGACCATGATTGATCCGAGTCTATTACTCCCTGCAATACTCAGATTGCTGTTCCAGACCATGATTCATCCGAGACTATTATCCCTGCAATGCTCAGATTGCTGTACCAGACCATGATTGATCCGAGACTATTATCCCTGCAATACTCTGATTATTACTCCCTGCAATACTCAGATTGCTGTACCAGACCATGATTGATCCGAGACTATTATGCCTGCAATACTCAGATTGCTGTATCAGACCATGATTGACCCGAGACTATTATCCCTGCAATACTCAGATTGCTGTATCAGACCATGATTGATCCGGGACTATTATCCCTGCAATACTCAGATTATTACTCTCTGCAATGCTCAGATTGCTGTATCAGACCATGATTGATCCGAGACTATTACTCCCTGCAATACTCAGATTGCTGTATCAGACCATGGTTGATCCGAGACTATTACTCCCTGAAATACTCAGATTGCTGTACCAGACCATGATTGATCCGAGACTATTACTCTCTGCAATACTCAGATTGCTGTATCAGACCATGGTTGATCCGAGACTATTACTCCCTGCAATACTCAGGTTGCTGTACCAGACCATTATTGATCTGAGAATATTAATCCCTGCAATACTCAGATTGCTGTATCAGACCATGATTGATCCGAGACTATTACTCCCTGCAATACTCAAATTGCTGTATCAGACCATGGTCGTTTCGAGACCATTACTCCCTGCAATACTCAGATTGCTGTATCAGATCATGGTTCATCCGAGACTATTACTCCCTGCAATACTCAGATTGCTGTATCAGACCATGATTGATCCGAGACTATTACTCTCTACAATACTCAGATTGCTGTATCAGACCATGGTTGATCCGAGACTATTACTCCCTGCAATACTCAGATTGCTGTATCAGACCATGGTTGATCCGAGACTATTACTCTCTACAATACTCAGATTGCTGTGTCAGACCATGGTTGATCTGAGACTATTATTCCCTGCAATTCTAAGATTGCTGTACCAGACCATGATTGATCAGAAACTATTATCCCTGCAATACTCAGATTGCTGTATCACACCATGATTGATCCGAGAGTATTATCCCTGCAATACTCAGATTATTACTCCATGCAATACTCAGATTGCTGTACCAGACCATGATTGATCCGAGACTATTATTCCCTGCAATACTCCGATTGCTGTACCAGACCATGATTGATCCGAGACTATTATCCCTGCAATACTCATGTTGCTGTACCAGACCATGATTGATCCGAGAATATTACTCCCTGCAATACTCAGATTGCTGTACCAGACCGTGATTTATCCGAGACTATTATCCCTGCAATACTGAGATTGCTGTATAAGACCATGATTGATCCGAGACTATTATCCCTGCAATACTCAGATTGCTGTATCAGACCATGATTGATCCGGGACTATTATCCCTGCAATACTCAGATTGCTGTATCAGACCATGATTGATCCGAGACTATTACTCCCTGCAATACTCAGATTGCTGTACCACACCATGATTGATCCGAGACTATTACTCCCTGCAATCCTCAGATTATTACTTCCTGCAATACTCAGATTGCTGTATCACACCATGATTAATCCGAGACTATTACTCCCTGCAATACTCAGATTGCTGTATCAGACCATGATTGATCCGAGACTATTACTTCCTGCAATACTCAAATTGCTGTATCAGACCATGGTCGATCAGAGACTATTACTCGCTGCAATACTCAGATTGCTGTACCTGATCATGGTTCATCCGAGACGATTACTCCCTGCAATACTCAGATTGCTGTACCAGACCATGACTGATCCGAGCCTATTACTCTCTGCAATACTCAGATTGCTGTATCAGACCATGATTGATCCGAGACTATTATCCCTGCAATACTCGGATTGCTGTATCAGACCATGATTGATCCGGGACTATTATCCCTGCAATTCTCAGATTATTACTCCCTGCAATACTCAGATTGCTGTACTAGACCATGATTGATCCGAGACTATTACTCTCTGCAATACTCAGATTGCTGTATCAGACCATGGTTGATCCGAGACTAATACTACCTGCAATACTCAGATTGCTGTACCAGACCATGATTGATCTGAGAATATTACTCCCTGTAATACTCAGATTGCTGTACCAGACCATGATTGATCCGAAACTAATACTCCCTGCAATACTCAGATTGCTGTACCAGACCATGATTGATCCGAGACTATTACTCCCTGCGATGCTCAGATTGCTGTACCAGACCATGATTAATCCGAGACTATTATCCCTGCAATACTAAGATTATTACTCCCTGCAATACTCAGATTGCTGTACCAGACCATGATTGATCCGAGACTATTATCCCTGCAATACTCAGATTGCTGTACCAGACCAAGATTGATCCGAGACTATTACTCTCTGCAATACTCAGATTGCTACATCAGACCATGATTGATTCTAGACTATTACTCCCTGCAATACTCAGATTGCTGTACCAGACCATGATTGATCCGAGTCTATTACTCCCTGCAATACTCAGATTGCTGTTCCAGACCATGATTCATCCGAGACTATTATCCCTGCAATGCTCAGATTGCTGTACCAGACCATGATTGATCCGAGACTATTATCCCTGCAATACTCTGATTATTACTCCCTGCAATACTCAGATTGCTGTACCAGACCATGATTGATCCGAGACTATTATGCCTGCAATACTCAGATTGCTGTATCAGACCATGATTGATCCGAGACTATTACTCCCTGCGATGCTCAGATTGCTGTACCAGACCATGATTAATCCGAGACTATTATCCCTGCAATACTAAGATTATTACTCCCTGCAATACTCAGATTGCTGTACCAGACCATGATTGATCCGAGACTATTATCCCTGCAATACTCAGATTGCTGTATCAGACCATGATTGATCCGAGACTATTATCCCTGCAATACTCAGATTGCTGTATCAGACCATGATTGATCCGGGACTATTATCCCTGCAATACTCAGATTATTACTCCCTGCAATACTCAGATTGCTGTATCAGACCATGATTGATCCGAGACGAATGTCCCAGCAATACGCAGATTGCTGTATCAGACCATGATTGATCCGAGACTATTATCCCTGCAATACTCAGATTGCTGTACCAGACCATGATTGATCCGAGACTATTGTCCCTGCAATACGCAGATTGCTGTATCAGACCATGATTGATCCGAGACTATTACTCCCTGCAATACTTAGATTGCTGTACCAGACCATGATTGATCCGAGACTATTACTCCCTGCAATACTCAGATTGCGATACCAGACCATGATTGATCCGAGACTATTACTCCCTGCAATACTCAGATTGCTGTACCAGACCATGATTGATCCGAGACTATTATCCCTGCAATGCTCAGATTGATGTACCAGACCATGGTTCATCCGAGACTATTATCCCTGCAATACTAAGATTATTACTCCCTGCAATACTCAGATTGCTGTACCAGACCATGATTGATCCGAGACTATTATCCCTGCAATACACAGATTGCTGTATCAGACGATGATTGATCCGAGACTATTATCCCTGCAATACTCAGATTGCTGTATCAGACCATGATTGATCCGGGACTATTATCCCTGCAATACTCAGATTATTACTCCCTGCAATACTCAGATTGCTGTATCAGACCATGATTGATCCGAGACGAATGTCCCAGCAATACGCAGATTGCTGTATCAGACCATGATTGATCCGAGACTATTGTCCCTGCAATACGCAGATTGCTGTATCAGGCCATGATTGATCCGAGACTATTACTCCCTGCAATACTCAGATTGCTGTACCAGACCATGATTGATCCGAGACTATTACTCCCTGCAATACTCAGATTGCGGTACCAGACCATGATTGATCCGAGACTATTACTCCTTGCAATACTCAGATTGCTGTACCAGACCATGATTGATCCGAGACTATTATCCCTGCAATGCTCAGATTGATGTACCAGACCATGGTTGATCCGAGACTATTATCCCTGCAATACTCAGAGTATTACTCCCTGCAATAATCAGATTAATGTATCAGACCATGGTTGATCCGAGACTATTAGTCCCTGCAATACTCAGATTGCTGTATCAGACAATGGTTGATCCGAGACTATTACTCCCTGCAATACTCAGATTGCGGTATCAGACCATGGTTGATCCGAGACTATTACTCCCTGCAATACTCAGATTGCTGTATCAGACCATGGTTGATCCGAGACTATTACTCCCTGCAATACTCAGATTGCTGTACCAGACCATGATTGATCCGAGACTATTATCCCTGCAATACTCAGACTATTACTCCCTGCAATACTCAGATTGCTGTATCACACCATGGTTCATCCGAGACTATTACTCTCTGCAATACTCAGATTGCTGTATCAGACCATGGTTGATCCGAGACTATTACTCCCTGCAATACTCAGATTGCTGTATCAGACCATGGTTGATCAGAGACTAGAAATCTCTGCAATACTCAGATTGTTGTATCAGACCAGGGTTGATCTGAGACTATTATTCCCTGCAATACTCAGATTGCTGTACCAGACCATGATTCATCCCAGACTATTACTCCCTGCAATACTCCGATTGCTGTACCAGACCATGATTGATCCCAGACTATTATCCCTGCAATACTCAGATTGCTGTACCAGACCATGATTGATCCGGGACTATTATCCCTACAATACTCAGATAGCTGTATCAGACCATGATTGATCCGGGACTATTATCCCTGCAATACTCAGATTATTACTCCCTGCAATACTCAGATTGCTGTACCAGACAAAGATTGATCCGAGACTATTACTCTCTGCAATACTCAGATTGCTACATCAGACCATGATTGATCCTAGACTATTACTCCCTGCAATACTCAGATTGCTGTACCAGACCATGATTGAGCTGAGAATATTACTCCCTGCAATACTCAGATTGCTGTACCAGACCATGCTTGATCCGAAACTATTACTCACTGCAATACTCAGATTGCTGTACCAGACCATGATTGATCCGACACTATTACTCCCTGCAATACTCAGATTGCTGTATCAGACCATGATTGATCCGAGTCTATTACTCCCTGCAATACTCAGATTGCTGTTCCAGACCATGATTTATCCGAGACTATTATGCCTGCAATGCTCTGATTATTACTCCCTGCAATACTGAGATTGCTGTACCAGACCATGATTGATCCGAGACTATTATGCCTGCAATACTCAGATTGCTGTATCAGACCATGATTGATCCGAGACTATTATCCCTGCAATACTCAGATTGCTGTATCAGACCATGATTGATCCGGGACTATTATCCCTGCAATACTCAGATTATTACTCTCTGCAATACTCAGATTGCTGTATCAGACCATGATTGATCCGAGACTATTACTCCCTGCAATACTCAGATTGCTGTATCAGACCATGGTTGATCCGAGACTATTACTCCCTGAAATACTCAGATTGCTGTACCAGACCATGATTGATCCGAGACTATTACTCTCTGCAATACTCAGATTGCTGTATCAGACCATGGTTGATCCGAGACTATTACTCCCTGCAATACTCAGGTTGCTGTACCAGACCATTATTGATCTGAGAATATTAATCCCTGCAATACTCAGATTGCTGTATCAGACCATGATTGATCCGAGACTATTACTCCCTGCAATACTCAAATTGCTGTATCAGACCATGGTCGATCCGAGAATATTACTCCCTGCAATACTCAGATTGCTGTATCAGATCATGGTTCATCCGAGACTATTACTCCCTGCAATACTCAGATTGCTGTATCAGACCATGGTTGATCCGAGACTATTACTCTCTACAATACTCAGATTGCTGTGTCAGACCATGGTTGATCTGAGACTATTATTCCCTGCAATTCTAAGATTGCTGTACCAGACCATGATTGATCAGAAACTATTATCCCTGCAATACTCAGATTGCTGTATCACACCATGATTGATCCGAGAGTATTATCCCTGCAATACTCAGATTATTACTCCCTGCAATACTCAGATTGCTGTACCAGACCATGATTGATCCTAGACTATAATTCCCTGCAATACTCCGATTGCTGTACCAGACCATGATTGATCCGAGACTATTATCCCTGCAATACTCATGTTGCTGTACCAGACCATGATTGATCCGAGAATATTACTCCCTGCAATACTCAGATTGCTGTACCAGACCGTGATTTATCCGAGACTATTATCCCTGCAATACTGAGATTGCTGTATCAGACCATGATTGATCCGAGACTATTATCCCTGCAATACTCAGATTGCTGTATCAGACCATGATTGATCCGGGACTATTATCCCTGCAATACTCAGATTATTACACCCTGCAATATTCTGATTGCTATATCAGACCATGATTGATCCGAGACTATTACTCGCTGGAATACTCAGATTGCTGTATCAGACCATGGTCGATCCGAGACTATTACTCGCTGGAATACTCAGATTGCTGAATCAGACCATGGTCGATCCGAGACTATTACTCCCTGCAATACTCAGATTGCTGTATCAGACCATGGTTTATCCGAGACTATTATTCCCTGCAATACTCAGATTGCTGTATCAGACCATGGATGTCCGAGACTATTACTCCCTGAAAGACTCAGATTGCTGTACCAGACCATGATTCATCCGAGACTATTACTCTCTGCAATACTCAGATTGCTGTATCAGACCATGGTTAATCCGAGACTATTACTCCCTGCAATACTCAGGTTGCTGTACCAGACCATTATTGATCTGAGAATATTAATCCCTGCAATACTCAGATTGCTGTATCAGACCATGATTGATCCGAGACTATTACTCCCTGCAATACTCAAATTGCTGTATCAGACCATGGTCGATCCGAGACTATTACTCCCTGCAATACTCAGATTGCTGTATCAGATCATGGTTCATCCGAGACTATTACTCCCTGCAATACTCAGATTGCTGTATCAGACCATGGTTGATCCGAGACTATTACTCCCTGCAACACTCAGATTGCTGTACCAAACCATGATTGATCCGAGACTATTACTCTCTGCAATACTCAGATTGCTGTATCAGACCATGGTTGATCCGAGACTATTACTCCCTGCAATACTCAGATTGTTGTATCAGACCATGGTTGATCCGAGACTATTACTCTCTACAATACTCAGATTGCTGTGTCAGACCATGGTTGATCTGAGACTATTATTCCCTGCAATTCTAATATTGCTGTACCAGACCATGATTGATCAGAAACTATTATCCCTGCAATACTCAGATTGCTGTATCACGCCATGATTGATCCGAGAGTATTATCCCTGCAATACTCAGATTATTACTCCCTGCAATACTCAGATTGCTGTACCAGACCATGATTGATCCGAGACTATTATTCCCTGCAATACTCCGATTGCTGTACCAGACCATGATTGATCCGAGAATATTACTCCCTGCAATACTCAGATTGCTGTACCAGACCGTGATTTATCCGAGACTATTATCCCTGCAATACTGAGATTGCTGTATCAGACCATGATTGATCCGAGACTATTATCCCTGCAATACTCAGATTGCTGTATCAGACCATGATTGATCCGGGACTATTATCCCTGCAATACTCAGATTATTACACCCTGCAATATTCTGATTGCTGTACCAGACCATGATTGATCCGAGACTATTATTCCCTGCAATACACCGATTGCTGTACCAGACCATGATTGATCCGAGAATATTACTCCCTGCAATACTCAGATTGCTGTACCAGACCGTGATTTATCCGAGACTATTATCCCTGCAATACTGAGATTGCTGTATCAGACCATGATTGATCCGAGACTATTATCCCTGCAATACTCAGATTGCTATATCAGACCATGGTTGATCCGAGACTATTACTCCCTGCAATACTCAGATTGCCGTACCAGACCATGATTGATCTGAGAATATTACTCCCTGCAATAGTGAGATTGCTGTACCAGACCATGATTGATCCGAAACTATTACTCCCTGCAATACTCAGATTGCTGTACCAGACCATGATTGATCCGAGAATATTACTCCCTGCAATACTCAGATTATTACTCCCAGCAATACTCAGATTGCTGTACCAGACCATGATTGATCCGAGACTATTACTCCCTGCAATACTCAGATTGCTGTACCAGACCGTGATTTATCCGAGACTATTATCCCTGCAATACTGAGATTGCTGTATCAGACCATGATTGATCCGAGATTATTACTCACTGCAATACTCAGATTGCTGCACCAGACCATGATTGATCCGATACTATTATTCCCTGCAATACTCCGATTGCTGTACCAGACCATGATTGATCCGAGACTATTATCCCTGCAATACTCATGTTGCTGTACCAGACCATGATTGATCCGAGAATATTACTCCCTGCAATACTCAGATTGCTGTACCAGACCGTGATTTATCCGAGACTATTATCCCTGCAATACTCAGATTGCTGTATCAGACCATGATTGATCCGGGACTATTATCCCTGCAATACTTAGCTTATTACTCCCTGCAATACTCTGATTGCTGTACCAGACCATGATTGATCCGAGACTATTACTCTCTGCAATACTCAGATTGCTATCTCAGACCACGGTTGATCCGAGACTATTACTCTCTGCAATACTCAGATTGCTGTACCAGACCATGATTGATCTGAGAATATTACTCCCTGCAACAGTGAGATTGCTGTACCAGACAATGATTGATCCGAAACTATTACTCCCTGCAATACTCAGATTGCTGTACCAGACCATGATTGATCCGAGACTATTACTCCCTGCAATACTCAGATTGCTGTACCAGACCATGATTGATCCGAGACTATCATCCCTGCAATACTCAGATTGCTGTACCTGACCATGATTGATCCGAGACTATTATCCCTGCAATGCTCAGATTGCTGTACCAGACCATGATTTATCCGAGACTAATATCCCTGCAATACTCAGTTTATTACTCCCTGCAATACTCAGAATGATGTACCAGACCATGATTGATCCGAGACTATTATTCCCTGCAATACTCCGATTGCTGTACCAGACCATGATTGATCCGAGAATATTACTCCCTGCAATACTCAGATTGCTGTACCAGACCGTGATTTAACCGAGACTATTATCCCTGCAATACTGAGATTGCTGTATCAGACCATGATTGATCCGAGACTATTATCCCTGCAATACTCAGATTGCTGTATCAGACCATGATTGATCCGGGACTATTATCCCTGCAATACTCAGATTATTACACCCTGCAATATTCTGATTGCTGTACCAGACCATGATTGATCCGAGACTATTACTCTCTGCAATACTCAGATTGCTATATCAGACCATGGTTGATCCGAGACTATTACTCCCTGCAATACTCAGATTGCTGTACCAGACCATGATTGATCTGAGAATATTACTCCCTGCAATAGTGAGATTGCTGTACCAGACCATGATTGATCCGAAACTATTACTCCCTGCAATACTCAGATTGCTGTATCAGACCATGATTGATCGGAGACTAATATCCCTGCAATACTCAGATTATTACTCCCTGCAATACTCAGATTGCTATATCAGACCATGATTGATCCGAGACTATTACTCGCTGGAATACTCAAATTGCTGTATCAGACCATGGTCGATCCGAGACTATTACTCCCTGCAATACTCAGATTGCTGTATCAGACCATGGTTTATCCGAGACTATTACTCCCTGCAATACTCAGATTGCTGTACCAAACCATGATTGATCCGAGACTATTACTCTCTGCAATACTCAGATTGCTGTATCAGACCATGGTTGATCCGAGACTATTACTCCCTGCAATACTCAGATTGCTGTATCAGACCATGGTTGATCCGAGACTATTACTCTCTGCAATACTCAGATTGCAGTATCAGACCATGGTTGATCTGAGACTATTATTCCCTGCAATACTAAGATTGCTGTACCAGACCATGATTGATCCGAGCCTATTACTCCCTGCAATATTCAGATTGCTGTACCAGACCATGATTGATCAGAAACTATTATCCCTGCAATACTCAGATTGCTGTATCACACCATGATTGATCCGAGAGTATTATCCCTGCAATACTCAGATTATTACTCCCTGCAATACTCAGATTGCTGTACCAGACCATGATTGATCCGAGACTATTACTCCCTGCAATACTCAGATTGCTGTACCAGACCATGATTGATCCGAGACTATTATTCCCTGCAATACTCCGATTGCTGTACCAGACCATGACTGATCCGAGACTATTATCCCTGCAATACTCATGTTGCTGTACCAGACCATGATTGATCCGAGAATATTACTCCCTGCAATACTCAGATTTCTGTACCAGACCGTGATTTATCCGAGACTATTATCCCTGCAATACTGAGATTGCTGTATCAGACCATGATTGATCCGAGATTATTACTCCCTGCAATACTCAGATTGCTGCACCAGACCATGATTGATCCGAGACTATTATTCCCTGCAATACTCCGATTGCTGTACCAGACCATGATTGATCCGAGACTATTATCCCTGCAATACTCATGTTGCTGTACCAGACCATGATTGATCCGAGAATATTACTCCCTGCAATACTCAGATTGCTGTACCAGACCGTGATTTATCCGAGACTATAATCCCTGCAATACTCAGATTGCTGTATCAGACCATGATTGATCCGGGACTATTATCCCTGCAATACTCAGATTATTACTCCCTGCAATACTCTGATTGCTGTACCAGACCATGATTGATCCGAGACTATTACTCTCTGCAATACTCAGATTGCTGTCTCAGACCACGGTTGATCCGAGACTATTACTCCCTGCAATACTCAGATTGCTGTACCAGACCATGATTGATCTGAGAATATTACTCCCTGCAACAGTGAGATTGCTGTCCCAGACCATGATTGATCCGAAACTATTACTCCCTGCAATACTCAGATTGCTGTACCAGACCATGATTGATCCGAGACTATTATTCCCTGCAATACTCAAATTGCTGTACCAGACCATGATTGATCCGAGACTATCATCCCTGCAATACTCAGATTGCTGTACCTGACCATGATTGATCCGAGACTATTATCCCTGCAATGCTCAGATTGCTGTACCAGACCATGATTGATCCGAGACTAATATCCCTGCAATACTCAGATTATTACTCCCTGCAATACTCAGATTGCTGTACCAGACCATGATTGATCCGAGACTATTATCCCTGCAATACTCAGATTGCTGTATCAGACCATGATTGATCCGAGACTATTATCCCTGCAATACTCAGATTGCTGTATCAGACCATGATTAATCCGAGACTAATACTCCCTGCAATACTCAAATTGCTGTATCAGAACATGGTCGATCCGAGACTATTACTCCCTGCAATACTCAGATTGCTGTATCAGACCATGGTTGATCGGAGACTATTAATCCCTGCAATACTCAAATTGCTGTATCAGACCATGGTCGATCCGAGACTATTACTCCCTGCAATACTCAGATTGCTGTATCAGATCATGGTTCATCCGAGACTATTACTCCCTGCAATACTCAGATTGCTGTACCAGACCATGATTGATCCGAGACTATTATCCCTGCGATACTCCGACTATTACTCCCTGCAATACTCAGATTGCTGTATCAGACCATTATTGATCCGAGACTATTACTCCCTGCAATACTCAGATTACTACTCCCTGCAATACTCAGATTGCTGTATCAGACCAGGGTTGATCTGAGACTATTATTCCCTGCAATACTCAGATTGCTGTACCAGACCATGATTCATCCCAGACTATTACTCCCTGCAATACTCCGATTGCTGTACCAGACCATGATTGATCCCAGACTATTATCCCTGCAATACTCAGATTGCTGTACCAGACCATGATTGATCCGGGACTATTATCCCTACAATACTCAGATAGCTGTATCAGACCATGATTGATCCGGGACTATTATCCCTGCAATACTCAGATTATTACTCCCTGCAATACTCAGATTGCTGTACCAGACAAAGATTGATCCGAGACTATTACTCTCTGCAATACTCAGATTGCTACATCAGACCATGATTGATCCTAGACTATTACTCCCTGCAATACTCAGATTGCTGTACCAGACCATGATTGAGCTGAGAATATTACTCCCTGCAATACTCAGATTGCTGTACCAGACCATGCTTGATCCGAAACTATTACTCACTGCAATACTCAGATTGCTGTACCAGACCATGATTGATCCGACACTATTACTCCCTGCAATACTCAGATTGCTGTATCAGACCATGATTGATCCGAGTCTATTACTCCCTGCAATACTCAGATTGCTGTTCCAGACCATGATTTATCCGAGACTATTATGCCTGCAATGCTCTGATTATTACTCCCTGCAATACTGAGATTGCTGTACCAGACCATGATTGATCCGAGACTATTATGCCTGCAATACTCAGATTGCTGTATCAGACCATGATTGATCCGAGACTATTATCCCTGCAATACTCAGATTGCTGTATCAGACCATGATTGATCCGGGACTATTATCCCTGCAATACTCAGATTATTACTCTCTGCAATACTCAGATTGCTGTATCAGACCATGATTGATCCGAGACTATTACTCCCTGCAATACTCAGATTGCTGTATCAGACCATGGTTGATCCGAGACTATTACTCCCTGAAATACTCAGATTGCTGTACCAGACCATGATTGATCCGAGACTATTACTCTCTGCAATACTCAGATTGCTGTATCAGACCATGGTTGATCCGAGACTATTACTCCCTGCAATACTCAGGTTGCTGTACCAGACCATTATTGATCTGAGAATATTAATCCCTGCAATACTCAGATTGCTGTATCAGACCATGATTGATCCGAGACTATTACTCCCTGCAATACTCAAATTGCTGTATCAGACCATGGTCGATCCGAGAATATTACTCCCTGCAATACTCAGATTGCTGTATCAGATCATGGTTCATCCGAGACTATTACTCCCTGCAATACTCAGATTGCTGTATCAGACCATGGTTGATCCGAGACTATTACTCTCTACAATACTCAGATTGCTGTGTCAGACCATGGTTGATCTGAGACTATTATTCCCTGCAATTCTAAGATTGCTGTACCAGACCATGATTGATCAGAAACTATTATCCCTGCAATACTCAGATTGCTGTATCACACCATGATTGATCCGAGAGTATTATCCCTGCAATACTCAGATTATTACTCCCTGCAATACTCAGATTGCTGTACCAGACCATGATTGATCCTAGACTATAATTCCCTGCAATACTCCGATTGCTGTACCAGACCATGATTGATCCGAGACTATTATCCCTGCAATACTCATGTTGCTGTACCAGACCATGATTGATCCGAGAATATTACTCCCTGCAATACTCAGATTGCTGTACCAGACCGTGATTTATCCGAGACTATTATCCCTGCAATACTGAGATTGCTGTATCAGACCATGATTGATCCGAGACTATTATCCCTGCAATACTCAGATTGCTGTATCAGACCATGATTGATCCGGGACTATTATCCCTGCAATACTCAGATTATTACACCCTGCAATATTCTGATTGCTATATCAGACCATGATTGATCCGAGACTATTACTCGCTGGAATACTCAGATTGCTGTATCAGACCATGGTCGATCCGAGACTATTACTCGCTGGAATACTCAGATTGCTGAATCAGACCATGGTCGATCCGAGACTATTACTCCCTGCAATACTCAGATTGCTGTATCAGACCATGGTTTATCCGAGACTATTATTCCCTGCAATACTCAGATTGCTGTATCAGACCATGGATGTCCGAGACTATTACTCCCTGAAAGACTCAGATTGCTGTACCAGACCATGATTCATCCGAGACTATTACTCTCTGCAATACTCAGATTGCTGTATCAGACCATGGTTAATCCGAGACTATTACTCCCTGCAATACTCAGGTTGCTGTACCAGACCATTATTGATCTGAGAATATTAATCCCTGCAATACTCAGATTGCTGTATCAGACCATGATTGATCCGAGACTATTACTCCCTGCAATACTCAAATTGCTGTATCAGACCATGGTCGATCCGAGACTATTACTCCCTGCAATACTCAGATTGCTGTATCAGATCATGGTTCATCCGAGACTATTACTCCCTGCAATACTCAGATTGCTGTATCAGACCATGGTTGATCCGAGACTATTACTCCCTGCAACACTCAGATTGCTGTACCAAACCATGATTGATCCGAGACTATTACTCTCTGCAATACTCAGATTGCTGTATCAGACCATGGTTGATCCGAGACTATTACTCCCTGCAATACTCAGATTGTTGTATCAGACCATGGTTGATCCGAGACTATTACTCTCTACAATACTCAGATTGCTGTGTCAGACCATGGTTGATCTGAGACTATTATTCCCTGCAATTCTAATATTGCTGTACCAGACCATGATTGATCAGAAACTATTATCCCTGCAATACTCAGATTGCTGTATCACGCCATGATTGATCCGAGAGTATTATCCCTGCAATACTCAGATTATTACTCCCTGCAATACTCAGATTGCTGTACCAGACCATGATTGATCCGAGACTATTATTCCCTGCAATACTCCGATTGCTGTACCAGACCATGATTGATCCGAGAATATTACTCCCTGCAATACTCAGATTGCTGTACCAGACCGTGATTTATCCGAGACTATTATCCCTGCAATACTGAGATTGCTGTATCAGACCATGATTGATCCGAGACTATTATCCCTGCAATACTCAGATTGCTGTATCAGACCATGATTGATCCGGGACTATTATCCCTGCAATACTCAGATTATTACACCCTGCAATATTCTGATTGCTGTACCAGACCATGATTGATCCGAGACTATTATTCCCTGCAATACACCGATTGCTGTACCAGACCATGATTGATCCGAGAATATTACTCCCTGCAATACTCAGATTGCTGTACCAGACCGTGATTTATCCGAGACTATTATCCCTGCAATACTGAGATTGCTGTATCAGACCATGATTGATCCGAGACTATTATCCCTGCAATACTCAGATTGCTATATCAGACCATGGTTGATCCGAGACTATTACTCCCTGCAATACTCAGATTGCCGTACCAGACCATGATTGATCTGAGAATATTACTCCCTGCAATAGTGAGATTGCTGTACCAGACCATGATTGATCCGAAACTATTACTCCCTGCAATACTCAGATTGCTGTACCAGACCATGATTGATCCGAGAATATTACTCCCTGCAATACTCAGATTATTACTCCCAGCAATACTCAGATTGCTGTACCAGACCATGATTGATCCGAGACTATTACTCCCTGCAATACTCAGATTGCTGTACCAGACCGTGATTTATCCGAGACTATTATCCCTGCAATACTGAGATTGCTGTATCAGACCATGATTGATCCGAGATTATTACTCACTGCAATACTCAGATTGCTGCACCAGACCATGATTGATCCGATACTATTATTCCCTGCAATACTCCGATTGCTGTACCAGACCATGATTGATCCGAGACTATTATCCCTGCAATACTCATGTTGCTGTACCAGACCATGATTGATCCGAGAATATTACTCCCTGCAATACTCAGATTGCTGTACCAGACCGTGATTTATCCGAGACTATTATCCCTGCAATACTCAGATTGCTGTATCAGACCATGATTGATCCGGGACTATTATCCCTGCAATACTTAGCTTATTACTCCCTGCAATACTCTGATTGCTGTACCAGACCATGATTGATCCGAGACTATTACTCTCTGCAATACTCAGATTGCTATCTCAGACCACGGTTGATCCGAGACTATTACTCTCTGCAATACTCAGATTGCTGTACCAGACCATGATTGATCTGAGAATATTACTCCCTGCAACAGTGAGATTGCTGTACCAGACAATGATTGATCCGAAACTATTACTCCCTGCAATACTCAGATTGCTGTACCAGACCATGATTGATCCGAGACTATTACTCCCTGCAATACTCAGATTGCTGTACCAGACCATGATTGATCCGAGACTATCATCCCTGCAATACTCAGATTGCTGTACCTGACCATGATTGATCCGAGACTATTATCCCTGCAATGCTCAGATTGCTGTACCAGACCATGATTTATCCGAGACTAATATCCCTGCAATACTCAGTTTATTACTCCCTGCAATACTCAGAATGATGTACCAGACCATGATTGATCCGAGACTATTATTCCCTGCAATACTCCGATTGCTGTACCAGACCATGATTGATCCGAGAATATTACTCCCTGCAATACTCAGATTGCTGTACCAGACCGTGATTTAACCGAGACTATTATCCCTGCAATACTGAGATTGCTGTATCAGACCATGATTGATCCGAGACTATTATCCCTGCAATACTCAGATTGCTGTATCAGACCATGATTGATCCGGGACTATTATCCCTGCAATACTCAGATTATTACACCCTGCAATATTCTGATTGCTGTACCAGACCATGATTGATCCGAGACTATTACTCTCTGCAATACTCAGATTGCTATATCAGACCATGGTTGATCCGAGACTATTACTCCCTGCAATACTCAGATTGCTGTACCAGACCATGATTGATCTGAGAATATTACTCCCTGCAATAGTGAGATTGCTGTACCAGACCATGATTGATCCGAAACTATTACTCCCTGCAATACTCAGATTGCTGTATCAGACCATGATTGATCGGAGACTAATATCCCTGCAATACTCAGATTATTACTCCCTGCAATACTCAGATTGCTATATCAGACCATGATTGATCCGAGACTATTACTCGCTGGAATACTCAAATTGCTGTATCAGACCATGGTCGATCCGAGACTATTACTCCCTGCAATACTCAGATTGCTGTATCAGACCATGGTTTATCCGAGACTATTACTCCCTGCAATACTCAGATTGCTGTACCAAACCATGATTGATCCGAGACTATTACTCTCTGCAATACTCAGATTGCTGTATCAGACCATGGTTGATCCGAGACTATTACTCCCTGCAATACTCAGATTGCTGTATCAGACCATGGTTGATCCGAGACTATTACTCTCTGCAATACTCAGATTGCAGTATCAGACCATGGTTGATCTGAGACTATTATTCCCTGCAATACTAAGATTGCTGTACCAGACCATGATTGATCCGAGCCTATTACTCCCTGCAATATTCAGATTGCTGTACCAGACCATGATTGATCAGAAACTATTATCCCTGCAATACTCAGATTGCTGTATCACACCATGATTGATCCGAGAGTATTATCCCTGCAATACTCAGATTATTACTCCCTGCAATACTCAGATTGCTGTACCAGACCATGATTGATCCGAGACTATTACTCCCTGCAATACTCAGATTGCTGTACCAGACCATGATTGATCCGAGACTATTATTCCCTGCAATACTCCGATTGCTGTACCAGACCATGACTGATCCGAGACTATTATCCCTGCAATACTCATGTTGCTGTACCAGACCATGATTGATCCGAGAATATTACTCCCTGCAATACTCAGATTTCTGTACCAGACCGTGATTTATCCGAGACTATTATCCCTGCAATACTGAGATTGCTGTATCAGACCATGATTGATCCGAGATTATTACTCCCTGCAATACTCAGATTGCTGCACCAGACCATGATTGATCCGAGACTATTATTCCCTGCAATACTCCGATTGCTGTACCAGACCATGATTGATCCGAGACTATTATCCCTGCAATACTCATGTTGCTGTACCAGACCATGATTGATCCGAGAATATTACTCCCTGCAATACTCAGATTGCTGTACCAGACCGTGATTTATCCGAGACTATAATCCCTGCAATACTCAGATTGCTGTATCAGACCATGATTGATCCGGGACTATTATCCCTGCAATACTCAGATTATTACTCCCTGCAATACTCTGATTGCTGTACCAGACCATGATTGATCCGAGACTATTACTCTCTGCAATACTCAGATTGCTGTCTCAGACCACGGTTGATCCGAGACTATTACTCCCTGCAATACTCAGATTGCTGTACCAGACCATGATTGATCTGAGAATATTACTCCCTGCAACAGTGAGATTGCTGTCCCAGACCATGATTGATCCGAAACTATTACTCCCTGCAATACTCAGATTGCTGTACCAGACCATGATTGATCCGAGACTATTATTCCCTGCAATACTCAAATTGCTGTACCAGACCATGATTGATCCGAGACTATCATCCCTGCAATACTCAGATTGCTGTACCTGACCATGATTGATCCGAGACTATTATCCCTGCAATGCTCAGATTGCTGTACCAGACCATGATTGATCCGAGACTAATATCCCTGCAATACTCAGATTATTACTCCCTGCAATACTCAGATTGCTGTACCAGACCATGATTGATCCGAGACTATTATCCCTGCAATACTCAGATTGCTGTATCAGACCATGATTGATCCGAGACTATTATCCCTGCAATACTCAGATTGCTGTATCAGACCATGATTAATCCGAGACTAATACTCCCTGCAATACTCAAATTGCTGTATCAGAACATGGTCGATCCGAGACTATTACTCCCTGCAATACTCAGATTGCTGTATCAGACCATGGTTGATCGGAGACTATTAATCCCTGCAATACTCAAATTGCTGTATCAGACCATGGTCGATCCGAGACTATTACTCCCTGCAATACTCAGATTGCTGTATCAGATCATGGTTCATCCGAGACTATTACTCCCTGCAATACTCAGATTGCTGTACCAGACCATGATTGATCCGAGACTATTATCCCTGCGATACTCCGACTATTACTCCCTGCAATACTCAGATTGCTGTATCAGACCATTATTGATCCGAGACTATTACTCCCTGCAATACTCAGATTACTACTCCCTGCAATACTCAGATTGCTGTATCAGACCATGATTGATCCGAGACTATTACTCCCTGCAATACTCAAATTGCTGTATCAGACCATGGTCGATCCGAGGCTATTACTCCCTGCAATACTCAGATTGCTGTATCAGATCATGGTTGATCCGAGACTATTACACCCTGCAATACTCAGATTGCTGTATCAGACCATGGTGGATCCGAGACTATTACTCCCTGCAATACTCAGATTGCTGTATCAGGCCATGATTGATCTGAGACTATTACTCCCTGCAATACTCAGATTGCTGTACCAGACCATGATTGATTAGAGACTATTATCCCTGCAATGCTCAGATTGCTGTACCAGACCATGATTGATCCGAGACTATTATCCCTGCAATACTCAGACTATTACTCCCTGCAATACTCAGATTGCTGTATCAGACCATGATTAATCCGAGACTAATACTCCCTGCAATACTCAAATTGCTGTATCAGAACATGGTCGATCCGAGACTATTACTCCCTGCAATACTCAGATTGCTGTATCAGACCATGGTTGATCCGAGACTATTAATCCCTGCAATACTCAAATTGCTGTATCAGACCATGGTCGATCCGAGACTATTACTCCCTGCAATACTCAGATTGCTGTATCAGATCATGGTTCATCCGAGACTATTACTCCCTGCAATACTCAGATTGCTGTATCAGACCATGGTTGATCCGAGAGTATTACTCCCTGCAATTCTTAGATTGCTGTACCAGACCATGATTGATCCGAAACTATTACTCTCTGCAATACTCAGATTGCTGTATCAGACCATGATTGATCCGGGACTATTATCCCTGCAATACTCAGACTATTACTCTCTGCAATACTCAGATTGCAGTATCAGACCATGATTGATCCGAGACTATTACTCCCTGCAATCCTCAGATTGCTGTACCAGACCATGATTGATCTGAGAATATTACTCCCTGCAATACACAGATTGCTTTACCAGACCACGATTGATCCGAGACTATTATTCCGGCTATACTCAGATTATTACTCCCTGCAATACTCAGATTGCTGTACCAGACCATGATTGATCCGAGACTATTACTCTCTGCAATACTCAGATTGCTATATCAGACCATGGTTGATCCGAGACTATTACTGCCTGCAATACTCAGATTGCTGTACCAGACCATTATTGATCTGAGAATATTACTCCCTGCAATACTCAGATTGCTGCACCAGACCATGATTGATCCGAAACTATTACTCCCTGCAATACTCAGATTGCTGTACCAGACCATGATTGATCCGAGACTATTATCCCTGCAATGCTCAGATTGCTGTACCAGACCATGATTGATCCGAGACTATTATCCCTGCGATACTCCGACTATTACTCCCTGCAATACTCAGATTGCTGTATCAGACCATTATTGATCCGAGACTATTACTCCCTGCAATACTCAGATTACTACTCCCTGCAATACTCAGATTGCTGTATCAGACCATGATTGATCCGAGACTATTACTCCCTGCAATACTCAAATTGCTGTATCAGACCATGGTCGATCCGAGGCTATTACTCCCTGCAATACTCAGATTGCTGTATCAGATCATGGTTGATCCGAGACTATTACACCCTGCAATACTCAGATTGCTGTATCAGACCATGGTGGATCCGAGACTATTACTCCCTGCAATACTCAGATTGCTGTATCAGGCCATGGTTGATCCGAGACTATTACTCCCTGCAATATTCAGATTGTTGTACCAGACCATGATTGATCTGAGACTATTACTCCCTGCAATACTCAGATTGCTCTACCAGACCATGATTGATTAGAGACTATTATCCCTGCAATGCTCAGATTGCTGTACCAGACCATGATTGATCCGAGACTATTATCCCTGCAATACTCAGACTATTACTCCCTGCAATACTCAGATTGCTGTACCAGACCATGATTGATCCGAGACTATTACTACCAGCAATACTCAGATTACTGTATCAGACCATGATTGACCCGAGACTATTACTCCCTGCAATACTCAGATTGCTGTACCAGACCATTATTCATCCGAGACTATTACTCCCTGCAATGCTCAGATTGCTGTACCAGACCATGATTGATCTGAGACTATTATCCCTGCAATACTCAGATTGCTGTATCAGACCATGTTTGATCTGAGACTATTATCCCTGCAATACTCAGATTATTACTCCCTGCAATCCTCAGATTGCTGTACCTGACCATGATTGATCCGAGACTATTACTCCCTGCAATACTCCAATTGCTGTACCAGACCATGATTGATCCGATACTATTATCCCTGCAATACTCAGATTGCTGTACCAGACCATAATTGATCCGAAACTATTATCCCTGCAATACTCAGATTGCTGTATCAGACCATGATTGATCCGGGACTATTATCCCTGCAATACTCAGATTATTACTCACTGCAATACTCAGATTGCTGTACCAGACCATGATTGATCCGAGAATATTACTCTCGGCAATACTCAGATTGCTATATCGGACCATGGTTGATCCGAGACTATTACTCCCAGCAATACTCAGATTGCTGTACCAGACCATGATTGATCTGCGTATATTACTTCCTACAATACTCAGATTGCTGTACCAGACCATGATTGATCCGAGACTATTACTCCCTGCAATACTCAGATTGCTGTATCAGACCATGGTTGATCCGAGACTATTACTCCTTGCAATACTCAGATTACTGTATCAGAACATAGTTGATCCGAGACTATTACTCCCTGCAATACTCAGATTGCTGTACCAGACCATGATTGATCCGAGACTATTAATCCCTGCAATACTCAGATTGCTGTACCAGACCATGATTGATCCGAGACTATTAACCCTGCAATACTCAGACTATTACTCCCTGCAATACTCAGATTGCTGTATCAGACCATGGTTGATCCGAGACTATTACTCCCTGCAATACTCAGATTGCTTTACCATACCATGATTGATCCGAGACTATTACTCCCTGCAATACTCAGATTGCTGTACCAAACCATGATTGATCCGAGTCTATTACTATCTGCAATACTCAGATTGCTGTATCAGACCATGGTTGATCCGAGACTATTACTCCCTGCAATACTCAGATTGCTGTATCAGACCATGGTTGATCCGAGACTATTACTCTCTGCAATACTCAGATTGCTGTATCAGACCATGGTTGATCTGCGTATATTACTCCCTGCGATACTCAGATTGCTGTACCAGACCATGATTGATCCGAGACTATTATCCCTGCAATACTCAGATTATTACTCCCTGCAATACTCAGATTTCTGTATCAGACCATGATTGATCCGAGACTATTACTCCCTGCAATACTCAGATTGCTGTATCAGACCATGGTTGATCCGAGACTATTACACCTTGCAATACTCAGATTACAGTATCAGACCATGGTTGATCCGAGACTATTACTCCCTGCAATACTCAGATTGCTGTACCAGACCATGATTGATCCGAGACTATTACTCCCTGCAATACTCAGATTGCTGTACCAGACCATGATTGATCCGAGACTATTATCCGTGCAATACTCAGACTATTACTCCCTGCAATACTCAGATTGCTGTATCACACCATGATTGATCCGAGAGTATTATTCCTGCAATACTCAGATTATTACTCCCTGCAATACTCAGATTGCTGTACCAGACCATGATTGATCCGAGACTATTATCCCTGCAATGCTCAGATTGCTGTACCAGACCATGATTGATCTGAGAATATTACACCCTGCAATACACAGATTGATGTACCAGACCACGATTGATCCGAGACTATTATTTCGGCAATACTCAGACTATTATCCCTGCAATACTCAGATTGCTGTATCAGACCATGATTGATCCGAGACTAATACTCCCTGCAATACTCAAATTGCTGTATCAGAACATGGTCGATCCGAGACTATTACTCCCTGCAATACTCAGATTGCTGTATCAGACCATGGTCGATCCGAGACTATTAATCCCTGCAATACTCAAATTGCTGTATCAGACCATGGTCGATCCGAGACTATTACTCCCTGCAATACTCAGATTGCTGTATCAGATCATGGTTCATCCGAGACTATTACTCCCTGCAATACTCAGATTGCTGTATCAGACCATGGTTGATCCGAGAGTATTACTCCCTGCAATTCTTAGATTGCTGTACCAGACCATGATTGATCCGAAACTATTACTCTCTGCAATACTCAGATTGCTGTATCAGACCATGATTGATTCGGGACTATTATCCCTGCAATACTCAGACTATTACTCTCTGCAATACTCAGATTGCAGTATCAGACCATGATTGATCCGAGACTATTACTCCCTGCAATCCTCAGATTGCTGTACCAGACCATGATTGATCTGAGAATATTACTCCCTGCAATACACAGATTGCTTTACCAGACCACGATTGATCCGAGACTATTATTCCGGCTATACTCAGATTATTACTCCCTGCAATACTCAGATTGCTGTACCAGACCATGATTGATCCGAGACTATTATCCCTGCAATGCTCAGATTGCTGTACCAGACCATGATTGATCCGAGACTATTATCCCTGCGATACTCCGACTATTACTCCCTGCAATACTCAGATTGCTGTATCAGACCATTATTGATTCGAGACTATTACTCCCTGCAATACTCAGATTACTACTCCCTGCAATACTCAGATTGCTGTATCAGACCATGATTGATCCGAGACTATTACTCCCTGCAATACTCAAATTGCTGTATCAGACCATGGTCGATCCGAGGCTATTACTCCCTGCAATACTCAGATTGCTGTATCAGATCATGGTTGATCCGAGACTATTACACCCTGCAATACTCAGATTGCTGTATCAGACCATGGTGGATCCGAGACTATTACTCCCTGCAATACTCAGATTGCTGCACCAGACCATGATTGATCCGAGACTATTACTCCCTGCAATACTCAGATTGCTGTATCAGGCCATGGTTGATCCGAGACTATTACTCCCTGCAATACTCAAATTGCTGTATCAGACCATGGTCGATCCGAGACTATTACTCCCTGCAATACTCAGATTGCTGTACCAGACCATGATTGATTAGAGACTATTATCCCTGCAATGCTCAGATTGCTGTACCAGACCATGATTGATCCGAGACTATTATCCCTGCAATACTCAGACTATTACTCCCTGCAATACTCAGATTGCTGTATCAGACCATTGTTGATCCGAGACTATTACTCCCTGCAATACTCAGATTATTACTCCCTGCAATACTCAGATTACTACTCCCTGCAATACCCAGATTGCTGTATCAGACCATGATTGATCCTAGACTATTACTCCCTGCAATACTCAAATTGCTGTATCAGACCATGGTCGATCCGAGACTATTACCCCCTGCAATACTCACATTGCTGTATCAGATCATGGTTCATCCGAGACTATTACACCCTGCAATACTCAGATTGCTGTATCAGACCATTGTTGATCCGAGACTATTACTCCCTGCAATACTCAGATTATTACTCCCTGCAATACTCAGATTACTACTCCCTGCAATACCCAGATTGCTGTATCAGACCATGATTGATCCTAGACTATTACTCCCTGCAATACTCAAATTGCTGTATCAGATCATGGTTCATCCGAGACTATTACACCCTGTAATACTCAGATTGCTGTATCAGACCATGGTTGATCCGAGACTAATACTCCCTGCAATACTCAGATTGCTGTACCAGACCATGATTGATCCGAGACTATTACTCCCTTCAATACTCAGATTGCTGTATCAGACCATGGTTGATCCGAGTCTATTACTCCCTGCAATATTCAGATTGCTATACCAGACCATGATTGATCTGAGGCTATTACTCCCTGCAATACTCAGATTGCTGTATCAGACCATAATTGATCCGAGACTATTATCCCTGCAATACTCAGATTATTACTCCCTGCAATACTCAGATGCTGTACCAGACCATGATTGATCCGAGACTATTACTACCAGCAATACTCAGATTGCTGTATCAGACCATGATTGACCGGAGACTATTACTCCCTGCAATACTCAGATTGCTGTACCAGACCATTATTCATCCGAGACTATTACTCCCTGCAATGCTCAGATTGCTGTATCAGACCATGTTTGATCTGAGACTATTATCCCTGCAATACTCAGATTATTACTCCCTGCAATCCTCAGATTGCTGTACCTGACCACGATTGATCCGAGACTATTACTCCCTGCAATACTCCAATTGCTGTACCAGACCATGATTGATCCGATACTATTATCCCTGCAATACTCAGATTGCTGTACCAGACCATAATTGATCCGAAACTATTATCCCTGCAATACTCAGATTGCTGTATCAGACCATGATTAATCCGGGACTATTATCCCTGCAATACACAGATTATTACTCACTGCAATACTCAGATTGCTGTACCAGACCATGATTGATCCGAGAATATTACTCTCGGCAATACTCAGATTGCTATATCGGACCATGGTTGATCCGAGACTATTACTCCCAGCAATACTCAGATTGCTGTACCAGACCATGATTGATCTGCGTATATTACTCCCTACAATACTCAGATTGCTGTACCAGACCATGATTGATCCGAGACTATTACTCCCTGCAATACTCAGATTGCTGTATCAGACCATGGTTGATCCGAGACTATTACTCCTTGCAATACTCAGATTACTGTATCAGAACATAGTTGATCCGAGACTATTACTCCCTGCAATACTCAGATTGCTGTACCAGACCATGATTGATCCGAGACTATTACTCCCTGCAATACTCAGATTGCTGTACCAGACCATGATTGATCGAAGACTATTAACCCTGCAATACTCAGACTATTACTCCCTGCAATACTCAGATTGCTGTATCAGACCATGGTTGATCCGAGACTATTACTCCCTGCAATACTCAGATTATTACTCCCTGCAATACTCAGATTGCTGTATCAGACCATGATTGATCCGAGACTATTACTCCCTGCAATACTCAAATTGCTCTATCAGACCATGGTCGATCCGAGACAATTACTCCCTACAATACTCAGATTGCTGTATCAGATCATGGTTAATCCGATACTATTACTCTCTGCAATACTCAGATTGCTGTATCAGACCATGGTTGATCCGAGATTATTGCTCCCTGCAATACTCAGATTGCTGTACCAGACCATGATTGATCTGAGACTATTACTCCCTGCAATACTCAGATTGCTGTATCAGACCATGATTCATCCGAGACTATTACTCCCTGCAATCCTCAGATTGCTGTACCAGACCATGATTGATCCGAGACTATTACTCCCAGCAATACTCAGATTGCTGTATCAGACCATGACTGAACCGAGACTATTACTCCCTGCAATACTCAGATTGCTGTATCAGACCATTATTGATCCGAGACTATTACTCCCTGCAATACTCAGATTGCTGTACCAGACCATGATGGATCTGAGACTATTATCCCTGCAATACTCAGATTGCTGTATCAGACCATGATTGATCCGAGACTATTATCCCTGCAATACTCAGATTATTACTCCCTGCAATACTCAGATTGGTGTACCAGACCATGATTGATCCGAGACTTTTACTCCCTGCAATACTCAGATTGCTGTACCAGACCATGATTAATCCGAGACTATTACTCCCTGCAATACTCAGATGGCTGTACCAGACCATGATTGATCCGAGGCTATTATCCCTGCAATACTCAGATTTCGGTATCAGTCCATGTTTGATCCGAGACTATTATCCCTGCAATACTCAGATTATTACTCCCTGCAATGCTCAGATTGCTGTATCAGACCATGATTGATCCGAGACTATTACTCCCTGCAATACTCAGATTGCTGTATCAGACCATGGTTGATCCGAGACTATTACTCCCTGCAATACTCAGATAGCTGTATCAGACCATGAGTGATCCAAGACTATTACTCCCTGCAATACTCAGATTGCTGTATCAGACCATGGTTGATCCAAGACTATTACTCCCTGCAATACTCAGATTGCTGTACCAGACCATGATTGGTCCGAGACTATTACTATCTGCAATACTCATATTGCTGTACCAGACCATAAATGATCCGAGACTATTATTCCCTGCAATACTCAGATTGCTCTACCAGACCATGATTGATGCAAGACTATTACTCCCTGCAATACTCAGATTGCTGTACCAGACCATGATTGATCCGAGACTATTATCCCTGCAATACTCAGATTGCTGTATCAGACCATGATTGATCCGAGACTATTATCCCTGCAATACTCAGATTATTACTCCCTGCAATACTCAGATTGCTATATCAGACCATGATTGATCCGAGACTATTACTCGCTGGAATACACAAATTGCTGTATCAGACCATGGTCGATCCGATACTATTACTCCCTGCAATACTCAGATTGCTGTATCAGACCATGGTTTATCCGAGACTATTACTCCCTGCAATACTCAGATTGCTGTACCAAACCATGATTGATCCGAGACTATTACTCTCTGCAATACTCAGATTGCTGTATCAGACCATGGTTGATCCGAGACTATTACTCCCTGCAATACTCAGATTGCTGTATCAGACCATGGTTGATCCGAGACTATTACTCTCTGCAATACTCAGATTGCTGTATCAGACCATGGTTGATCTGCGTATATTACTCCCTGCAATACTCAGATTGCTGTACCAGACCATGATTGATCCGAGACTATTATCCCTGCAATACTCAGATTATTACTCCCTGCAATACTCAGATTGCTGTATCAGACCATGATTGATCCGAGACTATTACTCCCTGCAATACTCAGATTGCTGTATCAGACCATGGTTGATCCGAGACTATTACACCTTGCAATACTCAGATTACAGTATCAGACCATGGTTGATCCGAGACTATTACTCCCTGCAATACTCAGATTGCTGTACCAGACCATGATTGATCCGAGACTATTACTCCCTGCAATACTCAGATTGCTGTACCAGACCATGATTGATCCGAGACTATTATCCGTGCAATACTCAGACTATTACTCCCTGCAATACTCAGATTGCTGTACCAGACCATGATTGATCCGAGACTATTACTCTCTGCAATACTCAGATTGCTATATCAGACCATGGTTGATCCGAGACTATTACTCGCTGGAATACACAAATTGCTGTATCAGACGATGGTTTATCCGAGACTATTACTCCCTGCAATACTCAGATTGCTGTACCAAACCATGATTGATCCGAGACTATTACTCTCTGCAATACTCAGATTGCTGTATCAGACCATGGTTGATCCGAGACTATTACTCCCTGCAATACTCAGATTGCTGTATCAGACCATGGTTGATCCGAGACTATTACTCTCTGCAATACTCAGATTGCTGTATCAGACCATGGTTGATCTGCGTATATTACTCCCTGCAATACTCAGATTGCTGTACCAGACCATGATTGATCCGAGACTATTATCCGTGCAATACTCAGACTATTACTCCCTGCAATACTCAGATTGCTGTATCAGACCATGGTTGATCCGAGACTATTACTCTCTGCAATACACAGATTGCTGTATCAGACCATGGTTGATCTGAGACTATTATTCCCTGCAATACTAAGATTGCTGTACCAGACCATGATTGATCCGAGCCTATTACTCCCTGCAATATTCAGATTGCTGTACCAGACCATGATTGATCAGAAACTATTTTCCCTGCAATACTCAGATTGCTGTATCACACCATGATTGATCCGAGAGTATTATCCCTGCAATACTCAGATTATTACTCCCTGCAATACTCAGATTGCTGTACCAGACCATGATTGATCCGAGACTATTATCCCTGCAATGCTCAGATTGCTGTACCAGACCATGATTGATCTGAGAATATTACACCCTGCAATACACAGATTGATGTACCAGACCACGATTGATCCGAGACTATTATTCCGGCAATACTCAGATTATTATTCCCTGCAATACTCAGATTGCTGTACCAGACCATGATTGATCCGAGACTATTACTCTCTGCAATACTCAGATTGCTATATCAGACCATGGTTGATCCGAGACTATTACTCCCTGCGATACTCAGATTGCTGTACCAGACCATGATTGATCTGAGAATATTACTCCTTGCAATACTCAGATTGCTGTACAAGACCATGGTTGATCCGAGACTATTACTCCCTGCAATACTCAGATTGCTGTACTAGACCATGATTGATCCGAAACTATTACTCCCTGCAATACTCAGATTGCTGTACCAGACCATGATTGATCCGAGACTATTATCCCTGCAATACTCAGATTGCTGTATCAGACCATTATTGATCCGAGACTATTACTCCCTGCAATACTCAGATTACTACTCCCTGCAATACTCAGATTGCTGTATCAGACCATGATTGTTCCGAGACTATTACTCCCTGCAATACTCAAATTGCTGTATCAGACCATGGTCGATCCGAGGCTATTACTCCCTGCAATACTCAGATTGCTGTATCAGATCATGGTTGATCCGAGACTATTACACCCTGCAATACACAGATTGCTGTATCAGACCATGGTGGATCCGAGACAATTACTCCCTGCAATACTCAGATTGCTGCACCAGACCATGATTGATCTGAGACTATTACTCCCTGCAATACTCAGATTGCTGTACCAGACCATGATTGATTCGAGACTATTATCCCTGCAATGCTCAGATTGCTGTACCAGACCATGATTGATCCGAGACTATTATCCCTGCAATACTCAGACTATTACTCCCTGCAATACTCAGATTGCTGTAGTAGACCATGGTTGATCCGAGACTATTACTCCCTGCAATACTCAGATTATTACTCCCTGCAATACTCAGATTACTGTTCCCTGCAATACCCAGATTGCTGTATCAGACCATGATTGATCCTAGACTATTACTCCCTGCAATACACAAATTGCTGTACCAGACCATGGTGGATCCAAGACTATTACCACCTGCAATACTCAAATTGATGTATCAGATCATGGTTCATTCGAGACTATTACACCCTGCAATACTCAGATTGCTATACCAGACCATGATTGATCTGAGACTATTACTCCCTTCAATACTCAGATTGCTGTATCAGACCATGGCTGATCCGAGACTATTATACCCTGCAATATTCAGATTGCTATGCCAGACCATGATTGATCTGAGACTATTACTCCCTGCAATACTCAGATTGCTGTATCAGACCATAATTGATCCGAGACTATTATCCCTGCAATACTCAGATTGCTGTATCAGACCATGATTGATCCGGGACTATTACTCCCTGCAATACTCAGATTGCTGTACCAGACCATTATTCATCCGAGACTATTACTCCCTGCAATACTCAGATTGCTGTACCAGACCATGATTGATCTGAGACTATTATCCCTGCAATACTCAGATTGCTGTATCAGACCATGATTGATCCGAGACTATTATCCCTGCAATATTCAGATTATTACTATCTGCAATCCTCAGATTGCTGTACCTGACCATGATTGATCCGAGACTATTACTCCCTGCAATACTCCGATTGCTGTACCAGACCATGATTGATCCGATACTATTATCCCTGCAATACTCAGATTGCTGTACCAGACCATAATTGATCCGAAACTATTATCCCTGCAATACTCAGATTGCTGTATCAGACTATGATTGATCCGGGACTATTATCCCTGCAATACTCAGATTATTACTCCCTGCAATACTCAGATTGCTGTACCAGACCATGATTGATCCGAGACTATTACTCTCGGCAATACTCAGATTGCTATATCAGACCATGGTTGATCCGAGACTATTACTCCCTGCAATACTCAGATTGCTGTACCAGACCATGATTGATCTGCGTATATTACTCCCTGCAATACTCAGATTGCTGTACCAGACCATGATTGATCCGAGACTATTATCCCTGCAATACTCAGATTATTACTCCCTGCAATACTCAGATTGCTGTATCAGACCATGGTTGATCCGAGACTATTACTCCTTCCAATACTCAGATTACTGTATGAGACCATGGTTGATCCGAGACTATTACTCCCTGCAATACTCAGATTGCTGTACCAGACCATGATTGATCCGAGACTATTATCCCTGCAATACTCAGACTATTAATCCCTGCAATACTCAGATTGCTGTATTAGACCATGGTTGATCCGAGTCTATTACTCCCTGCAATACTCAGATTATTACTCCCTGCAATACTCAGATTACTGTATCAGACCATGATTGATCCGAGACTATTACTCCCTACAATACTCAAATTGCTGTATCAGACCATGGTCGATCCGAGACTATTACTCCCTGCAATACTCAGATTGCTGAATCAGATCATGGTTCATCCGAGACTATTACTCTCTGCAATACTCAGATTGCTGTATCAGACCATGGTTGATCCGAGATTATTACTCCCTGCAATACTCAGATTGCTGTACCAGACCATGATTGATCCGAGACTATTACGCCCTGCAATACTCAGATTGCTGTATCAGACCATGATAGATCCGAGACTATTACTCCCTGCAATACTCATATTGTTGTACCAGACCATGATTGATCCGAGACTATTACGCCCTGCAATACTCAGATTGCTGTACCAGACCATGATTGATCCGAGACTATTATCCCTGTAATACGCAGATTGCTGTATCAGACCATGATTGATCCGAGACTATTATCCCTGCAATACTCAGATTATTACTCCCTGCAATACTCAGATTGCTGTACCAGACCATGATTGATCTGAGACTATTACTCCCTGCAATACTCAGATTGCTGTATCAGACCATGATTCATCCGAGACTATTACTCCCTGCATACTCAGATTGCTGTACCATACCATGATTGATCCGAGACTATTACTCCCTGCAATACTCAGATTGCTGTACCAGAGCATGATTGATCCGAAACTATTGTCCCTGCAATACTCAGATTGCTGTATCAGACCATAATTGATCCGAGACTATTGTCCCTGCAATACTCAGATTATTACTCCCTGCAATACTCAGATTGCTGTACAAGCCATGATTAATCCAAGACTATTACTCCCAGCAATACACAGATTGCTGTATCAGACCATGACTTAACCGACACTATTTCTCCCTGCAATACTCAGATTGCTGTATCAGACCATTATTGATCCGAGACTATTGCTCCCTGCAATACTCAGATTGCTGTACCAGACCATGATGGATCCGAGACTATTATCCCTGCAATACTCAGATTGCTGTATCAGACCATGATTGACCCGAGACTATTATCCCTGCAATACTCAGATTATTACTCCCTGCAATACTCATATTGCTGTACCAGACCATGATTGATCCGAGACTATTACTCCCTGCAATACTCAGATTGCTGTATCAGACCATGATTGATCCGAAACTATTACTCCCTGCAATACTCAGATTGCTGTACGAGACCATGATTGATCCGAGACTATTGCTCCCTGCAATACTCAGATGGCTGTATCAGACCATGATTGATCCGAGACTATTATCCCTGCAATACTCAGATTATTACTCCCTGCAATACTCAGATTGCTATATCAGACCATGATTGATCCGAGACTATTACTCGCTGGAATACACAAATTGCTGTATCAGACCATGGTCGATCCGAGACTATTACTCCCTGCAATACTCAGATTGCTGTATCAGACCATGGTTTATCCGAGACTATTACTCCCTGCAATACTCAGATTGCTGTACCAAACCATGATTGATCCGAGACTATTACTCTCTGCAATACTCAGATTGCTGTATCAGACCATGGTTGATCCGAGACTATTACTCCCTGCAATACTCAGATTGCTGTATCAGACCATGGTTGATCCGAGACTATTACTCTCTGCAATACTCAGATTGCTGTATCAGACCATGGTTGATCTGCGTATATTACTCCCTGCAATACTCAGATTGCTGTACCAGACCATGATTGATCCGAGCCTATTACTCCCTGCAATATTCAGATTGCTGTACCAGACCATGATTGATCAGAAACTATTTTCCCTGCAATACTCAGATTGCTGTATCACACCATGATTGATCCGAGAGTATTATCCCTGCAATACTCAGATTATTACTCCCTGCAATACTCAGATTGCTGTATCAGACCATGGTTGATCCGAGACTATTACTCTCTGCAATACACAGATTGCTGTATCAGACCATGGTTGATCTGAGACTATTATTTCCTGCAATACTAAGATTGCTGTACCAGACCATGATTGATCCGAGCCTATTACTCCCTGCAATATTCAGATTGCTGTACCAGACCATGATTGATCAGAAACTATTTTCCCTGCAATACTCAGATTGCTGTATCACACCATGATTGATCCGAGAGTATTATCCCTGCAATACTCAGATTATTACTCCCTGCAATACTCAGATTGCTGTACCAGACCATGATTGATCCGAGACTATTATCCCTGCAATGCTCAGATTGCTGTACCAGACCATGATTGATCTGAGAATATTACACCCTGCAATACACAGATTGATGTACCAGACCACGATTGATCCGAGACTATTATTCCGGCAATACTCAGATTATTATTCCCTGCAATACTCAGATTGCTGTACCAGACCATGATTGATCCGAGACTATTACTCTCTGCAATACTCAGATTGCTATATCAGACCATGGTTGATCGGAGACTATTACTCCCTGCAATACTCAGATTGCTGTACCAGACCATGATTGATCTGAGAATATTACTCCCTGCAATACTCAGATTGCTGTACAAGACCATGGTTGATCCGAGACTATTACTCCCTGCAATACTCAGATTGCTGTACTAGACCATGATCGATCCGAAACTATTACTCCCTGCAATACTCAGATTGCTGTACCAGACCATGATTGATCCGAGACTATTATCCCTGCAATGCTCAGATTGCTGTACCAGACCATGATTGATCCGAGACTATTATCCCTGCAATACTCCGACTATTACTCCCTGCAATACTCAGATTGCTGTATCAGACCATTATTGATCCGAGACTATTACTCCCTGCAATACTCAGATTACTACTCCCTGCAATACCCAGATTGCTGTATCAGACCATGATTGATCCGAGACTATTACTCCCTGCAATACTCAAATTGCTGTATCAGACCATGGTCGATCCGAGGCTATTACTCCCTGCAATACTCAGATTGCTGTATCAGATCATGGTTGATCCGAGACTATTACACCCTGGAATACACAGATTGCTGTATCAGACCATGGTGGATCCGAGACAATTACTCCCTGCAATACTCAGATTGGTGCACCAGACCATGATTGATCTGAGACTATTACTCCCTGCAATACTCAGATTGCTGTACCAGACCATGATTGATTCGAGACTATTATCCCTGCAATGCTCAGATTGCTGTACCAGACCATGATTGATCCGAGACTATTATCCCTGCAATACTCAGATTATTACTCCCTGCAATACTCAGATTGCTGTAGTAGACCATGGTTGAACCGAGACTATTACTCCCTGCAATACTCAGATTATTACTCCCTGCAATACTCAGATTACTGTTCCCTGCAATACCCAGATTGCTGTATCAGACCATGATTGATCCTAGACTATTACTCCCTGCAATACACAAATTGCTGTACCAGACCATGGTGGATCCAAGACTATTACCACCTGCAATACTCAAATTGATGTATCAGATCATGGTTCATTCGAGACTATTACACCCTGCAATACTCAGATTGCTGTATCAGACCATGGTTGATCCGAGACTAATACTCCCTGCAATACTCAGATTGCTATACCAGACCATGATTGATCTGAGACTATTACTCCCATCAATACTCAGATTGCTGTATCAGACCATGGTTGATCCGAGACTATTATACCCTGCAATATTCAGATTGCTATACCAGACCATGATTGATCTGAGACTATTACTCCCTGCAATACTCAGATTGCTGTATCAGACCATAATTGATCCGAGACTATTATCCCTGCAATACTCAGATTGCTGTATCAGACCATGATTGATCCGGGACTATTACTCCCTGCAATACTCAGATTGCTGTACCAGACCATTATTCATCCGAGACTATTACTCCCTGCAATACTCAGATTGCTGTACCAGACCATGATTGATCTGAGACTATTATCCCTGCAATACTCAGATTGCTGTATCAGACTATGATTGATCCGAGACTATTATCCCTGCAATACTCAGATTATTACTCCCTGCAATCCTCAGATTGCTGTACCTGACCATGATTGATCCGAGACTATTACTCCCTGCAATACTCCGATTGCTGTACCAGACCATGATTGATCCGATACTATTACCCCTGCAATACTCAGATTGCTGTACCAGAACATAATTGATCCGAAACTATTATCCCTGCAATACTCAGATTGCTGTATCAGACTATGATTGATCCGGGACTATTATCCCTGCAATACTCAGATTATTACTCCCTGCAATACTCAGATTGCTGTACCAGACCATGATTGATCCGAGACTATTACTCTCGGCAATACTCAGATTGCTATATCAGACCATGGTTGATCCGAGACTATTACTCCCTGCAATACTCAGATTGCTGTACCAGACCATGATTGATCTGCGTATATTACTCCCTGCAATACTCAGATTGCTGTACCACACCATGATTGATCCGAGACTATTATCCCTGCAATACTCAGATTATTACTCCCTGCAATACTCAGATTGCTGTATCAGACCATGATTCATCCGAGACTATTACTCCCTGCAATACTCAGATTGCTGTATCAGACCATGGTTGATCCCAGACTATTACTCCTTCCAATACTCAGATTACTGTATCAGACCATGGTTGATCCGAGACTATTACTCCCTGCAATACTCAGATTGCTGTACCAGACCATGATTGATCCGAGACTATTACTCCCTGCAATACTCAGATTGCTGTACCAGACCATGATTGATCCGAGACTATTATCCCTGCAATACTCAGACTATTAACCCCTGCAATACTCAGATTGCTGTATTAGACCATGGTTGATCCGAGTCTATTACTCCCTGCAATACTCAGATTATTACTCCCTGCAATACTCAGATTACTGTATCAGACCATGATTGATCCGAGACTATTACTCCCTACAATACTCAAATTGCTGTATCAGACCATGGTCGATCCGAGACTATTACTCCCTGCAATACTCAGATTGCTGAATCAGATCATGGTTCATCCGAGACTATTACTCTCTGCAATACTCAGATTGCTGTATCAGACCATGGTTGATCCGAGATTATTACTCCCTGCAATACTCAGATTGCTGTACCAGACCATGATTGATCCGAGACTATTACGCCCTGCAATACTCAGATTGCTGTATCAGACCATGATTGATCCGAGACTATTACTCCCTGCAATACTCATATTGTTGTACCAGACCATGATTGATCCGAGACTATTACGCCCTGCAATACTCAGATTGCTGTACCAGACCATGATTGATCCGAGACTATTTTCCCTGTAATACGCAGATTGCTGTATCAGACCATGATTGATCCGAGACTATTATCCCTGCAATACTCAGATTATTACTCCCTGCAATACTCAGATTGCTGTACCAGACCATGATTGATCTGAGACTATTACTCCCTGCAATACTCAGATTGCTGTATCAGACCATGATTCATCCGAGACTATTACTCCCTGCATACTCAGATTGCTGTACCATACCATGATTGATCCGAGACTATTACTCCCTGCAATACTCAGATTGCTGTACCAGAGCATGATTGATCCGAAACTATTGTCCCTGCAATACTCAGATTGCTGTACCAGACCATGATGGATCCGAGACTATTATCCCTGCAATACTCAGATTGCTGTATCAGACCATGATTGACCCGAGACTATTATCCCTGCAATACTCAGATTATTACTCCCTGCAATACTCATATTGCTGTACCAGACCATGATTGATCCGAGACTATTACTCCCTGCAATACTCAGATTGCTGTATCAGACCATGATTGATCCGAAACTATTACTCCCTGCAATACTCAGATTGCTGTACGAGACCATGATTGATCCGAGACTATTGCTCCCTGCAATACTCAGATGGCTGTACCAGACCATGATTGATCCGAGGCTATTATCCCTGCAATACTCAGATTTCGGTATCAGACCATGTTTGATCCGAGACTATTATCCCTGCAATACTCAGATTATTGTTCCCTGCAATGCTCAGATTGCTGTATCAGACCATGATTGATCCGAGACTATTAATCCCTGCAATACTCAGATTGCTGTATCGGACCATGGTTGATCCGAGACTATTACTCCCTGCAATACTCAGATTGCTGTATCAGACCATGATTGATCCAAAACTATTACTCCCTGCAATACTCAAATTGCTGTATCAGACCATGATTGATCCGAGACTATTACTCCCTGCAATACTCAGATTGCTGTATCAGACCATGGTTGATCCGAGACTATTACACCTTGCAATACTCGGATTACTGTATCAGACCATGGTTGATCCGAGACTATTACTCCCTTCAATACTCAGATTGCTGTACCAGACCATGATTGATCCGAGACTATTATTCCCTGCAATACTCAGATTTCTGTACCAGACCATGATTGATCCGAGACTATTATCCGTGCAATACTCAGACTATTACTCCCTGCAATACTCAGATTGCTGTATCAGACCATGGTTGATCCGAGACTATTACTCTCTGCAATACTCAGATTGCTGTATCAGACCATGGTTGATCCGAGACTATTATTCCCTGCAATACTAAGATTGCTGTACCAGACCATGGGTTGATCCGAGCCTATTACTCCCTGCAATATTCAGATTGCTGTACCAGACCATGATTGATCAGAAACTATTATCCCTGCAATACTCAGATTATTACTCCCTGCAATACTCAGATTGCTGTACCAGACCATGATTGATCCGAGACTATTATCCCTGCAATGCTCAGATTGCTGTACCAGACCATGATTGATCCGAGAATATTACTCCCTGCAATACTCAGATTTCTGTATCAGACCATGAGTGATCCGAGACTATTATCCCTGCAATACTCAGACTATTACTCTCTGCAATACTCAGATTGCAGTATCAGACCATGATTGATCCGAGACTATTACTCCCTGCAATACTCAGATTGCTGTACCAGACCATGATTGATCTGAGAATATTACACCCTGCAATACACAGATTGACGTACCAGCCTTCGATTGATCCGAGTCTATTATTCCGGCAATACTCAGATTATTATTCCCTGCAATACTCAGATTGCTGTACCAGACCATGATTGATCCGAGACTATTACTCTCTGCAATACTCAGATTGCTATATCAGACCATGGTTGATCCGAGACTATTACTCCCTGCAATACTCAGATTGCTGTACCAGACCATGATTGATCCGAGACTATTATCCCTGCAATGCTCAGATTGCTGTACCAGACCATGATTGATCCGAGACTATTATCCCTGCAATACTCCGACTATTACTCCCTGCAATACTCAGATTGCTGTATCAGACCATTATTGATCCGAGACTATTACTCCCTGCAATACTCAGATTACTACTCCCTGCAATACTCAGATTGCTGTATCAGACCATGATTGATCCGAGACTATTACTCCCTGCAATACTCAAATTGCTGTATCAGACCATGGTCGATCCGAGGCTATTACTCCCTGCAATACTCAGATTGCTGTATCAGACCATGGTGGATCCGAGACTATTACTCCTTGTAATACTCAGATTGCTGCACCAGACCATGATTGTTCTGAGACTATTACTCCCTGCAATACTCAGATTGCTGTACCAGACCATGATTGATTCGAGACTATTATCCCTGCAATGCTCAGATTGCTGTACCAGACCATGATTGATCCGAGACTATTATCCCTGCAATACTCAGACTATTACTCCCTGCAATACTCAGATTGCTGTAGTAGACCATGGTTGATCCGAGACTATTACTCCTTGCAATACTCAGATTATTACTCACTGCAATACTCAGATTACTGTTCCCTGCAATACCCAGATTGCTGTATCAGACCATGATTGATCCTAGACTATTACTCCCTGCAATACTCAAATTGCTGTATCAGACCATGGTCGATCCGAGACTATTACCCCCTGCAATACTCAAATTGCTGTATCAGATCATGGTTAATTCGAGACTATTACACCCTGCAATACTCAGATTGCTGTATCAGACCATGGTTGATCCGAGACTAATACTCCCTGCAATACTCAGATTGCTATACCAGACCATCATTGATCCGAGACTATTACTCCCTTCAATACTTAGATTGCTGTATCAGACCATGGTTGATCCGAGACTATTATACCCTGCAATATTCAGATTGCTATACCAGACCATGATTGATCTGAGACTATTACTCCCTGCAATACTCAGATTGCTGTATCAGACCATAATTGATCCGAGACTATTATCCCTGCAATACTCAGATTATTACTCCCTGCTATTCTCAGATTGCTGTACCAGACCATGATTGATCCGAGACTATTACTCCCAGCAATACTCAGATTGCTGTATCAGACCATGATTGATCCGAGACTATTACTCCCTGCAATACTAAGATTGCTGTACCAGACCATTATTCATCCGAGACTATTACTCCCTGCAATACTCAGATTGCTGTACCAGACCATGATTGATCTGAGACTATTATCCCTGCAATACTCAGATTGCTGTATCAGACCATGATTGATCCGAGACTATTATCCCTGCAATACTCAGATTATTACTCCCTGCAATCCTTAGATTGCTGTACCTGACCATGATTGATCCGAGACTATTATCCCTGCAATGCTCAGATTGCTGTACCAGACCATGATTGATCCGAGACTATTATCCCTGCAATACTCCGACTATTACTCCCTGCAATACTCAGATTGCTGTATCAGACCATTATTGATCCGAGACTATTACTCCCTGCAATACTCAGATTACTACTCCCTGCAATACCCAGATTGCTGTATCAGACCATGATTGATCCGAGACTATTACTCCCTGCAATACTCAAATTGCTGTATCAGACCATGGTCGATCCGAGGCTATTACTCCCTGCAATACTCAGATTGCTGTATCAGATCATGGTTGATCCGAGACTATTACACCCTGGAATACACAGATTGCTGTATCAGACCATGGTGGATCCGAGACAATTACTCCCTGCAATACTCAGATTGGTGCACCAGACCATGATTGATCTGAGACTATTACTCCCTGCAATACTCAGATTGCTGTACCAGACCATGATTGATTCGAGACTATTATCCCTGCAATGCTCAGATTGCTGTACCAGACCATGATTGATCCGAGACTATTATCCCTGCAATACTCAGATTATTACTCCCTGCAATACTCAGATTGCTGTAGTAGACCATGGTTGAACCGAGACTATTACTCCCTGCAATACTCAGATTATTACTCCCTGCAATACTCAGATTACTGTTCCCTGCAATACCCAGATTGCTGTATCAGACCATGATTGATCCTAGACTATTACTCCCTGCAATACACAAATTGCTGTACCAGACCATGGTGGATCCAAGACTATTACCACCTGCAATACTCAAATTGATGTATCAGATCATGGTTCATTCGAGACTATTACACCCTGCAATACTCAGATTGCTGTATCAGACCATGGTTGATCCGAGACTAATACTCCCTGCAATACTCAGATTGCTATACCAGACCATGATTGATCTGAGACTATTACTCCCATCAATACTCAGATTGCTGTATCAGACCATGGTTGATCCGAGACTATTATACCCTGCAATATTCAGATTGCTATACCAGACCATGATTGATCTGAGACTATTACTCCCTGCAATACTCAGATTGCTGTATCAGACCATAATTGATCCGAGACTATTATCCCTGCAATACTCAGATTGCTGTATCAGACCATGATTGATCCGGGACTATTACTCCCTGCAATACTCAGATTGCTGTACCAGACCATTATTCATCCGAGACTATTACTCCCTGCAATACTCAGATTGCTGTACCAGACCATGATTGATCTGAGACTATTATCCCTGCAATACTCAGATTGCTGTATCAGACTATGATTGATCCGAGACTATTATCCCTGCAATACTCAGATTATTACTCCCTGCAATCCTCAGATTGCTGTACCTGACCATGATTGATCCGAGACTATTACTCCCTGCAATACTCCGATTGCTGTACCAGACCATGATTGATCCGATACTATTACCCCTGCAATACTCAGATTGCTGTACCAGAACATAATTGATCCGAAACTATTATCCCTGCAATACTCAGATTGCTGTATCAGACTATGATTGATCCGGGACTATTATCCCTGCAATACTCAGATTATTACTCCCTGCAATACTCAGATTGCTGTACCAGACCATGATTGATCCGAGACTATTACTCTCGGCAATACTCAGATTGCTATATCAGACCATGGTTGATCCGAGACTATTACTCCCTGCAATACTCAGATTGCTGTACCAGACCATGATTGATCTGCGTATATTACTCCCTGCAATACTCAGATTGCTGTACCACACCATGATTGATCCGAGACTATTATCCCTGCAATACTCAGATTATTACTCCCTGCAATACTCAGATTGCTGTATCAGACCATGATTCATCCGAGACTATTACTCCCTGCAATACTCAGATTGCTGTATCAGACCATGGTTGATCCCAGACTATTACTCCTTCCAATACTCAGATTACTGTATCAGACCATGGTTGATCCGAGACTATTACTCCCTGCAATACTCAGATTGCTGTACCAGACCATGATTGATCCGAGACTATTACTCCCTGCAATACTCAGATTGCTGTACCAGACCATGATTGATCCGAGACTATTATCCCTGCAATACTCAGACTATTAACCCCTGCAATACTCAGATTGCTGTATTAGACCATGGTTGATCCGAGTCTATTACTCCCTGCAATACTCAGATTACTGTATCAGACCATGATTGATCCGAGACTATTACTCCCTACAATACTCAAATTGCTGTATCAGACCATGGTCGATCCGAGACTATTACTCCCTGCAATACTCAGATTGCTGAATCAGATCATGGTTCATCCGAGACTATTACTCTCTGCAATACTCAGATTGCTGTATCAGACCATGGTTGATCCGAGATTATTACTCCCTGCAATACTCAGATTGCTGTACCAGACCATGATTGATCCGAGACTATTACGCCCTGCAATACTCAGATTGCTGTATCAGACCATGATTGATCCGAGACTATTACTCCCTGCAATACTCATATTGTTGTACCAGACCATGATTGATCCGAGACTATTACGCCCTGCAATACTCAGATTGCTGTACCAGACCATGATTGATCCGAGACTATTTTCCCTGTAATACGCAGATTGCTGTATCAGACCATGATTGATCCGAGACTATTATCCCTGCAATACTCAGATTATTACTCCCTGCAATACTCAGATTGCTGTACCAGACCATGATTGATCTGAGACTATTACTCCCTGCAATACTCAGATTGCTGTATCAGACCATGATTCATCCGAGACTATTACTCCCTGCATACTCAGATTGCTGTACCATACCATGATTGATCCGAGACTATTACTCCCTGCAATACTCAGATTGCTGTACCAGAGCATGATTGATCCGAAACTATTGTCCCTGCAATACTCAGATTGCTGTACCAGACCATGATGGATCCGAGACTATTATCCCTGCAATACTCAGATTGCTGTATCAGACCATGATTGACCCGAGACTATTATCCCTGCAATACTCAGATTATTACTCCCTGCAATACTCATATTGCTGTACCAGACCATGATTGATCCGAGACTATTACTCCCTGCAATACTCAGATTGCTGTATCAGACCATGATTGATCCGAAACTATTACTCCCTGCAATACTCAGATTGCTGTACGAGACCATGATTGATCCGAGACTATTGCTCCCTGCAATACTCAGATGGCTGTACCAGACCATGATTGATCCGAGGCTATTATCCCTGCAATACTCAGATTTCGGTATCAGACCATGTTTGATCCGAGACTATTATCCCTGCAATACTCAGATTATTGTTCCCTGCAATGCTCAGATTGCTGTATCAGACCATGATTGATCCGAGACTATTAATCCCTGCAATACTCAGATTGCTGTATCGGACCATGGTTGATCCGAGACTATTACTCCCTGCAATACTCAGATTGCTGTATCAGACCATGATTGATCCAAAACTATTACTCCCTGCAATACTCAAATTGCTGTATCAGACCATGATTGATCCGAGACTATTACTCCCTGCAATACTCAGATTGCTGTATCAGACCATGGTTGATCCGAGACTATTACACCTTGCAATACTCGGATTACTGTATCAGACCATGGTTGATCCGAGACTATTACTCCCTTCAATACTCAGATTGCTGTACCAGACCATGATTGATCCGAGACTATTATTCCCTGCAATACTCAGATTTCTGTACCAGACCATGATTGATCCGAGACTATTATCCGTGCAATACTCAGACTATTACTCCCTGCAATACTCAGATTGCTGTATCAGACCATGGTTGATCCGAGACTATTACTCTCTGCAATACTCAGATTGCTGTATCAGACCATGGTTGATCCGAGACTATTATTCCCTGCAATACTAAGATTGCTGTACCAGACCATGGTTGATCCGAGCCTATTACTCCCTGCAATATTCAGATTGCTGTACCAGACCATGATTGATCAGAAACTATTATCCCTGCAATACTCAGATTATTACTCCCTGCAATACTCAGATTGCTGTACCAGACCATGATTGATCCGAGACTATTATCCCTGCAATGCTCAGATTGCTGTACCAGACCATGATTGATCCGAGAATATTACTCCCTGCAATACTCAGATTTCTGTATCAGACCATGAGTGATCCGAGACTATTATCCCTGCAATACTCAGACTATTACTCTCTGCAATACTCAGATTGCAGTATCAGACCATGATTGATCCGAGACTATTACTCCCTGCAATACTCAGATTGCTGTACCAGACCATGATTGATCTGAGAATATTACACCCTGCAATACACAGATTGACGTACCAGCCTTCGATTGATCCGAGTCTATTATTCCGGCAATACTCAGATTATTATTCCCTGCAATACTCAGATTGCTGTACCAGACCATGATTGATCCGAGACTATTACTCTCTGCAATACTCAGATTGCTATATCAGACCATGGTTGATCCGAGACTATTACTCCCTGCAATACTCAGATTGCTGTACCAGACCATGATTGATCCGAGACTATTATCCCTGCAATGCTCAGATTGCTGTACCAGACCATGATTGATCCGAGACTATTATCCCTGCAATACTCCGACTATTACTCCCTGCAATACTCAGATTGCTGTATCAGACCATTATTGATCCGAGACTATTACTCCCTGCAATACTCAGATTACTACTCCCTGCAATACTCAGATTGCTGTATCAGACCATGATTGATCCGAGACTATTACTCCCTGCAATACTCAAATTGCTGTATCAGACCATGGTCGATCCGAGGCTATTACTCCCTGCAATACTCAGATTGCTGTATCAGACCATGGTGGATCCGAGACTATTACTCCTTGTAATACTCAGATTGCTGCACCAGACCATGATTGTTCTGAGACTATTACTCCCTGCAATACTCAGATTGCTGTACCAGACCATGATTGATTCGAGACTATTATCCCTGCAATGCTCAGATTGCTGTACCAGACCATGATTGATCCGAGACTATTATCCCTGCAATACTCAGACTATTACTCCCTGCAATACTCAGATTGCTGTAGTAGACCATGGTTGATCCGAGACTATTACTCCTTGCAATACTCAGATTATTACTCACTGCAATACTCAGATTACTGTTCCCTGCAATACCCAGATTGCTGTATCAGACCATGATTGATCCTAGACTATTACTCCCTGCAATACTCAAATTGCTGTATCAGACCATGGTCGATCCGAGACTATTACCCCCTGCAATACTCAAATTGCTGTATCAGATCATGGTTAATTCGAGACTATTACACCCTGCAATACTCAGATTGCTGTATCAGACCATGGTTGATCCGAGACTAATACTCCCTGCAATACTCAGATTGCTATACCAGACCATCATTGATCCGAGACTATTACTCCCTTCAATACTTAGATTGCTGTATCAGACCATGGTTGATCCGAGACTATTATACCCTGCAATATTCAGATTGCTATACCAGACCATGATTGATCTGAGACTATTACTCCCTGCAATACTCAGATTGCTGTATCAGACCATAATTGATCCGAGACTATTATCCCTGCAATACTCAGATTATTACTCCCTGCTATTCTCAGATTGCTGTACCAGACCATGATTGATCCGAGACTATTACTCCCAGCAATACTCAGATTGCTGTATCAGACCATGATTGATCCGAGACTATTACTCCCTGCAATACTAAGATTGCTGTACCAGACCATTATTCATCCGAGACTATTACTCCCTGCAATACTCAGATTGCTGTACCAGACCATGATTGATCTGAGACTATTATCCCTGCAATACTCAGATTGCTGTATCAGACCATGATTGATCCGAGACTATTATCCCTGCAATACTCAGATTATTACTCCCTGCAATCCTTAGATTGCTGTACCTGACCATGATTGATCCGAGACTATTACTCCCTGCAATACTCCGATTGCTGTACCAGACCATGATTGATCCGATACTATTATCCCTGCAATACTCAGATTGCTGTACCAGACCATAATTGATCCGAAACTATTATCCCTGCAATACTCAGATTGCTGTATCAGACCATGATTGATCCGGGACTATTATCCCTGCAATACTCAGATTATTACTCCCTGCAATACTCAGATTGCTGTACCAGACCATGATTGATCCGAGACTATTACTCTCGGCAATACTCAGATTGCTATATCAGACCATGGTTGATCCGAGACTATTACTCCCTGCAATACTCAGATTGCTGTACCAGACCATGATTGATCTGCGTATATTACTCCCTGCAATACTCAGATTGCTGTACCAGACCATGATTGATCCGAGACTATTATCCCTGCAATACTCAGATTATTACTCCCTGCAATACTCAGATTGCTGTATCAGACCATGGTTCATCCGAGACTATTACTCCCTGCAATACTCAGATTGCTGTATCAGACCATGGTTGATCCGAGACTATTACTCCTTCCAATACTCAGATTACTGTATCAGACCATGGTTGATCCGAGATTATTACTCCCTGCAATACTCAGATTGCTGTACCAGACCATGATTGATCCGAGACTATTACTCCCTGCAATACTCAGATTGCTGTACCAGACCATGATTGATCCGAGACTATTATCCCTGCAATACTCAGACTATTACTCCCTGCAATACTCAGATTGCTGTATTAGACCATGGTTGATCCGAGTCTATTACTCCCTGCAATACTCAGATTATTACTCCCTGCAATACTCAGATTACTGTATCAGACCATGATTGATCCGAGACTATTACTCCCTACAATACTCAAATTGCTGTATCAGACCATGGTCGATCCGAGACTATTACTCCCTGCAATACTCAGATTGCTGTATCAGATCATGGTTCATCCGAGACTATTACTCTCTGCAATACTCAGATTGCTGTATCAGACCATGGCTGATCCGAGATTATTACTCCCTGCAATACTCAGATTGCTGTACCAGACCATGATTGATCCGAGCCTATTACTCCCTGCAATATTCAGATTGCTGTACCAGACCATGATTGATCAGAAACTATTTTCCCTGCAATACTCAGATTGCTGTATCACACCATGATTGATCCGAGAGTATTATCCCTGCAATACTCAGATTATTACTCCCTGCAATACTCAGATTGCTGTATCAGACCATGGTTGATCCGAGACTATTACTCTCTGCAATACACAGATTGCTGTATCAGACCATGGTTGATCTGAGACTATTATTTCCTGCAATACTAAGATTGCTGTACCAGACCATGATTGATCCGAGCCTATTACTCCCTGCAATATTCAGATTGCTGTACCAGACCATGATTGATCAGAAACTATTTTCCCTGCAATACTCAGATTGCTGTATCACACCATGATTGATCCGAGAGTATTATCCCTGCAATACTCAGATTATTACTCCCTGCAATACTCAGATTGCTGTACCAGACCATGATTGATCCGAGACTATTATCCCTGCAATGCTCAGATTGCTGTACCAGACCATGATTGATCTGAGAATATTACACCCTGCAATACACAGATTGATGTACCAGACCACGATTGATCCGAGACTATTATTCCGGCAATACTCAGATTATTATTCCCTGCAATACTCAGATTGCTGTACCAGACCATGATTGATCCGAGACTATTACTCTCTGCAATACTCAGATTGCTATATCAGACCATGGTTGATCGGAGACTATTACTCCCTGCAATACTCAGATTGCTGTACCAGACCATGATTGATCTGAGAATATTACTCCCTGCAATACTCAGATTGCTGTACAAGACCATGGTTGATCCGAGACTATTACTCCCTGCAATACTCAGATTGCTGTACTAGACCATGATCGATCCGAAACTATTACTCCCTGCAATACTCAGATTGCTGTACCAGACCATGATTGATCCGAGACTATTATCCCTGCAATGCTCAGATTGCTGTACCAGACCATGATTGATCCGAGACTATTATCCCTGCAATACTCCGACTATTACTCCCTGCAATACTCAGATTGCTGTATCAGACCATTATTGATCCGAGACTATTACTCCCTGCAATACTCAGATTACTACTCCCTGCAATACCCAGATTGCTGTATCAGACCATGATTGATCCGAGACTATTACTCCCTGCAATACTCAAATTGCTGTATCAGACCATGGTCGATCCGAGGCTATTACTCCCTGCAATACTCAGATTGCTGTATCAGATCATGGTTGATCCGAGACTATTACACCCTGGAATACACAGATTGCTGTATCAGACCATGGTGGATCCGAGACAATTACTCCCTGCAATACTCAGATTGGTGCACCAGACCATGATTGATCTGAGACTATTACTCCCTGCAATACTCAGATTGCTGTACCAGACCATGATTGATTCGAGACTATTATCCCTGCAATGCTCAGATTGCTGTACCAGACCATGATTGATCCGAGACTATTATCCCTGCAATACTCAGATTATTACTCCCTGCAATACTCAGATTGCTGTAGTAGACCATGGTTGAACCGAGACTATTACTCCCTGCAATACTCAGATTATTACTCCCTGCAATACTCAGATTACTGTTCCCTGCAATACCCAGATTGCTGTATCAGACCATGATTGATCCTAGACTATTACTCCCTGCAATACACAAATTGCTGTACCTGACCATGGTGGATCCAAGACTATTACCACCTGCAATACTCAAATTGATGTATCAGATCATGGTTCATTCGAGACTATTACACCCTGCAATACTCAGATTGCTGTATCAGACCATGGTTGATCCGAGACTAATACTCCCTGCAATACTCAGATTGCTATACCAGACCATGATTGATCTGAGACTATTACTCCCATCAATACTCAGATTGCTGTATCAGACCATGGTTGATCCGAGACTATTATACCCTGCAATATTCAGATTGCTATACCAGACCATGATTGATCTGAGACTATTACTCCCTGCAATACTCAGATTGCTGTATCAGACCATAATTGATCCGAGACTATTATCCCTGCAATACTCAGATTGCTGTATCAGACCATGATTGATCCGGGACTATTACTCCCTGCAATACTCAGATTGCTGTACCAGACCATTATTCATCCGAGACTATTACTCCCTGCAATACTCAGATTGCTGTACCAGACCATGATTGATCTGAGACTATTATCCCTGCAATACTCAGATTGCTGTATCAGACTATGATTGATCCGAGACTATTATCCCTGCAATACTCAGATTATTACTCCCTGCAATCCTCAGATTGCTGTACCTGACCATGATTGATCCGAGACTATTACTCCCTGCAATACTCCGATTGCTGTACCAGACCATGATTGATCCGATACTATTACCCCTGCAATACTCAGATTGCTGTACCAGAACATAATTGATCCGAAACTATTATCCCTGCAATACTCAGATTGCTGTATCAGACTATGATTGATCCGGGACTATTATCCCTGCAATACTCAGATTATTACTCCCTGCAATACTCAGATTGCTGTACCAGACCATGATTGATCCGAGACTATTACTCTCGGCAATACTCAGATTGCTATATCAGACCATGTTTGATCCGAGACTATTACTCCCTGCAATACTCAGATTGCTGTACCAGACCATGATTGATCTGCGTATATTACTCCCTGCAATACTCAGATTGCTGTACCACACCATGATTGATCCGAGACTATTATCCCTGCAATACTCAGATTATTACTCCCTGCAATACTCAGATTGCTGTATCAGACCATGATTCATCCGAGACTATTACTCCCTGCAATACTCAGATTGCTGTATCAGACCATGGTTGATCCGAGACTATTACTCCTTCCAATACTCAGATTACTGTATCAGACCATGGTTGATCCGAGACTATTACTCCCTGCAATACTCAGATTGCTGTACCAGACCATGATTGATCCGAGACTATTACTCCCTGCAATACTCAGATTGCTGTACCAGACCATGATTGATCCGAGACTATTATCCCTGCAATACTCAGACTATTAACCCCTGCAATACTCAGATTGCTGTATTAGACCATGGTTGATCCGAGTCTATTACTCCCTGCAATACTCAGATTATTACTCCCTGCAATACTCAGATTACTGTATCAGACCATGATTGATCCGAGACTATTACTCCCTACAATACTCAAATTGCTGTATCAGACCATGGTCGATCCGAGACTATTACTCCCTGCAATACTCAGATTGCTGAATCAGATCATGGTTCATCCGAGACTATTACTCTCTGCAATACTCAGATTGCTGTATCAGACCATGGTTGATCCGAGATTATTACTCCCTGCAATACTCAGATTGCTGTACCAGACCATGATTGATCCGAGACTATTACGCCCTGCAATACTCAGATTGCTGTATCAGACCATGATTGATCCGAGACTATTACTCCCTGCAATACTCATATTGTTGTACCAGACCATGATTGATCCGAGACTATTACGCCCTGCAATACTCAGATTGCTGTACCAGACCATGATTGATCCGAGACTATTTTCCCTGTAATACGCAGATTGCTGTATCAGACCATGATTGATCCGAGACTATTATCCCTGCAATACTCAGATTATTACTCCCTGCAATACTCAGATTGCTGTACCAGACCATGATTGATCTGAGACTATTACTCCCTGCAATACTCAGATTGCTGTATCAGACCATGATTCATCCGAGACTATTACTCCCTGCATACTCAGATTGCTGTACCATACCATGATTGATCCGAGACTATTACTCCCTGCAATACTCAGATTGCTGTACCAGAGCATGATTGATCCGAAACTATTGTCCCTGCAATACTCAGATTGCTGTACCAGACCATGATGGATCCGAGACTATTATCCCTGCAATACTCAGATTGCTGTATCAGACCATGATTGACCCGAGACTATTATCCCTGCAATACTCAGATTATTACTCCCTGCAATACTCATATTGCTGTACCAGACCATGATTGATCCGAGACTATTACTCCCTGCAATACTCAGATTGCTGTATCAGACCATGATTGATCCGAAACTATTACTCCCTGCAATACTCAGATTGCTGTACGAGACCATGATTGATCCGAGACTATTGCTCCCTGCAATACTCAGATGGCTGTACCAGACCATGATTGATCCGAGGCTATTATCCCTGCAATACTCAGATTTCGGTATCAGACCATGTTTGATCCGAGACTATTATCCCTGCAATACTCAGATTATTGTTCCCTGCAATGCTCAGATTGCTGTATCAGACCATGATTGATCCGAGACTATTAATCCCTGCAATACTCAGATGGCTGTATCGGACCATGGTTGATCCGAGACTATTACTCCCTGCAATACTCAGATTGCTGTATCAGACCATGATTGATCCAAAACTATTACTCCCTGCAATACTCAAATTGCTGTATCAGACCATGATTGATCCGAGACTATTACTCCCTGCAATACTCAGATTGCTGTATCAGACCATGGTTGATCCGAGACTATTACACCTTGCAATACTCGGATTACTGTATCAGACCATGGTTGATCCGAGACTATTACTCCCTTCAATACTCAGATTGCTGTACCAGACCATGATTGATCCGAGACTATTATTCCCTGCAATACTCAGATTTCTGTACCAGACCATGATTGATCCGAGACTATTATCCGTGCAATACTCAGACTATTACTCCCTGCAATACTCAGATTGCTGTATCAGACCATGGTTGATCCGAGACTATTACTCTCTGCAATACTCAGATTGCTGTATCAGACCATGGTTGATCTGAGACTATTATTCCCTGCAATACTAAGATTGCTGTACCAGACCATGGTTGATCCGAGCCTATTACTCCCTGCAATATTCAGATTGCTGTACCAGACCATGATTGATCAGAAACTATTATCCCTGCAATACTCAGATTATTACTCCCTGCAATACTCAGATTGCTGTACCAGACCATGATTGATCCGAGACTATTATCCCTGCAATGCTCAGATTGCTGTACCAGACCATGATTGATCCGAGAATATTACTCCCTGCAATACTCAGATTTCTGTATCAGACCATGAGTGATCCGAGACTATTATCCCTGCAATACTCAGACTATTACTCTCTGCAATACTCAGATTGCAGTATCAGACCATGATTGATCCGAGACTATTACTCCCTGCAATACTCAGATTGCTGTACCAGACCATGATTGATCTGAGAATATTACACCCTGCAATACACAGATTGACGTACCAGCCTTCGATTGATCCGAGTCTATTATTCCGGCAATACTCAGATTATTATTCCCTGCAATACTCAGATTGCTGTACCAGACCATGATTGATCCGAGACTATTACTCTCTGCAATACTCAGATTGCTATATCAGACCATGGTTGATCCGAGACTGTTACTCCCTGCAATACTCAGATTGCTGTACCAGACCATGATTGATCCGAGACTATTATCCCTGCAATGCTCAGATTGCTGTACCAGACCATGATTGATCCGAGACTATTATCCCTGCAATACTCCGACTATTACTCCCTGCAATACTCAGATTGCTGTATCAGACCATTATTGATCCGAGACTATTACTCCCTGCAATACTCAGATTACTACTCCCTGCAATACTCAGATTGCTGTATCAGACCATGATTGATCCGAGACTATTACTCCCTGCAATACTCAAATTGCTGTATCAGACCATGGTCGATCCGAGGCTATTACTCCCTGCAATACTCAGATTGCTGTAACAGATCATGGTTGATCCGACACTATTACACCCTGCAATACTCAGATTGCTGTATCAGACCATGGTGGATCCGAGACTATTACTCCTTGTAATACTCAGATTGCTGCACCAGACCATGATTGTTCTGAGACTATTACTCCCTGCAATACTCAGATTGCTGTACCAGACCATGATTGATTCGAGACTATTATCCCTGCAATGCTCAGATTGCTGTACCAGACCATGATTGATCCGAGACTATTATCCCTGCAATACTCAGACTATTACTCCCTGCAATACTCAGATTGCTGTAGTAGACCATGGTTGATCCGAGACTATTACTCCTTGCAATACTCAGATTATTACTCACTGCAATACTCAGATTACTGTTCCCTGCAATACCCAGATTGCTGTATCAGACCATGATTGATCCTAGACTATTACTCCCTGCAATACTCAAATTGCTGTATCAGACCATGGTCGATCCGAGACTATTACCCCCTGCAATACTCAAATTGCTGTATCAGATCATGGTTAATTCGAGACTATTACACCCTGCAATACTCAGATTGCTGTATCAGACCATGGTTGATCCGAGACTAATACTCCCTGCAATACTCAGATTGCTATACCAGACCATCATTGATCCGAGACTATTACTCCCTTCAATACTTAGATTGCTGTATCAGACCATGGTTGATCCGAGACTATTATACCCTGCAATATTCAGATTGCTATACCAGACCATGATTGATCTGAGACTATTACTCCCTGCAATACTCAGATTGCTGTATCAGACCATAATTGATCCGAGACTATTATCCCTGCAATACTCAGATTATTACTCCCTGCTATTCTCAGATTGCTGTACCAGACCATGATTGATCCGAGACTATTACTCCCAGCAATACTCAGATTGCTGTATCAGACCATGATTGATCCGAGACTATTACTCCCTGCAATACTAAGATTGCTGTACCAGACCATTATTCATCCGAGACTATTACTCCCTGCAATACTCAGATTGCTGTACCAGACCATGATTGATCTGAGACTATTATCCCTGCAATACTCAGATTGCTGTATCAGACCATGATTGATCCGAGACTATTATCCCTGCAATACTCAGATTATTACTCCCTGCAATCCTTAGATTGCTGTACCTGACCATGATTGATCCGAGACTATTACTCCCTGCAATACTCCGATTGCTGTACCAGACCATGATTGATCCGATACTATTATCCCTGCAATACTCAGATTGCTGTACCAGACCATAATTGATCCGAAACTATTATCCCTGCAATACTCAGATTGCTGTATCAGACCATGATTGATCCGGGACTATTATCCCTGCAATACTCAGATTATTACTCCCTGCAATACTCAGATTGCTGTACCAGACCATGATTGATCCGAGACTATTACTCTCGGCAATACTCAGATTGCTATATCAGACCATGGTTGATCCGAGACTATTACTCCCTGCAATACTCAGATTGCTGTACCAGACCATGATTGATCTGCGTATATTACTCCCTGCAATACTCAGATTGCTGTACCAGACCATGATTGATCCGAGACTATTATCCCTGCAATACTCAGATTATTACTCCCTGCAATACTCAGATTGCTGTATCAGACCATGGTTCATCCGAGACTATTACTCCCTGCAATACTCAGATTGCTGTATCAGACCATGGTTGATCCGAGACTATTACTCCTTCCAATACTCAGATTACTGTATCAGACCATGGTTGATCCGAGATTATTACTCCCTGCAATACTCAGATTGCTGTACCAGACCATGATTGATCCGAGACTATTACTCCCTGCAATACTCAGATTATTACTCCCTGCAATACTCAGATTGCTGTACCAGACCATGATTGATCCGAGACTATTACTCTCGGCAATACTCAGATTGCTATATCAGACCATGGTTGATCCGAGACTATTACTCCCTGCAATACTCAGATTGCTGTACCAGACCATGATTGATCTGCGTATATTACTCCCTGCAATACTCAGATTGCTGTACCAGACCATGATTGATCCGAGACTATTATCCCTGCAATACTCAGATTATTACTCCCTGCAATACTCAGATTGCTGTATCAGACCATGGTTCATCCGAGACTATTACTCCCTGCAATACTCAGATTGCTGTATCAGACCATGGTTGATCCGAGACTATTACTCCTTCCAATACTCAGATTACTGTATCAGACCATGGTTGATCCGAGATTATTACTCCCTGCAATACTCAGATTGCTGTACCAGACCATGATTGATCCGAGACTATTATCCCTGCAATACTCAGACTATTACTCCCTGCAATACTCAGATTGCTGTATTAGACCATGGTTGATCCGAGTCTATTACTCCCTGCAATACTCAGATTATTACTCCCTGCAATACTCAGATTACTGTATCAGACCATGATTGATCCGAGACTATTACTCCCTACAATACTCAAATTGCTGTATCAGACCATGGTCGATCCGAGACTATTACTCCCTGCAATACTCAGATTGCTGTATCAGATCATGGTTCATCCGAGACTATTACTCTCTGCAATACTCAGATTGCTGTATCAGACCATGGCTGATCCGAGATTATTACTCCCTGCAATACTCAGATTGCTGTACCAGACCATGATTGATCCGAGACTATTACGCCCTGCAATACTCAGATTGCTGTATCAGACCATGATTGATCCGAGGCTATTACTCCCTGCAATACTCATATTGCTGTACCAGACCATGATTGATCCGAGACTATTACGCCCTGCAATACTCAGATTGCTGTACCAGACCATGATTGATCCGAGACTATTATCCCTGTAATACGCAGATTGCTGTATCAGACCATGATTGATCCGAGAATATTATCCCTGCAATACTCAGATTATTACTCCCTGCAATACTCAGATTGCTGTACCAGACCATGATTGATCTGAGACTATTACTCCCTGCAATACTCAGATTGCTGTATCAGACCATGATTCATCCGAGACTATTACTCCCTGCATACTCAGATTGCTGTACCATACCATGATTGATCCGAGACTATTGTCCCTGCAATACTCAGATTGCTGTATCAGACCATAATTGATCCGAGACTATTGTCCCTGCAATACTCAGATTATTACTCCCTGCAATACTCAGATTGCTGTACCAGACCATGATTAATCCGAGACTATTACTCCCTGCAATACTCAGATTGCTGTACGAGACCATGATTGATCCGAGACTATTGCTCCCTGCAACACTCAGATGGCTGTACCAGACCATGATTGATCCGAGGCTATTATCCCTGCAATACTCAGATTTCGGTATCAGACCATGTTTGATCCGAGACTATTATCCCTGCAATACTCAGATTATTGTTCCCTGCAATGCTCAGATTGCTGTATCAGACCATGATTGATCCGAGACTATTACTCCCTACAATACTCAGATTGCTGTATCAGACCATGGTTGATCCGAGACTATTACTCCCTGCAATTCTCAGATTGCTGTATCAGACCATGATTGATCCGAGACTATTATCCCTGCAATACTCAGACTATTACTCCCTGCAATACTCAGATTGCTGTACGAGACCATGATTGATCCGAGACTATTATCCCTGCAATACTCAGATTATTACTCCCTGCAATACTCAGATTGCTGTACCAGACCATGATTGATCTGAGACTATTACTCCCTGCAATACTCAGATTGCTGTATCAGACCATGATTCATCCGAGACTATTACTCCCTGCATACTCAGATTGCTGTACCATACCATGATTGATCCGAGACTATTACTCCCTGCAATACTCAGATTGCTGTACCAGAGCATGATTGATCCGAAACTATTGTCCCTGCAATACTCAGATTGCTGTATCAGACCATAATTGATCCGAGACTATTGTCCCTGCAATACTCAGATTATTACTCCCTGCAATACTCAGATTGCTGTACAAGCCATGATTAATCCAAGACTATTACTCCCAGCAATACACAGATTGCTGTATCAGACCATGACTTAACCGACACTATTTCTCCCTGCAATACTCAGATTGCTGTATCAGACCATTATTGATCCGAGACTATTGCTCCCTGCAATACTCAGATTGCTGTACCAGACCATGATGGATCCGAGACTATTATCCCTGCAATACTCAGATTGCTGTATCAGACCATGATTGACCCGAGACTATTATCCCTGCAATACTCAGATTATTACTCCCTGCAATACTCATATTGCTGTACCAGACCATGATTGATCCGAGACTATTACTCCCTGCAATACTCAGATTGCTGTATCAGACCATGATTGATCCGAAACTATTACTCCCTGCAATACTCAGATTGCTGTACGAGACCATGATTGATCCGAGACTATTGCTCCCTGCAATACTCAGATGGCTGTATCAGACCATGATTGATCCGAGACTATTATCCCTGCAATACTCAGATTATTACTCCCTGCAATACTCAGATTGCTATATCAGACCATGATTGATCCGAGACTATTACTCGCTGGAATACACAAATTGCTGTATCAGACCATGGTCGATCCGAGACTATTACTCCCTGCAATACTCAGATTGCTGTATCAGACCATGGTTTATCCGAGACTATTACTCCCTGCAATACTCAGATTGCTGTACCAAACCATGATTGATCCGAGACTATTACTCTCTGCAATACTCAGATTGCTGTATCAGACCATGGTTGATCCGAGACTATTACTCCCTGCAATACTCAGATTGCTGTATCAGACCATGGTTGATCCGAGACTATTACTCTCTGCAATACTCAGATTGCTGTATCAGACCATGGTTGATCTGCGTATATTACTCCCTGCAATACTCAGATTGCTGTACCAGACCATGATTGATCCGAGCCTATTACTCCCTGCAATATTCAGATTGCTGTACCAGACCATGATTGATCAGAAACTATTTTCCCTGCAATACTCAGATTGCTGTATCACACCATGATTGATCCGAGAGTATTATCCCTGCAATACTCAGATTATTACTCCCTGCAATACTCAGATTGCTGTATCAGACCATGGTTGATCCGAGACTATTACTCTCTGCAATACACAGATTGCTGTATCAGACCATGGTTGATCTGAGACTATTATTTCCTGCAATACTAAGATTGCTGTACCAGACCATGATTGATCCGAGCCTATTACTCCCTGCAATATTCAGATTGCTGTACCAGACCATGATTGATCAGAAACTATTTTCCCTGCAATACTCAGATTGCTGTATCACACCATGATTGATCCGAGAGTATTATCCCTGCAATACTCAGATTATTACTCCCTGCAATACTCAGATTGCTGTACCAGACCATGATTGATCCGAGACTATTATCCCTGCAATGCTCAGATTGCTGTACCAGACCATGATTGATCTGAGAATATTACACCCTGCAATACACAGATTGATGTACCAGACCACGATTGATCCGAGACTATTATTCCGGCAATACTCAGATTATTATTCCCTGCAATACTCAGATTGCTGTACCAGACCATGATTGATCCGAGACTATTACTCTCTGCAATACTCAGATTGCTATATCAGACCATGGTTGATCGGAGACTATTACTCCCTGCAATACTCAGATTGCTGTACCAGACCATGATTGATCTGAGAATATTACTCCCTGCAATACTCAGATTGCTGTACAAGACCATGGTTGATCCGAGACTATTACTCCCTGCAATACTCAGATTGCTGTACTAGACCATGATCGATCCGAAACTATTACTCCCTGCAATACTCAGATTGCTGTACCAGACCATGATTGATCCGAGACTATTATCCCTGCAATGCTCAGATTGCTGTACCAGACCATGATTGATCCGAGACTATTATCCCTGCAATACTCCGACTATTACTCCCTGCAATACTCAGATTGCTGTATCAGACCATTATTGATCCGAGACTATTACTCCCTGCAATACTCAGATTACTACTCCCTGCAATACTCAGATTGCTGTATCAGACCATGATTGATCCGAGACTATTACTCCCTGCAATACTCAAATTGCTGTATCAGACCATGGTCGATCCGAGGCTATTACTCCCTGCAATACTCAGATTGCTGTATCAGATCATGGTTGATCCGAGACTATTACACCCTGCAATACACAGATTGCTGTATCAGACCATGGTGGATCCGAGACAATTACTCCCTGCAATACTCAGATTGGTGCACCAGACCATGATTGATCTGAGACTATTACTCCCTGCAATACTCAGATTGCTGTACCAGACCATGATTGATTCGAGACTATTATCCCTGCAATGCTCAGATTGCTGTACCAGACCATGATTGATCCGAGACTATTATCCCTGCAATACTCAGACTATTACTCCCTGCAATACTCAGATTGCTGTAGTAGACCATGGTTGAACCGAGACTATTACTCCCTGCAATACTCAGATTATTACTCCCTGCAATACTCAGATTACTGTTCCCTGCAATACCCAGATTGCTGTATCAGACCATGATTGATCCTAGACTATTACTCCCTGCAATACACAAATTGCTGTACCAGACCATGGTGGATCCAAGACTATTACCACCTGCAATACTCAAATTGATGTATCAGATCATGGTTCATTCGAGACTATTACACCCTGCAATACTCAGATTGCTGTATCAGACCATGGTTGATCCGAGACTAATACTCCCTGCAATACTCAGATTGCTATACCAGACCATGATTGATCTGAGACTATTACTCCCATCAATACTCAGATTGCTGTATCAGACCATGGTTGATCCGAGACTATTATACCCTGCAATATTCAGATTGCTATACCAGACCATGATTGATCTGAGACTATTACTCCCTGCAATACTCAGATTGCTGTATCAGACCATAATTGATCCGAGACTATTATCCCTGCAATACTCAGATTGCTGTATCAGACCATGATTGATCCGGGACTATTACTCCCTGCAATACTCAGATTGCTGTACCAGACCATTATTCATCCGAGACTATTACTCCCTGCAATACTCAGATTGCTGTAGCAGACCATGATTGATCTGAGACTATTATCCCTGCAATACTCAGATTGCTGTATCAGACTATGATTGATCCGAGACTATTATCCCTGCAATACTCAGATTATTACTCCCTGCAATCCTCAGATTGCTGTACCTGACCATGATTGATCCGAGACTATTACTCCCTGCAATACTCCGATTGCTGTACCAGACCATGATTGATCCGATACTATTACCCCTGCAATACTCAGATTGCTGTACCAGAACATAATTGATCCGAAACTATTATCCCTGCAATACTCAGATTGCTGTATCAGACTATGATTGATCCGGGACTATTATCCCTGCAATACTCAGATTATTACTCCCTGCAATACTCAGATTGCTGTACCAGACCATGATTGATCCGAGACTATTACTCTCGGCAATACTCAGATTGCTATATCAGACCATGGTTGATCCGAGACTATTACTCCCTGCAATACTCAGATTGCTGTACCAGACCATGATTGATCTGCGTATATTACTCCCTGCAATACTCAGATTGCTGTACCACACCATGATTGATCCGAGACTATTATCCCTGCAATACTCAGATTATTACTCCCTGCAATACTCAGATTGCTGTATCAGACCATGATTCATCCGAGACTATTACTCCCTGCAATACTCAGATTGCTGTATCAGACCATGGTTGATCCGAGACTATTACTCCTTCCAATACTCAGATTACTGTATCAGACCATGGTTGATCCGAGACTATTACTCCCTGCAATACTCAGATTGCTGTACCAGACCATGATTGATCCGAGACTATTACTCCCTGCAATACTCAGATTGCTGTACCAGACCATGATTGATCCGAGACTATTATCCCTGCAATACTCAGACTATTAACCCCTGCAATACTCAGATTGCTGTATTAGACCATGGTTGATCCGAGTCTATTACTCCCTGCAATACTCAGATTATTACTCCCTGCAATACTCAGATTACTGTATCAGACCATGATTGATCCGAGACTATTACTCCCTACAATACTCAAATTGCTGTATCAGACCATGGTCGATCCGAGACTATTACTCCCTGCAATACTCAGATTGCTGAATCAGATCATGGTTCATCCGAGACTATTACTCTCTGCAATACTCAGATTGCTGTATCAGACCATGGTTGATCCGAGATTATTACTCCCTGCAATACTCAGATTGCTGTACCAGACCATGATTGATCCGAGACTATTACGCCCTGCAATACTCAGATTGCTGTATCAGACCATGATTGATCCGAGACTATTACTCCCTGCAATACTCATATTGTTGTACCAGACCATGATTGATCCGAGACTATTACGCCCTGCAATACTCAGATTGCTGTACCAGACCATGATTGATCCGAGACTATTATCCCTGTAATACGCAGATTGCTGTATCAGACCATGATTGATCCGAGACTATTATCCCTGCAATACTCAGATTATTACTCCCTGCAATACTCAGATTGCTGTACCAGACCATGATTGATCTGAGACTATTACTCCCTGCAATACTCAGATTGCTGTATCAGACCATGATTCATCCGAGACTATTACTCCCTGCATACTCAGATTGCTGTACCATACCATGATTGATCCGAGACTATTACTCCCTGCAATACTCAGATTGCTGTACCAGAGCATGATTGATCCGAAACTATTGTCCCTGCAATACTCAGATTGCTGTACCAGACCATGATGGATCCGAGACTATTATCCCTGCAATACTCAGATTGCTGTATCAGACCATGATTGACCCGAGACTATTATCCCTGCAATACTCAGATTATTACTCCCTGCAATACTCATATTGCTGTACCAGACCATGATTGATCCGAGACTATTACTCCCTGCAATACTCAGATTGCTGTATCAGACCATGATTGATCCGAAACTATTACTCCCTGCAATACTCAGATTGCTGTACGAGACCATGATTGATCCGAGACTATTGCTCCCTGCAATACTCAGATGGCTGTACCAGACCATGATTGATCCGAGGCTATTATCCCTGCAATACTCAGATTTCGGTATCAGACCATGTTTGATCCGAGACTATTATCCCTGCAATACTCAGATTATTGTTCCCTGCAATGCTCAGATTGCTGTATCAGACCATGATTGATCCGAGACTATTAATCCCTGCAATACTCAGATTGCTGTATCGGACCATGGTTGATCCGAGACTATTACTCCCTGCAATACTCAGATTGCTGTATCAGACCATGATTGATCCAAAACTATTACTCCCTGCAATACTCAAATTGCTGTATCAGACCATGATTGATCCGAGACTATTACTCCCTGCAATACTCAGATTGCTGTATCAGACCATGGTTGATCCGAGACTATTACACCTTGCAATACTCGGATTACTGTATCAGACCATGGTTGATCCGAGACTATTACTCCCTTCAATACTCAGATTGCTGTACCAGACCATGATTGATCCGAGACTATTATTCCCTGCAATACTCAGATTGCTGTACCAGACCATGATTGATCCGAGACTATTATCCGTGCAATACTCAGACTATTACTCCCTGCAATACTCAGATTGCTGTATCAGACCATGGTTGATCCGAGACTATTGCTCTCTGCAATACTCAGATTGCTGTATCAGACCATGGTTGATCTGAGACTATTATTCCCTGCAATACTAAGATTGCTGTACCAGACCATGGTTGATCCGAGCCTATTACTCCCTGCAATATTCAGATTGCTGTACCAGACCATGATTGATCAGAAACTATTATCCCTGCAATACTCAGATTATTACTCCCTGCAATACTCAGATTGCTGTACCAGACCATGATTGATCCGAGACTATTATCCCTGCAATGCTCAGATTGCTGTACCAGACCATGATTGATCCGAGAATATTACTCCCTGCAATACTCAGATTTCTGTATCAGACCATGAGTGATCCGAGACTATTATCCCTGCAATACTCAGACTATTACTCTCTGCAATACTCAGATTGCAGTATCAGACCATGATTGATCCGAGACTATTACTCCCTGCAATACTCAGATTGCTGTACCAGACCATGATTGATCTGAGAATATTACACCCTGCAATACACAGATTGACGTACCAGCCTTCGATTGATCCGAGTCTATTATTCCGGCAATACTCAGATTATTATTCCCTGCAATACTCAGATTGCTGTACCAGACCATGATTGATCCGAGACTATTACTCTCTGCAATACTCAGATTGCTATATCAGACCATGGTTGATCCGAGACTATTACTCCCTGCAATACTCAGATTGCTGTACCAGACCATGATTGATCCGAGACTATTATCCCTGCAATGCTCAGATTGCTGTACCAGACCATGATTGATCCGAGACTATTATCCCTGCAATACTCCGACTATTACTCCCTGCAATACTCAGATTGCTGTATCAGACCATTATTGATCCGAGACTATTACTCCCTGCAATACTCAGATTACTACTCCCTGCAATACTCAGATTGCTGTATCAGACCATGATTGATCCGAGACTATTACTCCCTGCAATACTCAAATTGCTGTATCAGACCATGGTCGATCCGAGGCTATTACTCCCTGCAATACTCAGATTGCTGTAACAGATCATGGTTGATCCGACACTATTACACCCTGCAATACTCAGATTGCTGTATCAGACCATTGTGGATCCGAGACTATTACTCCTTGTAATACTCAGATTGCTGCACCAGAGCATGATTGTTCTGAGACTATTACTCCCTGCAATACTCAGATTGCTGTACCAGACCATGATTGATTCGAGACTATTATCCCTGCAATGCTCAGATTGCTGTACCAGACCATGATTGATCCGAGACTATTATCCCTGCAATACTCAGACTATTACTCCCTGCAATACTCAGATTGCTGTAGTAGACCATGGTTGATCCGAGACTATTACTCCTTGCAATACTCAGATTATTACTCACTGCAATACTCAGATTACTGTTCCCTGCAATACCCAGATTGCTGTATCAGACCATGATTGATCCTAGACTATTACTCCCTGCAATACTCAAATTGCTGTATCAGACCATGGTCGATCCGAGACTATTACCCCCTGCAATACTCAAATTGCTGTATCAGATCATGGTTAATTCGAGACTATTACACCCTGCAATACTCAGATTGCTGTATCAGACCATGGTTGATCCGAGACTAATACTCCCTGCAATACTCAGATTGCTATACCAGACCATCATTGATCCGAGACTATTACTCCCTTCAATACTTAGATTGCTGTATCAGACCATGGTTGATCCGAGACTATTATACCCTGCAATATTCAGATTGCTATACCAGACCATGATTGATCTGAGACTATTACTCCCTGCAATACTCAGATTGCTGTATCAGACCATAATTGATCCGAGACTATTATCCCTGCAATACTCAGATTATTACTCCCTGCTATTCTCAGATTGCTGTACCAGACCATGATTGATCCGAGACTATTACTCCCAGCAATACTCAGATTGCTGTATCAGACCATGATTGATCCGAGACTATTACTCCCTGCAATACTAAGATTGCTGTACCAGACCATTATTCATCCGAGACTATTACTCCCTGCAATACTCAGATTGCTGTACCAGACCATGATTGATCTGAGACTATTATCCCTGCAATACTCAGATTGCTGTATCAGACCATGATTGATCCGAGACTATTATCCCTGCAATACTCAGATTATTACTCCCTGCAATCCTTAGATTGCTGTACCTGACCATGATTGATCCGAGACTATTACTCCCTGCAATACTCCGATTGCTGTACCAGACCATGATTGATCCGATACTATTATCCCTGCAATACTCAGATTGCTGTACCAGACCATAATTGATCCGAAACTATTATCCCTGCAATACTCAGATTGCTGTATCAGACCATGATTGATCCGGGACTATTATCCCTGCAATACTCAGATTATTACTCCCTGCAATACTCAGATTGCTGTACCAGACCATGATTGATCCGAGACTATTACTCTCGGCAATACTCAGATTGCTATATCAGACCATGGTTGATCCGAGACTATTACTCCCTGCAATACTCAGATTGCTGTACCAGACCATGATTGATCTGCGTATATTACTCCCTGCAATACTCAGATTGCTGTACCAGACCATGATTGATCCGAGACTATTATCCCTGCAATACTCAGATTATTACTCCCTGCAATACTCAGATTGCTGTATCAGACCATGGTTCATCCGAGACTATTACTCCCTGCAATACTCAGATTGCTGTATCAGACCATGGTTGATCCGAGACTATTACTCCTTCCAATACTCAGATTACTGTATCAGACCATGGTTGATCCGAGATTATTACTCCCTGCAATACTCAGATTGCTGTACCAGACCATGATTGATCCGAGACTATTACTCCCTGCAATACTCAGATTGCTGTACCAGACCATGATTGATCCGAGACTATTATCCCTGCAATACTCAGACTATTACTCCCTGCAATACTCAGATTGCTGTATTAGACCATGGTTGATCCGAGTCTATTACTCCCTGCAATACTCAGATTATTACTCCCTGCAATACTCAGATTACTGTATCAGACCATGATTGATCCGAGACTATTACTCCCTACAATACTCAAATTGCTGTATCAGACCATGGTCGATCCGAGACTATTACTCCCTGCAATACTCAGATTGCTGTATCAGATCATGGTTCATCCGAGACTATTACTCTCTGCAATACTCAGATTGCTGTATCAGACCATGGCTGATCCGAGATTATTACTCCCTGCAATACTCAGATTGCTGTACCAGACCATGATTGATCCGAGACTATTACGCCCTGCAATACTCAGATTGCTGTATCAGACCATGATTGATCCGAGGCTATTACTCCCTGCAATACTCATATTGCTGTACCAGACCATGATTGATCCGAGACTATTACGCCCTGCAATACTCAGATTGCTGTACCAGACCATGATTGATCCGAGACTATTATCCCTGTAATACGCAGATTGCTGTATCAGACCATGATTGATCCGAGAATATTATCCCTGCAATACTCAGATTATTACTCCCTGCAATACTCAGATTGCTGTACCAGACCATGATTGATCTGAGACTATTACTCCCTGCAATACTCAGATTGCTGTATCAGACCATGATTCATCCGAGACTATTACTCCCTGCATACTCAGATTGCTGTACCATACCATGATTGATCCGAGACTATTGTCCCTGCAATACTCAGATTGCTGTATCAGACCATAATTGATCCGAGACTATTGTCCCTGCAATACTCAGATTATTACTCCCTGCAATACTCAGATTGCTGTACCAGACCATGATTAATCCGAGACTATTACTCCCTGCAATACTCAGATTGCTGTACGAGACCATGATTGATCCGAGACTATTGCTCCCTGCAACACTCAGATGGCTGTACCAGACCATGATTGATCCGAGGCTATTATCCCTGCAATACTCAGATTTCGGTATCAGACCATGTTTGATCCGAGACTATTATCCCTGCAATACTCAGATTATTGTTCCCTGCAATGCTCAGATTGCTGTATCAGACCATGATTGATCCGAGACTATTACTCCCTACAATACTCAGATTGCTGTATCAGACCATGGTTGATCCGAGACTATTACTCCCTGCAATTCTCAGATTGCTGTATCAGACCATGATTGATCCGAGACTATTATCCCTGCAATACTCAGACTATTACTCCCTGCAATACTCAGATTGCTGTACGAGACCATGATTGATCCGAGACTATTGCTCCCTGCAACACTCAGATGGCTGTACCAGACCATGATTGATCCGAGGCTATTATCCCTGCAATACTCAGATTTCGGTATCAGACCATGTTTGATCCGAGACTATTATCCCTGCAATACTCAGATTATTGTTCCCTGCAATGCTCAGATTGCTGTATCAGACCATGATTGATCCGAGACTATTACTCCCTACAATACTCAGATTGCTGTATCAGACCATGGTTGATCCGAGACTATTACTCCCTGCAATACTCAGATTGCTGTATCAGACCATGATTGATCCGAGACTATTATACCTGCAATACTCAGACTGTTACTCCCTGCAATACTCAGATTGCTGTAGTAGACCATGGTTGATCCGAGACTATTACTCCTTGCAATACTCAGATTATTACTCCCTGCAATACTCAGATTACTGTTCCCTGCAATACCCAGATTGCTGTATCAGACCATGATGATCCTAGACTATTACTCCCTGCAATACTCAAATTGCTGTATCAGACCATGGTCGATCCGAGACTATTACCCCCTGCAATACTCAAATTGCTGTATCAGATCATGGTTCATTCGAGACTATTACACCCTGCAATACTCAGATTGCTGTATCAGACCATGGTTGATCCGACACTAATACTCCCTGCAATACTCAGATTGCTATACCAGACCATGATTGATCCGAGACTATTACTCCCTTCAATACTCAGATTGCTGTATCAACCATGGTTGATCCGAGACTATTATACCCTGCAATATTCAGATTGCTATACCAGACCATGATTGATCTGAGACTATTACTCCCTGCAATACTCAGATTGCTGTATCAGAACATAATTGATCCGAGACTATTATCCCTGCAATACTCAGATTATTACTCCCTGCTATACTCAGATTGCTGTATCAGACCATGATTGATCCGAGACTATTACTCCCTGCAATACTCAGATTGCTGTACCAGACCATTATTCATCCGAGACTATTACTCCCTGCAATACTCTGATTGCTGTACCAGACCATGATTGATCTGAGACTATTATCCCTGCAATACTCAGATTGCTGTATCAGACCATGATTGATCCGAGACTATTATCCCTGCAATACTCAGATTATTACTCCCTGCAATCCTCAGATTGCTGTACCTGACCATGATTGATCCGAGACTATTACTCCCTGCAATACTGCGATTGCTGTACCAGACCATGATTGATCCAATACTATTATCCCTGCAATACTCAGATTGCTGTACCAGACCATAATTGGTCCGAAACTATTATCCCTGCAATACTCAGATTGCTGTATCAGACCATGATTGATCCGAGACTATTATCCCTGCAATACTCAGATTATTACTCCCTGCAATACTCAGATTGCTGTACCAGACCATGATTGATCCGAGACTATTACTCTCGGCAATACTCAGATTGCTATATCAGACCATGGTTGATCCGAGACTATTACTCCCTGCAATACTCAGATTGCTGTACCAGACCATGATTGATCTGCGTATATTACTCCCTGCAATACTCAGATTGCTGTACCAGACCATGATTGATCCGAGACTATTATCCCTGCAATACACAGTTTATTACTCCCTGCAATACTCAGATTGCTGTATCAGACCATGATTCATCCGAGACTATTACTCCCTGCAATACTCAGATTGCTGTATCAGACCATGGTTGATCCGAGACTATTACTCCTTCCAATACTCAGATTACTGTATCAGACCATGGTTGATCCGAGACTATTACTCCCTGCAATACTCAGATTGCTGTACCAGACCATGATTGATCCGAGACTATTACTCCCTGCAATACTCAGATTGCTGTACCAGACCATGATTGATCCGAGACTATTATCCCTGCAATACTCAGACTATTACTCCCTGCAATACTCAGATTGCTGTATTAGACCATGGTTGATCCGAGTCTATTACTCCCTGCAATACTCAGATTATTACTCCCTGCAATACTCAGATTACTGTATCAGACCATGATTGATCCGAGACTATTACTCCCTACAATACTCAAATTGCTGTATCAGACCATGGTCGATCCGAGACTATTACTCCCTGCAATACTCAGATTGCTGTATCAGATCATGGTTCATCCGAGACTATTACTCTCTGCAATACTCAGATTGCTGTATCAGACCATGGTTGATCCGAGATTATTACTCCCTGCAATACTCAGATTGCTGTACCAGACCATGATTGATCCGAGACTATTACGCCCTGCAATACTCAGATTGCTGTATCAGACCATGATTGATCCGAGGCTATTACTCCCTGCAATACTCATATTGCTGTACCAGACCATGATTGATCCGAGACTATTACGCCCTGCAATACTCAGATTGCTGTACCAGACCATGATTGATCCGAGACTATTATCCCTGTAATACGCAGATTGCTGTATCAGACCATGATTGATCCGAGAATATTATCCCTGCAATACTCAGATTATTACTCCCTGCAATACTCAGATTGCTGTACCAGACCATGATTGATCTGAGACTATTACTCCCTGCAATACTCAGATTGCTGTATCAGACCATGATTCATCCGAGACTATTACTCCCTGCATACTCAGATTGCTGTACCATACCATGATTGATCCGAGACTATTGTCCCTGCAATACTCAGATTGCTGTATCAGACCATAATTGATCCGAGACTATTGTCCCTGCAATACTCAGATTATTACTCCCTGCAATACTCAGATTGCTGTACCAGACCATGATTAATCCGAGACTATTACTCCCTGCAATACTCAGATTGCTGTACGAGACCATGATTGATCCGAGACTATTGCTCCCTGCAACACTCAGATGGCTGTACCAGACCATGATTGATCCGAGGCTATTATCCCTGCAATACTCAGATTTCGGTATCAGACCATGTTTGATCCGAGACTATTATCCCTGCAATACTCAGATTATTGTTCCCTGCAATGCTCAGATTGCTGTATCAGACCATGATTGATCCGAGACTATTACTCCCCACAATACTCAGATTGCTGTATCAGACCATGGTTGATCCGAGACTATTACTCCCTGCAATTCTCAGATTGCTGTATCAGACCATGATTGATCCGAGACTATTATCCCTGCAATACTCAGACTATTACTCCCTGCAATACTCAGATTGCTGTACGAGACCATGATTGATCCGAGACTATTGCTCCCTGCAACACTCAGATGGCTGTACCAGACCATGATTGATCCGAGGCTATTATCCCTGCAATACTCAGATTTCGGTATCAGACCATGTTTGATCCGAGACTATTATCCCTGCAATACTCAGATTATTGTTCCCTGCAATGCTCAGATTGCTGTATCAGACCATGATTGATCCGAGACTATTACTCCCTACAATACTCAGATTGCTGTATCAGACCATGGTTGATCCGAGACTATTACTCCCTGCAATACTCAGATTGCTGTATCAGACCATGATTGATCCGAGACTATTATCCCTGCAATACTCAGACTATTACTCCCTGCAATACTCAGATTGCTGTAGTAGACCATGGTTGATCCGAGACTATTACTCCTTGCAATACTCAGATTATTACTCCCTGCAATACTCAGATTACTGTTCCCTGCAATACCCAGATTGCTGTATCAGACCATGATGATCCTAGACTATTACTCCCTGCAATACTCAAATTGCTGTATCAGACCATGGTCGATCCGAGACTATTACCCCCTGCAATACTCAAATTGCTGTATCAGATCATGGTTCATTCGAGACTATTACACCCTGCAATACTCAGATTGCTGTATCAGACCGTGGTTGATCCGACACTAATACTCCCTGCAATACTCAGATTGCTATACCAGACCATGATTGATCCGAGACTATTACTCCCTTCAATACTCAGATTGCTGTATCAACCATGGTTGATCCGAGACTATTATACCCTGCAATATTCAGATTGCTGTATCAGACCATAATTGATCCGAGACTATTATCCCTGCAATACTCAGATTATTACTCCCTGCAATACTCAGATTGCTGTACCAGACCATTATTCATCCGAGACTATTACTCCCTGCAATACTCTGATTGCTGTACCAGACCATGATTGATCTGAGACTATTATCCCTGCAATACTCAGATTGCTGTATCAGACCATGATTGATCCGAGACTATTATCCCTGCAATACTCAGATTATTACTCCCTGCAATCCTCAGATTGCTGTACCTGACCATGATTGATCCGAGACTATTACTCCCTGCAATACTCCGATTGCTGTACCAGACCATGATTGATCCGATACTATTATCCCTGCAATACTCAGATTGCTGTACCAGACCATAATTGGTCCGAAACTATTATCCCTGCAATACTCAGATTGCTGTATCAGACCATGATTGATCCGGGACTATTATCCCTGCAATACTCAGATTATTACTCCCTGCAATACTCAGATTGCTGTACCAGACCATGATTGATCCGAGACTATTACTCTCGGCAATACTCAGATTGCTATATCAGACCATGGTTGATCCGAGACTATTACTCCCTGCAATACTCTGATTGCTGTACCAGACCATGATTGATCTGCGTATATTACTCCCTGCAATACTCAGATTGCTGTACCAGACCATGATTGATCCGAGACTATTATCCCTGCAATACACAGTTTATTACTCCCTGCAATACTCAGATTGCTGTATCAGACCATGATTCATCCGAGACTATTACTCCCTGCAATACTCAGATTGCTGTATCAGACCATGGTTGATCCGAGACTATTACTCCTTCCAATACTCAGATTACTGTATCAGACCATGGTTGATCCGAGACTATTACTCCCTGCAATACTCAGATTGCTGTACCAGACCATGATTGATCCGAGACTATTACTCCCTGCAATACTCAGATTGCTGTACCAGACCATGATTGATCCGAGACTATTATCCCTGCAATACTCAGACTATTACTCCCTGCAATACTCAGATTGCTGTATTAGACCATGGATGATCCGAGTCTATTACTCCCTGCAATACTCAGATTATTACTCCCTGCAATACTCAGATTACTGTATCAGACCATGATTGATCCGAGACTATTACTCCCTACAATACTCAAATTGCTGTATCAGACCATGGTCGATCCGAGACTATTACTCCCTGCAATACTCAGATTGCTGTATCAGATCATGGTTCATCCGAGACTATTACTCTCTGCAATACTCAGATTGCTGTATCAGACCATGGTTGATCCGAGATTATTACTCCCTGCAATACTCAGATTGCTGTACCAGACCAGGATTGATCCGAGACTATTACGCCCTGCAATACTCATATTGCTGTACCAGACCATGATTGATCCGAGACTATTACGCCCTGCAATACTCAGATTGCTGTACCAGACCATGATTGATCCGAGACTATTATCCCTGTAATACGCAGATTGCTGTATCAGACCATGATTGATCCGAGACTATTATCCATGCAATACTCAGGTTATTACTCCCTGCAATACTCAGATTGCTGTACCAGACCATGATTGATCTGAGACTATTACTCCCTGCAATACTCAGATTGCTGTATCAGACCATGATTCATCCGAGACTATTACTCCCTGCATACTCAGATTGCTGTACCATACAATGATTGATCCGAGACTATTACTCCCTGCAATACTCAGATTGCTGTCCCAGAGCATGATTGATCCGAAACTATTGTCCCTGCAATACTCAGATTGCTGTATCAGACCATAATTGATCCGAGACTATTGTCCCTGCAATACTCAGATTATTACTCCCTGCAATACTCAGATTGCTGTACCACACCATGATTAATCCAAGACTATTACTCCCAGCAATACACAGATTGCTGTATCAGACCATGACTGAACCGAGACTATTACTCCCTGCAATACTCAGATTGCTGTATCAGACCATTATTGATCCGAGACTATTGCTCCCTGCAATACTCAGATTGCTGTACCAGACCATGATGGATCTGAGACTATTATCCCTGCAATACTCAGATTGCTGTATCAGACCATGATTGACCCGAGACTATTATCCCTGCAATACTCAGATTATTACTCCCTGCAATACTCCGATTGCTGTACCAGACCATGATTGATCCGAGAATATTACTCCCTGCAATACTCAGATTGCTGTATCAGACCATGATTGATCCGAAACTATTACTCCCTGCAATACTCAGATTGCTGTACGAGACCATGATTGATCCGAGACTATTGCTCCCTGCAATACTCAGATGGCTGTACCAGACCATGATTGATCCGAGGCTATTATCCCTGCAATACTCAGATTTCGGTATCAGACCATGTTTGATCCGAGACTATTATCCCTGCAATACTCAGATTATTGTTCCCTGCAATGCTCAGATTGCTGTATCAGACCATGATTGATCCGAGACTATTACTCCCTGCAATACTCAGATTGCTGTATCAGACCATGGTTGATCCGACACTATTACTCCCTGCAATACTCAGATTGCTGTATCAGACCATGATTGATCCAAAACTATTACTCCCTGCAATACTCAGATTGCTGTATCAGACCATGATTGATTCAAGACTATTACTCCCTGCAATACTCAGATTGCTGTACCAGACCATGATTGGTGCGAGACTATTACTCTCTGCAATACTCATATTGCTGTACCAGACCATAATTGATCCGAGACTATTACTCCCTGCAATACTCAGATTGCTCTGCCAGACCATGATTGATCCAAGACTATTACTCCCTATAATACTCAGATTGCTGTTCCAGACCATGATTGATCCGAGTCTATTATCCCTGCAATACTCAGATTGCTGTATCAGACCATGATTGATCCGAGACTATTATCCCTGCAATACTCAGATTATTACTCCCTGCAATACTCAGATTGCTATATCAGAACATGATTGATCCGAGACTATTACTCGCTGGAATACACAAATTGCTGTATCAGACCATGGTCGAACCGAGACTATTACTCCCTGCAATACTCAGATTGCTGTATCAGACCATGGTTTATCCGAGACTATTACTCCCTGCAATACTCAGATTGCTGTACCAAACCATGATTGATCCGAGACTATTACTCTCTGCAATACACAGATTGCTGTATCAGACCATGGTTGATCCGAGACTATTACTCCCTGCAATACTCAGATTGCTGTATCAGACCATGGTTGATCCGAGACTATTACTCTCTGCAATACTCAGATTGCTGTATCAGACCATGGTTGATCTGCGTATATTACTCCCTGCAATACTCAGATTGCTGTACCAGACCATGATTGATCCGAGACTATTATCCCTGCAATACTCAGATTATTACTCCCTGCAATACTCAGATTGCTGTATCAGACCATGATTGATCCGAGACTATTACTACCTGCAATACTCAGATTGCTGTATCAGACCATGCTTGATCCGAGACTATTACACCTTGCAATACTCAGACTACTGTGTCAGACCATGATTGATCCGAGACTATTACTCCCTGCAATACTCAGATTGCTGTACCAGACCATGATTGATCCGAGACTATTATCCCTGCAATACTCAGACTATTACTCCCTGCAATACTCAGATTGCTGTATCAGACCATGGTTGATCCGAGACTATTACTCCCTGCAATACTCAGATTATTACTCCCTGCAATACTCAGATTGCTGTATCAGACCATGATTGATCCGAGACTATTACTCCCTGCAATACGCAAATTGCTGTATCAGACCATGGTCGATCCGAGACTATTACTCCCTGCAATACTCAGATTGCTGTATCAGATCATGGTTCATCCGAGACTATTACTCTCTGCAATACTCAGATTGCTGTATCAGACCATGGTTCATCCGAGATTATTACTCCCTGCAATACTCAGATTGCTGTACCAGACCATGATTGATCCGAGACTATTACGCCCTGCAATACTCAGATTGCTGTATCAGACCATGATTGATCCGAGACTATTATTCCCTGCAATACTCATATTGCTGTACCAGACCATGATTGATCCGAGACTATTACGCCCTGCAATACTCAGATTGCTGTATCAGACCATGATTGATCCGAGGCTATTATCCCTGCAATACTCAGATTTCGGTATCAGACCATGTTTGATCCGAGACTATTATCCCTGCAGTACTCAGATTATTACTCCCTGCAATGCTCAGATTGCTGTATCAGACCATGATTGATCCGAGACTATTACTCCCTGCAATACTCAGATTGCTGTATCAGACCATGGTTGATCCGAGACTATTACTCCCTGCAATAATCAGATTGCTGTATCAGACCATGGTTGATCCAAGACTATTACTCCCTGCAATACTCAGATTGCTGTATCAGACCATGATTGATCCAAGACTATTACTTACTGCAATACTCAGATTGCTGTACCAGACCATGATTGGTCCGAGACTATTACTCTCTGCAATACTCATTTTGCTGTACCAGACCATAATTGATCCGAGACTATTACTCCCTGCAATACTCAGATTGCTCTACCAGACCATGATTAATCCAAGACTATTACTCCCTGCAATACTCAGATTGCTGTACCAGACCATGATTGATCCGAGACTATTATCCCTGCAATACTCAGATTGCTGTATCAGACCATAATTGATCCGAGACGATTATCCCTGCAATACTCAGATTATTACTCCCTGCAATACTCAGATTGCTGTACCAGACCATGATTGATCCGAGACTATTACTCCTTGCAATACTCAGATTGCTGTATCAGACCATGATTGATCCGAGACTTTTACTCCCTGCAATACTCAGATTGCTGTACCAGACCATGATTGATCCGAGACTATTACTCCTTGCAATACTCAGATTGCTGTACCAGACCATGATTGATCCGAGACTATTACTCCCTGCAATACTCAGATGGCTGTACCAGACCATGATTGATCCGAGACTAATATCCCTGCCATACTCAGATTATTACTCCCTGCAATACTCAGATTGCTGTACCAGACCATGATAGATCCGAGACTATTATCCCTGCAATACTCAGATTATTGTTCCCTGCAATGCTCAGATTGCTGTATCAGACCATGATTGATCCGAGACTATTACTCCCTGCAATACTCAGATTGCTGTATCAGACCATGGTTGATCCGACACTATTACTCCCTGCAATACTCAGATTGCTGTATCAGACCATGATTGATCCAAAACTATTACTCCCTGCAATACTCAGATTGCTGTATCAGACCATGATTGATTCAAGACTATTACTCCCTGCAATACTCAGATTGCTGTACCAGACCATGATTGGTGCGAGACTATTACTCTCTGCAATACTCATATTGCTGTACCAGACCATAATTGATCCGAGACTATTACTCCCTGCAATACTCAGATTGCTCTGCCAGACCATGATTGATCCAAGACTATTACTCCCTATAATACTCAGATTGCTGTTCCAGACCATGATTGATCCGAGTCTATTATCCCTGCAATACTCAGATTGCTGTATCAGACCATGATTGATCCGAGACTATTATCCCTGCAATACTCAGATTATTACTCCTGCAATACTCAGATTGCTATATCAGAACATGATTGATCCGAGACTATTACTCGCTGGAATACACAAATTGCTGTATCAGACCATGGTCGAACCGAGACTATTACTCCCTGCAATACTCAGATTGCTGTATCAGACCATGGTTTATCCGAGACTATTACTCCCTGCAATACTCAGATTGCTGTACCAAACCATGATTGATCCGAGACTATTACTCTCTGCAATACACAGATTGCTGTATCAGACCATGGTTGATCCGAGACTATTACTCCCTGCAATACTCAGATTGCTGTATCAGACCATGGTTGATCCGAGACTATTACTCTCTGCAATACTCAGATTGCTGTATCAGACCATGGTTGATCTGCGTATATTACTCCCTGCAATACTCAGATTGCTGTACCAGACCATGATTGATCCGAGACTATTATCCCTGCAATACTCAGATTATTACTCCCTGCAATACTCAGATTGCTGTATCAGACCATGATTGATCCGAGACTATTACTACCTGCAATACTCAGATTGCTGTATCAGACCATGCTTGATCCGAGACTATTACACCTTGCAATACTCAGACTACTGTGTCAGACCATGATTGATCCGAGACTATTACTCCCTGCAATACTCAGATTGCTGTACCAGACCATGATTGATCCGAGACTATTATCCCTGCAATACTCAGACTATTACTCCCTGCAATACTCAGATTGCTGTATCAGACCATGGTTGATCCGAGACTATTACTCCCTGCAATACTCAGATTATTACTCCCTGCAATACTCAGATTGCTGTATCAGACCATGATTGATCCGAGACTATTACTCCCTGCAATACGCAAATTGCTGTATCAGACCATGGTCGATCCGAGACTATTACTCCCTGCAATACTCAGATTGCTGTATCAGATCATGGTTCATCCGAGACTATTACTCTCTGCAATACTCAGATTGCTGTATCAGACCATGGTTCATCCGAGATTATTACTCCCTGCAATACTCAGATTGCTGTACCAGACCATGATTGATCCGAGACTATTACGCCCTGCAATACTCAGATTGCTGTATCAGACCATGATTGATCCGAGACTATTATTCCCTGCAATACTCATATTGCTGTACCAGACCATGATTGATCCGAGACTATTACGCCCTGCAATACTCAGATTGCTGTATCAGACCATGATTGATCCGAGGCTATTATCCCTGCAATACTCAGATTTCGGTATCAGACCATGTTTGATCCGAGACTATTATCCCTGCAGTACTCAGATTATTACTCCCTGCAATGCTCAGATTGCTGTATCAGACCATGATTGATCCGAGACTATTACTCCCTGCAATACTCAGATTGCTGTATCAGACCATGGTTGATCCGAGACTATTACTCCCTGCAATAATCAGATTGCTGTATCAGACCATGGTTGATCCAAGACTATTACTCCCTGCAATACTCAGATTGCTGTATCAGACCATGATTGATCCAAGACTATTACTTACTGCAATACTCAGATTGCTGTACCAGACCATGATTGGTCCGAGACTATTACTCTCTGCAATACTCATTTTGCTGTACCAGACCATAATTGATCCGAGACTATTACTCCCTGCAATACTCAGATTGCTCTACCAGACCATGATTAATCCAAGACTATTACTCCCTGCAATACTCAGATTGCTGTACCAGACCATGATTGATCCGAGACTATTATCCCTGCAATACTCAGATTGCTGTATCAGACCATAATTGATCCGAGACGATTATCCCTGCAATACTCAGATTATTACTCCCTGCAATACTCAGATTGCTGTACCAGACCATGATTGATCCGAGACTATTACTCCTTGCAATACTCAGATTGCTGTATCAGACCATGATTGATCCGAGACTTTTACTCCCTGCAATACTCAGATTGCTGTACCAGACCATGATTGATCCGAGACTATTACTCCTTGCAATACTCAGATTGCTGTACCAGACCATGATTGATCCGAGACTATTACTCCCTGCAATACTCAGATGGCTGTACCAGACCATGATTGATCCGAGACTAATATCCCTGCCATACTCAGATTATTACTCCCTGCAATACTCAGATTGCTGTACCAGACCATGATAGATCCGAGACTATTATCCCTGTAATACTCAGATTGCTGTATCAGACCATGATTGATCCGAGACTATTATCCCTGCAATACGCAGATTGCTGTATCAGACCATGATTGATCCGAGACTATTATCCCTGCAATACTCAGATTATTACTCCCTGCAATACTCAGATTGCTGTACCAGACCATGATTGATCTGAGACTATTACTCCCTGCAATACTCAGATTGCTGTATCAGACCATGATTCATCCGAGACTATTACTCCCTGCATACTCAGATTGCTGTACCATACCATGATTGATCCGAGACTATTACTCCCTGCAATACTCAGATTGCTGTACCAGAGCATGATTGATCCGAAACTATTGTCCCTGCAATACTCAGATTGCTGTATCAGACCATAATTGATCCGAGACTATTGTCCCTGCAATACTCAGATTATTACTCCCTGCAATACTCAGATTGCTGTACCAGACCATGATTATTCCAAGACTATTACTCCCAGCAATACACAGATTGCTGTATCACACCATGACTGAACCGAGACTATTTCTCCCTGCAATACTCAGATTGCTGTATCAGACCATTATTGATCCGAGACTATTGCTCCCTGCAATACTCAGATTGCTGTACCAGACCATGATGGATCCGAGACTATTATCCCTGCAATACTCAGATTGCTGTATCAGACCATGATTGACCCGAGACTATTATCCCTGCAATACTCAGATTATTACTCCCTGCAATACTCATATTGCTGTACCAGACCATGATTGATCCGAGACTATTACTCCCTGCAATACTCAGATTGCTGTATCAGACCATGATTGATCCGAAACTATTACTCCCTGCAATACTCAGATTGCTGTACGAGACCATGATTGATCCGAGACTATTGCTCCCTGCAATACTCAGATGGCTGTACCAGACCATGATTGATCCGAGGCTATTATCCCTGCAATACTCAGATTTCGGTATCAGACCATGTTTGATCCGAGACTATTATCCCTGCAATACTCAGATTATTGTTCCCTGCAATGCTCAGATTGCTGTACCAAACCATGATTGATCCGAGACTATTACTCTCTGCAATACACAGATTGCTGTATCAGACCATGGTTGATCCGAGACTATTACTCCCTGCAATACTCAGATTGCTGTATCAGACCATGGTTGATCCGAGACTATTACTCTCTGCAATACTCAGATTGCTGTATCAGACCATGGTTGATCTGCGTATATTACTCCCTGCAATACTCAGATTGCTGTACCAGACCATGATTGATCCGAGACTATTATCCCTGCAATACTCAGATTATTACTCCCTGCAATACTCAGATTGCTGTATCAGACCATGATTGATCCGAGACTATTACTCCCTGCAATACTCAGATTGCTGTATCAGACCATGCTTGATCCGAGACTATTACACCTTGCAATACTCAGACTACTGTGTCAGACCATGATTGATCCGAGACTATTACTCCCTGCAATACTCAGATTGCTGTACCAGACCATGATTGATCCGAGACTATTATCCCTGCAATACTCAGACTATTACTCCCTGCAATACTCAGATTGCTGTATCAGACCATGGTTGATCCGAGACTATTACTCCCTGCAATACTCAGATTATTACTCCCTGCAATACTCAGATTGCTGTATCAGACCATGATTGATCCGAGACTATTACTCCCTGCAATACGCAAATTGCTGTATCAGACCATGGTCGATCCGAGACTATTACTCCCTGCAATACTCAGATTGCTGTATCAGATCATGGTTCATCCGAGACTATTACTCTCTGCAATACTCAGATTGCTGTATCAGACCATGGTTCATCCGAGATTATTACTCCCTGCAATACTCAGATTGCTGTACCAGACCATGATTGATCCGAGACTATTACTCCTTGCAATACTCAGATTGCTGTATCAGACCATGATTGATCCGAGACTTTTACTCCCTGCAATACTCAGATTGCTGTACCAGACCATGATTGATCCGAGACTATTACTCCTTGCAATACTCAGATTGCTGTACCAGACCATGATTGATCCGAGACTATTACTCCCTGCAATACTCAGATGGCTGTACCAGACCATGATTGATCCGAGACTAATATCCCTGCCATACTCAGATTATTACTCCCTGCAATACTCAGATTGCTGTACCAGACCATAATAGATCCGAGACTATTATCCCTGTAATACTCAGATTGCTGTATCAGACCATGATTGATCCGAGACTATTATCCCTGCAATACGCAGATTGCTGTATCAGACCATGATTGATCCGAGACTATTATCCCTGCAATACTCAGATTATTACTCCCTGCAATACTCAGATTGCTGTACCAGACCATGATTGATCTGAGACTATTACTCCCTGCAATACTCAGATTGCTGTATCAGACCATGATTCATCCGAGACTATTACTCCCTGCATACTCAGATTGCTGTACCATACCATGATTGATCCGAGACTATTACTCCCTGCAATACTCAGATTGCTGTACCAGAGCATGATTGATCCGAAACTATTGTCCCTGCAATACTCAGATTGCTGTATCAGACCATAATTGATCCGAGACTATTGTCCCTGCAATACTCAGATTATTACTCCCTGCAATACTCAGATTGCTGTACCAGACCATGATTATTCCAAGACTATTACTCCCAGCAATACACAGATTGCTGTATCACACCATGACTGAACCGAGACTATTTCTCCCTGCAATACTCAGATTGCTGTATCAGACCATTATTGATCCGAGACTATTGCTCCCTGCAATACTCAGATTGCTGTACCAGACCATGATGGATCCGAGACTATTATCCCTGCAATACTCAGATTGCTGTATCAGACCATGATTGACCCGAGACTATTATCCCTGCAATACTCAGATTATTACTCCCTGCAATACTCATATTGCTGTACCAGACCATGATTGATCCGAGACTATTACTCCCTGCAATACTCAGATTGCTGTATCAGACCATGATTGATCCGAAACTATTACTCCCTGCAATACTCAGATTGCTGTACGAGACCATGATTGATCCGAGACTATTGCTCCCTGCAATACTCAGATGGCTGTACCAGACCATGATTGATCCGAGGCTATTATCCCTGCAATACTCAGATTTCGGTATCAGACCATGTTTGATCCGAGACTATTATCCCTGCAATACTCAGATTATTGTTCCCTGCAATGCTCAGATTGCTGTATCAGACCATGATTGATCCGAGACTATTACTCCCTGCAATACTCAGATTGCTGTATCGGACCATGGTTGATCCGAGACTATTACTCCCTGCAATACTCAGATTGCTGTATCAGACCATGATTGATCCAAAACTATTACTCCCTGCAATACTCAAATTGCTGTATCAGACCATGATTGATCCGAGACTATTACTCCCTGCAATACTCAGATTGCTGTATCAGACCATGGTTTATCCGAGACTATTACTCCCTGCAATACTCAGATTGCTGTACCAAACCATGATTGATCCGAGACTATTATTCTCTGCAATACTCAGATTGCTGTATCAGACCATGGTTGATCCGAGACTATTACTCCCTGCAATACTCAGATTGCTGTATCAGACCATGGTTGATCCGAGACTATTACTCTCTGCAATACTCAGATTGCAGTATCAGACCATGGTTGATCTGAGACTATTATTCCCTGCAATACTAAGATTGCTGTACCAGACCATGATTGATCCGAGCCTATTACTCCCTGCAATATTCAGATTGCTGTACCAGACCATGATTGATCAGAAACTATTATCCCTGCAATACTCAGATTGCTGTATCACACCATGATTGATCCGAGACTATTATCCCTGCAATACTCAGACTATTACTCCCTGCAATACTCAGATTGCTGTAGTAGACCATGGTTGATCCGAGACTATTACTCCTTGCAATACTCAGATTATTACTCACTGCAATACTCAGATTACTGTTCCCTGCAATACCCAGATTGCTGTATCAGACCATGATTGATCCTAGACTATTACTCCCTGCAATACTCAAATTGCTGTATCAGACCACGGTCGATCCGAGACTATTACCCCCTGCAATACTCAAATTGCTGTATCAGATCATGGTTAATTCGAGACTATTACACCCTGCAATACTCAGATTGCTGTATCAGACCATGGTTGATCCGAGACTAACACTCCCTGCAATACTCAGATTGCTATACCAGACCATCATTGATCCGAGACTATTACTCCCTTCAATACTTAGATTGCTGTATCAGACCATGGTTGATCCGAGACTATTATACCCTGCAATATTCAGATTGCTATACCAGACCATGATTGATCTGAGACTATTACTCCCTGCAATACTCAGATTGCTGTATCAGACCATAATTGATCCGAGACTATTATCCCTGCAATACTCAGATTATTACTCCCTGCTATACTCAGATTGCTGTACCAGACCATGATTGATCCGAGACTATTACTCCCAGCAATACTCAGATTGCTGTATCAGACCATGATTGATCCGAGACTATTACTCCCTGCAATACTCAGATTGCTGTACCAGACCATTATTCATCCGAGACTATTACTCCCTGCAATACTCAGATTGCTGTACCAGACCATGATTGATCTGAGACTATTATCCCTGCAATAGTCAGATTGCTGTATCAGACCATGATTGATCCGAGACTATTATCCCTGCAATACTCAGATTATTACTCCCTGCAATCCTTAGATTGCTGTACCTGACCATGATTGATCCGAGACTATTACTCCCTGCAATACTCCGATTGCTGTACCAGACCATGATTGATCCGATACTATTATCCCTGCAATACTCAGATTGCTGTACCAGACCATAATTGATCCGAAACTATTATCCCTGCAATACTCAGATTGCTGTATCAGACCATGATTGATCCGGGACTATTATCCCTGCAATACTCAGATTTTTACTCCCTGCAATACTCAGATTGCTGTACCAGACCATGATTGATCCGAGATTATTACTCTCGGCAATACTCAGATTGCTATATCAGACCATGGTTGATCCGAGACTATTACTCCCTGCAATACTCAGATTGCTGTACCAGACCATAATTGATCTGCGTATATTACTCCCTGCAATACTAAGATTGCTGTACCAGACCATGATTGATCCGAGACTATTATCCCTGCAATACTCAGATTATTACTCCCTGCAATACTCAGATTGCTGTATCAGACCATGGTTCATCCGAGACTATTACTCCCTGCAATACTCAGATTGCTGTATCAGACCATGGTTGATCCGAGACTATTACTCCTTCCAATACTCAGATTACTGTATCAGACCATGGTTGATCCGAGACTATTACTCCCTGCAATACTCAGATTGCTGTACCAGAGCATGATTGATCCGAGACTATTACTCCCTGCAATACTCAGATTGCTGTACCAGACCATGATTGATCCGAGACTATTATCCCTGCAATACTCAGACTATTACTCCCTGCAATACTCAGATTGCTGTATTAGACCATGGTTGATCCGAGTCTATTACTCCCTGCAATACTCAGATTATTACTCCCTGCAATACTCAGATTACTGTATCAGACCATGATTGATCCGAGACTATTACTCCCTACAATACTCAAATTGCTGTATCAGACCATGGTCGATCCGAGACTATTACTCCCTGCAATACTCAGATTGCTGTATCAGATCATGGTTCATCCGAGACTATTACTCTCTGCAATACTCAGATTGCTGTATCAGACCATGGTTGATCCGAGAGTATTACTCCCTGCAATACTCAGATTGCTGTACCAGACCATGATTGATCCGAGACTATTACGCCCTGCAATACTCAGATTGCTGTATCAGACCATGATTGATCCGAGGCTATTACTCCCTGCAATACTCATATTGCTGTACCAGACCATGATTGATCCGAGACTATTACGCCCTGCAATACTCAGATTGCTGTACCAGACCATGATTGATCCGAGACTATTATCCCTGTAATACGCAGATTGCTGTATCAGACCATGATTGATCCGAGACTATTATCCCTGCAATACTCAGATTATTACTCCCTGCAATACTCAGATTGCTGTACCAGACCATGATTGATCTGAGACTATTACTCCCTGCAATACTCAGATTGCTGTATCAGACCATGATTCATCCGAGACTATTACTCCCTGCATACTCAGATTGCTGTACCATACCATGATTGATCCGAGACTATTGTCCCTGCAATACTCAGATTGCTGTATCAGACCATAATTGATCCGAGACTATTGTCCCTGCAATACTCAGATTATTACTCCCTGCAATACTCAGATTGCTGTACCAGACCATGATTAATCCAAGACTATTACTCCCAGCAATACACAGATTGCTGTATCAGACCATGACTGAACCGAGACTATTACTCCCTGCAATTCTCAGATTGCTGTATCAGACCATTATTGATCCGAGACTATTGCTCCCTGCAATACTCAGATTGCTGTACCAGACCATGATGGATCTGAGACTATTATCCCTGCAATACTCAGATTGCTGTATCAGACCATGATTGACCCGAGACTATTATCCCTGCAATACTCAGATTATTACTCCCTGCAATACTCAGATTGCTGTACCAGACCATGATTGATCCGAGACTATTACTCCCTGCAATACTCAGATTGCTGTACGAGACCATGATTGATCCGAGACTATTGCTCCCTGCAACACTCAGATGGCTGTACCAGACCATGATTGATCCGAGGCTATTATCCCTGCAATACTCAGATTTCGGTATCAGACCATGTTTGATCCGAGACTATTATCCCTGCAATACTCAGATTATTGTTCCCTGCAATGCTCAGATTGCTGTATCAGACCATGATTGATCCGAGACTATTACTCCCTACAATACTCAGATTGCTGTATCAGACCATGGTTGATCCGAGACTATTACTCCCTGCAATACTCAGATTGCTGTATCAGACCATGATTGATCCGAGACTATTATCCCTGCAATACTCAGACTATTACTCCCTGCCATACTCAGATTGCTGTACGAGACCATGATTGATCCGAGACTATTGCTCCCTGCAACACTCAGATGACTGTACCAGACCATGATTGATCCGAGGCTATTATCCCTGCAATACTCAGATTTCGGTATCAGACCATGTTTGATCCGAGACTATTATCCCTGCAATACTCAGATTATTGTTCCCTGCAATGCTCAGATTGCTGTATCAGACCATGATTGATCCGAGACTATTACTCCCTACAATACTCAGGTTGCTGTATCAGACCATGGTTGATCCGAGACTATTACTCCCTGCAATACTCAGATTGCTGTATCAGACCATGATTGATCCGAGACTATTATCCCTGCAATACTCAGACTATTACTCCCTGCAATACTCAGATTGCTGTAGTAGACCATGGTTGATCCGAGACTATTACTCCTTGCAATACTCAGATTATTACTCCCTGCAATACTCAGATTACTGTTCCCTGCAATACCCAGATTGCTGTATCAGACCATGATGATCCTAGACTATTACTCCCTGCAATACTCAAATTGCTGTATCAGACCATGGTCGATCCGAGACTATTACCCCCTGCAATACTCAAATTGCTGTATCAGATCATGGTTCATTCGAGACTATTACACCCTGCAATACTCAGATTGCTGTATCAGACCATGGTTGATCCGACACTAATACTCCCTGCAATACTCAGGTTGCTATACCAGACCAGGATTGATCCGAGACTATTACTCCCTTCAATACTCAGATTGCTGTATCAACCATGGTTGATCCGAGACTATTATACCCTGCAATATTCAGATTGCTATACCAGACCATGATTGATCTGAGACTATTACTCCCTGCAATACTCAGATTGCTGTATCAGACCATAATTGATCCGAGACTATTATCCCTGCAATACTCAGATTATTACTCCCTGCTATACTCAGATTGCTGTACCAGACCATGATTGATCCGAGACTATTACTCCCAGCAATACTCAGATTGCTGTATCAGACCATGATTGATCCGAGACTATTACTCCCTGCAATACTCAGATTGCTGTACCAGACCATTATTCATCCGAGACTATTACTCCCTGCAATACTCAGATTGCTGTACCAGACCATGATTGATCTGAGACTATTATCCCTGCAATACTCAGATTGCTGTATCAGACCATGATTGATCCGAGACTATTATCCCTGCAATACTCAGATTATTACTCCCTGCAATCCTCAGATTGCTGTACCTGACCATGATTGATCCGAGACTATTACTCCCTGCAATACTCCGATTGCTGTACCAGACCATGATTGATCCGATACTATTATCCCTGCAATACTCAGATTGCTGTACCAGACCATAATTGGTCCGAAACTATTATCCCTGCAATACTCAGATTGCTGTATCAGACCATGATTGATCCGGGACTATTATCCCTGCAATACTCAGATTATTACTCCCTGCAATACTCAGATTGCTGTACCAGACCATGATTGATCCGAGACTATTATTCTCGGCAATTCTCAGATTGCTATATCAGACCATGGTTGATCCGAGACTATCACTCCCTGCAATACTCAGATTGCTGTACCAGACCATGATTGATCTGCGTATATTACTCCCTGCAATACTCAGATTGCTGTACCAGACCATGATTGATCCGAGACTATTATCCCTGCAATACACAGATTATTACTCCCTGCAATACTCAGATTGCTGTCTCAGACCATGGTTGATCCGAGACTATTACTCCTTCCAATACTCAGATTACTGTATCAGACCATGGTTGATCCGAGACTATTACTCCCTGCAATACTCAGATTGCTGTACCAGACCATGATTGATCCGAGACTATTACTCCCTGCAATACTCAGATTGCTGTACCAGACCATCATTGATCCGAGACTATTATCCCTGCAATACTCAGACTATTACTCCCTGCAATACTCAGATTGCTGTATTAGACCATGGATGATCCGAGTCTATTACTCCCTGCAATACTCAGATTATTACTCCCTGCAATACTCAGATTACTGTATCAGACCATGATTGATCCGAGACTATTACTCCCTACAATACTCAAATTGCTGTATCAGACCATGGTCGATCCGAGACTATTACTCCCTGCAATACTCAGATTGCTGTATCAGATCATGGTTCATCCGAGACTATTACTCTCTGCAATACTCAGATTGCTGTATCAGACCATGGTTGATCCGAGATTATTACTCCCTGCAATACTCAGATTGCTGTACCAGACCAGGATTGATCCGAGACTATTACGCCCTGCAATACTCAGATTGCTGTATCAGACCATGGTTGATCCGAGACTAACACTCCCTGCAATACTCAGATTGCTATACCAGACCATCATTGATCCGAGACTATTACTCCCTTCAATACTTAGATTGCTGTATCAGACCATGGTTGATCCGAGACTATTATACCCTGCAATATTCAGATTGCTATACCAGACCATGATTGATCTGAGACTATTACTCCCTGCAATACTCAGATTGCTGTATCAGACCATAATTGATCCGAGACTATTATCCCTGCAATACTCAGATTATTACTCCCTGCTATACTCAGATTGCTGTACCAGACCATGATTGATCCGAGACTATTACTCCCAGCAATACTCAGATTGCTGTATCAGACCATGATTGATCCGAGACTATTACTCCCTGCAATACTCAGATTGCTGTACCAGACCATTATTCATCCGAGACTATTACTCCCTGCAATACTCAGATTGCTGTACCAGACCATGATTGATCTGAGACTATTATCCCTGCAATAGTCAGATTGCTGTATCAGACCATGATTGATCCGAGACTATTATCCCTGCAATACTCAGATTATTACTCCCTGCAATCCTTAGATTGCTGTACCTGACCATGATTGATCCGAGACTATTACTCCCTGCAATACTCCGATTGCTGTACCAGACCATGATTGATCCGATACTATTATCCCTGCAATACTCAGATTGCTGTACCAGACCATAATTGATCCGAAACTATTATCCCTGCAATACTCAGATTGCTGTATCAGACCATGATTGATCCGGGACTATTATCCCTGCAATACTCAGATTATTACTCCCTGCAATACTCAGATTGCTGTACCAGACCATGATTGATCCGAGACTATTACTCTCGGCAATACTCAGATTGCTATATCAGACCATGGTTGATCCGAGACTATTACTCCCTGCAATACTCAGATTGCTGTACCAGACCATGATTGATCTGCGTATATTACTCCCTGCAATACTAAGATTGCTGTACCAGACCATGATTGATCCGAGACTATTATCCCTGCAATACTCAGATTAATACTCCCTGCAATACTCAGATTGCTGTATCAGACCATGGTTCATCCGAGACTATTACTCCCTGCAATACTCAGATTGCTGTATCAGACCATGGTTGATCCGAGACTATTACTCCTTCCAATACTCAGATTACTGTATCAAACTATGGTTGATCCGAGACTATTACTCCCTGCAATACTCAGATTGCTGTACCAGAGCATGATTGATCCGAGACTATTACTCCCTGCAATACTCAGATTGCTGTACCAGACCATGATTGATCCGAGACTATTATCCCTGCAATGCTCAGACTATTACTCCCTGCAATACTCAGATTGCTGTATTAGACCATGGTTGATCCGAGTCTATTACTCCCTGCAATACTCAGATTATTACTCCCTGCAATACTCAGATTGCTGTATCAGACCATGCTTGATCCGAGACTATTACACCTTGCAATACTCAGACTACTGTATCAGACCATGATTGATCCGAGACTATTACTCCCTGCAATATTCAGATTGCTGTACCAGACCATGATTGATCCAAGACTATTATCCCTGCAATACTCAGACTATTACTCCCTGCAATACTCAGATTGCTGTATCAGACCATTGGTGATCCGAGACTATTACTCCCTGCAATACTCAGATTGCTGTATCAGACCATGATTGATCCGAGACTATTACTCCCTGCAATACGCAAATTGCTGTATCAGACCATGGTCGATCCGAGACTATTACTCCCTGCAATACTCAGATTGCTGTATCAGATCATGGTTCATCCGAGACTATTGCTCTCTGCAATACTCAGAATGCTGTATCAGACCATGGTTCATCCGAGATTATTACTCCCTGCAATACTCAGATTGCTGTACCAGACCATGATTGATCCGAGACTATTACGCCCTGCAATACTCAGATTGCTGTATCAGACCATGATTGAACCGAGACTATTACTCCCTGCAATACTCATATTGCTGTACCAGACCATGATTGATCCGAGACTATGACGCCCTGCAATACTCAGATTGCTGTACCAGACCATGATTGATCCGAGACTATTATCCCTGTAATACGCAGATTGCTGTATCAGACCATGATTGATCCGAGACTATTATCCCTGCAATACTCAGATTATTACTCCCTGCAATACTCAGATTGCTGTACCAGACCATGATTGATCTGAGACTATTACTCCCTGCAATACTCAGATTGCTGTATCAGACCATGATTCATCCGAGACTATTACTCCCTGCATACTCAGATTGCTGTACCATACCATGATTGATCCGAGACTATTGTCCCTGCAATACTCAGATTGCTGTATCAGACCATAATTGATCCGAGACTATTGTCCCTGCAATACTCAGATTATTACTCCCTGCAATACTCAGATTGCTGTACCAGACCATGATTAATCCAAGACTATTACTCCCAGCAATACACAGATTGCTGTATCTGACCATGACTGAACCGAGACTATTACTCCCTGCAATACTCAGATTGCTGTATCAGACCATTATTGATCCGAGACTATTGCTCCCTGCAATACTCAGATTGCTGTACCAGACCATGATGGATCTGAGACTATTATCCCTGCAATACTCAGATTGCTGTATCAGACCATGATTGACCCGAGACTATTATCCCTGCAATACTCAGATTATTACTCCCTGCAATACTCAGATTGCTGTACCAGACCATGATTGATCCGAGACTATTACTCCCTGCAATACTCAGATTGCTGTACGAGACCATGATTGATCCAAGACTATTGCTCCCTGCAACACTCAGATGGCTGTACCAGACCATGATTGATCCGAGGCTATTATCCCTGCAATACTCAGATTTCGGTATCAGACCATGTTTGATCCGAGACTATTATCCCTGCAATACTCAGATTATTGTTCCCTGCAATGCTCAGATTGCTGTATCAGACCATGATTGATCCGAGACTATTACTCCCTACAATACTCAGATTGCTGTATCAGACCATGGTTGATCCGAGACTATTACTCCCTGCAATACTCAGATTGCTGTATCAGACCATGATTGATCCGAGACTATTATCCCTGCAATACTCAGACTATTACTCCCTGCCATACTCAGATTGCTGTACGAGACCATGATTGATCCGAGACTATTGCTCCCTGCAACACTCAGATGGCTGTACCAGACCATGATTGATCCGAGGCTATTATCCCTGCAATACTCAGATTTCGGTATCAGACCATGTTTGATCCGAGACTATTATCCCTGCAATACTCAGATTATTGTTCCCTGCAATGCTCAGATTGCTGTATCAGACCATGATTGATCCGAGACTATTACTCCCTACAATACTCAGATTGCTGTATCAGACCATGGTTGATCCGAGACTATTACTCCCTGCAATACTCAGATTGCTGTATCAGACCATGATTGATCCGAGACTATTATCCCTGCAATACTCAGACTATTACTCCCTGCAATACTCAGATTGCTGTAGTAGACCATGGTTGATCCGAGACTATTACTCCTTGCAATACTCAGATTATTACTCCCTGCAATACTCAGATTACTGTTCCCTGCAATACCCAGATTGCTGTATCAGACCATGGTCGATCCGAGACTATTACCCCCTGCAATACTCTAATTGCTGTATCAGATCATGGTTCATTCGAGACTATTACACCCTGCAATACTCAGATTGCTGTATCAGACCATGGTTGATCCGACACTAATACTCCCTGCAATACTCAGATTGCTATACCAGACCATGATTGATCCGAGACTATTACTCCCTTCAATACTCAGATTGCTGTATCAACCATGGTTGATCCGAGACTATTATACCCTGCAATATTCAGATTGCTATACCAGACCATGATTGATCTGAGACTATTACTCCCTGCAATACTCATATTGCTGTACCAGACCATGATTGATCCGAGACTATTACGCCCTGCAATACTCAGATTGCTGTACCAGACCATGATTGATCCGAGACTATTATCCCTGTAATACGCAGATTGCTGTATCAGACCATGATTGATCCGAGACTATTATCCCTGCAATACTCAGATTATTACTCCCTGCTATACTCAGATTGCTGTACCAGACCATGATTGATCCGAGACTATTACTCCCAGCAATACTCAGATTGCTGTATCAGACCATGATTGATCCGAGACTATTACTCCCTGCAATACTCAGATTGCTGTACCAGACCATTATACATCCGAGACTATTACTCCCTGCAATACTCAGATTGCTGTAACAGACCATGATTGATCTGAGACTATTATCCCTGCAATACTCAGATTGCTGTATCAGACCATGATTGATCCGAGACTATTATCCCTGCAATACTCAGATTATTACTCCCTGCAATCCTCAGATTGCTGTACCTGACCATGATTGATCCGAGACTATTACTCCCTGCAATACTCCGATTGCTGTACCAGACCATGATTGATCCGATACTATTATCCCTGCAATACTCAGATTGCTGTACCAGACCATAATTGGTCCGAAACTATTATCCCTGCAATACTCAGATTGCTGTATCAGACCATGATTGATCCGGGACTATTATCCCTGCAATACTCAGATTATTACTCCCTGCAATACTCAGATTGCTGTACCAGACCATGATTGATCCGAGACTATTACTCTCGGCAATTCTCAGATTGCTATATCAGACCATGGTTGATCCGAGACTATCACTCCCTGCAATACTCAGATTGCTGTACCAGACCATGATTGATCTGCGTATATTACTCCCTGCAATACTCAGATTGCTGTACCAGACCATGATTGATCCGAGACTATTATCCCTGCAATACACAGATCATTACTCCCTGCAATACTCAGATTGCTGTCTCAGACCATGGTTGATCCGAGACTATTACTCCTTGCAATACTCAGATTATTACTCCCTGCAATACTCAGATTACTGTTCCCTGCAATACCCAGATTGCTGTATCAGACCATGGTCGATCCGAGACTATTACCCCCTGCAATACTCAAATTGCTGTATCAGATCATGGTTCATTCGAGACTATTACACCCTGCAATACTCAGATTGCTGTATCAGACCATGGTTGATCCGACACTAATACTCCCTGCAATACTCAGATTGCTATACCAGACCATGATTGATCCGAGACTATTACTCCCTTCAATACTCAGATTGCTGTATCAACCATGGTTGATCCGAGACTATTATACCCTGCAATATTCAGATTGCTATACCAGACCATGATTGATCTGAGACTATTACTCCCTGCAATACTCATATTGCTGTACCAGACCATGATTGATCCGAGACTATTACGCCCTGCAATACTCAGATTGCTGTACCAGACCATGATTGATCCGAGACTATTATCCCTGTAATACGCAGATTGCTGTATCAGACCATGATTGATCCGAGACTATTATCCCTGCAATACTCAGATTATTACTCCCTGCTATACTCAGATTGCTGTACCAGACCATGATTGATCCGAGACTATTACTCCCAGCAATACTCAGATTGCTGTATCAGACCATGATTGATCCGAGACTATTACTCCCTGCAATACTCAGATTGCTGTACCAGACCATTATACATCCGAGACTATTACTCCCTGCAATACTCAGATTGCTGTAACAGACCATGATTGATCTGAGACTATTATCCCTGCAATACTCAGATTGCTGTATCAGACCATGATTGATCCGAGACTATTATCCCTGCAATACTCAGATTATTACTCCCTGCAATCCTCAGATTGCTGTACCTGACCATGATTGATCCGAGACTATTACTCCCTGCAATACTCCGATTGCTGTACCAGACCATGATTGATCCGATACTATTATCCCTGCAATACTCAGATTGCTGTACCAGACCATAATTGGTCCGAAACTATTATCCCTGCAATACTCAGATTGCTGTATCAGACCATGATTGATCCGGGACTATTATCCCTGCAATACTCAGATTATTACTCCCTGCAATACTCAGATTGCTGTACCAGACCATGATTGATCCGAGACTATTACTCTCGGCAATTCTCAGATTGCTATATCAGACCATGGTTGATCCGAGACTATCACTCCCTGCAATACTCAGATTGCTGTACCAGACCATGATTGATCTGCGTATATTACTCCCTGCAATACTCAGATTGCTGTACCAGACCATGATTGATCCGAGACTATTATCCCTGCAATACACAGATTATTACTCCCTGCAATACTCAGATTGCTGTCTCAGACCATGGTTGATCCGAGACTATTACTCCTTCCAATACTCAGATTACTGTATCAGACCATGGTTGATCCGAGACTATTACTCCCTGCAATACTCAGATTGCTGTACCAGACCATGATTGATCCGAGACTATTACTCCCTGCAATACTCAGATTGCTGTACCAGACCATGATTGATCCTAGACTATTATCCCTGCAATACTCAGACTATTACTCCGTGCAATACTTAGATTGCTGTATTAGACCATGGATGATCCGAGTCTATTACTCCCTGCAATACTCAGATTATTACTCCCTGCAATACTCAGATTACTGTATCAGACCATGATTGATCCGAGACTATTACTCCCTACAATACTCAAATTGCTGTATCAGACCATGGTCGATCCGAGACTATTACTCCCTGCAATACTCAGATTGCTGTATCAGATCATGGTTCATCCGAGACTATTACTCTCTGCAATACTCAGATTGCTGTATCAGACCATGGTTGATCCGAGATTATTACTCCCTGCAATACTCAGATTGCTGTACCAGACCAGGATTGATCCGAGACTATTACGCCCTGCAATACTCAGATTGCTGTATCAGACCATGATTGATCCGAGACTATTACTCCTTCCAATACTCAGATTACTGTATCAGACCATGGTTGATCCGAGACTATTACTCCCTGCAATACTCAGATTGCTGTACCAGACCATGATTGATCCGAGACTATTACTCCCTGCAATACTCAGATTGCTGTACCAGACCATGATTGATCCGAGACTATTATCCCTGCAATACTCAGACTATTACTCCCTGCAATACTCAGATTACTGTATTAGACCATGGATGATCCGAGTCTATTACTCCCTGCAATACTCAGATTATTACTCCCTGCAATACTCAGATTACTGTATCAGACCATGATTGATCCGAGACTATTACTCCCTACAATACTCAAATTGCTGTATCAGACCATGGTTGATCCGAGACTATTACTCCCTGCAATACTCAGATTGCTGTATCAGACCATGATTGATCCGAGACTATTATCCCTGCAATACTCAGACTATTACTCCCTGCAATACTCAGATTGCTGTACGAGACCATGATTGATCCGAGACATTTGCTCCCTGCAACACTCAGATGGCTGTACCAGACCATGATTGATCCGAGGCTATTATCCCTGCAATACTCAGATTTCGGTATCAGACCATGTTTGATCCGAGACTATTATCCCTGCAATACTCAGATTATTGTTCCCTGCAATGCTCAGATTGCTGTATCAGACCATGATTGATCCGAGACTATTACTCCCTACAATACTCAGATTGCTGTATCAGACCATGGTTGATCCGAGACTATTACTCCCTGCAATACTCAGATTGCTGTATCAGACCATGATTGATCCGAGACTATTATCCCTGCAATACTCAGACTATTACTCCCTGCAATACTCAGATTGCTGTAGTAGACCATGGTTGATCCGAGACTATTACTCCTTGCAATACTCAGAATATTACTCCCTGCAATACTCAGATTACTGTTCCCTGCAATACCCAGATTGCTGTATCAGACCATGATGATCCTAGACTATTACTCCCTGCAATACTCAAATTGCTGTATCAGACCATGGTCGATCCGAGACTATTACCCCCTGCAATACTCAAATTGCTGTATCAGATCATGGTTCATTCGAGACTATTACACCCTGCAATACTCAGATTGCTGTATCAGACCATGGTTGATCCGACACTAATACTCCCTGCAATACTCAGATTGCTATACCAGACCATGATTGATCCGAGACTATTACTCCCTTCAATACTCAGATTGCTGTATCAACCATGGTTGATCCGAGACTATTATACCCTGCAATATTCAGATTGCTATACCAGACCATGATTGATCTGAGACTATTACTCCCTGCAATACTCAGATTGCTGTATCAGACCATAATTGATCCGAGACTATTATCCCTGCAATACTCAGATTATTACTCCCTGCAATCCTCAGATTGCTGTACTTGACCATGATTGATCCGAGAATATTACTCCCTGCAATACTCCGATTGCTGTACCAGACCATGATTGAACCGATACTATTATCCCTGCAATACTCAGATTGCTGTACCAGACCATAATTGGTCCGAAACTATTATCCCTGCAATACTCAGATTGCTGTATCAGACCATGATTGATCCGGGACTATTATCCCTGCAATACTCAGATTATTACTCCCTGCAATACTCAGATTGCTGTACCAGACCATGATTGATCCGAGACTATTACTCTCGGCAATTCTCAGATTGCTATATCAGACCATGGTTGATCCGAGACTATCACTCCCTGCAATACTCAGATTGCTGTACCAGACCATGATTGATCTGCGTATATTACTCCCTGCAATACTCAGATTGCTGTACCAGACCATGATTGATCCGAGACTATTATCCCTGCAATACACAGATTATTACTCCCTGCAATACTCAGATTGCTGTATCAGACCATAGTTGATCCGAGACTATTACTCCTTCCAATACTCAGATTACTGTATCAGACCATGGTTGATCCGAGACTATTACGCCCTGCAATACTCAGATTGCTGTACCAGACCATGATTGATCCGAGACTATTACTCCCTGCAATACTCAGATTGCTGTACCAGACCGTGATTGATCCGAGACTATTATCCCTGCAATACTCAGACTATTACTCCCTGCAATACTCAGATTGCTGTATTAGACCATGGATGATCCGAGTCTATTACTCCCTGCAATACTCAGATTATTACTCCCTGCAATACTCAGATTACTGTATCAGACCATGATTGATCCGAGACTATTACTCCCTACAATACTCAAATTGCTGTATCAGACCATGGTCGATCCGAGACTATTACTCCCTGCAATACTCAGATTGCTGTATCAGACCATGATTGATCCGAGACTATTACTCCTTCCAATACTCAGATTACTGTATCAGACCATGGTTGATCCGAGACTATTACTCCCTGCAATACTCAGATTGCTGTACCAGACCATGATTGATCCGAGACTATTACTCCCTGCAATACTCAGATTGCTGTACCAGACCATGATTGATCCGAGACTATTATCCCTGCAATACTCAGACTATTACTCCCTGCAATACTCAGATTGCTGTATCAGACCATGATTGATCCGAGACTATTATCCCTGCAATACTCAGATTATTACTCCCTGCAATACTCAGATTGCTGTACCAGACCATGATTGATCTGAGACTATTACTCCCTGCAATACTCAGATTGCTGTATCAGACCATGATTCATCCGAGACTATTACTCCCTGCATACTCAGATTGCTGTACCATACCATGATTGATCCGAGACTATTGTCCCTGCAATACTCAGATTGCTGTATCAGACCATAATTGATCCGAGACTATTGTCCCTGCAATACTCAGATTATTACTCCCTGCAATACTCAGATTGCTGTACCAGACCATGATTAATCCAAGACTATTACTCCCAGCAATACACAGATTGCTGTATCTGACCATGACTGAACCGAGACTATTACTCCCTGCAATACTCAGATTGCTGTATCAGACCATTATTGATCCGAGACTATTGCTCCCTGCAATACTCAGATTGCTGTACCAGACCATGATGGATCTGAGACTATTATCCCTGCAATACTCAGATTGCTGTATCAGACCATGATTGACCCGAGACTATTATCCCTGCAATACTCAGATTATTACTCCCTGCAATACTCAGATTGCTGTACCAGACCATGATTGATCCGAGACTATTACTCCCTGCAATACTCAGATTGCTGTACGAGACCATGATTGATCCAAGACTATTGCTCCCTGCAACACTCAGATGGCTGTACCAGACCATGATTGATCCGAGGCTATTATCCCTGCAATACTCAGATTTCGGTATCAGACCATGTTTGATCCGAGACTATTATCCCTGCAATACTCAGATTATTGTTCCCTGCAATGCTCAGATTGCTGTATCAGACCATGATTGATCCGAGACTATTACTCCCTACAATACTCAGATTGCTGTATCAGACCATGGTTGATCCGAGACTATTACTCCCTGCAATACTCAGATTGCTGTATCAGACCATGATTGATCCGAGACTATTATCCCTGCAATACTCAGACTATTACTCCCTGCCATACTCAGATTGCTGTACGAGACCATGATTGATCCGAGACTATTGCTCCCTGCAACACTCAGATGGCTGTACCAGACCATGATTGATCCGAGGCTATTATCCCTGCAATACTCAGATTTCGGTATCAGACCATGTTTGATCCGAGACTATTATCCCTGCAATACTCAGATTATTGTTCCCTGCAATGCTCAGATTGCTGTATCAGACCATGATTGATCCGAGACTATTACTCCCTACAATACTCAGATTGCTGTATCAGACCATGGTTGATCCGAGACTATTACTCCCTGCAATACTCAGATTGCTGTATCAGACCATGATTGATCCGAGACTATTATCCCTGCAATACTCAGACTATTACTCCCTGCAATACTCAGATTGCTGTAGTAGACCATGGTTGATCCGAGACTATTACTCCTTGCAATACTCAGATTATTACTCCCTGCAATACTCAGATTACTGTTCCCTGCAATACCCAGATTGCTGTATCAGACCATGGTCGATCCGAGACTATTACCCCCTGCAATACTCAAATTGCTGTATCAGATCATGGTTCATTCGAGACTATTACACCCTGCAATACACAGATTGCTGTATCAGACCATGGTTGATCCGACACTAATACTCCCTGCAATACTCAGATTGCTATACCAGACCATGATTGATCCGAGACTATTACTCCCTTCAATACTCAGATTGCTGTATCAACCATGGTTGATCCGAGACTATTATACCCTGCAATATTCAGATTGCTATACCAGACCATGATTGATCTGAGACTATTACTCCCTGCAATACTCATATTGCTGTACCAGACCATGATTGATCCGAGACTATTACGCCCTGCAATACTCAGATTGCTGTACCAGACCATGATTGATCCGAGACTATTATCCCTGTAATACGCAGATTGCTGTATCAGACCATGATTGATCCGAGACTATTATCCCTGCAATACTCAGATTATTACTCCCTGCTATACTCAGATTGCTGTACCAGACCATGATTGATCCGAGACTATTACTCCCAGCAATACTCAGATTGCTGTATCAGACCATGATTGATCCGAGACTATTACTCCCTGCAATACTCAGATTGCTGTACCAGACCATTATACATCCGAGACTATTACTCCCTGCAATACTCAGATTGCTGTAACAGACCATGATTGATCTGAGACTATTATCCCTGCAATACTCAGATTGCTGTATCAGACCATGATTGATCCGAGACTATTATCCCTGCAATACTCAGATTATTACTCCCTGCAATCCTCAGATTGCTGTACCTGACCATGATTGATCCGAGACTATTACTCCCTGCAATACTCCGATTGCTGTACCAGACCATGATTGATCCGATACTATTATCCCTGCAATACTCAGATTGCTGTACCAGACCATAATTGGTCCGAAACTATTATCCCTGCAATACTCAGATTGCTGTATCAGACCATGATTGATCCGGGACTATTATCCCTGCAATACTCAGATTATTACTCCCTGCAATACTCAGATTGCTGTACCAGACCATGATTGATCCGAGACTATTACTCTCGGCAATTCTCAGATTGCTATATCAGACCATGGTTGATCCGAGACTATCACTCCCTGCAATACTCAGATTGCTGTACCAGACCATGATTGATCTGCGTATATTACTCCCTGCAATACTCAGATTGCTGTACCAGACCATGATTGATCCGAGACTATTATCCCTGCAATACACAGATTATTACTCCCTGCAATACTCAGATTGCTGTCTCAGACCATGGTTGATCCGAGACTATTACTCCTTCCAATACTCAGATTACTGTATCAGACCATGGTTGATCCGAGACTATTACTCCCTGCAATACTCAGATTGCTGTACCAGACCATGATTGATCCGAGACTATTACTCCCTGCAATACTCAGATTGCTGTACCAGACCATGATTGATCCGAGACTATTATCCCTGCAATACTCAGACTATTACTCCGTGCAATACTTAGATTGCTGTATTAGACCATGGATGATCCGAGTCTATTACTCCCTGCAATACTCAGATTATTACTCCCTGCAATACTCAGATTACTGTATCAGACCATGATTGATCCGAGACTATTACTCCCTACAATACTCAAATTGCTGTATCAGACCATGGTCGATCCGAGACTATTACTCCCTGCAATACTCAGATTGCTGTATCAGATCATGGTTCATCCGAGACTATTACTCTCTGCAATACTCAGATTGCTGTATCAGACCATGGTTGATCCGAGATTATTACTCCCTGCAATACTCAGATTGCTGTACCAGACCAGGATTGATCCGAGACTATTACGCACTGCAATACTCAGATTGCTGTATCAGACCATGATTGATCCGAGACTATTACTCCTTCCAATACTCAGATTACTGTATCAGACCATGGTTGATCCGCGACTATTACTCCCTGCAATACTCAGATTGCTGTACCAGACCATGATTGATCCGAGACTATTACTCCCTGCAATACTCAGATTGCTGTACCAGACCATGATTGATCCGAGACTATTATCCCTGCAATACTCAGACTATTACTCCCTGCAATACTCAGATTGCTGTATTAGACCATGGATGATCCGAGTCTATTACTCCCTGCAATACTCAGATTATTACTCCCTGCAATACTCAGATTACTGTATCAGACCATGATTGATCCGAGACTATTACTCCCTACAATACTCAAATTGCTGTATCAGACCATGGTTGATCCGAGACTATTACTCCCTGCAATACTCAGATTGCTGTATCAGACCATGATTGATCCGAGACTATTATCCCTGCAATACTCAGACTATTACTCCCTGCAATACTCAGATTGCTGTACGAGACCATGATTGATCCGAGACATTTGCTCCCTGCAACACTCAGATGGCTGTACCAGACCATGATTGATCCGAGGCTATTATCCCTGCAATACTCAGATTGCTGTACCAGACCATGATTGATCCGAGACTATTATCCCTGCAATACTCAGACTATTACTCCCTGCAATACTCAGATTGCTGTATCAGACCATGATTGATCCGAGACTATTATCCCTGCAATACTCAGATTATTACTCCCTGCAATACTCAGATTGCTGTACCAGACCATGATTGATCTGAGACTATTACTCCCTGCAATACTCAGATTGCTGTATCAGACCATGATTCATCCGAGACTATTACTCCCTGCATACTCAGATTGCTGTACCATACCATGATTGATCCGAGACTATTGTCCCTGCAATACTCAGATTGCTGTATCAGACCATAATTGATCCGAGACTATTGTCCCTGCAATACTCAGATTATTACTCCCTGCAATACTCAGATTGCTGTACCAGACCATGATTAATCCAAGACTATTACTCCCAGCAATACACAGATTGCTGTATCTGACCATGACTGAACCGAGACTATTACTCCCTGCAATACTCAGATTGCTGTATCAGACCATTATTGATCCGAGACTATTGCTCCCTGCAATACTCAGATTGCTGTACCAGACCATGATGGATCTGAGACTATTATCCCTGCAATACTCAGATTGCTGTATCAGACCATGATTGACCCGAGACTATTATCCCTGCAATACTCAGATTATTACTCCCTGCAATACTCAGATTGCTGTACCAGACCATGATTGATCCGAGACTATTACTCCCTGCAATACTCAGATTGCTGTACGAGACCATGATTGATCCAAGACTATTGCTCCCTGCAACACTCAGATGGCTGTACCAGACCATGATTGATCCGAGGCTATTATCCCTGCAATACTCAGATTTCGGTATCAGACCATGTTTGATCCGAGACTATTATCCCTGCAATACTCAGATTATTGTTCCCTGCAATGCTCAGATTGCTGTATCAGACCATGATTGATCCGAGACTATTACTCCCTACAATACTCAGATTGCTGTATCAGACCATGGTTGATCCGAGACTATTACTCCCTGCAATACTCAGATTGCTGTATCAGACCATGATTGATCCGAGACTATTATCCCTGCAATACTCAGACTATTACTCCCTGCCATACTCAGATTGCTGTACGAGACCATGATTGATCCGAGACTATTGCTCCCTGCAACACTCAGATGGCTGTACCAGACCATGATTGATCCGAGGCTATTATCCCTGCAATACTCAGATTTCGGTATCAGACCATGTTTGATCCGAGACTATTATCCCTGCAATACTCAGATTATTGTTCCCTGCAATGCTCAGATTGCTGTATCAGACCATGATTGATCCGAGACTATTACTCCCTACAATACTCAGATTGCTGTATCAGACCATGGTTGATCCGAGACTATTACTCCCTGCAATACTCAGATTGCTGTATCAGACCATGATTGATCCGAGACTATTATCCCTGCAATACTCAGACTATTACTCCCTGCAATACTCAGATTGCTGTAGTAGACCATGGTTGATCCGAGACTATTACTCCTTGCAATACTCAGATTATTACTCCCTGCAATACTCAGATTACTGTTCCCTGCAATACCCAGATTGCTGTATCAGACCATGGTCGATCCGAGACTATTACCCCCTGCAATACTCAAATTGCTGTATCAGATCATGGTTCATTCGAGACTATTACACCCTGCAATACTCAGATTGCTGTATCAGACCATGGTTGATCCGACACTAATACTCCCTGCAATACTCAGATTGCTATACCAGACCATGATTGATCCGAGACTATTACTCCCTTCAATACTCAGATTGCTGTATCAACCATGGTTGATCCGAGACTATTATACCCTGCAATATTCAGATTGCTATACCAGACCATGATTGATCTGAGACTATTACTCCCTGCAATACTCATATTGCTGTACCAGACCATGATTGATCCGAGACTATTACGCCCTGCAATACTCAGATTGCTGTACCAGACCATGATTGATCCGAGACTATTATCCCTGTAATACGCAGATTGCTGTATCAGACCATGATTGATCCGAGACTATTATCCCTGCAATACTCAGATTATTACTCCCTGCTATACTCAGATTGCTGTACCAGACCATGATTGATCCGAGACTATTACTCCCAGCAATACTCAGATTGCTGTATCAGACCATGATTGATCCGAGACTATTACTCCCTGCAATACTCAGATTGCTGTACCAGACCATTATACATCCGAGACTATTACTCCCTGCAATACTCAGATTGCTGTAACAGACCATGATTGATCTGAGACTATTATCCCTGCAATACTCAGATTGCTGTATCAGACCATGATTGATCCGAGACTATTATCCCTGCAATACTCAGATTATTACTCCCTGCAATCCTCAGATTGCTGTACCTGACCATGATTGATCCGAGACTATTACTCCCTGCAATACTCCGATTGCTGTACCAGACCATGATTGATCCGATACTATTATCCCTGCAATACTCAGATTGCTGTACCAGACCATAATTGGTCCGAAACTATTATCCCTGCAATACTCAGATTGCTGTATCAGACCATGATTGATCCGGGACTATTATCCCTGCAATACTCAGATTATTACTCCCTGCAATACTCAGATTGCTGTACCAGACCATGATTGATCCGAGACTATTACTCTCGGCAATTCTCAGATTGCTATATCAGACCATGGTTGATCCGAGACTATCACTCCCTGCAATACTCAGATTGCTGTACCAGACCATGATTGATCTGCGTATATTACTCCCTGCAATACTCAGATTGCTGTACCAGACCATGATTGATCCGAGACTATTATCCCTGCAATACACAGATTATTACTCCCTGCAATACTCAGATTGCTGTCTCAGACCATGGTTGATCCGAGACTATTACTCCTTCCAATACTCAGATTACTGTATCAGACCATGGTTGATCCGAGACTATTACTCCCTGCAATACTCAGATTGCTGTACCAGACCATGATTGATCCGAGACTATTACTCCCTGCAATACTCAGATTGCTGTACCAGACCATGATTGATCCGAGACTATTATCCCTGCAATACTCAGACTATTACTCCGTGCAATACTTAGATTGCTGTATTAGACCATGGATGATCCGAGTCTATTACTCCCTGCAATACTCAGATTATTACTCCCTGCAATACTCAGATTACTGTATCAGACCATGATTGATCCGAGACTATTACTCCCTACAATACTCAAATTGCTGTATCAGACCATGGTCGATCCGAGACTATTACTCCCTGCAATACTCAGATTGCTGTATCAGATCATGGTTCATCCGAGACTATTACTCTCTGCAATACTCAGATTGCTGTATCAGACCATGGTTGATCCGAGATTATTACTCCCTGCAATACTCAGATTGCTGTACCAGACCAGGATTGATCCGAGACTATTACGCCCTGCAATACTCAGATTGCTGTATCAGACCATGATTGATCCGAGACTATTACTCCTTCCAATACTCAGATTACTGTATCAGACCATGGTTGATCCGCGACTATTACTCCCTGCAATACTCAGATTGCTGTACCAGACCATGATTGATCCGAGACTATTACTCCCTGCAATACTCAGATTGCTGTACCAGACCATGATTGATCCGAGACTATTATCCCTGCAATACTCAGACTATTACTCCCTGCAATACTCAGATTGCTGTATTAGACCATGGATGATCCGAGTCTATTACTCCCTGCAATACTCAGATTATTACTCCCTGCAATACTCAGATTACTGTATCAGACCATGATTGATCCGAGACTATTACTCCCTACAATACTCAAATTGCTGTATCAGACCATGGTTGATCCGAGACTATTACTCCCTGCAATACTCAGATTGCTGTATCAGACCATGATTGATCCGAGACTATTATCCCTGCAATACTCAGACTATTACTCCCTGCAATACTCAGATTGCTGTACGAGACCATGATTGATCCGAGACATTTGCTCCCTGCAACACTCAGATGGCTGTACCAGACCATGATTGATCCGAGGCTATTATCCCTGCAATACTCAGATTTCGGTATCAGACCATGTTTGATCCGAGACTATTATCCCTGCAATACTCAGATTATTGTTCCCTGCAATGCTCAGATTGCTGTATCAGACCATGATTGATCCGAGACTATTACTCCCTACAATACTCAGATTGCTGTATCAGACCATGGTTGATCCGAGACTATTACTCCCTGCAATACTCAGATTGCTGTATCAGACCATGATTGATCCGAGACTATTATCCCTGCAATACTCAGACTATTACTCCCTGCAATACTCAGATTGCTGTAGTAGACCATGGTTGATCCGAGACTATTACTCCTTGCAATACTCAGAATATTACTCCCTGCAATACTCAGATTACTGTTCCCTGCAATACCCAGATTGCTGTATCAGACCATGATGATCCTAGACTATTACTCCCTGCAATACTCAAATTGCTGTATCAGACCATGGTCGATCCGAGACTATTACCCCCTGCAATACTCAAATTGCTGTATCAGATCATGGTTCATTCGAGACTATTACACCCTGCAATACTCAGATTGCTGTATCAGACCATGGTTGATCCGACACTAATACTCCCTGCAATACTCAGATTGCTATACCAGACCATGATTGATCCGAGACTATTACTCCCTTCAATACTCAGATTGCTGTATCAACCATGGTTGATCCGAGACTATTATACCCTGCAATATTCAGATTGCTATACCAGACCATGATTGATCTGAGACTATTACTCCCTGCAATACTCAGATTGCTGTATCAGACCATAATTGATCCGAGACTATTATCCCTGCAATACTCAGATTATTACTCCCTGCAATCCTCAGATTGCTGTACCTGACCATGATTGATCCGAGACTATTACTCCCTGCAATACTCCGATTGCTGTACCAGACCATGATTGAACCGATACTATTATCCCTGCAATACTCAGATTGCTGTACCAGACCATAATTGGTCCGAAACTATTATCCCTGCAATACTCAGATTGCTGTATCAGACCATGATTGATCCGGGACTATTATCCCTGCAATACTCAGATTATTACTCCCTGCAATACTCAGATTGCTGTACCAGACCATGATTGATCCGAGACTATTACTCTCGGCAATTCTCGGATTGCTATATCAGACCATGGTTGATCCGAGACTATCACTCCCTGCAATACTCAGATTGCTGTACCAGACCATGATTGATCTGCGTATATTACTCCCTGCAATACTCAGATTGCTGTACCAGACCATGATTGATCCGAGACTATTATCCCTGCAATACACAGATTATTACTCCCTGCAATACTCAGATTGCTGTATCAGACCATAGTTGATCCGAGACTATTACTCCTTCCAATACTCAGATTACTGTATCAGACCATGGTTGATCCGAGACTATTACTCCCTGCAATACTCAGATTGCTGTACCAGACCATGATTGATCCGAGACTATTACTCCCTGCAATACTCAGATTGCTGTACCAGACCATGATTGATCCGAGACTATTATCCCTGCAATACTCAGACTATTACTCCCTGCAATACTCAGATTGCTGTATTAGACCATGGATGATCCGAGTCTATTACTCCCTGCAATACTCAGATTATTACTCCCTGCAATACTCAGATTACTGTATCAGACCATGATTGATCCGAGACTATTACTCCCTACAATACTCAAATTGCTGTATCAGACCATGGTCGATCCGAGACTATTACTCCCTGCAATACTCAGATTGCTGTATCAGACCATGATTGATCCGAGACTATTACTCCTTCCAATACTCAGATTACTGTATCAGACCATGGTTGATCCGAGACTATTACTCCCTGCAATACTCAGATTGCTGTACCAGACCATGATTGATCCGAGACTATTACTCCCTGCAATACTCAGATTGCTGTACCAGACCATGATTGATCCGAGACTATTATCCCTGCAATACTCAGACTATTACTCCCTGCAATACTCAGATTGCTGTATTAGACCATGGATGATCCGAGTCTATTACTCCCTGCAATACTCAGATTATTACTCCCTGCAATACTCAGATTACTGTATCAGACCATGATTGATCCGAGACTATTACTCCCTACAATACTCAAATTGCTGTATCAGACCATGGTCGATCCGAGACTATTACTCCCAGCAATACTCAGATTGCTGTATCAGATCATGGTTCATCCGAGACTATTACTCTCTGCAATACTCAGATTGCTGTATCAGACCATGGTTGATCCGAGATTATTACTCCCTGCAATACTCAGATTGCTGTACCAGACCAGGATTGATCCGAGACTATTACGCCCTGCAATACTCAGATTGCTGTATCAGACCATGATTGATCCGAGACTATTACTCCCTGCAATACTCATATTGCTGTACCAGACCATGATTGATCCGAGACTATTACGCCCTGCAATACTCAGATTGCTGTACCAGACCATGATTGATCCGAGACTATTATCCCTGTAATACGCAGATTGCTGTATCAGTCCATGATTGATCCGAGACTATTATCCATGCAATACTCAGGTTATTACTCCCTGCAATACTCAGATTGCTGTACCAGACGATGATTGATCTGAGACTATTACTCCCTGCAATACTCAGATTGCTGTATCAGACCATGATTCATCCGAGACTATTACTCCCTGCATACTCAGATTGCTGTACCATACAATGATTGATCCGAGACTATTACTCCCTGCAATACTCAGATTGCTGTCCCAGAGAATGATTGATCCGAAACTATTGTCCCTGCAATACTCAGATTGCTGTATCAGACCATAATTGATCCGAGACTATTGTCCCTGCAATACTCAGATTATTACTCCCTGCAATACTCAGATTGCTGTACCAGACCATGATTAATCCAAGACTATTACTCCCAGCAATACACAGATTGCTGTATCAGACCATGACTGAACCGAGACTATTACTCCCTGCAATACTCAGATTGATGTATCAGACCATTATTGATCCGAGACTATTGCTCCCTGCAATACTCAGATTGCTGTACCAGACCATGATGGATCTGAGACTATTATCCCTGCAATACTCAGATTGCTGTATCAGACCATGATTGACCCGAGACTATTATCCCTGCAATACTCAGACTATTACTCCCTGCAATACTCAGATTGCTGTAGTAGACCATGGTTGATCCGAGACTATTACTCCTTGCAATACTCAGAATATTACTCCCTGCAATACTCAGATTACTGTTCCCTGCAATACCCAGATTGCTGTATCAGACCATGATGATCCTAGACTATTACTCCCTGCAATACTCAAATTGCTGTATCAGACCATGGTCGATCCGAGACTATTACCCCCTGCAATACTCAAATTGCTGTATCAGATCATGGTTCATTCGAGACTATTACACCCTGCAATACTCAGATTGCTGTATCAGACCATGGTTGATCCGACACTAATACTCCCTGCAATACTCAGATTGCTATACCAGACCATGATTGATCCGAGACTATTACTCCCTTCAATACTCAGATTGCTGTATCAACCATGGTTGATCCGAGACTATTATACCCTGCAATATTCAGATTGCTATACCAGACCATGATTGATCTGAGACTATTACTCCCTGCAATACTCAGATTGCTGTATCAGACCATAATTGATCCGAGACTATTATCCCTGCAATACTCAGATTATTACTCCCTGCAATCCTCAGATTGCTGTACCTGACCATGATTGATCCGAGACTATTACTCCCTGCAATACTCCGATTGCTGTACCAGACCATGATTGATCCGATACTATTATCCCTGCAATACTCAGATTGCTGTACCAGACCATAATTGGTCCGAAACTATTATCCCTGCAATACTCAGATTGCTGTATCAGACCATGATTGATCCGGGACTATTATCCCTGCAATACTCAGATTATTACTCCCTGCAATACTCAGATTGCTGTACCAGAACATGATTGATCCGAGACTATTACTCTCGGCAATTCTCAGATTGCTATATCAGACCATGGTTGATCCGAGACTATCACTCCCTGCAATACTCAGATTGCTGTACCAGACCATGATTGATCTGCGTATATTACTCCCTGCAATACTCAGATTGCTGTACCAGACCATGATTGATCCGAGACTATTATCCCTGCAATACACAGATTATTACTCCCTGCAATACTCAGATTGCTGTATCAGACCATGGTTGATCCGAGACTATTACTCCTTCCAATACTCAGATTACTGTATCAGACCATGGTTGATCCGAGACTATTACTCCCTGCAATACTCAGATTGCTGTACCAGACCATGATTGATCCGAGACTATTACTCCCTGCAATACTCAGATTGCTGTACCAGACCATGATTGATCCGAGACTATTATCCCTGCAATACTCAGACTATTACTCCCTGCAATACTCAGATTGCTGTATTAGACCATGGATGATCCGAGTCTATTACTCCCTGCAATACTCAGATTATTACTCCCTGCAATACTCAGATTACTGTATCAGACCATGATTGATCCGAGACTATTACTCCCTACAATACTCAAATTGCTGTATCAGACCATGGTCGATCCGAGACTATTACTCCCTGCAATACTCAGATTGCTGTATCAGATCATGGTTCATCCGAGACTATTACTCTCTGCAATACTCAGATTGCTGTATCAGACCATGGTTGATCCGAGATTATTACTCCCTGCAATACTCAGATTGCTGTACCAGACCAGGATTGATCCGAGACTATTACGCCCTGCAATACTCAGATTGCTGTATCAGACCATGATTGATCCGAGACTATTACTCCTTCCAATACTCAGATTACTGTATCAGACCATGGTTGATCCGAGACTATTACTCCCTGCAATACTCAGATTGCTGTACCAGACCATGATTGATCCGAGACTATTACTCCCTGCAATACTCAGATTGCTGTACCAGACCATGATTGATCCGAGACTATTATCCCTGCAATACTCAGACTATTACTCCCTGCAATACTCAGATTGCTGTATTAGACCATGGATGATCCGAGTCTATTACTCCCTGCAATACTCAGATTATTACTCCCTGCAATACTCAGATTACTGTATCAGACCATGATTGATCCGAGACTATTACTCCCTACAATACTCAAATTGCTGTATCAGACCATGGTCGATCCGAGACTATTACTCCCTGCAATACTCAGATTGCTGTATCAGATCATGGTTCATCCGAGACTATTACTCTCTGCAATACTCAGATTGCTGTATCAGACCATGGTTGATCCGAGATTATTACTCCCAGCAAAACTCAGATTGCTGTACCAGACCAGGATTGATCCGAGACTATTACGCCCTGCAATACTCAGATTGCTGTATCAGACCATGATTGATCCGAGACTATTACTCCCTGCAATACTCATATTGCTGTACCAGACCATGATTGATCCGAGACTATTACGCCCTGCAATACTCAGATTGCTGTACCAGACCATGATTGATCCGAGACTATTATCCCTGTAATACGCAGATTGCTGTATCAGACCATGATTGATCCGAGACTATTATCCATGCAATACTCAGGTTATTACTCCCTGCAATACTCAGATTGCTGTACCAGACCATGATTGATCTGAGGCTATTACTCCCTGCAATACTCAGATTGCTGTATCAGACCATGATTCATCCGAGACTATTACTCCCTGCATACTCAGATTGCTGTACCATACAATGATTGATCCGAGACTATTACTCCCTGCAATACTCAGATTGCTGTCCCAGAGAATGATTGATCCGAAACTATTGTCCCTGCAATACTCAGATTGCTGTATCAGACCATAATTGATCCGAGACTATTGTCCCTGCAATACTCAGATTATTACTCCCTGCAATACTCAGATTGCTGTACCAGACCATGATTAATCCAAGACTATTACTCCCAGCAATACACAGATTGCTGTATCAGACCATGACTGATCCGAGACTATTACTCCCTGCAATACTCAGATTGCTGTATCAGACCATTATTGATCCGAGACTATTGCTCCCTGCAATACTCAGATTGCTGTACCAGACCATGATGGATCTGAGACTATTATCCCTGCAATACTCAGATTGCTGTATCAGACCATGATTGACCCGAGACTATTATCCCTGCAATACTCAGATTATTACTCCCTGCAATACTCCGATTGCTGTACCAGACCATGATTGATCCGAGAATATTACTCCCTGCAATACTCAGATTGCTGTATCAGACCATGATTGATCCGAAACTATTACTCCCTGCAATACTCAGATTGCTGTACGAGACCATGATTGATCCGAGACTATTGCTCCCTGCAATACTCAGATGGCTGTACCAGACCATGATTGATCCGAGGCTATTATCCCTGCAATACTCAGATTTCGGTATCAGACCATGTTTGATCCGAGACTATTATCCCTGCAATACTCAGATTATTGTTCCCTGCAATGCTCAGATTGCTGTATCAGACCATGATTGATCCGAGACTATTACTCCCTGCAATACTCAGATTGCTGTATCAGACCATGGTTGATCCAAGACTATTACTCCCTGCAATACTCAGATTGCTGTATCAGACCATGATTGATCCGAGACTATTATCCCTGCAATACTCAGATTATTACTCCCTGCAATCCTCAGATTGCTGTACCAGACCATGATTGATCCGAGACTATTACACCCTGCAATACTCCGATTGCTGTACCAGACCATGATTGATCCGATACTATTATCCCTGCAATACTCAGATTGCTGTACCAGACCATAATTGATCCGAAACTATTATCCCTGCAATACTCAGATTGCTGTATCAGACCATGATTGATCCGGGACTATTATCCCTGCAATACTCAGATTATTACTCCCTGCAATACTCAGATTGCTGTACCAGACCATGATTGATCCGAGACTATTACTCTCGGCAATACTCAGATTGCTATATCAGACCATGGTTGATCCGAGACTATTACTCCCTGCAATACTCAGATTATTACTCCCTGCAATACTCAGATTGCTGTACCAGACCATGATTGATCTGCGTATATTACTCCCTGCAATACTCAGATTGCTGTACCAGACCATGATTGATCCGAGACTATTATCCCTGCAATACTCAGATTATTACTCCCTGCAATACTCAGATTGCTGTATCAGACCATGATTCTTCCGAGACTATTACTCCCTGCAATACTCAGATTGCTGTATCAGACCACGGTTGATCCGAGACTATTACTCCTTCCAATACTCAGATTACTGTATCAGACCATGGTTGATCCGAGACTATTACTCCCTGCAATACTCAAATTGCTGTACCAGACCATGATTGATCCGAGACTATTATCCCTGTAATAAGCAGATTGCTGTATCAGACCATGATTGATCCGAGACTATTATCCCTGCAATACTCAGATTATTACTCCCTGCAATACTCAGATTGCTGTACCAGACCATGATTGATCTGAGACTATTACTCCCTGCAATACTCAGATTGCTGTATCAGACCATGATTCATCCGAGACTATTACTCCCTGCATACTCAGATTGCTGTACCATACCATGATTGATCCGAGACTATTACTCCCTGCAATACTCAGATTGCTGTACCAGAGCATGAGTGATCCGAAACTATTGTCCCTGCAATACTCAGATTGCTGTATCAGACCATAATTGATCCGAGACTATTGTCCCTGCAATACTCAGATTATTACTCCCTGCAATACTCAGATTGCTGTACCAGACCATGATTAATCCAAGACTATTACTCCCAGCAATACACAGATTGCTGTATCAGACCATGACTGAACCGAGACTATTACTCCCTGCAATAATCAGATTGCTGTATCAGACCATTATTGATCCGAGACTATTGCTCCCTGCAATACTCAGATTGCTGTACCAGACCATGATGGATCTGAGACTATTATCCCTGCAATACTCAGATTGCTGTATCAGACCATGATTGACCCGAGACTATTATCCCTGCAATACTCAGATTATTACTCCCTGCAATACTCAGATTGCTGTATCAGACCATGATTGATCCAAGACTATTACTCACTGCAATACTCAGATTGCTGTACCAGGCCATGATTGGTCCGAGACTATTACTCTCTGCAATACTCATTTTGCTGTACCAGACCATAATTGATCCGAGACTATTACTCCCTGCAATACTCAGATTGCTGTACCAGACCATGATTGATCTGAGACTATTACTCCCTGCAATACTCAGATTGCTGTAGCATACCATGATTGATCCGAGACTATTACTCCCTGCAATGCTCAGATTGCTGTATCAGACCATAATTGATCCGAGACTATTATCCCTGCAATACTCAGATTATTACTCCCTGCAATACTCAGATTGCTGTACCAGACCATGATTGATCCGAGACTATTACTCCTTGCAATACTCAGATTGCTGTATCAGACCATGATTGATCCGAGACTTTTACTCCCTGCAATACTCAGATGGCTGTACCAGACCATGATTGATCCGAGGATATTATCCCTGCAATACTCAGATTGCTGTATCAGACCATGGTTGATCCGAGACTATTACTCCCTGCCATAATCAGATTGCTGTATCAGACCATGGTTGATCCAAGACTATTACTCCCTGCAATACTCAGATTGCTGTATCAGACCATGATTGATCCAAGACTATTACTCACTGCAATACTCAGATTGCTGTACCAGACCATGATTGGTCCGAGACTATTACTCTCTGCAATACTCATTTTGCTGTACCAGACCATAATTGATCCGAGACTATTACTCCCTGCAATACTCAGATTGCTCTACCAGACCATGATTAATCCAAGACTATTACTCCCTGCAATACTCAGATTGCTGTACCAGACCATGATTGATCCGAGACTATTATCCCTGCAATACTCAGATTGCTGTATCAGACCATAATTGATCCGAGACTATTATCCCTGCATTACTCAGATTATTACTCCCTGCAATACTCAGATTGCTGTACCAGACCATGATTGATCCGAGACTATTACTCCTTGCAATACTCAGATTGCTGTATCAGACCATGATTGATCCGAGACTTTTACTCCCTGCAATACTCAGATTGCTGTACCAGACCATGATTGATCCGAGACTATTACTCCTTGCAATACTCAGATTGCTGTACCAGACCATGATTGATCCGAGACTATTACTCCCTGCAATACTCAGATGGCTGTACCAGACCATGATTGATCCGAGGCTATTAACCCTGCAATACTCAGATTTCGGTATCAGACCATGTTTGATCCGAGACTATTATCCCTGCAGTACTCAGATTATTACTCCCTGCAATGCTCAGATTGCTGTATCAGACCATGATTGATCCGAGACTATTACTCCCTGCAATACTCAGATTGCTGTATCAGACCATGGTTGATCCGAGACTATTACTCCCTGCAATAATCAGATTGCTGTATCAGACCATGGTTGATCCAAGACTATTACTCCCTGCAATACTCAGATTGCTGTATCAGACCATGATTTATCCAAGACTATTACTCACTGCAATACTCAGATTGCTGTACCAGACCATGATTGGTCCGAGACTATTACTCTCTGCAATACTCATATTGCTGTACCAGACCATAATTGATCCGAGACTATTACTCCCTGCAATACTCAGATTGCTCTACCAGACCATGATTAATCCAAGACTATTACTCAATGCAATACTCAGATTGCTGTACCAGACCATGATTGATCCGAGACTATTATCCCTGCAATACTCAGATTGCTGTATCAGACCATAATTGATCCGAGACTATTATCCCTGCAATACTCAGATTATTACTCCCTGCAATACTCAGATTGCTGTACCAGACCATGATTGATCCGAGACTATTACTCCTTGCAATACTCAGATTGCTGTATCAGACCATGATTGATCCGAGACTTTTACTCCCTGCAATACTCAGATTGCTGTACCAGACCATGATTGATCCGAGACTATTACTCCCTGCAATACTCAGATGGCTGTACCAGACCATGATTGATCCGAGGCTATTATCCCTGCAATACTCAGATTTCGGTATCAGACCATGTTTGATCCGAGACTATTATCCCTGCAATACTCAGATTATTACTCCCTGCAATGCTCAGATTGCTGTATCAGACCCTGATTGATCCGAGACTATTACTCCCTGCAATACTCAGATTGCTGTATCAGACCATGGTTGATCCGAGACTATTACTCCCTGCAATAATCAGATTGCTGTATGAGACCATGGTTGATCCAAGACTATTACTCCCTGCAATACTCAGATTGCTGTATCAGACCATGATTGATCCAAGACTATTACTCACTGCAATACTCAGATTGCTGTACCAGGCCATGATTGGTCCGAGACTATTACTCTCTGCAATACTCATTTTGCTGTACCAGACCATAATTGATCCGAGACTATTACTCCCTGCAATACTCAGATTGCTCTACCAGACCATGATTGATCCAAGACTATTACTCCCTGCAATACTCAGATTGCTGTAGCATACCATGATTGATCCGAGACTATTACTCCCTGCAATACTCAGATTGCTGTATCAGACCATAATTGATCCGAGACTATTATCCCTGCAATACTCAGATTATTACTCCCTGCAATACTCAGATTGTTGTACCAGACCATGATTGATCCGAGACTATTACTCCTTGCAATACTCAGATTGCTGTATCAGACCATGATTGATCCGAGACTTTTACTCCCTGCAATACTCAGATGGCTGTACCAGACCATGATTGATCCGAGGCTATTATCCCTGCAATACTCAGATTTCGGTATCAGACCATGTTTGATCCGAGACTATTATCCCTGCAGTACTCAGATTATTACTCCCTGCAATGCTCAGATTGCTGTATCAGACCATGATTGATCCGAGACTATTACTCCCTGCAATACTCAGATTGCTGTATCAGACCATGGTTGATCCGAGACTATTACTCCCTGCCATAATCAGATTGCTGTATCAGACCATGGTTGATCCAAGACTATTACTCCCTGCAATACTCAGATTGCTGTATCAGACCATGATTGATCCAAGACTATTACTCACTGCAATACTCAGATTGCTGTACCAGACCATGATTGGTCCGAGACTATTACTCTCTGCAATACTCATTTTGCTGTACCAGACCATAATTGATCCGAGACTATTACTCCCTGCAATACTCAGATTGCTCTACCAGACCATGATTAATCCAAGACTATTACTCCCTGCAATACTCAGATTGCTGTACCAGACCATGATTGATCCGAGACTATTATCCCTGCAATACTCAGATTGCTGTATCAGACCATAATTGATCCGAGACTATTATCCCTGCATTACTCAGATTATTACTCCCTGCAATACTCAGATTGCTGTACCAGACCATGATTGATCCGAGACTATTACTCCTTGCAATACTCAGATTGCTGTATCAGACCATGATTGATCCGAGACTTTTACTCCCTGCAATACTCAGATTGCTGTACCAGACCATGATTGATCCGAGACTATTACTCCTTGCAATACTCAGATTGCTGTACCAGACCATGATTGATCCGAGACTATTACTCCCTGCAATACTCAGATGGCTGTACCAGACCATGATTGATCCGAGGCTATTAACCCTGCAATACTCAGATTTCGGTATCAGACCATGTTTGATCCGAGACTATTATCCCTGCAGTACTCAGATTATTACTCCCTGCAATGCTCAGATTGCTGTATCAGACCATGATTGATCCGAGACTATTACTCCCTGCAATACTCAGATTGCTGTATCAGACCATGGTTGATCCGAGACTATTACTCCCTGCAATAATCAGATTGCTGTATCAGACCATGGTTGATCCAAGACTATTACTCCCTGCAATACTCAGATTGCTGTATCAGACCATGATTTATCCAAGACTATTACTCACTGCAATACTCAGATTGCTGTACCAGACCATGATTGGTCCGAGACTATTACTCTCTGCAATACTCATATTGCTGTACCAGACCATAATTGATCCGAGACTATTACTCCCTGCAATACTCAGATTGCTCTACCAGACCATGATTAATCCAAGACTATTACTCCCTGCAATACTCAGATTGCTGTACCAGACCATGATTGATCCGAGACTATTATCCCTGCAATACTCAGATTGCTGTATCAGACCATAATTGATCCGAGACTATTATCCCTGCAATACTCAGATTATTACTCCCTGCAATACTCAGATTGCTGTACCAGACCATGATTGATCCGAGACTATTACTCCTTGCAATACTCAGATTGCTGTATCAGACCATGATTGATCCGAGACTTTTACTCCCTGCAATACTCAGATTGCTGTACCAGACCATGATTGATCCGAGACTATTACTCCCTGCAATACTCAGATGGCTGTACCAGACCATGATTGATCCGAGGCTATTATCCCTGCAATACTCAGATTTCGGTATCAGACCATGTTTGATCCGAGACTATTATCCCTGCAATACTCAGATTATTACTCCCTGCAATGCTCAGATTGCTGTATCAGACCCTGATTGATCCGAGACTATTACTCCCTGCAATACTCAGATTGCTGTATCAGACCATGGTTGATCCGAGACTATTACTCCCTGCAATAATCAGATTGCTGTATCAGACCATGGTTGATCCAAGACTATTACTCCCTGCAATACTCAGATTGCTGTATCAGACCATGATTGATCCAAGACTATTACTCACTGCAATACTCAGATTGCTGTACCAGGCCATGATTGGTCCGAGACTATTACTCTCTGCAATACTCATTTTGCTGTACCAGACCATAATTGATCCGAGACTATTACTCCCTGCAATACTCAGATTGCTCTACCAGACCATGATTGATCCAAGACTATTACTCCCTGCAATACTCAGATTGCTGTACCAGACCATGATTGATCCGAGACTATTATCCCTGCAATACTCAGATTGCTGTATCAGACCATGATTGATCCGAGACTATTATCCCTGCAATACTCAGATTATTACTCCCTGCAATACTCAGATTGCTATATCAGACCATGATTGATCCGAGACTATTACTCGCTGGAATACTCAATTTGCTGTATCAGACCATGGTTGATCCGAGACTATTACTCCCTGCAATACTCAGATTGCTGTATCAGACCATGGTTTATCCGAGACTATTACTCCCTGCAATACTCAGATTGCTGTACCAAACCATGATTGATCCGAGACTATTACTCTCTGCAATACTCAGATTGCTGTATCAGACCATGTTTGATCCGAGACTATTACTCCCTGGAATACTCAGATTGCTGTATCAGACCATGGTTGATCCGAGACTATTACTCTCTGCAATACTCAGATTGCTGTATCAGACCATGGTTGATCTGAGACTATTATTACCTGCAATACTAAGATTGCTGTACCAGACCATGATTCATCCGAGCCTATTACTCCCTGCAATATTCAGATTGCTGTACCAGACCATGATTGATCAGAAACTATTATCCCTGCAATACTCAGATTGCTGTATCAGACCATGATTGATCCGAGACTTTTACTCCCTGCAATACTCAGATTGCTGTACCAGACCATGATTGATCCGAGACTATTACTCCCTGCAATACTCAGATGGCTGTACCAGACCATCATTGATCCGAGGCTATTATCCCTGCAATACTCAGATTTCGGTATCAGACCATGTTTGATCCGAGACTATTATCCCTGCAATACTCAGATTATTACTCCCTGCAATGCTCAGATTGCTGTATCAGACCATGATTGATCCGAGGCTATTACTCCCTGCAATACTCAGATTGCTGTATCAGACCATGGTTGATCCGAGACTATTACTCCCTGCAATACTCAGATTGCTGTATCAGACCATGGTTGATCCAAGACTATTACTCCCTGCAATACTCAGATTGCTGTATCAGACCATGATTGATCCAAGACTATTACTCCCTGCAATACTCAGATTGCTGTATCAGACCATGATTGATCCAAGACTATTACTCACTGCAATACTCAGATTGCTGTATCAGACCATGGTTGATCTGAGACTATTATTCCCTGCAATACTAAGATTGCTGTACCAGACCATGATTGATCCGAGCCTATTATCCCTGCAATACTCAGATTATTACTCCCTGCAATACTCAGGTTGCTGTACCAGACCATGATTGATCTGAGACTATTACTCCCTGCAATACTCAGATTGCTGTATCAGACCATGATTCATCCGAGACTATTACTCCCTGCATACTCAGATTGCTGTAGCATACCAGGATTGATCCGAGACTATTACTCCCTGCAATACTCAGATTGCTGTACCAGAGCATGATTGATCCGAAACTATTGTCCCTGCAATACTCAGATTGCTGTATCAGACCATAATTGATCCGAGACTATTATCCCTGCAATACTCAGATTATTACTCCCTGCAATACTCAGATTGCTGTACCAGACCATGATTGATCCGAGACTATTACTCCCAGCAATACTCAATTGCTGTATCAGACCATGACTTAACCGAGACTCTTACTCCCTGCAATACTCAGATTGCTGTATCAGACCATTATTGATCCGAGACTATTACTCCCTGCAATACTCAGATTGCTGTACCAGACCATGATGGATCTGAGACTATTATCCCTGCAATACTCAGATTGCTGTATCAGACCATGATTGATGCGAGACTATTATCCCTGCAATACTCAGGTTATTACTCCCTGCAAAACTCCGATTGCTGTACCAGACCATGATTGATCCGAGACTTTTACTCCCTGCAATACTCAGATTGATGTACCAGACCATGGTTGATCCGAGACTATTACTCCCTGTAATACTCAGATGGCTGTACCAGACCATGATTGATCCGAGGCTATTATCCCTGCAATACTCAGATTTCGGTATCAGACCATGTTTGATCCGAGACTATTATCCCTGCAATACTCAGATTATTACTCCCTGCAATACTCAGATTGCTGTATCAGACCATGATTCATCCGAGACTATTACTCCCTGCATACTCAGATTGCTGTAGCATACCATGATTGATCCGAGACTATTACTCCCTGCAATACTCAGATTGCTGTACCAGAGCATGATTGATCCGAAACTATTGTCCCTGCAATACTCAGATTGCTGTATCAGACCATGATTGATCCGAGACTGTTATCCCTGCAATACTCAGATTGCTGTACCAGACCATGATTGATCCGAGACTATTACTCCCAGCAATACTCAGATTGCTGTATCAGACCATGACTTAACCGAGACTCTTACTCCCTGCAATACTCAGATTGCTGTATCAGACCATTATTGATCCGAGACTATTACTCCCTGCAATACTCAGATTGCTGTACCAGACCATGATGGATCTGAGAATATTATCCCTGCAATACTCAGATTGCTGTATCAGACCATGATTGATCCGAGACTATTATCCCTGCAATACTCAGATTGCTGTATCAGACCATGATTGATCCGGGATTATTATCCCTGCAATACTCAGATTATTACACCCTGCAATACTCTGATTGCTGTACCAGACCATGATTGATCCGAGACTATTACTCTCTGCAATACTCAGATTGCTATATCAGACCATGGTTCATCCGAGACTATTACTCCTTGCAATACTCAGATTGCTGTACCAGACCATGATTGATCTGAGAATATTACTCCCTGCAATAGTGAGATTGCGCAACCAGACCATGATTGATCTGAAACTATTACTCCCTGCAATACTCAGATTGCTGTACCAGACCATGATTGATCCGAGACTATTACTCCCAGCAATACTCAGATTGCTGTATCAGACCATGACTTAACCGAGACTCTTACTCCCTGCAATACTCAGATTGCTGTATCAGACCATTATTGATCAGAGACTATTACTCCCTGCAATACTCAGATTGCTGTACCAGACCATGATGGATCTGAGAATATTATCCCTGCAATACTCAGATTGCTGTATCAGACCATGATTGATCCGAGACTATTATCCCTGCAATACTCAGATTGCTGTATCAGACCATGATTGATCCGGGACTATTATCCCTGCAATACTCAGATTATTACACCCTGCAATACTCTGATTGCTGTACCAGACCATGATTGATCCGAGACTATTACTCTCTGCAATACTCAGATTGCTATATCAGACCATGGTTCATCCGAGACTATTACTCCTTGCAATACTCAGATTGCTGTACCAGACCATGATTGATCTGAGAATATTACTCCCTGCAATAGTGAGATTGCTGTACCAGACCATGATTGATCTGAAACTATTACTCCCTGCAATACTCAGATTGCTGTACCAGACCATGATTGATCCGAGACTATTACTCCCTGCAATACTCAGATTGCTGTACCAGACCATGATTGATCCGAGACTATTATGCCTGCAATACTCAGATTGCTGTACCTGACCATGATTGATCCGAGACTATTATCCCTGCAATGCTCAGATTGCTGTACCAGACCATGATTGATCCGAGACTAATATCCCTGCCATACTCAGATTATTACTCCCTGCAATACTCAGATTGCTGTACCAGACCATGATAGATCCGAGACTATTATCCCTGTAATACTCAGATTGCTGTATCAGACCATGATTGATCCGAGACTATTATCCCTGCAATACTCAGTTTGCTGTATCAGACCATGATTGATCCGAGACTAATACTCCCTGCAATACTCAAATTGCTGTATCAGAACATGGTCGATCCGAGACTATTACTCCCTGCAATACTCAGATTGCTGTATCAAACCATGGTTGATCCGAGACTATTACTCCCTGCAATACTCAAATTGCTGTATCAGACCATGGTCGATCCGAGACTATTACTCCCTGCAATACTCAAATTGCTGTATCAGAACATGGTCGATCCGAGACTATTACTCCCTGCAATACTCAGATTGCTGTACCAGACCATGATTGATCTGAGAATATTACTCCCTGCAATAGTGAGATTGCTGGACCAGACCATGATTGATCTGAAACTATTACTCCCTGCAATACTCAGATTGCTGTACCAGACCATGATTGATCCGAGACTATTACACCCTGCAATACTCAGATTGCTGTACCAGACCATGATTAATCCGAGACTATTATCCCTGCAATACTCAGATTGCTGTACCTGACCATGATTGATCCGAGACTATTATCCCAGCAATGCTCAGATTGCTGAACCAGACCATGATTGATCCGAGACTAATATCCCTGCAATACTCAGATTATTACTCCCTGCAATACTCAGATTGCTGTACCAGAACATGATAGATCCGAGACTATTATCCCTGCAATACTCAGATTGCTGTATCAGACCATGATTGATCCGAGACTATTATCCCTGCAATACTCAGATTGCTGTATCAGAGCATGATTGATTCGAGACTAATACTCACTGCAATACTCAAATTGCTGTATCAGAACATGGTCGATCCGAGACTATTACTCCCTGCAATACTCAGATTGCTGTATCAGACCATGGTTGATCCGAGACTATTACTCCCTGCAATACTCAAATTGCTGTATCAGACCATGGTCGATCCGAGACTATTACTCCCTGCAAAACTCAGATTGCTGTATCAGATCATGGTTCATCCGAGACTATTACTCCCTGCAATACTCAGATTGCTGTACCAGACCATGATTGATCAGAGAATATTACTCCCTGCAATGCACAGATTGCTGTACCAGACCACGATTGATCCGAGACTATTATTCCGGCAATACTCAGATTATTACTCCCTGCAATACTCAGATTGCTGTACCAGACCATGATTGATCCGAGACTATTACTCTCTGCAATACTCAGATTCCTATATCAGACCATGGTTGATCCGAGACTATTACTCCCTGCAATACTCAGATTGCTGTACCAGACCATGATTGATCTGATAATATTACTCCCTGCAATACTCAGATTGCTGTACCAGACCATGGTTGATCCGAGAATATTACTCCCTGCAATACTCAGATTGCTGTACCAGACCATGATTAATCCGAAACTATTACTCCCTGCAATACTCAGATTGCTGTACCAGACCATGATTGATCCGAGACTATTATCCCTGCAATGCTCAGATTGCTGTACCAGACCATGATTGATCCGAGACTATTATCCCTGCAATACTCCGACTATTACTCCCTGCAATACTCAGATTGCTGTATCAGACCATTATTGATCCGAGACTATTACTCCCTGCAATACTCAGATTACTACTCCCTGCAATACTCAGATTGCTGTATCAGACCATGATTGATCCGAGACTATTACTCCCTGCAATACTCAAATTGCTGTATCCGACCATGGTCGATCCGAGACTATTACTCCCTGCAATACTCAGATTGCTGTATCAGATCATGGTTGATCCGAGACTATTACACCCTGCAATACTCAGATTGCTGCACCAGACCATGATTGATCCGAGACTATTACTCCCTGCAATATTCAGATTGCTGTACCAGACCATGATTGATCTGAGACTATTACTCCCTGCATTACTCAGATTGCTATACCAGACCATGATTGATCCGAGACGATTATCCCTGCAATGCTCAGATTGCTGTACCAGACCATGATTGATCCGAGACTATTATCCCTGCAATACTCAGATTATCACTCCCTGCAATACTCAGATTGCTGTACCTGACCATGATTGATCCGAGACTATTACTCCCTGCAATACTCCGATTGCTGTACCAGACCATGATTGATCCGATACTATTATCCCTGCAATACTCAGATTGCTGTACCACACCATAATTGATCCGAAACTATTATCCCTGCAATACTCAGATTGCTGTATCAGACCATGATTGATCCGGGACTATTATCCCTGCAATACTCAGATTATTACTCCCTGCAATACTCAGATTGCTGTACCGGACCATGATTGATCCGAGACTATTACTCCCTGCAATACTCAGATTGCTGTACCAGACCATGATTGATCTGCGTATATTACTCCCTGCAATACTCAGATTGCGGTACCAGACCATGATTGATCCGAGACTATTATCCCTGCAAAACTCAGATTATTACTCCCTACAATACTCAGATTGCTGTATCAGACCATGATTGATCCGAGACTATTACTCCCTGCAATACTCAGATTGCTGTATCAGACCATGGTTGATCCGAGACTATTACTCCTTGCAATACTCAGATTACTGTATCAGACCATGGTTGATCAGAGACTATTACTCCCTGCAACACTCAGATTGCTGTACCAGACCATGATTGATCCGAGACTATTATCCCTGCAATACTCAGACTATTACTCACTGCAATACTCAGATTGCTGTTTCAGACCATGGTTGATCCGAGACTATTACTCCCTGCAATACTCAGATTATTACTCCCTGCAATACTCAGATTGCTGTATCAGACCATGATTGATCCGAGACTATTACTCCCTGCAATACTCAAATTGCTGTATCAGACCATGGTCGATCCGGGACTATTACTCCCTGCAATACTCAGATTGCTGTATCAGATCATGGTTCATCCGAGGCTATTACTCTCTGCAATACTCAGATTGCTGTATCAGACCATGATTGATCCAAGACTATTACTCCCTGCAATACTCAGATTGCTGTACCAGACCATGATTGATCCGAGACTATTACGCCCTGCAATACTCAGATTGCTGTACCAGACCATGATTGATCCGAGACTATTATCCCTGCAATACGCAGATTGCTGTATCAGAACATGATTGATCCGAGACTATTATCCCTGCAATACTCAGATTATTACTCCCTGCAATACTCAGATTGCTGTACCAGACCATGATTGATCTGAGACTATTACTCCCTGCAATACTCAGATTGCTGTATCAGACCATGATTGATCCGAGACTATTACTCCCTGCAATACTCAGATTGCTGTACCAGGGCTTGATTGATCCGAAACTATTGTCCCTGCAATACTCAGATTGCTGTATCAGACCATAATTGATCCGAGACTATTATCCCTGCAATACTCAGATTATTACTCCCTGCAATACTCAGATTGCTGTATCAGACCATGACTGAACCGACACTATTACTCCCTGCAATACTCAGATTGCTGTATCAGACCATTATTGATCCGAGACTATTATCCCTGCAATACTCAGATTACTGTATCAGACCATGATTGACCCGACACTATTATCCCTGCAATACTCAGATTGCTGTACCAGACCATGATTGATCCGAGACTATTACTCCCTGCAATACGCAGATGGCTGTACCAGACCATGATTGATCCGAGGCTATTATCCCTGCAATACTCAGATTTCGGTATCAGACCATGTTTGATCCGAGACTATTATCCCTGCAATACTCAGATTATTACTCCCTGCAATGCTCAGATTGCTGTATCAGACCATGATTGATCCGAGACTATTACTCCCTGCAATACTCAGATTGCTGTATCAGACCATGGTTGATCCGAGACTATTACTCCCTGCAATACTCAGATTGCTGTATCAGACCATGATTGATCGAAGACTATTACCCCCTGCAATAATCAGATTGCTGTATCAGACCATGATTGATCCGAGACTATTACTCCCTGCAATACTCAGATTGCTGTATCAGACCATGATTGATCCAAGACTATTACTCCCTGCAATACTCAGATTGCTGTACCAGACCATGATTGGTCCGAGACTATTACTCTCTGCAATACTCATATTGCTGTACCAGACCATAATTGATCCGAGACTACTACCCCCTGCAATACTCAGATTGCTCTACCAGACCATGATTGATCCAAGACTATTACTGCCTGCAATACTCAGATTGCTGTACCAGACCATGATTGATCCGAGACTATTATCCCTGCAATACTCAGATTGCTGTATCAGACCATGATTGATCCGAGACTATTACTCCCTGCAATACTCAAATTGCTGTATCCGACCATGGTCGATCCGAGACTATTACTCCCTGCAATACTCAGATTGCTGTATCAGATCATGGTTGATCCGAGACTATTACACCCTGCAATACTCAGATTGCTGTATCAGACCATGGTGGATCCGAGACTATTACTCCCTGCAATACTCAGATTGCTGCACCAGACCATGATTGATCCGAGACTATTACTCCCTGCAATACTCAGATTGCTGTATCAGACCATGGTTGATCCGAGACTATTACTCCCTGCAATATTCAGATTGCTGTACCAGACCATGATTGATCCGAGACGATTATCCCTGCAATGCTCAGATTGCTGTACCAGACCATGATTGATCCGAGACTGTTATCCCTGCAATACTCAGACTATTACTCCCTGCAATACTCAGATCATTACTCCCTGCAATACTCAGATTGCTGTACCAGACCATGATTGATCCGAGACTATTACTCCCAGCAATACTCAGATTGCTGTATCAGACCATGATTGATCCGAGACTATTACTCCCTGCAATACTCAGATTGCTGTACCAGACCATTATTCATCCGAGACTATTACTCCCTGCAATTCTCAGATTGCTGTACCAGACCATGATTGATCTGAGACCATTATCCCTGCAATACTCAGATTGCTGTATCAGACCATGATTGATCCGAGACTATTATCCCTGCAATACTCAGATTATTACTCCCTGCAATCCTCAGATTGCTGTACCTGACCATGATTGATCCGAGACTATTACTCCCTGCAATACTCAGATTGCTGTACCAGACCATGATTGATCGGAGACTATTACTCTCTGCAATACTCAGATTGCTATATCAGACCATGGTTGATCCGAGACTATTACTCCCTGCAATACTCAGATTGCTGTACCACACCATGATTGATCTGCGTATATTACTCCCTGCAATACTCAGATTGCGGTACCAGACAATGATTGATCCGAGACTATTATCCCTGCAAAACTCAGATTATTACTCCCTACAATACTCAGATTGCTGTATCAGACCATGATTGATCCGAGACTATTACTCCCTGCAATACTCAGATTGCTGTATCAGACCATGGTTGATCCGAGACTATTACTCCTTGCAATACTCAGATTACTGTATCAGACCATGGTTGATCAGAGACTATTACTCCCTGCAATACTCAGATTGCTGTACCAGACCATGATTGATCCGAGACTATTACTCCCTGCAATACTCAGATTGCTGTACCAGACCATGATTGATCCGAGACTATTATCCTTGCAATACTCAGACTATTACTCACTGCAATACTCAGATTGCTGTTTCAGACCGTGGTTGATCCGAGACTATTACTCCCTGCAATACTCAGATTATTACTCCCTGCAATACTCAGATTGCTGTATCAGACCATGATTGATCCGAGACTATTACTCCCTGCAATACTCAAATTGCTGTATCAGACCATGGTCGATCCGAGACTATTACTCCCTGCAATACTCAGATTGCTGTATCAGATCATGGTTCATCCGAGGCTATTACTCTCTGCAATACTCAGATTGCTGTATCAGACCATGATTGATCCAAGACTATTACTCCCTGCAATACTCAGATTGCTGTACCAGACCATGATTGATCCGAGACTATTACGCCCTGCAATACTTAGATTGCTGTACCAGACCATGATTGATCTGAGACTATTACTCCCTGCAATACTCAGATTGCTGTATCAGACCACGATTGATCCGAGACTATTACTCCCTGCATACTCAGATTGCTGTACCATACCATGATTGATCCGAGACTATTACTCCCTGCAATACTCAGATTGCTGTACCAGGGCTTGATTGATCCGAAACTATTGTCCCTGCAATACTCAGATTGCTGTATCAGACCATAATTGATCCGAGACTATTATCCCTGCAATACTCAGATTATTACTCCCTGCAATACTCAGATTGCTGTACCATACCATGATTGATCCGAGACTATTACTCCCAGCAATACTCAGATTGCTGTATCAGACCATGACTGAACCGAGACTATTACTCCCTGCAATTCTCAGATTGCTGTATCAGGCCATGATTGATCCGAGACTATTACTCCCTGCAATACTCAGATTGCTGCACCAGACCATGATGGATCTGAGACTATTATCCCTGCAATACTCAGATTACAGTATCAGACCATGATTGATCCGACACTATTATCCCTGCAATACTCAGATTGCTGTACCAGACCATGATTGATCCGAGACTATTACTCCCTGCAATACGCAGATGGCTGTACCAGACCATGATTGATCCGAGGCTATTATCCCTGCAATACTCAGATTTCAGTATCAGACCATGTTTGATCCGAGACTATTATCCCTGCAATACTCAGATTATTAGTCCCTGCAATGCTCAGATTGCTGTATCAGACCATGATTGATCCGAGACTATTACTCCCTGCAATACTCAGATTGCTGTATCAGACCATGGTTGATCCGAGACTATTACTCCCTGCAATACTCAGATTGCTGTATCAGACCATGATTGATCCAAGACTATTACCCCCTGCAATAATCAGATTGCTGTATCAGACCATGATTGATCCGAGACTATTACTCCCTGCAATACTCAGATTGCTGTATCAGACCATGATTGATCCGAGAATATTACTCCCTGCAATACTCAGATTGCTGTACCAGACCATGATTGGTCCGAGACTATTACTCTCTGCAATACTCATATTGCTGTACCAGACCATAATTGATCCGAGACTACTACTCCCTGCAATACTCAGATTGCTCTACCAGACCATGATTGATCCAAGACTATTACTGCCTGCAATACTCAGATTGCTGTACCAGACCATGATTGATCCGAGACTATTATCCCTGCAATACTCAGATTGCTGTATCAGACCATGATTGATCCGAGACTATTATCCCTGCAATACTCAGATTATTACTCCCTGCAATAGTCAGATTGCTATATCAGACCATGATTGATCCGAGACTATTACTCGCTGGAATACTCAAATTGCTGTATCAGACCATGGTCGATCCGAGACTATTACTCCCTGCAATACTCAGATTGCTGTATCAGACCATGGTTTATCCGAGATTATTACTCCCTGCAATACTCAGATTGCTGTATCAGACCATAGTTGATCCGAGACTATTACTCCCTGCAATACTCAGATTGCTGTACCAGACCATGATTGATCCGAGACTATTATCCCTACAATACTCAGATTGCTGTATCAGACCATGATTGATCCGAGACTATTATCCCTGCAATACTCAGATTATTACTCCCTGCAATACTCAGATTGCTGTATCGGACCATGATTGATCCAAGACTATTACTCCCTCCAATACTCAGATTGCTGTTACAGACCATAATTGATCCGAGACTATTACGCCCTGCAATTCTCAGATTGCTGTATCAGACCATGATTGATCCGAGACTATTACTCACTGCAATACTCATATTGCTGTACCAGACCATGATTGATCCACGACTATTACGCCCTGCAATACTCAGATTGCTGTACCAGACCATGATTGATCCGAGACTATTACTCCCTGCAATACTCAGATTGCTGTATCAGACCATGGTTGATCCGAGACTATTACTCCCTGCAATACTCAGATTGCTGTATCAGACCATGATTGATCCAAGACTATTACCCCCTGCAATAATCAGATTGCTGTATCAGACCATGATTGATCCGAGACTATTACTCCCTGCAATACTCAGATTGCTGTATCAGACCATGATTGATCCAAGACTATTACTCCCTGCAATACTCAGATTGCTGTACCAGACCATGATTGGTCCGAGACTATTACTCTCTGCAATACTCATATTACTGTACCAGACCATAATTGATCCGAGACTACTACTCCCTGCAATACTCAGATTGCTCTACCAGACCATGATTGATCCAAGACTATTACTGCCTGCAATACTCAGATTGCTGTACCAGACCATGATTGATCCGAGACTATTATCCCTGCAATACTCAGATTGCTGTATCAGACCATGATTGATCCGAGACTATTATCCCTGCAATACTCAGATTATTACTCCCTGCAATACTCAGATTGCTATATCAGACCATGATTGATCCGAGACTATTACTCGCTGGAATACTCAAATTGCTGTATCAGACCATGGTCGATCCGAGACTATTACTCCCTGCAATACTCAGATTGCTGTATCAGACCATGGTTTATCCGAGACTATTACTCCCTGCAATACTCAGATTGCTGTATCAGACCATAGTTGATCCGAGACTATTACTCCCTGCAATACTCATATTGCTGTACCAGACCATGATTGATCCACGACTATTACGCCCTGCAATACTCAGATTGCTGTACCAGACCATGATTGATTCGAGACTATTGTCCCTGCAATACGCAGATTGCTGTATCAGACCATGATTGATCCGAGACTATTATCCCTGCAATACTCATATTATTACTCCCTGCAATACTCAGATCGCTATACCAGACCATGATTGATCCGAGACTATTACTCCCTGCATACTCAGATTGCTGTACCATACCTTGATTGATCCGAGACTATCACTCCATGCAATACTCAGATTGCTGTACCAGACCATGATTGATACGAAACTATTGTCCCTGCAATACTCAGATTGCTGTATCAGCCATAATTGATCCGAGACTATTACTCCCTGCAATACTCAGATTGCTGTACCAGACCATAATGGATCTGAGACTATTATCCCTGCAATACTCAGATTGCTGTACCAGACCATTATTGATCCGAGACTATTACTCCCTGCAATACTCAGATTCCTGTACCAGACCATGATGGATCTGAGACTATTATCCCTGCAATACTCAGATTATTACTCCCTGCAATCCTCAGATTGCTGTATCAGACCATGATTGATCCGAGACTATTACTCCCTGCAATACTCCGATTGCTGTACCAGACCATGATTGATCCGAGTCTATTATCCCTGCAATACTCAGATTTCGGTATCAGACCATGTTTGATCCGAGACTATTATCCCTGCAATACTCAGATTATTGTTCCCTGCAATGCTCAGATTGCTGTATCAGACCATGATTGATCCGAGACTATTACTCCCTGCAATACTCAGATTGCTGTACCAGACCATGATTGATCCGAGTCTATTATCCCTGCAATACTCAGATTTCGGTATCAGACCATGTTTGATCCGAGACTATTATCCCTGCAATACTCAGATTATTGTTCCCTGCAATGCTCAGATTGCTGTATCAGACCATGATTGATCCGAGACTATTACTCCCTGCAATACTCAGATTGCTGTATCAGACCATGGTTGATCCGAGACTATTACTCCCTGCAATACTCAGATTGCTGTATCACACCATGATTGATCCAAAACTATTACTCCCTGCAATACTCAGATTGCTGTATCAGATCATAGTTGATCCAAGACTATTACTCCCTGCAATACTCAGATTGCTGTATCAGACCATGATTGATCCAAGACTATTACTCCCTGCAATACTCAGATTGCTGTACCAGACCATGATTGGTCCGAGACTATTACTCTCTGCAATACTCATATTGCTGTACCAGACCATAATTGATCCGAGACTATTACTCCCTGCAATACTCAGATTGCTCTACCAGACCATGATTGATCCAAGACTATTACTCCCTACAATACTCAGATTGCTGTTCCAGACCATGATTGATCCGAGTCTATTATCCCTGCAATACTCAGATTGCTGTATCAGACCATGATTGATCCGAGACTATTATCCCTGCAATACTCAGATTATTACTCCCTGCAATACTCAGATTGCTATATCAGAACATGATTGATCCGAGACTATTACTCGCTGGAATACACAAATTGCTGTATCAGACCATGGTCGAACCGAGACTATTACTCCCTGCAATACTCAGATTGCTGTATCAGACCATGGTTTATCCGAGACTATTACTCCCTGCAATACTCAGATTGCTGTACCAAACCATGATTGATCCGAGACTATTACTCTCTGCAATACTCAGATTGCTGTATCAGACCATGGTTGATCCGAGACTATTACTCCCTGCAATACTCAGATTGCTGTATCAGACCATGGTTGATCCGAGACTATTACTCTCTGCAATACTCAGATTGCTGTATCAGACCATGGTTGATCTGCGTATATTACTCCCTGCAATACTCAGATTGCTGTACCAGACCATGATTGATCCGAGACTATTATCCCTGCAATACTCAGATTATTACTCCCTGCAATACTCAGATTGCTGTATCAGACCATGATTGATCCGAGACTATTACTCCCTGCAATACTCAGATTGCTGTATCAGACCATGCTTGATCCGAGACTATTACACCTTGCAATACTCAGACTACTGTATCAGACCATGATTGATCCGAGACTATTACTCCCTGCAATATTCAGATTGCTGTACCAGACCATGATTGATCCAAGACTATTATCCCTGCAATACTCAGACTATTACTCCCTGCAATACTCAGATTGCTGTATCAGACCATTGGTGATCCGAGACTATTACTCCCTGCAATACTCAGATTGCTGTATCAGACCATGATTGATCCGAGACTATTACTCCCTGCAATACGCAAATTGCTGTATCAGACCATGGTCGATCCGAGACTATTACTCCCTGCAATACTCAGATTGCTGTATCAGATCATGGTTCATCCGAGACTATTGCTCTCTGCAATACTCAGAATGCTGTATCAGACCATGGTTCATCCGAGATTATTACTCCCTGCAATACTCAGATTGCTGTACCAGACCATGATTGATCCGAGACTATTACGCCCTGCAATACTCAGATTGCTGTATCAGACCATGATTGAACCGAGACTATTACTCCCTGCAATACTCATATTGCTGTACCAGACCATGATTGATCCGAGACTATGACGCCCTGCAATACTCAGATTGCTGTACCAGACCATGATTGATCCGAGACTATTATCCCTGCAATACTCAGATTGCTGTACCAGACCATGATTGATCTGAGACTATTACTCCCTGCAATACTCAGATTGCTGTATCAGACCATGATTCATCCGAGACTATTACTCCCTGCATACTCAGATTGCTGTAGCATACCATGATTGATCCGAGACTATTACTCCCTGCAATACTCAGATTGCTGTATCAGACCATGATTGATCCAAGACTATTACTCACTGCAATACTCAGATTGCTGTACCAGACCATGATTGGTCCGAGACTATTACTCTCTGCAATACTCATTTTGCTGTACCAGACCATAATTGATCCGAGACTATTACTCCCTGCAATACTCAGATTGCTCTACCAGACCATGATTCATCCAAGACTATTACTCCCTGCAATACTCAGATTGCTGTACCAGACCATGATTGATCCGAGACTATTATCCCTGCAATACTCAGATTGCTGTATCAGACCATGATTGATCCGAGACTATTATCCCTGCAATACTCAGATTATTACTCCCTGCAATACTCAGATTGCTATATCAGACCATGATTGATCCGAGACTATTACTCGCTGGAATACTCAATTTGCTGTATCAGACCATGGTTGATCCGAGACTATTACTCCCTGCAATACTCAGATTGCTGTACCAAACCATGATTGATCCGAGACTATTACTCTCTGCAATACTCAGATTGCTGTATCAGACCATGTTTGATCCGAGACTATTACTCCCTGGAATACTCAGATTGCTGTATCAGACCATGGTTGATCCGAGACTATTACTCTCTGCAATACTCAGATTGCTGTATCAGACCATGGTTGATCTGAGACTATTATTACCTGCAATACTAAGATTGCTGTACCAGACCATGATTGATCCGAGCCTATTACTCCCTGCAATATTCAGATTGCTGTACCAGACCATGATTGATCAGAAACTATTATCCCTGCAATACTCAGATTGCTGTATCAGACCATGATTGATCCGAGACTTTTACTCCCTGCAATACTCAGATTGCTGTACCAGACCATGATTGATCCGAGACTATTACTCTCTGCAATACTCAGATTGCTGTATCAGACCATGGTTGATCCGAGACTATTACTCCCTGCAATACTCAGATTGCTGTATCAGACCATGGTTGATCCGAGACTATTACTCTCTGCAATACTCAGATTGCTGTATCAGACCATGGTTGATCTGCGTATATTACTCCCTGCAATACTCAGATTGCTGTACCAGACCATGATTGATCCGAGACTATTATCCCTGCAATACTCAGATTATTACTCCCTGCAATACTCAGATTGCTGTATCAGACCATGATTGATCCGAGACTATTACTCCCTGCAATACTCAGATTGCTGTATCAGACCATGCTTGATCCGAGACTATTACACCTTGCAATACTCAGACTACTGTATCAGACCATGATTGATCCGAGACTATTACTCCCTGCAATATTCAGATTGCTGTACCAGACCATGATTGATCCAAGACTATTATCCCTGCAATACTCAGACTATTACTCCCTGCAATACTCAGATTGCTGTATCAGACCATTGGTGATCCGAGACTATTACTCCCTGCAATACTCAGATTGCTGTATCAGACCATGATTGATCCGAGACTATTACTCCCTGCAATACGCAAATTGCTGTATCAGACCATGGTCGATCCGAGACTATTACTCCCTGCAATACTCAGATTGCTGTATCAGATCATGGTTCATCCGAGACTATTGCTCTCTGCAATACTCAGAATGCTGTATCAGACCATGGTTCATCCGAGATTATTACTCCCTGCAATACTCAGATTGCTGTACCAGACCATGATTGATCCGAGACTATTACGCCCTGCAATACTCAGATTGCTGTATCAGACCATGATTGAACCGAGACTATTACTCCCTGCAATACTCATATTGCTGTACCAGACCATGATTGATCCGAGACTATGACGCCCTGCAATACTCAGATTGCTGTACCAGACCATGATTGATCCGAGACTATTATCCCTGCAATACTCAGATTGCTGTACCAGACCATGATTGATCTGAGACTATTACTCCCTGCAATACTCAGATTGCTGTATCAGACCATGATTCATCGAGACTATTACTCCCTGCATACTCAGATTGCTGTTGCATACCATGATTGATCCGAGACTATTACTCCCTGCAATACTCAGATTGCTGTATCAGACCATGATTGATCCAAGACTATTACTCACTGCAATACTCAGATTGCTGTACCAGACCATGATTGGTCCGAGACTATTACTCTCTGCAATACTCATTTTGCTGTACCAGACCATAATTGATCCGAGACTATTACTCCCTGCAATACTCAGATTGCTCTACCAGACCATGATTGATCCAAGACTATTACTCCCTGCAATACTCAGATTGCTGTACCAGACCATGATTGATCCGAGACTATTATCCCTGCAATACTCAGATTGCTGTATCAGACCATGATTGATCCGAGACTATTATCCCTGCAATACCCAGATTATTACTCCCTGCAATACTCAGATTGCTATATCAGACCATGATTGATCCGAGACTATTACTCGCTGGAATACTCAATTTGCTGTATCAGACCATGGTTGATCCGAGACTATTACTCCCTGCAATACTCAGATTGCTGTACCAAACCATGATTGATCCGAGACTATTACTCTCTGCAATACTCAGATTGCTGTATCAGACCATGTTTGATCCGAGACTATTACTCCCTGGAATACTCAGATTGCTGTATCAGACCATGGTTGATCCGAGACTATTACTCTCTGCAATACTCAGATTGCTGTATCAGACCATGGTTGATCTGAGACTATTATTACCTGCAATACTAAGATTGCTGTACCAGACCATGATTGATCCGAGCCTATTACTCCCTGCAATATTCAGATTGCTGTACCAGACCATGATTGATCAGAAACTATTATCCCTGCAATACTCAGATTGCTGTATCAGACCATGATTGATCCGAGACTTTTACTCCCTGCAATACTCAGATTGCTGTACCAGACCATGATTGATCCGAGACTATTACTCCCTGCAATACTCAGATGGCTGTATCAGACCATGATTGATCCGAGACTATTATCCCTGCAATACTCAGATTATTACTCCCTGCAATTCTCAGGTTGCTGTACCAGACCATGATTGATCTGAGACTATTACTCCCTGCAATACTCTGATTGCTGTATCAGACCATGATTCATCCGAGACTATTACTCCCTGCATACTCAGATTGCTGTAGCATACCAGGATTGATCCGAGACTATTACTCCCTGCAATACTCAGATTGCTGTACCAGAGCATGATTGATCCGAAACTATTGTCCCTGCAATACTCAGATTGCTGTATCAGACCATAATTGATCCGAGACTATTATCCCTGCAATACTCAGATTATTACACCCTGCAATACTCAGATTGCTGTACCAGACCATGATTGATCCGAGACTATTACTCCCAGCAATACTCAGATTGCTGTATCAGACCATGACTTAACCGAGACTCTTACTCCCTGCAATACTCAGATTGCTGTATCAGACCATTATTGATCCGAGACTATTACTCCCTGCAATACTCAGATTGCTGTACCAGACCATGATGGATCTGAGACTATTATCCCTGCAATACTCAGATTGCTGTATCAGACCATGATTGATGCGAGACTATTATCCCTGCAATACTCAGGTTATTACTCCCTGCAATACTCCGATTGCTGTACCAGACCATGATTGATCCGAGACTTTTACTCCCTGCAATACTCAGATTGATGTACCAGACCATGATTGATCCGAGACTATTACTCCCTGCAATACGCAGATGGCTGTACCAGACCATGATTGATCCGAGGCTATTATCCCTGCAATACTCAGATTTCGGTATCAGACCATGTTTGATCCGAGACTATTATCCCTGCAATACTCAGATTATTACTCCCTGCAATACTCAGATTGCTGTATCAGACCATGATTCATCCGAGACTATTACTCCCTGCATACTCAGATTGCTGTAGCATACCATGATTGATCCGAGACTATTACTCCCTGCAATACTCAGATTGCTGTACCAGAGCATGATTGATCCGAAACTATTGTCCCTGCAATACTCAGATTGCTGTATCAGACCAGGAATGATCCGAGACTATTATCCCTGCAATACTCAGATTGCTGTACCAGACCATGATTGATCCGAGACTATTACTCCCAGCAATACTCAGATTGCTGTATCAGACCATGACTTAACCGAGACTCTTACTCCCTGCAATACTCAGATTGCTGTATCAGACCATTATTGATCCGAGACTATTACTCCCTGCAATACTCAGATTGCTGTACCAGACCATGATGGATCTGAGAATATTATCCCTGCAATACTCAGATTGCTGTATCAGACCATGATTGATCCGAGACTATTATCCCTGCAATACTCAGATTGCTGTATCAGACCATGATTGATCCGGGACTATTATCCCTGCAATACTCAGATTATTACACCCTGCAATACTCTGATTGCTGTACCAGACCATGATTGATCCGAGACTATTACTCTCTGCAATACTCAGATTGCTATATCAGACCATGGTTCATCCGAGACTATTACTCCTTGCAATACTCAGATTGCTGTACCAGACCATGATTGATCTGAGAATATTACTCCCTGCAATAGTGAGATTGCTGTACCAGACCATGATTGATCTGAAACTATTACTCCCTGCAATACTCAGATTGCTGTACCAGACCATGATTGATCCGAGACTATTACTCCCTGCAATACTCAGATTGCTGTACCAGACCATGATTGATCCGAGACTATTATGCCTGCAATACTCAGATTGCTGTACCTGACCATGATTGATCCGAGACTATTATCCCTGCAATGCTCAGATTGCTGTACCAGACCATGATTGATCCGAGACTAATATCCCTGCCATACTCAGATTATTACTCCCTGCAATACTCAGATTGCTGTACCAGACCATGATAGATTTGAGACTATTATCCCTGTAATACTCAGATTGCTGTATCAGACCATGATTGATCGGAGACTATTATCCCTGCAATACTCAGATTGCTGTATCAGACCATGATTGATCCGAGACTAATACTCCCTGCAATACTCAAATTGCTGTATCAGAACATGGTTGATCCGAGACTATTACTCCCTGCAATACTCAGATTGCTGTATCAGACCATGGTTGATCCGAGACTATTACTCCCTGCAATACTCAAATTGCTGTATCAGACCATGGTCGATCCGAGACTATTACTCCCTGCAATACTCAAATTGCTGTATCAGAACATGGTCGATCCGAGACTATTACTCCCTGCAATACTCAGATTGCTGTACCAGACCATGATTGATCTGAGAATATTACTCCCTGCAATAGTGAGATTGCTGGACCAGACCATGATTGATCTGAAACTATTACTCCCTGCAATACTCAGATTGCTGTACCAGACCATGATTGATCCGAGACTATTACTCCCTGCAATACTCAGATTGCTGTACCAGACCATGATTGATCCGAGACTATTATCCCTGCAATACTCAGATTGCTGTACCTGACCATGATTGATCCGAGACTATTATCCCTGCAATGCTCAGATTGCTGTACCAGACCATGATTGATCCGAGACTAATATCCCTGCAATACTCAGATTATTACTCCCTGCAATACTCAGATTGCTGTACCAGACCATGATAGATCCGAGACTATTATCCCTGCAATACTCAGATTGCTGTATCAGACCATGATTGATCCGAGACTATTATCCCTGCAATACTCAGATTGCTGTATCAGACCATGATTGATCCGAGACTAATACTCACTGCAATACTCAAATTGCTGTATCAGAACATGGTCGATCCGAGACTATTACTCCCTGCAATACTCAGATTGCTGTATCAGACCATGGTGGATCCGAGACTATTACTCCCTGCAATACTCAAATTGCTGTATCAGACCATGGTCGATCCGAGACTATTACTCCCTGCAATACTCAGATTGCTGTATCAGATCATGGTTCATCCGAGACTATTACTCCCTGCAATACTCAGATTGCTGTACCAGACCATGATTGATCAGAGAATATTACTCCCTGCAATACACAGATTGCTGTACCAGACCACGATTGATCCGAGACTATTATTCCGGCAATACTCAGATTATTACTCCCTGCAATATTCAGATTGCTGTACCAGACCATGATTGATCCGAGACTATTACTCTCTGCAATACTCAGATTGCTATATCAGACCATGGTTGATCCGAGACTATTACTCCCTGCAATACTCAGATTGCTGTACCAGACCATGATTGATCTGAGAATATTACTCCCTGCAATACTCAGATTGCTGTACCAGACCATGGTTGATCCGAGAGTATTACTCCCTGCAATACTCAGATTGCTGTACCAGACCATGATTAATCCGAAACTATTACTCCCTGCAATACTCAGATTGCTGTACCAGACCATGATTGATCCGAGACTATTATCCCTGCAATGCTCAGATTGCTGTACCAGACCATGATTGATCCGAGACTATTATCCCTGCAATACTCCGACTATTACTCCCTGCAATACTCAGATTGCTGTATCAGACCATTATTGATCCGAGACTATTACTCCCTGCAATACTCAGATTACTACTCCCTGCAATACTCAGATTGCTGTATCAGACCATGATTGATCCGAGACTATTACTCCCTGCAATACTCAAATTGCTGTATCCGACCATGGTCGATCCGAGACTATTACTCCCTGCAATACTCAGATTGCTGTATCAGATCATGGTTGATCCGAGACTATTACACCCTGCAATACTCAGATTGCTGTATCAGGCCATGGTGGATCCGAGACTATTACTCCCTGCAATACTCAGATTGCTGCACCAGACCATGATTGATCCGAGACTATTACTCCCTGCAATACTCAGATTGCTGTATCAGACCATGGTTGATCCGAGACTATTACTCCATACAATATTCAGATTGCTGTACCAGACCATGATTGATCTGAGACTATTACTCCCTGCAATACTCAGATTGCTGTACCAGACCATGATTGATCCGAGACGATTATCCCTGCAATGCTCAGATTGCTGTACCAGACCATGATTGATCCGAGACTATTATCCCTGCAATACTCAGATTATTACTCCCTGCAATACTCAGATTGCTGTACCAGACCATGATTGATCCGAGACTATTACTCCCACCAATACTCAGATTGCTGTATCAGACCATGATTGATCCCAGACTATTACTCCCTGCAATACTCAGATTGCTGTACCAGACCATTATTCATCCGAGACTATTACTCCCTGCAATACTCAGATTGCTGTACCAGACCATGATTGATCTGAGACCATTATCCCTGCAATACTCAGATTGCTGTATCAGACCATGATTGATCCGAGACTATTATCCCTGCAATACTCAGATTATTACTCCCTGCAATCCTCAGATTGCTGTACCTGACCATGATTGATCCGAGACTATTACTCCCTGCAATACTCCGATTGCTGTACCAGACCATGATTGATCCGATACTATTATCCCTGCAATACTCAGATTGCTGTACCAGACCATAATTGATCCGAAACTATTCTCCCTGCAATACTCAGATTGCTGTATCAGACCATGATTGATCCGGGACTATTATCCCTGCAATACTCAGATTATTACTCCCTGCAATACTCAGATTGCTGTACCGGACCATGATTGATCCGAGACTATTACTCTCGGCAATACTCAGATTGCTATATCAGACCATGGTTGATCCGAGACTATTACTCCCTGTAATACTCAGATTGCTGTACCAGACCATGATTGATCTGCGTATATTACTCCCTGCAATACTCAGATTGCGGTACCAGACCACGATTGATCCGAGACTATTATCCCTGCAAAACTCAGATTATTACTCCCTACAATACTCAGATTGCTGTATCAGACCATGATTGATCCGAGACTATTACTCCCTGCAATACTCAGATTGCTGTATCAGACCATGGTTGATCCGAGACTATTACTCCTTGCAATACTCAGATTACTGTATCAGACAATGGTTGATCAGAGACTATTACTCCCTGCAACACTCAGATTGCTGTACCAGACCATGATTGATCCGAGACTATTACTCCCTGCAATACTCAGATTGCTGTACCAGACCATGATTGATCCGAGACTATTATCCCTGCAATACTCAGACTATTACTCACTGCAATACTCAGATTGCTGTTTCAGACCATGGTTGATCCGAGACTATTACTCCCTGCAATACTCAGATTATTACTCCCTGCAATACTCAGATTGCTGTATCAGACCATGGTCGATCCGAGACTATTACTCCCTGCAATACTCAGATTGCTGTATCAGATCATGGTTCATCCGAGGCTATTACTCTCTGCAATACTCAGATTGCTGTATCAGACCATGATTGATCCAAGACTATTACTCCCTGCAATACTCAGATTGCTGTACCAGACCATGATTGATCCGAGACTATTACGCCCTGCAATACTCAGATTGCTGTACCAGACCTATTACGCCCTGCAATACTCAGATTGCTGTACCAGACCATGATTGATCCGAGACTATTATCCCTGCAATACGCAGATTGCTGTATCAGAACATGATTGATCGGAGACTATTATCCCTGCAATACTCAGATTATTACTCCCTGCAATACTCAGATTGCTGTACCAGACCATGATTGATCTGAGACTATTACTCCCTGCACTACTCAGATTGCTGTATCAGACCATGATTGATCCGAGACTATTACTACCTGCATACTCAGATTGCTGTACCATACCATGATTGATCCGAGACTATTACTCCCTGCAATACCTCAGGATTGCATGTACCAGGGCTTGATTGATCCGAAACTATTGTCCCTGCAATACTCACATTGCTGTATCAGACCATAATTGATCCGAGACTATTATCCCTGCAATACTCAGATTATTACCTCCCTGCAATACTCAGATTGCCCTGTATCAGACCTGACTGAACCGAGACTATTACTCCCTGCAATACTCAGATTGCTGTATCAGTCCATTACTTGATCCGAGACTATTACTCCCTGCAATACTCAGATTGCTGTACCAGGACCATGATGGATCTGAGACTATTATCCCTGCAATACTCAGATTACTGTATCAGACCATGATTGACCCGACACTATTATCCCTGCAATACTCAGATTGCTGTACCAGACCATGATTGATCCGAGACTATTACTCCCTGCAATACGCAGATGGCTGTACCAGACCATGATTGATCCGAGGCTATTATCCCTGCAATACTCAGATTTCGGTATCAGACCATGTTTGATCCGAGACCATTAGCCTTACAATACTCAGATTATTACTCCCTGCAATGCTCAGATTGCTGTATCAGACCATGATTGATCCGAGACTATTACTCCCTGCAATACTCAGATTGCTGTATCAGACCATGGTTGATCCGAGACTATTACTCCCTGCAATACTCAGATTGCTGTACCAGACCATTATTCATCCGAGACTATTACTCCCTGCAATACTCAGATTGCTGTACCAGACCATGATTGATCTGAGACCATTATCCCTGCAATACTCAGATTGCTGTATCAGACCATGATTGATCCGAGACTATTATCCCTGCAATACTCAGATTATTACTCCCTGCAATCCTCAGATTGCTGTACCTGACCATGATTGATCCGAGACTATTACTCCCTGCAATACTCAGATTGCCGTATCAGACCATTATTGATCCGAGACTATTACTCCCTGCAATACTCAAATTGCTGTACCAGACCATGATGGATCTGAGACTATTATCCCTGCAATACTCAGATTACTGTATCAGACCATGATTGACCCGACACTATTATCCCTGCAATACTCAGATTGCTGTACCAGACCATGATTGATCCGAGACTATTACTCCCTGCAATACGCAGATGGCTGTACCAGACCATGATTGATCCGAGGCTATTATCCCTGCAATACTCAGATTTCGGTATCAGACCATGTTTGATCCGAGACTATTATCCCTGCAATACTCAGATTATTAGTCCCTGCAATGCTCAGATTGCTGTATCAGACCATGATTGATCCGAGACTATTACTCCCTGCAATACTCAGATTGCTGTATCAGACCATGGTTGATCCGAGACTATTACTCCCTGCAATACTCAGATTGCTGTATCAGACCATGATTGATCCAAGACTATTACCCCCTGCAATAATCAGAATGCTGTATCAGACCATGATTGATCCGAGACTATTACTCCCTGCAATACTCAGATTGCTGTATCAGACCATGATTGATCCAAGACTATTACTCCCTGCAATACTCAGATTGCTGTACCAGACCATGATTGGTCCGAGACTATTACTCTCTGCAATACTCATATTGCTGACCAGACCATAATTGATCCGAGACTACTACTCCCTGCAATACTCAGATTGCTCTACCAGACCATGATTGATCCAAGACTATTACTGCCTGCAATACTCAGATTGCTGTACCAGACCATGATTGATCCGAGACTATTATCCCTGCAATACTCAGATTGCTGTATCAGACCATGATTGATCCGAGACTATTATCCCTGCAATACTCAGATTATTACTCCCTGCAATACTCAGATTGCTATATCAGACCATGATTGATCCGAGACTATTACTCGCTGGAATACTCCAATTGCTGTATCAGACCATGGTCGATCCGAGACTATTACTCCCTGCAATACTCAGATTGCTGTATCAGACCATGGTTTATCCGAGACTATTACTCCCTGCAATACTCAGATTGCTGTATCAGACCATAGTTGATCCGAGACTATTACTCCCTGCAATACTCAGATTGCTGTACCAGACCATGATTGATCCGAGACTATTATCCCTACAATACTCAGATTGCTGTATCAGACCATGATTGATCCGAGACTATTATCCCTGCAATACTCAGATTATTACTCCCTGCAATACTCAGATTGCTGTATCGGACCATGATTGATCCAAGACTATTACTCCCTCCAATACTCAGATTGCTGTTACAGACCATAATTGATCCGAGACTATTACGCCCTGCAATACTCAGATTGCTGTATCAGACCATGATTGATCCGAGACTATTACTCCCTGCAATACTCATATTGCTGTACCAGACCATGATTGATCCACGACTATTACGCCCTGCAATACTCAGATTGCTGTACCAGACCATGATTGATCCGAGACTATTACTCCCTGCAATACTCAGATTGCTGTATCAGACCATGGTTGATCCGAGACTATTACTCCCTGCAATACTCAGATTGCTGTATCAGACCATGATTGATCCAAGACTATTACCCCCTGCAATAATCAGATTGCTGTATCAGACCATGATTGATCCGAGACTATTACTCCCTGCAATACTCAGATTGCTGTATCAGACCATGATTGATCCAAGACTATTACTCCCTGCAATACTCAGATTGCTGTACCAGACCATGATTGGTCCGAGACTATTACTCTCTGCAATACTCATATTACTGTACCAGACCATAATTGATCCGAGACTACTACTCCCTGCAATACTCAGATTGCTCTACCAGACCATGATTGATCCAAGACTATTACTGCCTGCAATACTCAGGTTATTACTCCCTGCAATACTCCGATTGCTGTACCAGACCATGATTGATCCGAGACTTTTACTCCCTGCAATACTCAGATTGATGTACCAGATCATGATTGATCCGAGACTATTACTCCCTGCAATACGCAGATGGCTGTACCAGACCATGATTGATCCGAGGCTATTATCCCTGCAATACTCAGATTTCGGTATCAGACCATGTTTGATCCGAGACTATTATCCCTGCAATACTCAGATTATTACTCCCTGCAATACTCAGATTGCTGTATCAGACCATGATTCATCCGAGACTATTACTCCCTGCATACTCAGATTGCTGTAGCATACCATGATTGATCCGAGACTATTACTCCCTGCAATACTCAGATTGCTGTACCAGAGCATGATTGATCCGAAAAACTATTGTCCCTGCAATACTCAGATTGCTGTATCAGACCAGGATTGATCCGAGACTATTTATCCCTGCAATACTCAGATTGCTGTACCAGACCATGATTGATCCGAGACTATTACTCCCAGCAATACTCAGATTGCTGTATCAGACCATGACTTAACCGAGACTCTTACTCCCTGCAATACTCAGATTGCTGTATCAGACCATTATTGATCCGAGACTATTACTCCCTGCAATACTCAGATTGCTGTACCAGACCATGATGGATCTGAGAATATTATCCCTGCAATATTCAGATTGCTGTATCAGACCTATGATTGATCCGAGACTATTATCCCTGCAATACTCAGATTGCTGTATCAGACCATGATTGATCCGGGACTATTATCCCTGCAATACTCAGATTATTACACCCTGCAATACTCTGATTGCTGTACCAGACCATGATTGATCCGAGACTATTACTCTCTGCAATACTCAGATTGCTATAGTCAGACCATGGTTCATCCGAGACTATTACTCCTATGCAATACTCAGATTGCTGTACCAGACCATGATTGATCTGAGAATATTACTCCCTGCAATAGTGAGATTGCTGTACCCAGACCATGATTGATCTGAAACTATTACTCCCTGCAATACTCAGATTGCTGTACCAGACCATTGATTGATCCGAGACTATTACTCCCTGCAATACTCAGATTGCTGTACCAGACCATGATTGATCCGAGACTATTATGCTGCAATACTCAGATTGCTGTACCTGACCATGATTGATCCGAGACTATTATCCCTGCAATGCTCAGATTGCTGTACCAGACCATGATTGATCCGAGACTAATATCCCTGCCATACTCAGATTATTACTCCCTGCAATACTCAGATTGCTGTACCAGACCATGATAGATCCGAGACTATTATCCCTGTAATACTCAGATTGCTGTATCAGACCATGATTGATCGGAGACTATTATCCCTGCAATACTCAGATTGCTGTATCAGACCATGATTGATCCGAGACTAATACTCCCTGCAATACTCAAATTGCTGTATCAGAACATGGTTGATCCGAGACTATTACTCCCTGCAATACTCAGATTGCTGTATCAGACCATGGTTGATCCGAGACTATTACTCCCTGCAATACTCAAATTGCTGTATCAGACCATGGTCAATCCGAGACTATTACTCCCTGCAATACTCAAATTGCTGTATCAGAACATGTCGATCCGAGACTATTACTCCCTGCAATACTCAGATTGCTGTACCACAGACCATGATTGATCTGAGAATATTACTCCCTGCAATAGTGAGATTGCTGGACCAGACCATGATTGATCTGAAACTATTACTCCCTGCAATACTCAGATTGCCTGTACCAGACCATGATTGATCCGAGACTATTACTCCCTGCAATACTCAGATTGCTGTACCAGACCATGATTGATCCGAGACTATTATCCCTGCAATACTCAGATTGCTGTACCTGACCATGATTGATCCGAGACTATTATCCCTGCAATGCTCAGATTGCTGTACCAGACCATGATTGATCCGAGACTAATATCCCTGCAATACTCAGATTATTACTCCCTGCAATACTCAGATTGCTGTACCAGACCATGATAGATCCGAGACTATTATCCCTGCAATACTCAGATTGCTGTATCAGACCATGATTGATCCGAGACTATTATCCCTGCAATACTCAGATTGCTGTATCAGACCATGATTGATCCGAGACTAATACTCACTGCAATACTCAAAATTGCTGTATCAGAACATGGTCGATCCGAGACTATTACTCCCTGCAATACTCAGATTGCTGTATCAGACCATGGTGGATCCGAGACTATTACTCCCTGCAATACTCAAATTGCTGTATCAGACCATGTCGATCCGAGACTATTACTCCCTGCAATACTCAGATTGCTGTATCAGATCATGGTTCATCCGAGACTATTACTCCCTGCAATACTCAGATTGCTGTACCAGACCATGATTGATCAGAGAATATTACTCCCCTGCAATACCACAGATTGCTGTACCAGACCACGATTGATCCGAGACTATTATTCCGGCAATACCTCAGATTATTACTCCCTGCAATATTCAGATTGCTGTACCAGACCATGATTGATCCGAGACTATTACTCTCTGCAATACTCAGATTGCTATATCAGACCATGGTTGATCCGAGACTATTACTCCCTGCAATACTCAGATTGCTGTACTCAGACCATGATTGATCTGAGAATATTACTCCTGCAATTACTCAGATTGCTGTACCAGACCATGGTTGATCCGAGAGTATTACTCCCTGCAATACTCAGATTGCTGTACCAGACCATGATTAATCCGAAACTATTACTCCCTGCAATACTCAGATTGCTGTACCAGACCATGATTGATCCGAGACTATTATCCCTGCAATGCTCAGATTGCTGTACCAGACCATGATTGATCCGAGACTATTATCCCTGCAATACTCCGACTATTACTCCCTGCAATACTCAGATTGCTGTATCAGACCATTATTGATCCGAGACTATTACTCCCCTGCAATACTCAGATTACTACTCCCTGCAATACTCAGATTGCTGTATCAGACCATGATTGATCCGAGACTATTACTCCCTGCAATACTCAGATTGCTGTATCAGATCATGGTTGATCCGAGACTATTACACCCTGCAATACTCAGATTGCTGTATCAGGCCATGGTGGATCCGAGACTATTACTCCCTGCAATACTCAGATTGCTGCACCAGACCATGATTGATCCGAGGACTATTACTCCCTGCAATACTCAGATTGCTGTATCAGACCATGGTTGATCCGAGACTATTACTCCATACAATATTCAGATTGCTGTACCAGACCATGATTGATCTGAGACTATTACTCCCTGCAATACTCAGATTGCTGTACCAGACCATGATTGATCCGAGACGATTATCCCTGCAATGCTCAGATTGCTGTACCAGACCATGATTGATCCGAGACTATTATCCCTGCAATACTCAGATTATTACTCCCTGCAATACTCAGATTGCTGTACCAGACCATGATTGATCCGAGACTATTACTCCCAGCAATATTCAGATTGCTGTATCAGACCATGATTGATCCCAGACTATTACTCCCTGCAATACTCAGATTGCTGTACCAGACCATTATTCATCCGAGACTATTACTCCCTGCAATACTCAGATTGCTGTACCAGACCATGATTGATCTGAGACCATTATCCCTGCAATACTCAGATTGCTGTATCAGACCATGATTGATCCGAGACTATTATCCTGCAATACTCAGATTATTACTCCCTGCAATCCTCAGATTGCTGTACCTGACCATGATTGATCCGAGACTATTACTCCCTGCAATACTCCGATTGCTGTACCAGACCATGATTGATCCGATACTATTATCCCTGCAATACTCAGATTGCTGTACCAGACCATAACCTTGATCCGAAACTATTCTCCCTGCAATACTCAGATTGCTGTATCAGGACCATGATTGATTCCGGGACTATTATCCCTGCAATACTCAGATTATTACTCCCTGCAATACTCAGATTGCTGTACCGGACCATGATTGATCCGAGACTATTACTCTCGGCAATACTCAGATTGCTATATCAGACCATGGTTGATCCGAGACTATTACTCCCTGTAATACTCAGATTGCCTGTACCAGACCATGATTGATCTGCGTATATTACTCCCTGCAATACACAGATTGCGGTACCAGACCACGATTGATCCGAGACTATTATCCCTGCAAAACTCAGATTATTACTCCCTACAATACTCAGATTGCTGTATCAGACCATGATTGATCCGAGACTATTACTCCCTGCAATACTCAGATTGCTGTATCAGACCATGGTTGATCCGAGACTATTACTCCTTGCAATACTCAGATTACTGTATCAGACAATGGTTGATCAGAGACTATTACTCCCTGCAACACTCAGATTGCTGTACCAGACCATGATTGATCCGAGACTATTACTCCCTGCAATACTCAGATTGCTGTACCAGACCATGATTGATCCGAGACTATTATCCCTGCAATACTCAGACTATTACTCACTGCAATACTCAGATTGCTGTTTCAGACCATGGTTGATCCGAGACTATTACTCCTGCAATACTCAGATTATTACTCCCTGCAATACTCAGATTGCTGTATCAGACCATGGTCGATCCGAGACTATTACTCCCTGCAATACTCGAGATTGCTGTATCAGATCATGGTTCATCCGAGGCTATTACTCTCTGCAATACTCAGATTGCTGTATCAGACCATGATTGATCCAAGACTATTACTCCCTGCAATACTCAGATTGCTGTACCAGACCATGATTGATCCGAGACTATTACGCCTGCAATACTCAGATTGCTGTACCAGACCATGATTGATCCGAGACTATTATCCCTGCAATACGCAGACTTGCTGTATCAGAACATGATTGATCGGAGACTATTATCCCTGCAATACTCAGATTATTACTCCCTGCAATACTCAGATTGCTGTACCAGACCATGATTGATCTGAGACTATTACTCCCTGCAATACTCAGATTGCTGTATCAGACCATGATTGATCCGAGACTATTACTACCTGCATACTCAGATTGCTGTACCATACCATGATTGATCCGAGACTATTACTCCCTGCAATACTCAGATTGCCTGTACCAGGGCTTGATTGATCCGAAACTATTGTCCCTGCAATACTCACATTGCTGTATCAGACCATAATGATCCGAGACTATTATCCCTGCAATACTCAGATTATTATTCCCCTGCAATACTCAAGATTGCTGTATCAGACCCATGACTGAACCGAGACTATTACTCCCTGCAATACTCAGATTGCTGTATTAGTCCATTATTGATCCGAGACTATTACTCCCTGCAATACTCAGATTGCTGTACCAGACCATGATGGATCTGAGACTATTATCCCTGCAATACTCAGATTACTGTATCAGACCATGATTGACCCGACACTATTATCCCTGCAATACTCAGATTGCTGTAACCAGACCATGATTGATCCGAGAATATTACTCCCTGCAATACGCAGATGGCTGTACCAGACCATGATTGATCCGAGGCTATTATCCCTGCAATACTCAGATTTCGGTATCAGACCATGTTTGATCCGAGACCATTAGCCTTACAATACTCAGATTATTACTCCCTGCAATGCTCAGATTGCTGTATCAGACCATGATTGATCCGAGACTATTACTCCCTGCAATACTCAGATTGCTGTATCAGACCATGGTTGATCCGAGACTATTACTCCCTGCAATACTCAGATTGCTGTACCAGACCATTATTCATCCGAGACTATTACTCCCTGCAATACTCAGATTGCTGTACCAGACCATGATTGATCTGAGACCATTATCCCTGCAATACTCAGATTGCTGTATCAGACCATGATTGATCCGAGACTATTATCCCTGCAATACTCAGATTATTACTCCCTGCAATCCTCAGATTGCTGTACCTGACCATGATTGATCCGAGACTATTACTCCCTGCAATACTCAGATTGCCGTATCAGACCATTATTGATCCGAGACTATTACTCCCTGCAATACTCAAATTGCTGTACCAGACCATGATGGATCTGAGACTATTATCCCTGCAATACTCAGATTACTGTATCAGACCATGATTGACCCGACACTATTATCCCTGCAATACTCAGATTGCTGTACCAGACCATGATTGATCCGAGACTATTACTCCCTGCAATACGCAGATGGCTGTACCAGACCATGATTGATCCGAGGCTATTATCCCTGCAATACTCAGATTTCGGTATCAGACCATGTTTGATCCGAGACTATTATCCCTGCAATACTCAGATTATTAGTCCCTGCAATGCTCAGATTGCTGTATCAGACCATGATTGATCCGAGACTATTACTCCCTGCAATACTCAGATTGCTGTATCAGACCATGGTTGATCCGAGACTATTACTCCCTGCAATACTCAGATTGCTGTATCAGACCATGATTGATCCAAGACTATTACCCCCTGCAATAATCAGAATGCTGTATCAGACCATGATTGATCCGAGACTATTACTCCCTGCAATACTCAGATTGCTGTATCAGACCATGATTGATCCAAGACTATTACTCCCTGCAATACTCAGATTGCTGTACCAGACCATGATTGGTCCGAGACTATTACTCTCTGCAATACTCATATTGCTGTACCAGACCATAATTGATCCGAGACTACTACTCCCTGCAATACTCAGATTGCTCTACCAGACCATGATTGATCCAAGACTATTACTGCCTGCAATACTCAGATTGCTGTACCAGACCATGATTGATCCGAGACTATTATCCCTGCAATACTCAGATTGCTGTATCAGACCATGATTGATCCGAGACTATTATCCCTGCAATACTCAGATTATTACTCCCTGCAATACTCAGATTGCTATATCAGACCATGATTGATCCGAGACTATTACTCGCTGGAATACTCCAATTGCTGTATCAGACCATGGTCGATCCGAGACTATTACTCCCTGCAATACTCAGATTGCTGTATCAGACCATGGTTTATCCGAGACTATTACTCCCTGCAATACTCAGATTGCTGTATCAGACCATAGTTGATCGGAGACTATTACTCCCTGCAATACTCAGATTGCTGTACCAGACCATGATTGATCCGAGACTATTATCCCTACAATACTCAGATTGCTGTATCAGACCATGATTGATCCGAGACTATTATCCCTGCAATACGCAGATTATTACTCCCTGCAATACTCAGATTGCTGTATCGGACCATGATTGATCCAAGACTATTACTCCCTCCAATACTCAGATTGCTGTTACAGACCATAATTGATCCGAGACTATTACGCCCTGCAATACTCAGATTGCTGTATCAGACCATGATTGATCCGAGACTATTACTCCCTGCAATACTCAGATTGCTGTATCAGACCATGGTTGATCCGAGACTATTACTCCCTGCAATACTCAGATTGCTGTATCAGACCATGATTGATCCAAGACTATTACCCCCTGCAATAATCAGATTGCAGACTATTACTCCCTGCAATACTCAGATTGCTGTATCAGACCATGATTGATCCAAGACTATTACTCCCTGCAATACTCAGATTGCTGTACCAGACCATGATTGGTCCGAGACTATTACTCTCTGCAATACTCATATTACTGTACCAGACCATAATTGATCCGAGACTACTACTCCCTGCAATACTCAGATTGCTCTACCAGACCATGATTGATCCAAGACTATTACTGCCTGCAATACTCAGATTGCTGTACCAGACCATGATTGATCCGAGACTATTATCCCTGCAATACTCAGATTGCTGTATCAGACCATGATTGATCCGAGACTATTATCCCTGCAATACTCAGATTATTACTCCCTGCAATACTCAGATTGCTATATCAGACCATGATTGATCCGAGACTATTACTCGCTGGAATACTCAAATTGCTGTATCAGACCATGGTCGATCCGAGACTATTACTCCCTGCAATACTCAGATTGCTGTATCAGACCATGGTTTATCCGAGACTATTACTCCCTGCAATACTCAGATTGCTGTATCAGACCATAGTTGATCCGAGACTATTACTCAATGCAATACTCAGATTGCTGTACCAGACCATGATTGATCCGAGACTATTATCCCTACAATACTCAGATTGCTGTATCAGACCATGATTGATCCGAGACTATTATCCCTGCAATACTCAGATTATTACTCCCTGCAATACTCAGATTGCTGTATCGGACCATGATTGATCCAAGACTATTACTCCCTCCAATACTCAGATTGCTGTTACAGACCATAATTGATCCGAGACTATTACGCCCTGCAATACTCAGATTGCTGTATCAGACCATGATTGATCCGAGACTATTACTCCCTGCAATACTCATATTGCTGTACCAGACCATGATTGATCCACGACTATTACGCCCTGCAATACTCAGATTGCTGTACCAGACCATGATTGATTCGAGACTATTGTCCCTGCAATACGCAGATTGCTGTATCAGACCATGATTGATCCGAGACTATTATCCCTGCAATACTCATATTATTACTCCCTGCAATACTCAGATCGCTATACCAGACCATTATTGATCCGAGACTATTACTCCCTGCAATACTCGGATTGCTGTATCAGACCATGGTTGATCCGAGACTATTACTCCCTGCAATATTCAGATTGCTGTACCAGACCATGATTGATCTGAGACTATTACTCCCTGCAATACTAAGATTGCTGTATCAGACCATGATTGATCCGAGACTATTACTCCCTGCATACTCAGATTGCTGTACCATACCTTGATTGATCCGAGACTATTACTCCATGCAATACTCAGATTGCTGTACCAGACCATGATTGATACGAAACTATTGTCCCTGCAATACTCAGATTGCTGTATCAGCCATAATTGATCCGAGACTATTACTCCCTGCAATACTCAGATTGCTGTACCAGACCATAATGGATCTGAGACTATTATCCCTGCAATACTCAGATTGCTGTACCAGACCATTATTGATCCGAGACTATTACTCCCTGCAATACTCAGATTGCTGTACCAGACCATGATGGATCTGAGACTATTATCCCTGCAATACTCAGATTATTACTCCCTGCAATCCTCAGATTGCTGTATCAGACCATGATTGATCCGAGACTATTACTCCCTGCAATACTCAGATTGCTGTACCACACCATGATTGATCCGAGACTATTATCCCTGCAATACTCAGATTGCTGTATCAGACCATGATTGATCCGAGACTATTATCCCTGCAATACTCAGATTATTACTCCCTGCAATACTCAGATTGCTATATCAGACCATGATTGATCCGAGACTATTACTCGCTGGAATACTCCAATTGCTGTATCAGACCATGGTCGATCCGAGACTATTACTCCCTGCAATACTCAGATTGCTGTATCAGACCATGGTTTATCCGAGACTATTACTCCCTGCAATACTCAGATTGCTGTATCAGACCATAGTTGATCGGAGACTATTACTCCCTGCAATACTCAGATTGCTGTACCAGACCATGATTGATCCGAGACTATTATCCCTACAATACTCAGATTGCTGTATCAGACCATGATTGATCCGAGACTATTATCCCTGCAATACTCAGATTATTACTCCCTGCAATACTCAGATTGCTGTATCGGACCATGATTGATCCAAGACTATTACTCCCTCCAATACTCAGATTGCTGTTACAGACCATAATTGATCCGAGACTATTACGCCCTGCAATACTCAGATTGCTGTATCAGACCATGATTGATCCGAGACTATTACTCCCTGCAATACTCATATTGCTGTACCAGACCATGATTGATCCACGACTATTACGCCCTGCAATACTCAGATTGCTGTACCAGACCATGATTGATCCGAGACTATTACTCCCTGCAATACTCAGATTGCTGTATCAGACCATGGTTGATCCGAGACTATTACTCCCTGCAATACTCAGATTGCTGTATCAGACCATGATTGATCCAAGACTATTACCCCCTGCAATAATCAGATTGCTGTATCAGACCATGATTGATCCGAGACTATTACTCCCTGCAATACTCAGATTGCTGTATCAGACCATGATTGATCCAAGACTATTACTCCCTGCAATACTCAGATTGCTGTACCAGACCATGATTGGTCCGAGACTATTACTCTCTGCAATACTCATATTACTGTACCAGACCATAATTGATCCGAGACTACTACTCCCTGCAATACTCAGATTGCTCTACCAGACCATGATTGATCCAAGACTATTACTGCCTGCAATACTCAGATTGCTGTACCAGACCATGATTGATCCGAGACTATTATCCCTGCAATACTCAGATTGCTGTATCAGACCATGATTGATCCGAGACTATTATCCCTGCAATACTCAGATTATTACTCCCTGCAATACTCAGATTGCTATATCAGACCATGATTGATCCGAGACTATTACTCGCTGGAATACTCAAATTGCTGTATCAGACCATGGTCGATCCGAGACTATTACTCCCTGCAATACTCAGATTGCTGTATCAGACCATGGTTTATCCGAGACTATTACTCCCTGCAATACTCAGATTGCTGTATCAGACCATAGTTGATCCGAGACTATTACTCAATGCAATACTCAGATTGCTGTACCAGACCATGATTGATCCGAGACTATTATCCCTACAATACTCAGATTGCTGTATCAGACCATGATTGATCCGAGACTATTATCCCTGCAATACTCAGATTATTACTCCCTGCAATACTCAGATTGCTGTATCGGACCATGATTGATCCAAGACTATTACTCCCTCCAATACTCAGATTGCTGTTACAGACCATAATTGATCCGAGACTATTACGCCCTGCAATACTCAGATTGCTGTATCAGACCATGATTGATCCGAGACTATTACTCCCTGCAATACTCATATTGCTGTACCAGACCATGATTGATCCACGACTATTACGCCCTGCAATACTCAGATTGCTGTACCAGACCATGATTGATTCGAGACTATTGTCCCTGCAATACGCAGATTGCTGTATCAGACCATGATTGATCCGAGACTATTATCCCTGCAATACTCATATTATTACTCCCTGCAATACTCAGATCGCTATACCAGACCATTATTGATCCGAGACTATTACTCCCTGCAATACTCGGATTGCTGTATCAGACCATGGTTGATCCGAGACTATTACTCCCTGCAATATTCAGATTGCTGTACCAGACCATGATTGATCTGAGACTATTACTCCCTGCAATACTAAGATTGCTGTATCAGACCATGATTGATCCGAGACTATTACTCCCTGCATACTCAGATTGCTGTACCATACCTTGATTGATCCGAGACTATTACTCCATGCAATACTCAGATTGCTGTACCAGACCATGATTGATACGAAACTATTGTCCCTGCAATACTCAGATTGCTGTATCAGCCATAATTGATCCGAGACTATTACTCCCTGCAATACTCAGATTGCTGTACCAGACCATAATGGATCTGAGACTATTATCCCTGCAATACTCAGATTGCTGTACCAGACCATTATTGATCCGAGACTATTACTCCCTGCAATACTCAGATTGCTGTACCAGACCATGATGGATCTGAGACTATTATCCCTGCAATACTCAGATTATTACTCCCTGCAATCCTCAGATTGCTGTATCAGACCATGATTGATCCGAGACTATTACTCCCTGCAATACTCAGATTGCTGTACCACACCATGATTGATCCGAGACTATTACTCCCTGCAATACTCCGATTGCTGTACCAGACCATGATTAATCCGAGGCTATTATCCCTGAAATACTCAAATTGCTCTTCCAGACCATGATTGATCCGAGATTATTACTCCCTGCAATACTCAGATTGCTGTACCAGACCATGATTGATCCGAGACTATTATCCCTGCAATACTCAGATTGCTGTATCAGACCATGATTGATCCGGGACTATTATCCCTGCAATACTCAGATTATTACTCCTTGCAATACTCAGATTGCTGTATCAGACCATGATTGATCCGAGACTATTACTCCCTGCAATACTCAGATTGCTGTACCAGACCATGATTGGTCCGAGACTATTACTCTCTGCAATACTCATATTACTGTACCAGACCATAATTGATCCGAGACTACTACTCCCTGCAATACTCAGATTGCTCTACCAGACCATGATTGATCCAAGACTATTACTGCCTGCAATACTCAGATTGCTGTACCAGACCATGATTGATCCGAGACTATTATCCCTGCAATACTCAGATTGCTGTATCAGACCATGATTGATCCGAGACTATTATCCCTGCAATACTCAGATTATTACTCCCTGCAATACTCAGATTGCTATATCAGACCATGATTGATCCGAGACGATTACTCGCTGGAATACTCAAATTGCTGTATCAGACCATAGTCGATCCGAGACTATTACTCCCTGCAATACTCAGATTGCTGTATGAGACCATGGTTTATCCGAGACTATTACTCCCTGCAATACTCAGATTGCTGTATCAGACCATAGTTGATCCGAGACTATTATCCCTACAATACTCAGATTGCTGTATCAGACCATGATTGATCCGAGACTATTATCCCTGCAATACTCAGATTATTACTCCCTGCAATACTCAGATTGCTGTATCGGACCATGATTGATCCAAGACTATTACTCCCTCCAATACTCAGATTGCTGTTACAGACCATAATTGATCCGAGACTATTACGCCCTGCAATACTCAGATTGCTGTATCAGACCATGATTGATCCGAGACTATTACTCCCTGCAATACTCATATTGCTGTACCAGACCATGATTGGTCCGAGACTATTACTCTCTGCAATACTCATATTACTGTACCAGACCATAATTGATCCGAGACTACTACTCCCTGCAATACTCAGATTGCTCTACCAGACCATGATTGATCCAAGACTATTACTGCCTGCAATACTCAGATTGCTGTACCAGACCATGATTGATCCGAGACTATTATCCCTGCAATACTCAGATTGCTGTATCAGACCATGATTGATCCGAGACTATTATCCCTGCAATACTCAGATTATTACTCCCTGCAATACTCAGATTGCTATATCAGACCATGATTGATCCGAGACTATTACTCGCTGGAATACTCAAATTGCTGTATCAGACCATGGTCGATCCGAGACTATTACTCCCTGCAATACTCAGATTGCTGTATCAGACCATGGTTTATCCGAGACTATTACTCCCTGCAATACTCAGATTGCTGTATCAGACCATAGTTGATCCGAGACTATTACTCAATGCAATATTCAGATTGCTGTACCAGACCATGATTGATCCGAGACTATTATCCCTACAATACTCAGATTGCTGTATCAGACCATGATTGATCCGAGACTATTATCCCTGCAATACTCAGATTATTACTCCCTGCAATACTCAGATTGCTGTATCGGACCATGATTGATCCAAGACTATTACTCCCTCCAATACTCAGATTGCTGTTACAGACCATAATTGATCCGAGACTATTACGCCCTGAAATACTCAGATTGCTGTATCAGACCATGATTGATCCGAGACTATTACTCCCTGCAATACTCATATTGCTGTACCAGACCATGATTGATCCACGACTATTACGCCCTGCAATACTCAGATTGCTGTACCAGACCATGATTGATTCGAGACTATTGTCCCTGCAATACGCAGATTGCTGTATCAGACCATGATTGATCCGAGACTATTATCCCTGCAATACTCATATTATTACTCCCTGCAATACTCAGATCGCTATACCAGACCATTATTGATCCGAGACTATTACTCCCTGCAATACTCGGATTGCTGTATCAGACCATGGTTGATCCGAGACTATTACTCCCTGCAATATTCAGATTGCTGTACCAGACCATGATTGATCTGAGACTATTACTCCCTGCAATACTAAGATTGCTGTATCAGACCATGATTGATCCGAGACTATTACTCCCTGCATACTCAGATTGCTGTACCATACCTTGATTGATCCGAGACTATTACTCCATGCAATACTCAGATTGCTGTACCAGACCATGATTGATACGAAACTATTGTCCCTGCAATACTCAGATTGCTGTATCAGCCATAATTGATCCGAGACTATTACTCCCTGCAATACTCAGATTGCTGTACCAGACCATAATGGATCTGAGACTATTATCCCTGCAATACTCAGATTGCTGTACCAGACCATTATTGATCCGAGACTATTACTCCCTGCAATACTCAGATTGCTGTACCAGACCATGATGGATCTGAGACTATTATCCCTGCAATACTCAGATTATTACTCCCTGCAATCCTCAGATTGCTGTATCAGACCATGATTGATCCGAGACTATTACTCCCTGCAATACTCAGATTGCTGTACCACACCATGATTGATCCGAGACTATTACTCCCTGCAATACTCCGATTGCTGTACCAGACCATGATTAATCCGAGGCTATTATCCCTGAAATACTCAAATTGCTCTTCCAGACCATGATTGATCCGAGATTATTACTCCCTGCAATACTCAGATTGCTGTACCAGACCATGATTGATCCGAGACTATTATCCCTGCAATACTCAGATTGCTGTATCAGACCATGATTGATCCGGGACTATTATCCCTGCAATACTCAGATTATTACTCCTTGCAATACTCAGATTGCTGTATCAGACCATGATTGATCCGAGACTATTACTCCCTGCAATACTCAGATTGCTGTACCAGACCATGATTGGTCCGAGACTATTACTCTCTGCAATACTCATATTACTGTACCAGACCATAATTGATCCGAGACTACTACTCCCTGCAATACTCAGATTGCTCTACCAGACCATGATTGATCCAAGACTATTACTGCCTGCAATACTCAGATTGCTGTACCAGACCATGATTGATCCGAGACTATTATCCCTGCAATACTCAGATTGCTGTATCAGACCATGATTGATCCGAGACTATTATCCCTGCAATACTCAGATTATTACTCCCTGCAATACTCAGATTGCTATATCAGACCATGATTGATCCGAGACGATTACTCGCTGGAATACTCAAATTGCTGTATCAGACCATAGTCGATCCGAGACTATTACTCCCTGCAATACTCAGATTGCTGTATGAGACCATGGTTTATCCGAGACTATTACTCCCTGCAATACTCAGATTGCTGTATCAGACCATAGTTGATCCGAGACTATTACTCCCTGCAATACTCAGATTGCTGTACCAGACCATGATTGATCCGAGACTATTATCCCTACAATACTCAGATTGCTGTATCAGACCATGATTGATCCGAGACTATTATCCCTGCAATACTCAGATTATTACTCCCTGCAATACTCAGATTGCTGTATCGGACCATGATTGATCCAAGACTATTACTCCCTCCAATACTCAGATTGCTGTTACAGACCATAATTGATCCGAGACTATTACGCCCTGCAATACTCAGATTGCTGTATCAGACCATGATTGATCCGAGACTATTACTCCCTGCAATACTCATATTGCTGTACCAGGCCATGATTGATCCACGACTATTACGCCCTGCAATACTCAGATTGCTGTACCAGACCATGATTAATTCGAGACTATTGTCCCTGCAATACGCAGATTGCTGTATCAGACCATGATTGATCCGAGACTATTATCCCTGCAATACTCATATTATTACTCCCTGCAATACTCAGATCGCTATACCAGACCATTATTGATCCGAGACTATTACTCCCTGCAATACTCGGATTGCTGTATCAGACCATGGTTGATCCGAGACTATTACTCCCTGCAATATTCAGATTGCTGTACCAGACCATGATTGATCTGAGACTATTACTCCCTGCAATACTAAGATTGCTGTATCAGACCATGATTGATACGAAATTATTGTCCCTGCAATACTCAGATTGCTGTATCAGCCATAATTGATCCGAGACTATTACTCCCTGCAATACTCAGATTGCTGTACCAGACCATAATGGATCTGAGACTATTATCCCTGCAATACTCAGATTGCTGTACCAGACCATTATTGAAACGAGACTATTACTCCCTGCAATACTCAGATTGCTGTACCAGACCATGATGGATCTGAGACTATTATCCCTGCAATACTCAGATTATTACTCCCTGCAATCCTCAGATTGCTGTATCAGACCATGATTGATCCGAGACTATTACTCCCTGCAATACTCAGATTGCTGTACCACACCATGATTGATCCGAGACTATTACTCCCTGCAATACTCCGATTGCTGTACCAGACCATGATTAATCCGAGACTATTATCCCTGAAATACTCAAATTGCTCTTCCAGACCATGATTGATCCGAGATTATTACTCCCTGCAATACTCAGATTGCTGTACCAGACCATGATTGATCCGAGACTATTATCCCTGCAATACTCAGATTGCTGTATCAGACCATGATTGATCCGGGACTATTATCCCTGTAATACTCAGATTATTACTCCTTGCAATACTCAGATTGCTGTATCAGACCATGATTGATCCGAGACTATTACTCCCTGCAATACACAGATTGCTGTATCAGACCATGGTTGATCCGAGACTATTACTCCCTGCAATACTCAGATTGCTGTATCAGACCATGGTTGATCCGAGACTATTACTCCCTGCAATACTCAGATTGCTGTACCAGACCATGATTGATCCGAGACTATTACTCCCTGCAATACTCAGATTGCTGTACCAGACCATGATTGATCCGAGACTATTATCCCTACAATACTCAGATTGCTGTATCAGACCATGATTGATCCGAGACTATTATCCCTGCAATACTCAGATTATTACTCCCTGCAATACTCAGATTGCTGTATCGGACCATGATTGATCCAAGACTATTACTCCCTCCAATACTCAGATTGCTGTTACAGACCATAATTGATCCGAGACTATTACGCCCTGCAATACTCAGATTGCTGTATCAGACCATGATTGATCCGAGACTATTACTCCCTGCAATACTCATATTGCTGTACCAGACCATGATTGATCCACGACTATTACGCCCTGCAATACTCAGATTGCTGTACCAGACCATGATTGATTCGAGACTATTGTCCCTGCAATACGCAGATTGCTGTATCAGACCATGATTGATCCGAGACTATTATCCCTGCAATACTCATATTATTACTCCCTGCAATACTCAGATCGCTATACCAGACCATTATTGATCCGAGACTATTAATCCCTGCAATACTCGGATTGCTGTATCAGACCATGGTTGATCCGAGACTATTACTCCCTGCAATATTCAGATTGCTGTACCAGACCATGATTGATCTGAGACTATTACTCCCTGCAATACTAAGATTGCTGTATCAGACCATGATTGATCCGAGACTATTACTCCCTGCATACTCAGATTGCTGTACCATACCTTGATTGATCCGAGACTATTACTCCATGCAATACTCAGATTGCTGTACCAGACCATGATTGATACGAAACTATTGTCCCTGCAATACTCAGATTGCTGTATCAGCCATAATTGATCCGAGACTATTACTCCCTGCAATACTCAGATTGCTGTACCAGACCATAATGGATCTGAGACTATTATCCCTGCAATACTCAGATTGCTGTACCAGACCATTATTGATCCGAGACTATTACTCCCTGCAATACTCAGATTGCTGTACCAGACCATGATGGATCTGAGACTATTATCCCTGCAATACTCAGATTATTACTCCCTGCAATCCTCAGATTGCTGTATCAGACCATGATTGATCCGAGACTATTACTCCCTGCAATACTCAGATTGCTGTACCACACCATGATTGATCCGAGACTATTACTCCCTGCAATACTCCGATTGCTGTACCAGACCATGATTAATCCGAGACTATTATCCCTGAAATACTCAAATTGCTCTTCCAGACCATGATTGATCCGAGATTATTACTCCCTGCAATACTCAGATTGCTGTACCAGACCATGATTGATCCGAGACTATTATCCCTGCAATACTCAGATTGCTGTATCAGACCATGATTGATCCGGGACTATTATCGCTGCAATACTCAGATTATTACTCCTTGCAATACTCAGATTGCTGTATCAGACCATGATTGATCCGAGACTATTACTCCCTGCAATACTCAGATTGCTGTACCAGACCATGATTGGTCCGAGACTATTACTCTCTGCAATACTCATATTACTGTACCAGACCATAATTGATCCGAGACTACTACTCCCTGCAATACTCAGATTGCTCTACCAGACCATGATTGATCCAAGACTATTACTGCCTGCAATACTCAGATTGCTGTACCAGACCATGATTGATCCGAGACTATTATCCCTGCAATACTCAGATTGCTGTATCAGACCATGATTGATCCGAGACTATTATCCCTGCAATACTCAGATTATTACTCCCTACAATACTCAGATTGCTATATCAGACCATGATTGATCCGAGACGATTACTCGCTGGAATACTCAAATTGCTGTATCAGACCATAGTCGATCCGAGACTATTACTCCCTGCAATACTCAGATTGCTGTATCAGACCATGGTTTATCCGAGACTATTACTCCCTGCAATACTCAGATTGCTGTATCAGACCATAGTTGATCCGAGACTATTACTCCCTGCAATACTCAGATTGCTGTACCAGACCATGATTGATCCGAGACTATTATCCCTACAATACTCAGATTGCTGTATCAGACCATGATTGATCCGAGACTATTATCCCTGCAATACTCAGATTATTACTCCCTGCAATACTCAGATTGCTGTATCGGACCATGAATGATCCAAGACTATTACTCCCTCCAATACTCAGATTGCTGTTACAGACCATAATTGATCCGAGACTATTACGCCCTGCTATACTCAGATTGCTGTATCAGACCATGATTGATCCGAGACTATTACTCCCTGCAATACTCATATTGCTGTACCAGACCATGATTGATCCACGACTATTACGCCCTGCAATGCTCAGATTGCTGTACCAGACCATGATTGATTCGAGACTATTGTCCCTGCAATACGCAGATTGCTGTATCAGACCATGATTGATCCGAGACTATTATCCCTGCAATACTCATATTATTACTCCCTGCAATACTCAGATCGCTATACCAGACCATTATTGATCCGAGACTATTACTCCCTGCAATACTCGGATTGCTGTATCAGACCATGGTTGATCCGAGACTATTACTCCCTGCAATATTCAGATTGCTGTACCAGACCATGATTGATCTGAGACTATTACTCCCTGCAATACTAAGATTGCTGTATCAGACCATGATTGATCCGAGACTATTACTCCCTGCATACTCAGATTGCTGTACCATACCTTGATTGATCCGAGACTATTACTCCATGCAATACTCAGATTGCTGTACCAGACCATGATTGATACGAAACTATTGTCCCTGCAATACTCAGATTGCTGTATCAGCCATAATTGATCCGAGACTATTACTCCCAGCAATACTCAGATTGCTGTACCAGACCATAATGGATCTGAGACTATTATCCCTGCAATACTCAGATTGCTGTACCAGACCATTATTGAAACGAGACTATTACTCCCTGCAATACTCAGATGGCTGTACCAGACCATGATGGATCTGAGACTATTATCCCTGCAATACTCAGATTATTACTCCCTGCAATCCTCAGATTGCTGTATCAGACCATGATTGATCCGAGACTATTACTCCCTGCAATACTCAGATTGCTGTACCACACCATGATTGATCCGAGACTATTACTCCCTGCAATACTCCGATTGCTGTACCAGACCATGATTAATCCGAGACTATTATCCCTGAAATACTCAAATTGCTCTTCCAGACCATGATTGATCCGAGATTATTACTCCCTGCAATACTCAGATTGCTGTACCAGACCATGATTGATCCGAGACTATTATCCCTGCAATACTCAGATTGCTGTATCAGACCATGATTGATCCGGGACTATTATCCCTGTAATACTCAGATTATTACTCCCTGCAATACTCAGATTGCTGTATCAGACCATGATTGATCCGAGACTATTACTCCCTGCAATACTCAGATTACTGTATCAGACCATGGTTGATCCCAGACTATTACTCCCTGCAATACTCAGATTGCTGTATCAGAGCATGATTGATCCAAGACTATTACTCCCTGCAATACTCAGATTGCTGTATCAGACCATGGTTGATCCAAGACTATTACTCCCTGCAATACTCAGATTGCTGTACCAGACCATGATTGATCCGAGACTATTATCCCTACAATACTCAGATTGCTGTATCAGACCATGATTGATCCGAGACTATTATCCCTGCAATACTCAGATTATTACTCCCTGCAATACTCAGATTGCTGTATCAGACCATGATTGATCCAAGACTATTACTCCCTCCAATACTCAGATTGCTGTACCAGACCATGATTGATCCGAGACTATTACGCCCTGCAATACTCAGATTGCTGTATCAGACCATGATTGATCCGAGACTATTACTCCCTGCAATACTCATATTGCGGTACCAGACCATGATTGATCCGAGACTATTACGCCCTGCAATACTCAGATTGCTGTACCAGACCATGATTGATCCGAGACTATTGTCCCTGCAATACTCATATTATTACTCCCTGCAATACTCAGATTGCTGTACCAGACCATTATTGATCCGAGACTATTACTCCCTGCAATACTCAGAATGCTGTATCAGACCATGGTTGAACCGAGACTATTACTCCCTGCAATATTCAGATTGCTGTACCAGACCATGATTGATCTGAGACTATTACTCCCTGCAATACTAAGATTGCTGTATCAGACCATGATTGATCCGAGACTATTACTCCCTGCATACTCAGATTGCTGTACCATACCTTGATTGATCCGAGACTATTACTCCATGCAATACTCAGATTGCTGTACCAGACCATGATTGATACGAAACTATTGTCCCTGCAATACTCAGATTGCTGTATCAGCCATAATTGATCCGAGACTATTACTCCCTGCAATACTCAGATTGCTGTACCAGACCATGATGGATCTGAGACTATTATCCCTGCAATACTCAGATTGCTGTACCAGACCATTATTGATCCGAGACTATTACTCCCTGCAATACTCAGATTGCTGTACCAGACCATGATGTATCTGAGACTATTATCCCTGCAATACTCAGATTGCTGTATCAGACCATGATTGATCCGAGACTATTATCCCTGCAATACTCAGATTATTACTCCCTGCAATCCTCAGATTGCTGTATCAGACCATGATTGATCCGAGACTATTACTCCCTGCAATACTCAGATTGCTGTACCAGACCATGATTGATCCGAGACTATTTCTCCCTGCAATACGTCGATTGCTGTAACAGACCATGATTAATCCGAGACTATTATCCCTGAAATACTCAGATTGCTGTACCAGACCATGATTGATCCGAGACTATTATCCCTGCAATACTCAGATTTCTGTATCAGACCATGATTGATCCGAGACTATTATCCCTGCAATACTCAGATTGCTGTATCAGACCATGATTGATCGGGACTATTATCCCTGCAATACTCAGATTGCTGTATCAGACCATGATTGATCCAAGACTATTACTCCCTGCAATACTCAGATTGCTGTATCAGACCATTGTTGATCCGAGACTATTACTCCCTGCAATACTCAAATTGCTGTACCAGACCATGGTTGATCCGAGACTATTACTCCCTGCAATACTCAGATTGCTGTACCAGACCATGATTGATCCGAGACTATTATCCCTGCAATGCTCAGATTGCTGTACCAGACCATGATTGATCCGAGACTATTATCCCTGCAATACTCAGATTATTACTCCCTGCAATACTCAGATTGCTGTATCAGACCATGATTGATCCGAGACTATTATCCCTGCAATACTCAGATTGCTGTATCAGACCATGATTGATCCGGGACTATTACTCCCTGCAATACTCAAATTGCTGTATCAGTCCATGATTGATCCGAGACTATTACTCCCTGCAATACTCAGATTGCTGTATCAGACCATGATTGATCCGAGACTATTACTCCCTGCAATACTCAAATTGCTGTATCAGTCCATGATTGATCCGAGACTATTACTCCCTGCAATACTCAGATTGCTGTATCAGACCATGGTTGATCCGAGACTATTACTCCCTGCAATACTCAGATTGCTGTATCAGACCATGGTTGATCCGAGACTATTACTCCCTGCAATACTCAGATTGCTGTACCAGATAATGATTGATCCGAGACTATTACACCCTGCAATACTCAGATTGCTGTATCGGACCATGATATTTCCGAGACTATTATTCCCTGCAATGCTCAGATTGCTGTATCAGACCATTGTTGATCCGAGACTATTACTCCCTGCAATACTCAGATTGCTGTATCAGACCATGGTTGATCCGAGACTATTATTCCCTGCAATACTCAGATTGCTGTATCAGACCATGGTTGATCCGAGACTATTACTCCCTGCAATACTCAGATTGCTGTACCAGGCCATGATTGATCCGAGACTATTATCCCTGCAATGCTCAGATTATTACTCCTGCAATACTCAGATTGCTGTACCAGACCATGATTGATCTGAGACTATTACTCCCTGCATACTCAGATTGCTGTACCAGACAAGATTGATCCGAGACTATTATCCCTGCAATACTCAAATTGCTGTATCAGTCCATGATTGATCCGAGACTATTACTCCCTGCAATACTCAGATTGCTGTATCAGACCATGATTGATCCGAGACTATTATCCCTGCAATACTCAGATTATTACTCCCTGCAATCCTCAGATTGCTGTATCAGACCATGATTGATCCGAGACTATTACTCCCTGCAATACTCAGATTGCTGTACCAGACCATGATTGATCCGAGACTATTTCTCCCTGCAATACGTCGATTGCTGTAACAGACCATGATTAATCCGAGACTATTATCCCTGAAATACTCAGATTGCTGTACCAGACCATGATTGATCCGAGACTATTATCCCTGCAAATACTCAGATTTCTGTATCAGACCATGATTGATCCGAGACTATTATCCCTGCAATACTCAGATTGCTGTATCAGACCATGATTGATCCGGGACTATTATCCCTGCAATACTCAGATTGCTGTATCAGACCATGATTGATCCAAGACTATTACTCCCTGCAATACTCAGATTGCTGTATCAGACCATTGTTGATCCGAGACTATTACTCCCTGCAATACTCAAATTGCTGTACCAGACCATGGTTGATCCGAGACTATTACTCCCTGCAATACTCAGATTGCTGTACCAGACCATGATTGATCCGAGACTATTATCCCTGCAATGCTCAGATTGCTGTACCAGACCATGATTGATCCGAGACTATTATCCCTGCAATACTCAGATTATTACTCCCTGCAATACTCAGATTGCTGTATCAGACCATGATTGATCCGAGACTATTATCCCTGCAATACTCAGATTGCTGTATCAGACCATGATTGATCCGGGACTATTACTCCCTGCAATACTCAAATTGCTGTATCAGTCCATGATTGATCCGAGACTATTACTCCCTGCAATACTCAGATTGCTGTATCAGACCATGATTGATCCGAGACTATTACTCCCTGCAATACTCAAATTGCTGTATCAGTCCATGATTGATCCGAGACTATTACTCCCTGCAATACTCAGATTGCTGTATCAGACCATGGTTGATCCGAGACTATTACTCCCTGCAATACTCAGATTGCTGTATCAGACCATGGTTGATCCGAGACTATTACTCCCTGCAATACTCAGATTGCTGTACCAGATAATGATTGATCCGAGACTATTACACCCTGCAATACTCAGATTGCTGTATCGGACCATGATATTTCCGAGACTATTATTCCCTGCAATGCTCAGATTGCTGTATCAGACCATTGTTGATCCGAGACTATTACTCCTGCAATACTCAGATTGCTGTATCAGACCATGGTTGATCCGAGACTATTATTCCCTGCAATACTCAGATTGCTGTATCAGACCATGGTTGATCCGAGACTATTACTCCCTGCAATACTCAGATTGCTGTACCAGGCCATGATTGATCCGAGACTATTATCCCTGCAATGCTCAGATTATTACTCCCTGCAATACTCAGATTGCTGTACCAGACCATGATTGATCTGAGACTATTACTCCCTGCATACTCAGATTGCTGTACCAGACCAAGATTGATCCGAGACTATTATCCCTGCAATACTCAAATTGCTGTATCAGTCCATGATTGATCCGAGACTATTACTCCCTGCAATACTCAGATTGCTGTATCAGACCATGGTTGATCCGAGACTATTACTCCCTGCAATACTCAGATTGCTGTATCAGACCATGGTTGATCCGAGACTATTACTCCCTGCAATACTCAGATTGCTGTACCAGATAATGATTGATCCGAGACTATTACACCCTGCAATACTCAGATTGCTGTATCGGACCATGATATTTCCGAGACTATTATTCCCTGCAATGCTCAGATTGCTGTATCAGACCATTGTTGATCCGAGACTATTACTCCCTGCAATACTCAGATTGCTGTATCAGACCATGGTTGATCCGAGACTATTATTCCCTGCAATACTCAGATTGCTGTATCAGACCATGGTTGATCCGAGACTATTACTCCCTGCAATACTCAGATTGCTGTACCAGGCCATGATTGATCCGAGACTATTATCCCTGCAATGCTCAGATTATTACTCCCTGCAATACTCAGATTGCTGTACCAGACCATGATTGATCTGAGACTATTACTCCCTGCATACTCAGATTGCTGTACCAGACCAAGATTGATCCGAGACTATTATCCCTGCAATACTCAGATTGATGTATCAGACCACGATTGATCCGGGACTATTGTCCCTGCAATACTCAGATTATTACTCCCTGCAATACTCAGATTGCTGTACCAGACCATGATTGATCCGAGACTATTACTCCCTGCAATACTCAGATGTCTGTACCAGACCATGATTGATCCGAGGCTATTATCCCTGCAATACTCAGATTTCGGTATCAGACCATGTTTGATCCGAGACTATTATCCCTGCAATACTCAGATTATTACTCCCTGCAATACTCAGATTGCTGTATCAGACCATGATTGATCCGAGACTATTACTCCCTGCAATTCTCAGATTGCTGTATCAGACCATGGTTGATCCCAGACTATTACTCCCTGCAATACTCAGATTGCTGTATCAGAGCATGATTGATCCAAGACTATTACTCCCTGCAATACTCAGATTGCTGTATCAGACCATCGTTGATCCAAGACTATTACTCCCTGCAATACTCAGATTGCTGTATCAGACCATGATTGATCCAAGACTATTACTTCCTGCAATACTCAGATTGCTGTACCAGACCATGATTGGTCCGAGACTATTACTCTCTGCAATGCTAATATTGCTGTACTAGAACATAATTGATCCGAGACTATTACTCCCTGCAATACTCAGATTGCTGTACCAGACCATGATTGATCCAAGGCTATTACTCCCTGCAATACTCAGATTGCTGTACCAGACCATGATTGATCCGAGACTATTACTCTCTGCAATACTCAGATTGCTGTATCAGACCATGATTGATCCGAGACTATTATCCCTGCAATACTCAGATTATTACTCCCTGCAAAACTCAGATTGCTGTACCAGACCATGATTGATCCGAGACTATTACTCCCTGCAATACTCAGATTGGTGTACCAGACCATGATTGATCCGAGACTATTACTCCCTGCAATACACAGATTGCTGTACGACCATGATTGATCCGAGACTATTACTCCCTGCAATACACAGATTGCTGTATCAGACCATTGTGATCCGAGACTATTACTCCCTGCAATACTCAGATTGCTGTATCAGACCATGGTTAATCCGAGACTATTACTCTCTGCAATACTCAGATTGCTGTATCAGACCATGGTTGATCCGAGACTATTATTCCCTGCAATACTCAGATTGCTGTATCAGACCATGGTTGATCCGAGACTATTACTCCCTGCAATACTCAGATTGCTTTACCAGACATGTTTGATCCGAGACTATTATCCCTGCAATACTCAGATTATTACTCCCTGCAATACTCAGATTGCTGTATCAGACCATGATTGATCCGAGACTATTACTCCCTGCAATACTCAGATTGCTGTACCAGACCATGATTGATCAGAGACTATTACTCCCTGCAATACTCCGATTGCTGTACCAGACCATGATTAATCCGAGACTATTATCCCTGCAATGCTCAGATTGCTGTACCAGACCATTATTGATCCGCGACTATTACTCCCTGCAATACTCAGAATGCTGTATCAGACCATGGTTGAACCGAGACTATTACTCCCCTGCAATATTCAGATTGCTGTACCAGACCATGATTGATCTGAGACTATTACTCCCTGCAATACTAAGATTGCTGTATCAGACCATGATTGATCCGAGACTATTACTCCCTGCATACTCAGATTGCTGTACCATACCTTGATTGATCCGAGACTATTACTCCATGCAATACTCAGATTGCTGTACCAGACCATGATTGATCCGAAACTATTGTCCCTGCAATACTCAGATTGCTGTATCAGCCATAATTGATCCGAGACTATTACTCCCTGCAATACTCAGATTGCTGTACCAGACCATGATGGATCTGAGACTATTATCCCTGCAATACTCAGATTGCTGTACCAGACCATTATTGATCCGAGACTATTACTCCCTGCAATACTCAGATTGCTGTACCAGACCATGATGGATCTGAGACTATTATCCCTGCAATACTCAGATTGCTGTATCAGACCATGATTGATCCGAGACTATTATCCCTGCAATACTCAGATTATTACTCCCTGCAATCCTCAGATTGCTGTATCAGATCATGATTGATCCGAGACTATTACTCCCTGCAATACTCAGATTGCTGTACCAGACCATGATTGATCCGAGACTATTTCTCCCTGCAATACGTCGATTGCTGTAACAGACCATGATTAATCCGAGACTATTATCCCTGAAATACTCAGATTGCTGTACCAGACCATGATTGATCCGAGACTATATTCCCTGCAATACTCAGATTTCTGTATCAGACCATGGTTGATCCGAGACTATTATTCCCTGCAATACTCAGATTGCTGTATCAGACCATGGTTGATCCGAGACTATTACTCCCTGCAATACTCAGATTGCTTTACCAGACATGTTTGATCCGAGACTATTATCCCTGCAATACTCAGATTATTACTCCCTGCAATACTCAGATTGCTGTATCAGACCATGATTGATCCGAGACTATTACTCCCTGCAATACTCAGATTGCTGTACCAGACCATGATTGATCAGAGACTATTACTCCCTGCAATACTCCGATTGCTGTACCAGACCATGATTAATCCGAGACTATTATCCCTGCAATGCTCAGATTGCTGTACCAGACCATGATTGATCCGCGACTATTATTCCCTGCAATACTCAGAATGCTGTATCAGACCATGGTTGAACCGAGACTATTACTCCTTGCAATATTCAGATTGCTATACCAGACCATGATTGATCTGAGACTATTACTCCCTGCAATACTAAGATTGCTGTATCAGACCATGATTGATCCGAGACTATTACTCCCTGCATACTCAGATTGCTGTACCATACCTTGATTGATCCGAGACTATTACTCCATGCAATACTCAGATTGCTGTACCAGACCATGATTGATCCGAAACTATTGTCCCTGCAATACTCAGATTGCTGTATCAGCCATAATTGATCCGAGACTATTACTCCCTGCAATACTCAGATTGCTGTACCAGACCATGATGGATCTGAGACTATTATCAATGCAATACTCAGATTGCTGTACCAGACCATTATTGATCCGAGACTATTACTCCCTGCAATACTCAGATTGCTGTACCAGACCATGATGGATCTGAGACTATTATCCCTGCAATACTCAGATTGCTGTATCAGACCATGATTGATCCGAGACTATTATCCCTGCAATACTCAGATTATTACTCCCTGCAATCCTCAGATTGCTGTATCAGACCATGATTGATCCGAGACTATTACTCCCTGCAATACTCAGATTGTTGTACCAGACCATGATTGATCCGAGACTATTTCTCCCTGCAATACGTCGATTGCTGTAACAGACCATGATTAATCCGAGACTATTATCCCTGAAATACTCAGATTGCTGTACCAGACCATGATTGATCCGAGACTATTATCCCTGCAATACTCAGATTTCTGTATCAGACCATGATTGATCCGAGACTATTATCCCTGCAAAACTCAGATTGCTGTATCAGACCATGATTGATCCGGGACTATTATCCCTGCAATACTCAGATTGCTGTATCAGACCATAATTGATCCGAGACTATTACTCCCTTCAATACTCAGATTGCTGTATCAGACCATGGTTGATCGGAGACTATTACTCCCTACAATACTCATATTGCTTTATCAGACCATGGTTGATCCGAGACTATTACTCCCTGCAATACTCAGATTGCTGTACCAGACCATGATTGATCCGAGACTATTATTCCCTACAATACGAAGTTTGCTGTATCAGACCATGATTGATCCAAGACTATTACTCCCTGCAATACTCAGATTGCTGTATCAGACCATTGTTGATCCGAGACTATTACTCCCTGCAATACTCAAATTGCTGTACCAGACCATGGTTGATCCGAGACTATTACTCCCTGCAATACTCAGATTGCTGTACCAGACCATGATTGATCCGAGACTATTATCCCTGCAATGCTCAGATTGCTGTACCAGACCATGATTGATCCGAGACTATTATCCCTGCAATACTCAGATTATTACTCCCTGCAATACTCAGATTGCTGTATCAGACCATGATTGATCCGAGACTATTACTCCCTGCAATACTCAGATTGCTGTATCAGACCATGATTGATCTGGGACTATTACTCCCTGCAATACTCAAATTGCTGTATCAGTCCATGATTGATCCGAGACTATTACTCCCTGCAATACTCAGATTGCTGTATCAGACCATGATTGATCCGAGACTATTACTCCCTGCAATACTCAAATTGCTGTATCAGTCCATGATTGATCCGAGACTATTACTCCCTGCAATACTCAGATTGCTGTATCAGACCATGGTTGATCCGAGACTATTGCTCCCTGCAATACTCAGATTGCTGTATCAGACCATGGTTGATCCGAGACTATTACTCCCTGCAATACTCAGATTGCTGTACCAGATAATGATTGATCCGAGACTATTACACCCTGCAATACTCAGATTGCTGTATCGGACCATGATATTTCCGAGACTATTATTCCCTGCTTCCCTGCAATACTCAGATTGCTGTATCAGACCATTGTTGATCCGAGACTATTACTCCCTGCAATACTCAGATTGCTGTATCAGACCATGGTTGATCCGAGACTATTATTCCCTGCAATACTCAGATTGCTGTATCAGACCATGGTTGATCCGAGACTATTACTCCCTGCAATACTCAGATTGCTGTACCAGACCATGATTGATCCGAGACTATTATCCCTGCAATACTCAGATTATTACTCCCTGCAATACTCAGATTGCTGTACCAGACCATGATTGATCTGAGACTATTACTCTCTGCATACTCAGATTGCTGTACCAGACCAAGATTGATCCGAGACTATTATCCCTGCAATACTCAGATTGCTGTATCAGACCACGATTGATCCGGGACTATTGTCCCTGCAATACTCAGATTATTACTCCCTGCAATACTCAGATTGCTGTATCAGACCATGATTGATCCGAGACTATTACTCCCTGCAATTCTCAGATTGCTGTATCAGACCATGGTTGATCCCAGACTATTACTCCCTGCAATACTCAGATTGCTGTATCAGAGCATGATTGATCCAAGACTATTACTCTCTGCAATGCTAATATTGCTGTACCAGAACATAATTGATCCGAGACTATTACTCCCTGCAATACTCAGATTGCTGTACCAGACCATGATTGATGCAAGAGTATTACTCCCTGCAATACTCAGATTGCTGTACCAGACCATGATTGATCCGAGACTATTACTCTCTGCAATACTCAGATTGCTGTATCAGACCATGATTGATCCGAGACTATTATCCCTGCAATACTCAGATTATTACTCCCTGCAAAACTCAGATTGCTGTATCAGACCATGATTGATCCGAGACTATTACTCCCTGCAATACTCAGATTGCTGTATCAGACCATGGTTGATCCGAGACTATTACTCCCTGCAATACTCAGATTGCTGTATCAGACCATGGTTGATCCGAGACTATTACTCCCTGCAATACTCAGATTGCTGTACCAGACCATGATTGATCCGAGACTATTACTCCCTGCAATACACAGATTGCTGTACGACCATGATTGATCCGAGACTATTACTCCCTGCAATACACAGATTGCTGTATCAGACCATTGGTGATCCGAGACTATTACTCCCTGCAATACTCAGATTGCTGTATCAGACCATGGTTGATCCGAGACTATTACTCTCTGCAATACTCAGATTGCTGTATCAGACCATGGTTGATCCGGGACTATTATTCCCTGCAATACTCAGATTGCTGTATCAGACCATGGTTGATCCGAGACTATTACTCCCTGCAATACTCAGATTGCTTTACCAGACATGTTTGATCCGAGACTATTATCCCTGCAATACTCAGATTATTACTCCCTGCAATACTCAGATTGCTGTATCAGACCATGATTGATCCGAGACTATTACTCCCTGCAATACTCAGATTGCTGTACCAGACCATGATTGATCAGAGACTATTACTCCCTCCAATACTCCGATTGCTGTACCAGACCATGATTAATCCGAGACTATTATCCCTGCAATGCTCAGATTGCTCTACCAGACCATGATTGATCCGCGACTATTATCCCTGCAATAATCAGATTGCTGTATCAGACCACGATGGATCCGGGACTATTCTCCCTGCAATACTCAGATTATTACTCCCTGCAATACTCAGATGGCTGTACCAGACCATGATTGATCCGAGGCTATTATGCCTGCAATACTCAGATTTCGGTATCAGACCATGTTTGATCCGAGACTGTTATCCCTGCAATACTCAGAGTATTACTCCCTGCAATACTCAGATTGCTGTATCAGACCATGATTGATCCGAGACTATTACTCCCTGCAATACTCAGACTACTGTATCAGACCATGGTTGATCTGAGACTATTACTCCCTGCAATACTCAGATTGCTGTATCAGACCATGATTGATCCAAGACTATTACTCCCTGCAATACTCAGATTGCTGTATCAGACCACGGTTTATCCGAGACTATTACTCCCTGCAATACTCAGATTGCTGTATCAGACCATGCGTGATCCGAGTCTATTACTCCCTGCAATACTCAGATTGCTGTACCAGACCATGATTGATCCGAGACTATTATCCCTACAATACTCAGATTGCTGTATCAGACCATGATTGATCCGAGAGTATTATCCCTGCAATACTCAGATTATTACTCCCTGCAATACTCACATTGCTGTATCAGACCATGATTGATCCAAGACTATTACTGCCTGCAATACTCAGATTGCTGTACCAGACCATGATTGATCCGAGACTATTACTCACTGCATACTCAGATTGCTATACCTTACCATGATTGATCCGAGACTATTACTCCCTGCAATACTCAGATTGCTGTACCAGAGCATGATTGATCCGAAACTATTGTCCCTGCAATACTCAGATTGCTGTATCAGACCACAATTGATCCGAGACTATTATCCCTGCAATACTCAGATTATTACTCCCTGCAATACTCAGATTGCTGTACCAGACCATGATTGATCCGAGACTATTATCCCTGCAATGCTCAGATTGCTGTACCAGACCATGATTGATCCGAGACTATTATTCCTGCAATACTCAGATTATTACTCCCTGCAATACTCAGATTGCTGTATCAGACCATGATTGATCCGAGACTATTACTCCCTGCAATACTCAGATTGCTGTATCAGACCATGATTGATCCGGGACTATTACTCCCTGCAATACTCAAATTGCTGTATCAGTCCATGATTGATCCGAGACTATTACTCCCTGCAATACTCAGATTGCTGTATCAGACCATGATTGATCCGAGACTATTACTCCCTGCAATACTCAGATTGCTGTACTAGACCATGATTGATCCGAGTCTATTACTCCCTGCAATACTCAGATTGCTGTACCAGACCATGATTGATCCGAGACTATTATCCCTGCAATACTCAGATTATTACTCCCTGCAATACTCAGATTGCTGTACCAGACCATGATTGATCTGAGACTATTACTCTCTGCATACTCAGATTGCTGTACCAGACCAAGATTGATCCGAGACTATTATCCCTGCAATACTCAGATTGCTGTATCAGACCACGATTGATGCAAGAGTATTACTCCCTGCAATACTCAGATTGCTGTACCAGACCATGATTGATCCGAGACTATTACTCTCTGCAATACTCAGATTGCTGTATCAGACCATGATTGATCCGAGACTATTATCCCTGCAATACTCAGATTATTACTCCCTGCAAAACTCAGATTGCTGTATCAGACCATGATTGATCCGAGACTATTACTCCCTGCAATACTCAGATTGCTGTATCAGACCATGGTTGATCCGAGACTATTACTCCCTGCAATACTCAGATTGCTGTATCAGACCATGGTTGATCCGAGACTATTACTCCCTGCAATACTCAGATTGCTGTACCAGACCATGATTGATCCGAGACTATTACTCCCTGCAATACACAGATTGCTGTACGACCATGATTGATCCGAGACTATTACTCCCTGCAATACACAGATTGCTGTATCAGACCATTGGTGATCCGAGACTATTACTCCCTGCAATACTCAGATTGCTGTATCAGACCATGGTTGATCCGAGACTATTACTCTCTGCAATACTCAGATTGCTGTATCAGACCATGGTTGATCCGAGACTATTATTCCCTGCAATACTCAGATTGCTGTATCAGACCATGGTTGATCCGAGACTATTACTCCCTGCAATACTCAGATTGCTTTACCAGACATGTTTGATCCGAGACTATTATCCCTGCAATACTCAGATTATTACTCCCTGCAATACTCAGATTGCTGTATCAGACCATGATTGATCCGAGACTATTACTCCCTGCAATACTCAGATTGCTGTACCAGACCATGATTGATCAGAGACTATTACTCCCTCCAATACTCCGATTGCTGTACCAGACCATGATTAATCCGAGACTATTATCCCTGCAATGCTCAGATTGCTCTACCAGACCATGATTGATCCGCGACTATTATCCCTGCAATAATCAGATTGCTGTATCAGACCACGATGGATCCGGGACTATTCTCCCTGCAATACTCAGATTATTACTCCCTGCAATACTCAGATGGCTGTACCAGACCATGATTGATCCGAGGCTATTATGCCTGCAATACTCAGATTTCGGTATCAGACCATGTTTGATCCGAGACTGTTATCCCTGCAATACTCAGAGTATTACTCCCTGCAATACTCAGATTGCTGTATCAGACCATGATTGATCCGAGACTATTACTCCCTGCAATACTCAGACTACTGTATCAGACCATGGTTGATCTGAGACTATTACTCCCTGCAATACTCAGATTGCTGTATCAGACCATGATTGATCCAAGACTATTACTCCCTGCAATACTCAGATTGCTGTATCAGACCACGGTTTATCCGAGACTATTACTCCCTGCAATACTCAGATTGCTGTATCAGACCATGCGTGATCCGAGTCTATTACTCCCTGCAATACTCAGATTGCTGTACCAGACCATGATTGATCCGAGACTATTATCCCTACAATACTCAGATTGCTGTATCAGACCATGATTGATCCGAGAGTATTATCCCTGCAATACTCAGATTATTACTCCCTGCAATACTCACATTGCTGTATCAGACCATGATTGATCCAAGACTATTACTGCCTGCAATACTCAGATTGCTGTACCAGACCATGATTGATCCGAGACTATTACTCACTGCATACTCAGATTGCTATACCTTACCATGATTGATCCGAGACTATTACTCCCTGCAATACTCAGATTGCTGTACCAGAGCATGATTGATCCGAAACTATTGTCCCTGCAATACTCAGATTGCTGTATCAGACCACAATTGATCCGAGACTATTATCCCTGCAATACTCAGATTATTACTCCCTGCAATACTCAGATTGCTGTACCAGACCATGATTGATCCGAGACTATTATCCCTGCAATGCTCAGATTGCTGTACCAGACCATGATTGATCCGAGACTATTATTCCTGCAATACTCAGATTATTACTCCCTGCAATACTCAGATTGCTGTATCAGACCATGATTGATCCGAGACTATTACTCCCTGCAATACTCAGATTGCTGTATCAGACCATGATTGATCCGGGACTATTACTCCCTGCAATACTCAAATTGCTGTATCAGTCCATGATTGATCCGAGACTATTACTCCCTGCAATACTCAGATTGCTGTATCAGACCATGATTGATCCGAGACTATTACTCCCTGCAATACTCAGATTGCTGTACTAGACCATGATTGATCCGAGTCTATTACTCCCTGCAATACTCAGATTGCTGTACCAGACCATGATTGATCCGAGACTATTATCCCTGCAATACTCAGATTATTACTCCCTGCAATACTCAGATTGCTGTACCAGACCATGATTGATCTGAGACTATTACTCTCTGCATACTCAGATTGCTGTACCAGACCAAGATTGATCCGAGACTATTATCCCTGCAATACTCAGATTGCTGTATCAGACCACGATTGATGCAAGAGTATTACTCCCTGCAATACTCAGATTGCTGTACCAGACCATGATTGATCCGAGACTATTACTCTCTGCAATACTCAGATTGCTGTATCAGACCATGATTGATCCGAGACTATTATCCCTGCAATACTCAGATTATTACTCCCTGCAAAACTCAGATTGCTGTATCAGACCATGATTGATCCGAGACTATTACTCCCTGCAATACTCAGATTGCTGTATCAGACCATGGTTGATCCGAGACTATTACTCCCTGCAATACTCAGATTGCTGTATCAGACCATGGTTGATCCGAGACTATTACTCCCTGCAATACTCAGATTGCTGTACCAGACCATGATTGATCCGAGACTATTACTCCCTGCAATACACAGATTGCTGTACGACCATGATTGATCCGAGACTATTACTCCCTGCAATACACAGATTGCTGTATCAGACCATTGGTGATCCGAGACTATTACTCCCTGCAATACTCAGATTGCTGTATCAGACCATGGTTGATCCGAGACTATTACTCTCTGCAATACTCAGATTGCTGTATCAGACCATGGTTGATCCGAGACTATTATTCCCTGCAATACTCAGATTGCTGTATCAGACCATGGTTGATCCGAGACTATTACTCCCTGCAATACTCAGATTGCTTTACCAGACATGTTTGATCCGAGACTATTATCCCTGCAATACTCAGATTATTACTCCCTGCAATACTCAGATTGCTGTATCAGACCATGATTGATCCGAGACTATTACTCCCTGCAATACTCAGATTGCTGTACCAGACCATGATTGATCAGAGACTATTACTCCCTCCAATACTCCGATTGCTGTACCAGACCATGATTAATCCGAGACTATTATCCCTGCAATGCTCAGATTGCTCTACCAGACCATGATTGATCCGCGACTATTATCCCTGCAATAATCAGATTGCTGTATCAGACCACGATGGATCCGGGACTATTCTCCCTGCAATACTCAGATTATTACTCCCTGCAATACTCAGATGGCTGTACCAGACCATGATTGATCCGAGGCTATTATGCCTGCAATACTCAGATTTCGGTATCAGACCATGTTTGATCCGAGACTGTTATCCCTGCAATACTCAGAGTATTACTCCCTGCAATACTCAGATTGCTGTATCAGACCATGATTGATCCGAGACTATTACTCCCTGCAATACTCAGACTACTGTATCAGACCATGGTTGATCTGAGACTATTACTCCCTGCAATACTCAGATTGCTGTATCAGACCATGGGTGATCCGAGTCTATTACTCCCTGCAATACTCAGATTGCTGTACCAGACCATGATTGATCCGAGACTATTATCCCTACAATACTCAGATTGCTGTATCAGACCATGATTGATCCGAGAGTATTATCCCTGCAATACTCAGATTATTACTCCCTGCAATACTCACATTGCTGTATAAGACCATGATTGATCCAAGACTATTACTGCCTGCAATACTCAGATTGCTGTACCAGACCATGATTGATCCGAGACTATTACTCCCTGCATACTCAGATTGCTATACCTTACCATGATTGATCCGAGACTATTACTCCCTGCAATACTCAGATTGCTGTACCAGAGCATGATTGATCCGAAACTATTGTCCCTGCAATACTCAGATTGCTGTATCAGACCACAATTGATCCGAGACTATTATCCCTGCAATACTCAGATTATTACTCCCTGCAATACTCAGATTGCTGTACCAGACCATGATTGATCCGAGACTATTATCCCTGCAATGCTCAGATTGCTGTACCAGACCATGATTGATCCGAGACTATTATTCCTGCAATACTCAGATTATTACTCCCTGCAATACTCAGATTGCTGTATCAGACCATGATTGATCCGAGACTATTACTCCCTGCAATACTCAGATTGCTGTATCAGACCATGATTGATCCGGGACTATTACTCCCTGCAATACTCAAATTGCTGTATCAGTCCATGATTGATCCGAGACTATTACTCCCTGCAATACTCAGATTGCTGTATCAGACCATGATTGATCCGAGACTATTACTCCCTGCAATACTCAGATTGCTGTACTAGACCATGATTGATCCGAGTCTATTACTCCCTGCAATACTCAGATTGCTGTACCAGACCATGATTGATCCGAGACTATTATCCCTACAATACTCAGATTGCTGTATCAGACCATGATTGATCCGAGAGTATTATCCCTGCAATACTCAGATTATTACTCCCTGCAATACTCACATTGCTGTATCAGACCATGATTGATCCAAGACTATTACTGCCTGCAATACTCAGATTGCTGTACCAGACCATGATTGATCCGAGACTATTACTCCCTGCATACTCAGATTGCTGTACCTTACCATGACTGATCCGAGACTATTAATCCCTGCAATACTCAGATTGCTGTACCAGAGCATGATTGATCCGAAACTATTGTCCCTGCAATACTCAGATTGCTGTATCAGACCACAATTGATCCGAGACTATTATCCCTGCAATACTCAGATTATTACTCCCTGCAATACTCAGATTGCTGTACCAGACCATGATTGATCCGAGACTATTATCCCTGCAATGCTCAGATTGCTGTACCAGACCATGATTGATCCGAGACTATTATCCCTGCAATACTCAGATTATTACTCCCTGCAATACTCAGATTGCTGTATCAGACCATGATTAATCCGAGACTATTACTCCCTGCAATACTCAGATTGCTGTATCAGACCATGATTGATCCGGGACTATTACTCCCTGCAATACTCAAATTGCTGTATCAGTCCATGATTGATCCGAGACTATTACTCCCTGCAATACTCAGATTGCTGTATCAGCCCATGATTGATCCGAGACTATTACTCCCTGCAATACTCAAATTGCTGTATCAGTCCATGATTGATCCGAGACTATTACTCCCTGCAATACTCAGATTGATGTATCAGACCATGGTTGATCCGAGACTATTACTCCCTGCAATACTCAGATTGCTGTATCAGACCATGGTTGATCCGAGACTATTACTCCCTGCAATACTCAGATTGCTGTACCAGACAATGATTGATCCGAGACTATTACACCCTGCAATACTCAGATTGCTGTATCGGACCATGATATTTCCGAGACTATTATTCCCTGCAATGCTCAGATTGCTGTATCAGACCATTGTTGATCCGAGACTATTACTCCCTGCAATACTCACATTGCTGTATCAGACCATGATTGATCCAAGACTATTACTGCCTGCAATACTCAGATTGCTGTACCAGACCATGATTGATCCGAGACTATTACTCCCTGCATACTCAGATTGCTGTACCTTACCATGACTGATCCGAGACTATTAATCCCTGCAATACTCAGATTGCTGTACCAGAGCATGATTGATCCGAAACTATTGTCCCTGCAATACTCAGATTGCTGTATCAGACCACAATTGATCCGAGACTATTATCCCTGCAATACTCAGATTATTACTCCCTGCAATACTCAGATTGCTGTACCAGACCATGATTGATCCGAGACTATTATCCCTGCAATGCTCAGATTGCTGTACCAGACCATGATTGATCCGAGACTATTATCCCTGCAATACTCTGATTATTACTCCCTGCAATACTCAGATTGCTGTATCAGACCATGATTGATCCGAGACTATTACTCCCTGCAATACTCAGATTGCTGTATCAGACCATGATTGATCCGGGACTATTACTCCCTGCAATACTCAAATTGCTGTATCAGTCCATGATTGATCCGAGACTATTACTCCCTGCAATACTCAGATTGCTGTATCAGCCCATGATTGATCCGAGACTATTACTCCCTGCAATACTCAAATTGCTGTATCAGTCCATGATTGATCCGAGACTATTACTCCCTGCAATACTCAGATTGCTGTATCAGACCATGGTTGATCCGAGACTATTACTCCCTGCAATACTCAGATTGCTGTATCAGACCATGGTTGATCCGAGACTATTACTCCCTGCAATACTCAGATTGCTGTACCAGACAATGATTGATCCGAGACTATTACACCCTGCAATACTCAGATTGCTGTATCGGACCATGATATTTCCGAGACTATTATTCCCTGCAATGCTCAGATTGCTGTATCAGACCATTGTTGATCCGAGACTATTACTCCCTGCAATACTCAGATTGCTGTATCAGACCATGGTTGATCCGAGACTATTATTCCCTGCAATACTCAGATTGCTGTATCAGACCATGGTTGATCCGAGACTATTACTCCCTGCAATACTCAGATTGCTGTACCAGACCATGATTGATCCGAGACTATTATCCCTGCAATACTCAGATTATTACTCCCTGCAATACTCAGATTGCTGAACCAGACCATGATTGATCTGAGACTATTACTCCCTGCATACTCAGATTGCTGTACCAGACCAAGATTGATCCGAGACTATTATCCCTGCAATACTCAGATTGCTGTATCAGACCACGATTGATCCGGGACTATTGTCCCTGCAATACTCAGATTATTACTCCCTGCAATACTCAGATTGCTGTACCAGACCATGATTGATCCGAGACTATTACTCCCTGCAATACTCAGATGTCTCTGCCAAACCATGATTGATCCGAGGCTATTATCCCTGCAATACTCAGATTTCGGTATCAGACCATGTTTGATCCGAGACTATTATCCCTGCAATACTCAGATTATTACTCCCTGCAATACTCAGATTGCTGTATCAGACCATGATTGATCCGAGACTATTACTCCCTGCAATTCTCAGATTGCTGTATCAGACCATGGTTGATCCCAGACTATTACTCCCTGGAATACTCAGATTGCTGTATCAGAGCATGATTGATCCAAGACTATTACTCCCTGCAATACTCAGATTGCTGCATCAGACCATCGTTGATCCAAGACTATTACTCCCTGCAATACTCAGATTGCTGTATCAGACCATGATTGATCCAAGACTATTACTTCCTGCAATACTCAGATTGCTGTACCAGACCATGATTGGTCCGAGACTATTACTCTCTGCAATGCTAATATTGCTGTACCAGAACATAATTGATCCGAGACTATTACTCCCTGCAATACTCAGATTGCTGTACCAGACCATGATTGATCCAAGACTATTACTCCCTGCAATACTCAGATTGCTGTACCAGACCATGATCGATCCGAGACTATTATCCCTGCAATACTCAGATTATTACTCCCTGCAAAACTCATATTGCTGTACCAGACCATGATTGATCCGAGACTATTACTCCCTGCAATACTCAGATTGCTGTATCAGACCATGTTTGATCCGAGACTATTACTCCCTGCAATACTCAGATTGCTGTATCAGACCATGGTTGATCCGAGACTATTACTCCCTGCAATACTCAGATTGCTGTATCAGACTATTGTTGATCCGAGACTATTACTCCCTGCAATACTCAAATTGCTGTACCAGACCATGGTTGATCCGAGACTATTACTCCCTGCAATACTCAGATTGCTGTACCAGACCATGATTGATCCGAGACTATTATCCCTGCAATGCTCAGATTGCTGTACCAGACCATGATTGATCCGAGACTATTATCCCTGCAATACTCAGATTATTACTCCCTGCAATACTCAGATTGCTGTATCAGACCATGATTGATCCGAGACTATTACTCCCTGCAATACTCAGATTGCTGTATCAGACCATGATTGATCTGGGACTATTACTCCCTGCAATACTCAAATTGCTGTATCAGTCCATGATTGATCCGAGACTATTACTCCCTGCAATACTCAGATTGCTGTATCAGACCATGATTGATCCGAGACTATTACTCCCTGCAATACTCAAATTGCTGTATCAGTCCATGATTGATCCGAGACTATTACTCCCTGCAATACTCAGATTGCTGTATCAGACCATGGTTGATCCGAGACTATTGCTCCCTACAATACTCAGATTGCTGTATCAGACCATGGTTGATCCGAGACTATTACTCCCTGCAATACTCAGATTGCTGTACCAGATAATGATTGATCCGAGACTATTACACCCTGCAATACTCAGATTGCTGTATCGGACCATGATATTTCCGAGACTATTATTCCCTGCAATGCTCAGATTGCTGTATCAGACCATTGTTGATCCGAGACTATTACTCCCTGCAATACTCAGATTGCTGTATCAGACCATGGTTGATCCGAGACTATTATTCCCTGCAATACTCAGATTGCTGTATCAGACCATGGTTGATCCGAGACTATTACTCCCTGCAATACTCAGATTGCTGTACCAGACCATGATTGATCCGAGACTATTATCCCTGCAATACTCAGATTATTACTCCCTGCAATACTCAGATTGCTGTACCAGACCATGATTGATCTGAGACTATTACTCTCTGCATACTCAGATTGCTGTACCAGACCAAGATTGATCCGAGACTATTATCCCTGCAATACTCAGATTGCTGTATCAGACCACGATTGATCCGGGACTATTGTCCCTGCAATACTCAGATTATTACTCCCTGCAATACTCAGATTGCTGTATCAGACCATGATTGATCCGAGACTATTACTCCCTGCAATTCTCAGATTGCTGTATCAGACCATGGTTGATCCCAGACTATTACTCCCTGCAATACTCAGATTGCTGTATCAGAGCATGATTGATCCAAGACTATTACTCCCTGCAATACTCAGATTGCTGTATCAGACCATCGTTGATCCAAGACTATTACTCCCTGCAATACTCAGATTGCTGTATCAGACCATGATTGATCCAAGACTATTACTTCCTGCAATACTCAGATTGCTGTACCAGACCATGATTGGTCCGAGACTATTACTCTCTGCAATGCTAATATTGCTGTACCAGAACATAATTGATCCGAGACTATTACTCCCTGCAATACTCAGATTGCTGTACCAGACCATGATTGATGCAAGAGTATTACTCCCTGCAATACTCAGATTGCTGTACCAGACCATGATTGATCCGAGACTATTACTCTCTGCAATACTCAGATTGCTGTATCAGACCATGATTGATCCGAGACTATTATCCCTGCAATACTCAGATTATTACTCCCTGCAAAACTCAGATTGCTGTATCAGACCATGATTGATCCGAGACTATTACTCCCTGCAATACTCAGATTGCTGTATCAGACCATGGTTGATCCGAGACTATTACTCCCTGCAATACTCAGATTGCTGTATCAGACCATGGTTGATCCGAGACTATTACTCCCTGCAATACTCAGATTGCTGTACCAGACCATGATTGATCCGAGACTATTACTCCCTGCAATACACAGATTGCTGTACGACCATGATTGATCCGAGACTATTACTCCCTGCAATACACAGATTGCTGTATCAGACCATTGGTGATCCGAGACTATTACTCCCTGCAATACTCAGATTGCTGTATCAGACCATGGTTGATCCGAGACTATTACTCTCTGCAATACTCAGATTGCTGTATCAGACCATGGTTGATCCGAGACTATTATTCCCTGCAATACTCAGATTGCTGTATCAGACCATGGTTGATCCGAGACTATTACTCCCTGCAATACTCAGATTGCTTTACCAGACATGTTTGATCCGAGACTATTATCCCTGCAATACTCAGATTATTACTCCCTGCAATACTCAGATTGCTGTATCAGACCATGATTGATCCGAGACTATTACTCCCAGCAATACTCAGATTGCTGTACCAGACCATGATTGATCAGAGACTATTACTCCCTCCAATACTCCGATTGCTGTACCAGACCATGATTAATCCGAGACTATTATCCCTGCAATGCTCAGATTGCTCTACCAGACCATGATTGATCCGCGACTATTATCCCTGCAATACTCAGATTGCTGTACCAGACCATGATTGATCCGAGACTATTATCCCTGCAATACTCAGATTATTACTCCCTGCAATACTCAGATTGCTGTATCAGACCATGATTGATCCGAGACTATTACTCCCTGCAATACTCAGATTGCTGTATCAGACCATGATTGATCTGGGACTATTACTCCCTGCAATACTCAAATTGCTGTATCAGTCCATGATTGATCCGAGACTATTACTCCCTGCAATACTCAGATTGCTGTATCAGACCATGATTGATCCGAGACTATTACTCCCTGCAATACTCAGATTACTGTATCAGACCATGGTTGATCTGAGACTATTACTCCCTGCAATACTCAGATTGCTGTATCAGACCATGATTGATCCAAGACTATTACTCCCTGCAATACTCAGATTGCTGTATCAGACCACGGTTTATCCGAGTCTATTACTCCCTGCAATACTCAGATTGCTGTATCAGACCATGGGTGATCCGAGTCTATTACTCCCTGCAATACTCAGATTGCTGTACCAGACCATGATTGATCCGAGACTATTATCCCTACAATACTCAGATTGCTGTATCAGACCATGATTGATCCGAGAGTATTATCCCTGCAATACTCAGATTATTACTCCCTGCAATACTCACATTGCTGTATCAGACCATGATTGATCCAAGACTATTACTGCCTGCAATACTCAGATTGCTGTACCAGACCATGATTGATCCGAGACTATTACTCCCTGCATACTCAGATTGCTATACCTTACCATGATTGATCCGAGACTATTACTCCCTGCAATACTCAGATTGCTGTACCAGAGCATGATTGATCCGAAACTATTGTCCCTGCAATACTCAGATTGCTGTATCAGACCACAATTGATCCGAGACTATTATCCCTGCAATACTCAGATTATTACTCCCTGCAATACTCAGATTGCTGTACCAGACCATGATTGATCCGAGACTATTATCCCTGCAATGCTCAGATTGCTGTACCAGACCATGATTGATCCGAGACTATTATTCCTGCAATACTCAGATTATTACTCCCTGCAATACTCAGATTGCTGTATCAGACCATGATTGATCCGAGACTATTACTCCCTGCAATACTCAGATTGCTGTATCAGACCATGATTGATCCGGGACTATTACTCCCTGCAATACTCAAATTGCTGTATCAGTCCATGATTGATCCGAGACTATTACTCCCTGCAATACTCAGATTGCTGTATCGGACCATGATTGATCCGAGACTATTACTCCCTGCAATACTCAGATTGCTGTACTAGACCATGATTGATCCGAGTCTATTACTCCCTGCAATACTCAGATTGCTGTACCAGACCATGATTGATCCGAGACTATTATCTCTACAATACTCAGATTGCTGTATCAGACCATGATTGATCCGAGAGTATTATCCCTGCAATACTCAGATTATTACTCCCTGCAATACTCACATTGCTGTATCAGACCATGATTGATCCAAGACTATTACTGCCTGCAATACTCAGATTGCTGTGCCAGACCATGATTGATCCGAGACTATTACTCCCTGCATACTCAGATTGCTGTACCTTACCATGACTGATCCGAGACTATTAATCCCTGCAATACTCAGATTGCTGTAGCAGAGCATGATTGATCCGAAACTATTGTCCCTGCAATACTCAGATTGCTGTATCAGACCACAATTGATCCGAGACTATTATCCCTGCAATACTCAGATTATTACTCCCTGCAATACTCAGATTGCTGTACCAGACCATGATTGATCCGAGACTATTATCCCTGCAATGCTCAGATTGCTGTACCAGACCATGATTGATCCGAGACTATTATCCCTGCAATACTCTGATTATTACTCCCTGCAATACTCAGATTGCTGTATCAGACCATGATTGATCCGAGACTATTACTCCCTGCAATACTCAGATTGCTGTATCAGACCATGATTGATCCGGGACTATTACTCCCTGCAATACTCAAATTGCTGTATCAGTCCATGATTGATCCGAGACTATTACTCCCTGCAATACTCAGATTGCTGTATCAGCCCATGATTGATCCGAGACTATTACTCCCTGCAATACTCAAATTGCTGTATCAGTCCATGATTGATCCGAGACTATTACTCCCTGCAATACTCAGATTGATGTATCAGACCATGGTTGATCCGAGACTATTACTCCCTGCAATACTCAGATTGCTGTATCAGACCATGGTTGATCCGAGACTATTACTCCCTGCAATACTCAGATTGCTGTACCAGACAATGATTGATCCGAGACTATTACACCCTGCAATACTCAGATTGCTGTATCGGACCATGATATTTCCGAGACTATTATTCCCTGCAATGCTCAGATTGCTGTATCAGACCATTGTTGATCCGAGACTATTACTCCCTGCAATACTCACATTGCTGTATCAGACCATGATTGATCCAAGACTATTACTGCCTGCAATACTCAGATTGCTGTACCAGACCATGATTGATCCGAGACTATTACTCCCTGCATACTCAGATTGCTGTACCTTACCATGACTGATCCGAGACTATTAATCCCTGCAATACTCAGATTGCTGTACCAGAGCATGATTGATCCGAAACTATTGTCCCTGCAATACTCAGATTGCTGTATCAGACCACAATTTATCCGAGACTATTATCCCTGCAATACTCAGATTATTACTCCCTGCAATACTCAGATTGCTGTACCAGACCATGATTGATCCGAGACTATTATCCCTGCAATGCTCAGATTGCTGTACCAGACCATGATTGATCCGAGACTATTATCCCTGCAATACTCTGATTATTACTCCCTGCAATACTCAGATTGCTGTATCAGACCATGATTGATCCGAGACTATTACTCCCTGCAATACTCAGATTGCTGTATCAGACCATGATTGATCCGGGACTATTACTCCCTGCAATACTCAAATTGCTGTATCAGTCCATGATTGATCCGAGACTATTACTCCCTGCAATACTCAGATTGCTGTATCAGCCCATGATTGATCCGAGACTATTACTCCCTGCAATACTCAAATTGCTGTATCAGTCCATGATTGATCCGAGACTATTACTCCCTGCAATACTCAGATTGCTGTATCAGACCATGGTTGATCCGAGACTATTACTCCCTGCAATTCTCAGATTGCTGTATCAGACCATGGTTGATCCCAGACTATTACTCCCTGCAATACTCAGATTGCTGTATCAGAGCATGATTGATCCAAGACTATTACTCCCTGCAATACTCAGATTGCTGTATCAGACCATCGTTGATCCAAGACTATTACTCCCTGCAATACTCAGATTGCTGTATCAGACCATGATTGATCCAAGACTATTACTTCCTGCAATACTCAGATTGCTGTACCAGACCATGATTGGTCCGAGACTATTACTCTCTGCAATGCTAATATTGCTGTACCAGAACATAATTGATCCGAGACTATTACTCCCTGCAATACTCAGATTGCTGTACCAGACCATGATTGATGCAAGAGTATTACTCCCTGCAATACTCAGATTGCTGTACCAGACCATGATTGATCCGAGACTATTACTCTCTGCAATACTCAGATTGCTGTATCAGACCATGATTGATCCGAGACTATTATCCCTGCAATACTCAGATTATTACTCCCTGCAAAACTCAGATTGCTGTATCAGACCATGATTGATCCGAGACTATTATTCCCTGCAATACTCAGATTGCTGTATCAGACCATGGTTGATCCGAGACTATTACTCCCTGCAATACTCAGATTGCTGTATCAGACCATGGTTGATCCGAGACTATTACTCCCTGCAATACTCAGATTGCTGTACCAGACCATGATTGATCCGAGACTATTACTCCCTGCAATACACAGATTGCTGTACGACCATGATTGATCCGAGACTATTACTCCCTGCAATACACAGATTGCTGTATCAGACCATTGGTGATCCGAGACTATTACTCCCTGCAATACTCAGATTGCTGTATCAGACCATGGTTGATCCGAGACTATTACTCTCTGCAATACTCAGATTGCTGTATCAGACCATGGTTGATCCGAGACTATTATTCCCTGCAATACTCAGATTGCTGTATCAGACCATGGTTGATCCGAGACTATTACTCCCTGCAATACTCAGATTGCTTTACCAGACATGTTTGATCCGAGACTATTATCCCTGCAATACTCAGATTATTACTCCCTGCAATACTCAGATTGCTGTATCAGACCATGATTGATCCGAGACTATTACTCCCAGCAATACTCAGATTGCTGTACCAGACCATGATTGATCAGAGACTATTACTCCCTCCAATACTCCGATTGCTGTACCAGACCATGATTAATCCGAGACTATTATCCCTGCAATGCTCAGATTGCTCTACCAGACCATGATTGATCCGCGACTATTATCCCTGCAATAATCAGATTGCTGTATCAGACCACGATGGATCCGGGACTATTCTCCCTGCAATACTCAGATTATTACTCCCTGCAATACTCAGATTGCTGTACCAGACCATGATTGATCCGAGACTATTATCCCTGCAATACTCAGATTATTACTCCCTGCAATACTCAGATTGCTGTATCAGACCATGATTGATCCGAGACTATTACTCCCTGCAATACTCAGATTGCTGTATCAGACCATGATTGATCTGGGACTATTACTCCCTGCAATACTCAAATTGCTGTATCAGTCCATGATTGATCCGAGACTATTACTCCCTGCAATACTCAGATTGCTGTATCAGACCATGATTGATCCGAGACTATTACTCCCTGCAATACTCAGATTACTGTATCAGACCATGGTTGATCTGAGACTATTACTCCCTGCAATACTCAGATTGCTGTATCAGACCATGATTGATCCAAGACTATTACTCCCTGCAATACTCAGATTGCTGTATCAGACCACGGTTTATCCGAGACTATTACTCCCTGCAATACTCAGATTGCTGTATCAGACCATGGGTGATCCGAGTCTATTACTCCCTGCAATACTCAGATTGCTGTACCAGACCATGATTGATCCGAGACTATTATCCCTACAATACTCAGATTGCTGTATCAGACCATGATTGATCCGAGAGTATTATCCCTGCAATACTCAGATTATTACTCCCTGCAATACTCACATTGCTGTATCAGACCATGATTGATCCAAGACTATTACTGCCTGCAATACTCAGATTGCTGTATCAGACCATGGTTGATCCCAGACTATTACTCCCTGCAATACTCAGATTGCTGTATCAGAGCATGATTGATCCAAGACTATTACTCCCTGCAATACTCAGATTGCTGTATCAGACCATCGTTGATCCAAGACTATTACTCCCTGCAATACTCAGATTGCTGTATCAGACCATGATTGATCCAAGACTATTACTTCCTGCAATACTCAGATTGCTGTACCAGACCATGATTGGTCCGAGACTATTACTCTCTGCAATGCTAATATTGCTGTACCAGAACATAATTGATCCGAGACTATTACTCCCTGCAATACTCAGATTGCTGTACCAGACCATGATTGATGCAAGAGTATTACTCCCTGCAATACTCAGATTGCTGTACCAGACCATGATTGATCCGAGACTATTACTCTCTGCAATACTCAGATTGCTGTATCAGACCATGATTGATCCGAGACTATTATCCCTGCAATACTCAGATTATTACTCCCTGCAAAACTCAGATTGCTGTATCAGACCATGATTGATCCGAGACTATTACTCCCTGCAATACTCAGATTGCTGTATCAGACCATGGTTGATCCGAGACTATTACTCCCTGCAATACTCAGATTGCTGTATCAGACCATGGTTGATCCGAGACTATTACTCCCTGCAATACTCAGATTGCTGTACCAGACCATGATTGATCCGAGACTATTACTCCCTGCAATACACAGATTGCTGTACGACCATGATTGATCCGAGACTATTACTCCCTGCAATACACAGATTGCTGTATCAGACCATTGGTGATCCGAGACTATTACTCCCTGCAATACTCAGATTGCTGTATCAGACCATGGTTGATCCGAGACTATTACTCTCTGCAATACTCAGATTGCTGTATCAGACCATGGTTGATCCGAGACTATTATTCCCTGCAATACTCAGATTGCTGTATCAGACCATGGTTGATCCGAGACTATTACTCCCTGCAATACTCAGATTGCTTTACCAGACATGTTTGATCCGAGACTATTATCCCTGCAATACTCAGATTATTACTCCCTGCAATACTCAGATTGCTGTATCAGACCATGATTGATCCGAGACTATTACTCCCAGCAATACTCAGATTGCTGTACCAGACCATGATTGATCAGAGACTATTACTCCCTCCAATACTCCGATTGCTGTACCAGACCATGATTAATCCGAGACTATTATCCCTGCAATGCTCAGATTGCTCTACCAGACCATGATTGATCCGCGACTATTATCCCTGCAATAATCAGATTGCTGTATCAGACCACGATGGATCCGGGACTATTCTCCCTGCAATACTCAGATTATTACTCCCTGCAATACTCAGATTGCTGTACCAGACCATGATTGATCCGAGACTATTATCCCTGCAATACTCAGATTATTACTCCCTGCAATACTCAGATTGCTGTATCAGACCATGATTGATCCGAGACTATTACTCCCTGCAATACTCAGATTGCTGTATCAGACCATGATTGATCTGGGACTATTACTCCCTGCAATACTCAAATTGCTGTATCAGTCCATGATTGATCCGAGACTATTACTCCCTGCAATACTCAGATTGCTGTATCAGACCATGATTGATCCGAGACTATTACTCCCTGCAATACTCAGATTACTGTATCAGACCATGGTTGATCTGAGACTATTACTCCCTGCAATACTCAGATTGCTGTATCAGACCATGATTGATCCAAGACTATTACTCCCTGCAATACTCAGATTGCTGTATCAGACCACGGTTTATCCGAGTCTATTACTCCCTGCAATACTCAGATTGCTGTATCAGACCATGGGTGATCCGAGTCTATTACTCCCTGCAATACTCAGATTGCTGTACCAGACCATGATTGATCCGAGACTATTATCCCTACAATACTCAGATTGCTGTATCAGAACATGATTGATCCGAGAGTATTATCCCTGCAATACTCAGATTATTACTCCCTGCAATACTCACATTGCTGTATCAGACCATGGGTGATCCGAGTCTATTACTCCCTGCATACTCAGATTGCTATACCTTACCATGATTGATCCGAGACTATTACTCCCTGCAATACTCAGATTGCTGTACCAGAGCATGATTGATCCGAAACTATTGTCCCTGCAATACTCAGATTGCTGTATCAGACCACAATTGATCCGAGACTATTATCCCTGCAATACTCAGATTATTACTCCCTGCAATACTCAGATTGCTGTACCAGACCATGATTGATCCGAGACTATTATCCCTGCAATGCTCAGATTGCTGTACCAGACCATGATTGATCCGAGACTATTATTCCTGCAATACTCAGATTATTACTCCCTGCAATACTCAGATTGCTGTATCAGACCATGATTGATCCGAGACTATTACTCCCTGCAATACTCAGATTGCTGTATCAGACCATGATTGATCCGGGACTATTACTCCCTGCAATACTCAAATTGCTGTATCAGTCCATGATTGATCCGAGACTATTACTCCCTGCAATACTCAGATTGCTGTATCAGACCATGATTGATCCGAGACTATTACTCCCTGCAATACTCAGATTGCTGTACTAGACCATGATTGATCCGAGTCTATTACTCCCTGCAATACTCAGATTGCTGTACCAGACCATGATTGATCCGAGACTATTATCTCTACAATACTCAGATTGCTGTATCAGACCATGATTGATCCGAGAGTATTATCCCTGCAATACTCAGATTATTACTCCCTGCAATACTCACATTGCTGTATCAGACCATGATTGATCCAAGACTATTACTGCCTGCAATACTCAGATTGCTGTACCAGACCATGATTGATCCGAGACTATTACTCCCTGCATACTCAGATTGCTGTACCTTACCATGACTGATCCGAGACTATTAATCCCTGCAATACTCAGATTGCTGTAGCAGAGCATGATTGATCCGAAACTATTGTCCCTGCAATACTCAGATTGCTGTATCAGACCACAATTGATCCGAGACTATTATCCCTGCAATACTCAGATTATTACTCCCTGCAATACTCAGATTGCTGTACCAGACCATGATTGATCCGAGACTATTATCCCTGCAATGCTCAGATTGCTGTACCAGACCATGATTGATCCGAGACTATTATCCCTGCAATACTCTGATTATTACTCCCTGCAATACTCAGATTGCTGTATCAGACCATGATTGATCCGAGACTATTACTCCCTGCAATACTCAGATTGCTGTATCAGACCATGATTGATCCGGGACTATTACTCCCTGCAATACTCAAATTGCTGTATCAGTCCATGATTGATCCGAGACTATTACTCCCTGCAATACTCAGATTGCTGTATCAGCCCATGATTGATCCGAGACTATTACTCCCTGCAATACTCAAATTGCTGTATCAGTCCATGATTGATCCGAGACTATTACTCCCTGCAATACTCAGATTGATGTATCAGACCATGGTTGATCCGAGACTATTACTCCCTGCAATACTCAGATTGCTGTATCAGACCATGGTTGATCCGAGACTATTACTCCCTGCAATACTCAGATTGCTGTACCAGACAATGATTGATCCGAGACTATTACACCCTGCAATACTCAGATTGCTGTATCGGACCATGATATTTCCGAGACTATTATTCCCTGCAATGCTCAGATTGCTGTATCAGACCATTGTTGATCCGAGACTATTACTCCCTGCAATACTCACATTGCTGTATCAGACCATGATTGATCCAAGACTATTACTGCCTGCAATACTCAGATTGCTGTACCAGACCATGATTGATCCGAGACTATTACTCCCTGCATACTCAGATTGCTGTACCTTACCATGACTGATCCGAGACTATTAATCCCTGCAATACTCAGATTGCTGTACCAGAGCATGATTGATCCGAAACTATTGTCCCTGCAATACTCAGATTGCTGTATCAGACCACAATTTATCCGAGACTATTATCCCTGCAATACTCAGATTATTACTCCCTGCAATACTCAGATTGCTGTACCAGACCATGATTGATCCGAGACTATTATCCCTGCAATGCTCAGATTGCTGTACCAGACCATGATTGATCCGAGACTATTATCCCTGCAATACTCTGATTATTACTCCCTGCAATACTCAGATTGCTGTATCAGACCATGATTGATCCGAGACTATTACTCCCTGCAATACTCAGATTGCTGTATCAGACCATGATTGATCCGGGACTATTACTCCCTGCAATACTCAAATTGCTGTATCAGTCCATGATTGATCCGAGACTATTACTCCCTGCAATACTCAGATTGCTGTATCAGCCCATGATTGATCCGAGACTATTACTCCCTGCAATACTCAAATTGCTGTATCAGTCCATGATTGATCCGAGACTATTACTCCCTGCAATACTCAGATTGCTGTATCAGACCATGGTTGATCCGAGACTATTACTCCCTGCAATTCTCAGATTGCTGTATCAGACCATGGTTGATCCCAGACTATTACTCCCTGCAATACTCAGATTGCTGTATCAGAGCATGATTGATCCAAGACTATTACTCCCTGCAATACTCAGATTGCTGTATCAGACCATCGTTGATCCAAGACTATTACTCCCTGCAATACTCAGATTGCTGTATCAGACCATGATTGATCCAAGACTATTACTTCCTGCAATACTCAGATTGCTGTACCAGACCATGATTGGTCCGAGACTATTACTCTCTGCAATGCTAATATTGCTGTACCAGAACATAATTGATCCGAGACTATTACTCCCTGCAATACTCAGATTGCTGTACCAGACCATGATTGATGCAAGAGTATTACTCCCTGCAATACTCAGATTGCTGTACCAGACCATGATTGATCCGAGACTATTACTCTCTGCAATACTCAGATTGCTGTATCAGACCATGATTGATCCGAGACTATTATCCCTGCAATACTCAGATTATTACTCCCTGCAAAACTCAGATTGCTGTATCAGACCATGATTGATCCGAGACTATTACTCCCTGCAATACTCAGATTGCTGTATCAGACCATGGTTGATCCGAGACTATTACTCCCTGCAATACTCAGATTGCTGTATCAGACCATGGTTGATCCGAGACTATTACTCCCTGCAATACTCAGATTGCTGTACCAGACCATGATTGATCCGAGACTATTACTCCCTGCAATACACAGATTGCTGTACGACCATGATTGATCCGAAACTATTACTCCCTGCAATACACAGATTGCTGTATCAGACCATTGGTGATCCGAGACTATTACTCCCTGCAATACTCAGATTGCTGTATCAGACCATGGTTGATCCGAGACTATTACTCTCTGCAATACTCAGATTGCTGTATCAGACCATGGTTGATCCGAGACTATTATTCCCTGCAATACTCAGATTGCTGTATCAGACCATGGTTGATCCGAGACTATTACTCCCTGCAATACTCAGATTGCTTTACCAGACATGTTTGATCCGAGACTATTATCCCTGCAATACTCAGATTATTACTCCCTGCAATACTCAGATTGCTGTATCAGACCATGATTGATCCGAGACTATTACTCCCAGCAATACTCAGATTGCTGTACCAGACCATGATTGATCAGAGACTATTACTCCCTCCAATACTCCGATTGCTGTACCAGACCATGATTAATCCGAGACTATTATCCCTGCAATGCTCAGATTGCTCTACCAGACCATGATTGATCCGCGACTATTATCCCTGCAATAATCAGATTGCTGTATCAGACCACGATGGATCCGGGACTATTCTCCCTGCAATACTCAGATTATTACTCCCTGCAATACTCAGATTGCTGTACCAGACCATGATTGATCCGAGACTATTATCCCTGCAATACTCAGATTATTACTCCCTGCAATACTCAGATTGCTGTATCAGACCATGATTGATCCGAGACTATTACTCCCTGCAATACTCAGATTGCTGTATCAGACCATGATTGATCTGGGACTATTACTCCCTGCAATACTCAAATTGCTGTATCAGTCCATGATTGATCCGAGACTATTACTCCCTGCAATACTCAGATTGCTGTATCAGACCATGATTGATCCGAGACTATTACTCCCTGCAATACTCAGATTACTGTATCAGACCATGGTTGATCTGAGACTATTACTCCCTGCAATACTCAGATTGCTGTATCAGACCATGATTGATCCAAGACTATTACTCCCTGCAATACTCAGATTGCTGTATCAGACCACGGTTTATCCGAGACTATTACTCCCTGCAATACTCAGATTGCTGTATCAGACCATGGGTGATCCGAGTCTATTACTCCCTGCAATACTCAGATTGCTGTACCAGACCATGATTGATCCGAGACTATTATCCCTACAATACTCAGATTGCTGTATCAGACCATGATTGATCCGAGAGTATTATCCCTGCAATACTCAGATTATTACTCCCTGCAATACTCACATTGCTGTATCAGACCATGATTGATCCAAGACTATTACTGCCTGCAATACTCAGATTGCTGTACCAGACCATGATTGATTCGAGACTATTACTCCCTGCATACTCAGATTGCTATACCTTACCATGATTGATCCGAGACTATTACTCCCTGCAATACTCAGATTGCTGTACCAGAGCATGATTGATCCGAAACTATTGTCCCTGCAATACTCAGATTGCTGTATCAGACCACAATTGATCCGAGACTATTATCCCTGCAATACTCAGATTATTACTCCCTGCAATACTCAGATTGCTGTACCAGACCATGATTGATCCGAGACTATTATCCCTGCAATGCTCAGATTGCTGTACCAGACCATGATTGATCCGAGACTATTATTCCTGCAATACTCAGATTATTACTCCCTGCAATACTCAGATTGCTGTATCAGACCATGATTGATCCGAGACTATTACTCCCTGCAATACTCAGATTGCTGTATCAGACCATGATTGATCCGGGACTATTACTCCCTGCAATACTCAAATTGCTGTATCAGTCCATGATTGATCCGAGACTATTACTCCCTGCAATACTCAGATTGCTGTATCAGACCATGATTGATCCGAGACTATTACTCCCTGCAATACTCAGATTGCTGTACTAGACCATGATTGATCCGAGTCTATTACTCCCTGCAATACTCAGATTGCTGTACCAGACCATGATTGATCCGAGACTATTATCCCTACAATACTCAGATTGCTGTATCAGACCATGATTGATCCGAGAGTATTATCCCTGCAATACTCAGATTATTACTCCCTGCAATACTCACATTGCTGTATCAGACCATGATTGATCCAAGACTATTACTGCCTGCAATACTCAGATTGCTGTACCAGACCATGATTGATCCGAGACTATTACTCCCTGCATACTCAGATTGCTGTACCTTACCATGACTGATCCGAGACTATTAATCCCTGCAATACTCAGATTGCTGTAGCAGAGCATGATTGATCCGAAACTATTGTCCCTGCAATACTCAGATTGCTGTATCAGACCACAATTGATCCGAGACTATTATCCCTGCAATACTCAGATTATTACTCCCTGCAATACTCAGATTGCTGTACCAGACCATGATTGATCCGAGACTATTATCCCTGCAATGCTCAGATTGCTGTACCAGACCATGATTGATCCGAGACTATTATCCCTGCAATACTCTGATTATTACTCCCTGCAATACTCAGATTGCTGTATCAGACCATGATTGATCCGAGACTATTACTCCCTGCAATACTCAGATTGCTGTATCAGACCATGATTGATCCGGGACTATTACTCCCTGCAATACTCAAATTGCTGTATCAGTCCATGATTGATCCGAGACTATTACTCCCTGCAATACTCAGATTGCTGTATCAGCCCATGATTGATCCGAGACTATTACTCCCTGCAATACTCAAATTGCTGTATCAGTCCATGATTGATCCGAGACTATTACTCCCTGCAATACTCAGATTGATGTATCAGACCATGGTTGATCCGAGACTATTACTCCCTGCAATACTCAGATTGATGTATCAGACCATGGTTGATCCGAGACTATTACTCCCTGCAATACTCAGATTGCTGTACCAGACAATGATTGATCCGAGACTATTACACCCTGCAATACTCAGATTGCTGTATCGGACCATGATATTTCCGAGACTATTATTCCCTGCAATGCTCAGATTGCCGTATCAGACCATTGTTGATCCGAGACTATTACTCCCTGCAATACTCACATTGTTGTATCAGACCATGATTGATCCAAGACTATTACTGCCTGCAATACTCAGATTGCTGTACCAGACCATGATTGATCCGAGACTATTACTCCCTGCATACTCAGATTGCTGTACCTTACCATGACTGATCCGAGACTATTAATCCCTGCAATACTCAGATTGCTGTACCAGAGCATGATTGATCCGAAACTATTGTCCCTGCAATACTCAGATTGCTGTATCAGACCACAATTTATCCGAGACTATTATCCCTGCAATACTCAGATTATTACTCCCTGCAATACTCAGATTGCTGTACCAGACCATGATTGATCCGAGACTATTATCCCTGCAATGCTCAGATTGCTGTACCAGACCATGATTGATCCGAGACTATTATCCCTGCAATACTCTGATTATTACTCCCTGCAATACTCAGATTGCTGTATCAGACCATGATTGATCCGAGACTATTACTCCCTGCAATACTCAGATTGCTGTATCAGACCATGATTGATCCGTGACTATTACTCCCTGCAATACTCAAATTGCTGTATCAGTCCATGATTGATCCGAGACTATTACTCCCTGCAATACTCAGATTGCTGTATCAGCCCATGATTGATCCGAGACTATTACTCCCTGCAATACTCAAATTGCTGTATCAGTCCATGATTGATCCGAGACTATTACTCCCTGCAATACTCAGATTGCTGTATCAGACCATGGTTGATCCGAGACTATTACTCCCTGCAATACTCAGATTGCTGTATCAGACCATGGTTGATCCGAGACTATTACTCCCTGCAATACTCAGATTGCTGTACCAGACAATGATTGATCCGAGACTATTACACCCTGCAATACTCAGATTGCTGTATCGGACCATGATATTTCCGAGACTATTATTCCCTGCAATGCTCAGATTGCTGTATCAGACCATTGTTGATCCGAGACTATTACTCCCTGCAATACTCAGATTGCTGTATCAGACCATGGTTGATCCGAGACTATTATTCCCTGCAATACTCAGATTGCTGTATCAGACCATGGTTGATCCGAGACTATTACTCCCTGCAATACTCAGATTGCTGTACCAGACCATGATTGATCCGAGACTATTATCCCTGCAATACTCAGATTATTACTCCCTGCAATACTCAGATTGCTGTACCAGACCATGATTGATCTGAGACTATTACTCCCTGCATACTCAGATTGCTGTACCAGACCAAGATTGATCCGAGACTATTATCCCTGCAATACTCAGATTGCTGTATCAGACCACGATTGATCCGGGACTATTGTCCCTGCAATACTCAGATTATTACTCCCTGCAATACTCAGATTGCTGTACCAGACCATGATTGATCCGAGACTATTACTCCCTGCAATACTCAGATGTCTCTGCCAAACCATGATTGATCCGAGGCTATTATCCCTGCAATACTCAGATTTCGGTATCAGACCATGTTTGATCCGAGACTATTATCCCTGCAATACTCAGATTATTACTCCCTGCAATACTCAGATTGCTGTATCAGACCATGATTGATCCGAGACTATTACTCCCTGCAATTCTCAGATTGCTGTATCAGACCATGGTTGATCCCAGACTATTACTCCCTGCAATACTCAGATTGCTGTATCAGAGCATGATTGATCCAAGACTATTACTCCCTGCAATACTCAGATTGCTGCATCAGACCATCGTTGATCCAAGACTATTACTCCCTGCAATACTCAGATTGCTGTATCAGACCATGATTGATCCAAGACTATTACTTCCTGCAATACTCAGATTGCTGTACCAGACCATGATTGGTCCGAGACTATTACTCTCTGCAATGCTAATATTGCTGTACCAGAACATAATTGATCCGAGACTATTACTCCCTGCAATACTCAGATTGCTGTACCAGACCATGATTGATCCAAGACTATTACTCCCTGCAATACTCAGATTGCTGTACCAGACCATGATTGATCCGAGACTATTATCCCTGCAATACTCAGATTATTACTCCCTGCAAAACTCATATTGCTGTACCAGACCATGATTGATCCGAGACTATTACTCCCTGCAATACTCAGATTGCTGTATCAGACCATGGTTGATCCGAGACTATTACTCCCTGCAATACTCAGATTGCTGTATCAGACCATGGTTGATCCGAGACTATTACTCCCTGCAATACTCAGATTGCTGTACCAGACCATGATTGATCCGAGACTATTACTCCCTGCAATACACAGATTGCTGTATCAGACCATGATTGATCCGAGACTATTACTCCCTGCAATACACAGATTGCTGTATCAGACCATTGGTGATCCGAGACTATTACTCCCTGCAATACTCAGATTGCTGTATCAGACCATGGTTGATCCGAGACTATTACTCTCTGCAATACTCAGATTGCTGTATCAGACCATGGTTGATCCGAGACTATTATTCCCTGCAATACTCAGATTGCTGTATCAGACCATGGTTGTTCCGAGACTATTACTCCCTGCAATACTCAGATTGCTTTACCAGACATGTTTGATCCGAGACTATTATCCCTGCAATACTCAGATTATTACTCCCTGCAATACTCAGATTGCTGTATCAGACCATGATTGATCCGAGACTATTACTCCCTGCAATACTCAGATTGCTGTACCAGACCATGATTGATCAGAGACTATTACTCCCTGCAATACTCCGATTGCTGTACCAGACCATGATTAATCCGAGACTATTATCCCTGCAATGCTCAGATTGCTGTACCAGACCATGATTGATCCGAGACTATTATCCCTGCAATACTCAGATTGCTGTATCAGACCACGATGGATCCGGGACTATTCTCCCTGCAATACTCAGATTATTACTCCCTGCAATACTCAGATGGCTGTACCAGACCATGATTGATCCGAGGCTATTATGCCTGCATTACTCAGATTTCGGTATCAGACCATGTTTGATCCGAGACTATTATCCCTGCAATACTCAGAGTATTACTCCCTGCAATACTCAGATTGCTGTATCAGACCATGATTGATCCGAGACTATTACTCCCTGCAATACTCAGATTACTGTATCAGACCATGGTTGATCTGAGACTATTACTCCCTGCAATACTCAGATTGCTGTATCAGACCATGATTGATCCAAGACTATTACTCCCTGCAATACTCAGATTGCTGTATCAGACCACGGTTTATCCGAGACTATTACTCCCTGCAATACTCAGATTGCTGTATCGGACCATGGGTGATCCGAGTCTATTACTCCCTGCAATACTCAGATTGCTGTACCAGACCATGATTGATCCGAGACTATTATCCCTACAATACTCAGATTGCTGTATCAGACCATGATTGATCCGAGAGTATTATCCCTGCAATACTCAGATTATTACTCCCTGCAATACTCACATTGCTGTATCAGACCATGATTGATCCAAGACTATTACTGCCTGCAATACTCAGATTGCTGTACCAGACCATGATTGATCCGAGACTATTACTCCCTGCATACTCAGATTGCTGTACCTTACCATGATTGATCCGAGACTATTACTCCCTGCAATACTCAGAATGCTGTACCAGAGCATGATTGATCCGAGACTATTATCCCTGCAATACTCAGATTATTACTCCCTGCAATACTCAGATTGATGTACCAGACCATGATTGATCCGAGACTATTATCCCTGCAATGCTCAGATTGCTGTACCAGACCATGATTGATCCGAGACTATTATCCCTGCAATACTCAGATTATTACTCCCTGCAATACTCAGATTGCTGTATCAGACCATGATTGATCCGAGACTATTACTCCCTGCAATACTCAGATTGCTGTATCAGACCATGATTGATCCGGGACTATTACTCCCTGCAATACTCAAATTGCTGTATCAGTCCATGATTGATCCGAGACTATTACTCCCTGCAATACTCAGATTGCTGTATCAGACCATGATTGATCCGAGACTATTACTCCCTGCAATACTCAAATTGCTGTATCACTCCATGATTGATCCGAGACTATTACTCCCTGCAATACTCAGATTGCTGTATCAGACCATGGTTGATCCGAGACTATTACTCCCTGCAATACTCAGATTGCTGTATCAGACCATGGTTGATCCGAGACTATTACTCCCTGCAATACTCAGATTGCTGTACCAGACAATGATTGATCCGAGACTATTACACCCTGCAATACTCAGATTGCTGTATCGGACCATGATATTTCCGAGACTATTATTCCCTGCAATGCTCAGATTGCTGTATCAGACCATTGTTGATCCGAGACTATTACTCCCTGCAATACTCAGATTGCTGTATCAGACCATGGTTGATCCGAGACTATTATTCCCTGCAATACTCAGATTGCTGTATCAGACCATGGTTGATCCGAGACTATTACTCCCTGCAATACTCAGATTGCTGTACCAGACCATGATTGATCCGAGACTATTATCCCTGCAATACTCAGATTATTACTCCCTGCAATACTCAGATTGCTGTACCAGACCATGATTGATCTGAGACTATTACTCCCTGCATACTCAGATTGCTGTACCAGACCAAGATTGATCCGAGACTATTATCCCTGCAATACTCAGATTGCTGTATCAGACCACGATTGATCCGGGACTATTGTCCCTGCAATACTCAGATTATTACTCCCTGCAATACTCAGATTGCTGTACCAGACCATGATTGATCCGAGACTATTACTCCCTGCAATACGCAGAAGTCTGTACCAAACCATGATTGATCCGAGGCTATTATCCCTGCAATACTCAGATTTCGGTATCAGACCATGTTTGATCCGAGACTATTATCCCTGCAATACTCAGATTATTACACCCTGCAATACTCAGATTGCTGTATCAGACCATGATTGATCCGAGACTATTATTCCCTGCAATTCTCAGATTGCTGTATCAGACCATTTTTTATCCCAGACTATTACTCCCTGCAATACTCAGATTGCTGTATCAGAGCATGATTGATCCAAGACTATTACTCCCTGCAATACTCAGATTGCTGTATCAGACCATCGTTGATCCAAGACTATACTCCCTGCAATACTCAGATTGCTGTATCAGACCATGATTGATCCAAGTCTATTACTTCCTGCAATACTCAGATTGCTGTACCAGACCATGATTGGTCCGAGACTATTACTCTCTGCAATGCTAATATTGCTGTACCAGAACATAATTGATCCGAGACTATTACTCCCTGCAATACTCAGATTGCTGTACCAGACCATGATTGATCCAAGACTATTACTCCCTGCAATACTCAGATTGCTGTACCAGACCATGATTGATCCGAGAGTATTACTCTCTGCAATACTCAGATTGCTGTATCAGACCATGATTGATCCGAGACTATTATCCCTGCAATACTCAGATTATTACTCCCTGCAAAACTCATATTGCTGTATCAGACCATGATTGATCCGAGACTATTACTCCCTGCAATACTCAGATTGCTGTATCAGACCATGGTTGATCCGAGACTATTACTCCCTGCAATACTCAGATTGCTGTATCAGACCATGGTTGATCCGAGACTATTACTCCCTGCAATACTCAGATTGCTGTACCAGACCATGATTGATCCGAGACTATTACTCCCTGCAATACACAGATTGCTGTATCAGACCATGATTGATCCGAGACTATTACTCCCTGCAATACACAGATTGCTGTATCAGACCATTGGTGATCCGAGACTATTACTCCCTGCAATACTCAGATTGCTGTATCACACCATGGTTGATCCGAGACTATTACTCTCTGCAATACTCAGATTGCTGTATCAGACCATGGTTGATCCGAGACTATTATTCCCTGCAATACTCAGATTGCTGTATCAGACCATGGTTGATCCGAGACTATTACTCCCTGCAATACTCAGATTGCTTTACCAGACATGTTTGATCCGAGACTATTATCCTTGCAATACTCAGATTATTACTCCCTGCAATACTCAGATTGCTGTATCAGACCATGATTGATCCGAGACTATTACTCCCTGCAATACTCAGATTGCTGTACCAGACCATGATTGATCAGAGACTATTACTCCCTGCAATACACCGATTGCTGTACCAGACCATGATTAATCCGAGACTATTATCCCTGCAATGCTCAGATTGCTGTACCAGACCATGATTGATCCGAGACTATTATCCCTGCAATACTCAGATTGCTGTATCAGACCACGATGGATCCGGGACTATTCTCCCTGCAATACTCAGATTGCTGTACCAGACAATGATTGATCCGAGACTATTACACCCTGCAATACTCAGATTGCTGTATCGGACCATGATATTTCCGAGACTATTATTCCCTGCAATGCTCAGATTGCTGTATCAGACCATTGTTGATCCGAGACTATTACTCCCTGCAATACTCAGATTGCTGTATCAGACCATGGTTGATCCGAGACTATTATTCCCTGCAATACTCAGATTGCTGTATCAGACCATGGTTGATCCGAGACTATTACTCCCTGCAATACTCAGATTGCTGTACCAGACCATGATTGATCCGAGACTATTATCCCTGCAATACTCAGATTATTACTCCCTGCAATACTCAGATTGCTGTACCAGACCATGATTGATCTGAGACTATTACTCCCTGCATACTCAGATTGCTGTACCAGACCAAGATTGATCCGAGACTATTATCCCTGCAATACTCAGATTGCTGTATCAGACCACGATTGATCCAGGACTATTGTCCCTGCAATACTCAGATTATTACTCCCTGCAATACTCAGATTGCTGTACCAGACCATGATTGATCCGAGACTATTACTCCCTGCAATTCTCAGATTGCTGTATCAGACCATGGTTGATCCCAGACTATTACTCCCTGCAATACTCAGATTGCTGTATCAGAGCATGATTGATCCAAGTCTATTACTCCCTGCAATACTCAGATTGCTGTATCAGACCATCGTTGATCCAAGACTATACTCCCTGCAATACTCAGATTGCTGTATCAGACCATGATTGATCCAAGTCTATTACTTCCTGCAATACTCAGATTGCTGTACCAGACCATGATTGGTCCGAGACTATTACTCTCTGCAATGCTAATATTGCTGTACCAGAACATAATTGATCCGAGACTATTACTCCCTGCAATACTCAGATTGCTGTACCAGACCATGATTGATCCAAGACTATTACTCCCTGCAATACTCAGATTGCTGTACCAGACCATGATTGATCCGAGAGTATTACTCTCTGCAATACTCAGATTGCTGTATCAGACCATGATTGATCCGAGACTATTATCCCTGCAATACTCAGATTATTACTCCCTGCAAAACTCATATTGCTGTATCAGACCATGATTGATCCGAGACTATTACTCCCTGCAATACTCAGATTGCTGTATCAGACCATGGTTGATCCGAGACTATTACTCCCTGCAATACTCAGATTGCTGTATCAGACCATGGTTGATCCGAGACTATTACTCCCTGCAATACTCAGATTGCTGTACCAGACCATGATTGATCCGAGACTATTACTCCCTGCAATACACAGATTGCTGTATCAGACCATGATTGATCCGAGACTATTACTCCCTGCAATACACAGATTGCTGTATCAGACCATTGGTGATCCGAGACTATTACTCCCTGCAATACTCAGATTGCTGTATCACACCATGGTTGATCCGAGACTATTACTCTCTGCAATACTCAGATTGCTGTATCAGACCATGGTTGATCCGAGACTATTATTCCCTGCAATACTCAGATTGCTGTATCAGACCATGGTTGATCCGAGACTATTACTCCCTGCAATACTCAGATTGCTTTACCAGACATGTTTGATCCGAGACTATTATCCTTGCAATACTCAGATTATTACTCCCTGCAATACTCAGATTGCTGTATCAGACCATGATTGATCCGAGACTATTACTCCCTGCAATACTCAGATTGCTGTACCAGACCATGATTGATCAGAGACTATTACTCCCTGCAATACACCGATTGCTGTACCAGACCATGATTAATCCGAGACTATTATCCCTGCAATGCTCAGATTGCTGTACCAGACCATGATTGATCCGAGACTATTATCCCTGCAATACTCAGATTGCTGTATCAGACCACGATGGATCCGGGACTATTCTCCCTGCAATACTCAGATTGCTGTACCAGACAATGATTGATCCGAGACTATTACACCCTGCAATACTCAGATTGCTGTATCGGACCATGATATTTCCGAGACTATTATTCCCTGCAATGCTCAGATTGCTGTATCAGACCATTGTTGATCCGAGACTATTACTCCCTGCAATACTCAGATTGCTGTATCAGACCATGGTTGATCCGAGACTATTATTCCCTGCAATACTCAGATTGCTGTATCAGACCATGGTTGATCCGAGACTATTACTCCCTGCAATACTCAGATTGCTGTACCAGACCATGATTGATCCGAGACTATTATCCCTGCAATACTCAGATTATTACTCCCTGCAATACTCAGATTGCTGTACCAGACCATGATTGATCTGAGACTATTACTCCCTGCATACTCAGATTGCTGTACCAGACCAAGATTGATCCGAGACTATTATCCCTGCAATACTCAGATTGCTGTATCAGACCACGATTGATCCAGGACTATTGTCCCTGCAATACTCAGATTATTACTCCCTGCAATACTCAGATTGCTGTACCAGACCATGATTGATCCGAGACTATTACTCCCTGCAATTCTCAGATTGCTGTATCAGACCATGGTTGATCCCAGACTATTACTCCCTGCAATACTCAGATTGCTGTATCAGAGCATGATTGATCCAAGTCTATTACTCCCTGCAATACTCAGATTGCTGTATCAGACCATCGTTGATCCAAGACTATTACTCCCTGCAATACTCAGATTGCTGTATCAGACCATGATTGATCCAAGACTATTACTTCCTGCAATACTCAGATTGCTGTACCAGACCATGATTGGTCCGAGACTATTACTCTCTGCAATGCTTATATTGCTGTACCAGAACATAATTGATCCGAGACTATTACTCCCTGCAATACACAGATTGCTGTACCAGACCATGATTGATCCAAGACTATTACTCCCTGCAATACTCAGATTGCTGTACCAGACCATGATTGATCCGAGACTATTACTCTCTGCAATACTCAGATTGCTGTATCAGACCATGATTGATCCGAGACTATTATCCCTGCAATACTCAGATTATTACTCCCTGCAAAACTCATATTGCTGTATCAGACCATGATTGATCCGAGACTATTATTCCCTGCAATACTCAGATTGCTGTATCAGACCATGGTTGATCCGAGACTATTACTCCCTGCAATACTCAGATTGCTGTATCAGACCATGGTTGATCCGAGACTATTACTCCCTGCAATACTCAGATTGCTGTACCAGACCATGATTGATCCGAGACTATTACTCCCTGCAATACACAGATTGCTGTATCAGACCATGATTGATCCGAGACTATTACTCTCTGCAATACTCAGATTGCTGTATCAGACCATGGTTGATCCGAGACTATTATTCCCTGCAATACTCAGATTGCTGTATCAGACCATGGTTGATCCGAGACTATTACTCCCTGCAATACTCAGATTGCTTTACCAGACATGTTTGATCCGAGACTGTTATCCCTGCAATACTCAGATTATTACTCCCTGCAATACTCAGATTGCTGTACCAGACCATGATTGATCAGAGACTATTACTCCCTGCAATACTCCGATTGCTGTACCAGACCATGATTAATCCGAGACTATTATCCCTGCAATGCTCAGATTGCTGTACCAGACCATGATTGATCCGAGACTATTATCCCTGCAATACTCAGATTGCTGTATCAGACCACGATGGATCCGGGACTATTCTCCCTGCAATACTCAGATTTTTACTCCCTGCAATACTCAGATGGCTGTACCAGACCATGATTGATCCGAGGCTATTATGCCTGCATTACTCAGATTTCGGTATCAGACCATGTTTGATCCGAGACTATTATCCCTGCAATACTCAGAGTATTACTCCCTGCAATACTCAGATTGCTGTATCAGACCATGATTGATCCGAGACTATTACTCCCTGCAATACTCAGATTACTGTATCAGACCATGGTTGATCTGAGACTATTACTCCCTGCAATACTCAGATTGGTGTATCAGACCATGATTGATCCAAGACTATTACTCCCTGCAATACTCAGATTGCTGTATCAGACCACGGTTTATCCGAGACTATTACTCCCTGCAATACTCAGATTGCTGTATCGGACCATGGGTGATCCGAGTCTATTACTCCCTGCAATACTCAGATTGCTGTACCAGACCATGATTGATCCGAGACTATTATCCCTACAATACTCAGATTGCTGTATCAGACCATGATTGATCCGAGAGTATTATCGCTGCAATACTCAGATTATTACTCCCTGCAATACTCACATTGCTGTATCAGACCATGATTGATCCAAGACTATTACTGCCTGCAATACTCAGATTGCTGTACCAGACCATGATTGATCCGAGACTATTACTCCCTGCATACTCAGATTGCTGTACCTTACCATGATTGATCCGAGACTATTACTCCCTGCAATACTCAGATTGCTGTACCAGAGCATGATTGATCCGAAACTATTGTCCCTGCAATACTCAGATTGCTGTATCAGACCACAATTGATCCGAGACTATTATCCCTGCAATACTCAGATTATTACTCCCTGCAATACTCAGATTGCTGTACCAGACCATGATTGATCCGAGACTATTACTCCCAGCAATACTCAGATTGCTGTATCAGACCATGATTATTCCGAGACTATTACTCCCTGCAATACTCAGATTGCTGTATCAGACCATTATTGATCCGAGACTATTACTCCCTGCAATACTCAGATTGCTGTATCAGACCATGATTGATCCGAGACTATTATCACTGCAATACTCAGATTATTACTCCCTGCAATACTCAGATTGCTGTATCAGACCATGATTGATCCGGGACTATTACTGCCTGCAATACTCAGATTGCTGTACCAGACCATGATTGATCAGAGACTATTACTCCCTGCAATACTCCGATTGCTGTACCAGACAATGATTAATCCGAGACTATTATCCCTGCAATGCTCAGATTGCTGTACCAGACCATGATTGATCCGAGACTATTATCCCTGCAATACTCAGATTATTGCTCCCTGCAAAACTCAGATTGCTGTATCAGACCATGATTGATCCGAGACTATTACTCCCTGCAATACTCAGATTGCTGTATCAGTCCATGGTTGATCCGAGACTATTACTCCCTGCAATACTCAGATTGCTGTACCAGACCATGATTGATCCGAGACTATTACTCCCTGCAATACACAGATTGCTGTATCAGACCATGATTGATCCGAGACTATTACTCCCTGCAATACTCAGATTGCTGTATCAGACCATTGGTGATCCGAGACTATTACTCCCTGAAATACACAGATTGCTGTATCAGACCATGGTTGATCCGAGACCATTACTCTCTGCAATACTCAGATTGCTGTATCAGACCATGGTTGATCCGAGACTATTATTCCCTGCAATACTCAGATTGCTGTATCAGACCATGGTTGATCCGAGACTATTACTCCCATCAATACTCAGATTGCTGTATCAGTCCATGATTATTCCGAGACTATTACTCCCTGCAATACTCAGATTGCTGTATCAGACCATGATTGATCCGAGACTATTATCCCTGCAATACTCAGATTATTACTCCCTGCAATACTCAGATTGCTGTATCAGACCATGGTTGATCCAAGACTATTACTCCCTGCAATACTCAGATTTCTGTATCAGACCACGGTTTATCCGAGACTATTATTCCCTGCAATACTGAGATTGCTGTATCAGACCATGGGTGATCCGAGTCTATTACTCCCTGCAATACTCAGATTGCTGTACCAGACCATGATTGATCCGAGACTATTATCACTACAATACTCAGATTGCTGTATCCGACCATGATTGATCCGAGAGTATTATACCTGCAATACTCAGATTATTACTCCCTGCGATACTCACATTGCTGTATCAGACCATGATTGATCCGAGACTATTACTCTCTGCAATTCTCAGATTGCTGTATCAGACCATGGTTGATCCCAGACTATTACTCCCTGCAATACTCAGATTGCTGTATCAGAGCATGATTGATCCAAGACTATTACTCCCTGCAATACTCAGATTGCTGTACCAGACCATGATTGATCCAAGACTATTACTCCCTGCAATACTCAGATTGCTGTATCAGACCATGATTGATCCGAGACTATTATCCCTGCAATACTCAGATTGCTGTATCAGACCATGATTGATCCGAGACTATTATCCCTGCAATACTCAGATTATTACTCCCTGCAAAACTCAGATTGCTGTATCAGACCATGATTGATCCGAGACTATTACTCCCTGCAATACTCAGATTGCTGTATCAGACCATGGTTGATCCGAGACTATTACTCCCTGCAATACTCAGATTGCTGTATCAGACCATGGTTGATCCGAGACTATTACTCCCTGCAATACTCAGATTGCTGTACCAGACCATGATTGATCCGAGACTATTACTCCCTGCAATACACAGATTGCTGTATCAGACCATGATTGATCCGAGACTATTACTCCCTGCAATACACAGATTGCTGTATCAGACCATTGGTGATCCGAGACTATTACTCCCGGCAATACTCGGATTGCTGTATCAGACCATGGTTGATCCGAGACTATTACTCTCTGCAATACTCAGATTGCTGTATCAGACCATGGTTGATCCGAGACTATTATTCCCTGCAATACTCAGTTTGCTGTATCAGACCATGGTAGATCCGAGACTATTACTCCCTGCAATACTCAGATTGCTTTACCAGACATGTTTGATCCGAGACTATTATCCCTGCAATACTCAGATTATTACTCCCTGCAATACTCAGATTGCTGTATCAGACCATGATTGATCCGAGACTATTACTCCCTGCAATACTCAGATTGCTGTACCAGACCATGATTGATCAGAGACTATTACTCCCTGCAATACTCCGATTGCTGTACCAGACCATGAATAATCCGAGACTATTATCCCTGCAATGCTCAGATTGCTGTACCAGACCATGATTGATCCGAGACTATTATCCCTGCAATACTCAGATTGCTGTATCAGACCACGATGGATCCGGGACTATTCTCCCTGCAATACTCAGATTATTACTCCCTGCAATACTCAGATGGCTGTACCAGACCATGATTGATCCGAGGCTATTATGCCTGCAATACTCAGATTTCGGTATCAGACCATGTTTGATCCGAGACTATTATCCCTGCAATACTCAGAGTATTACTCCCTGCAATACTCAGATTGCTGTATCAGACCATGATTGATCCGAGACTATTACTCCCTGCAATACTCAGATTACTGTATCAGACCATGGTTGATCTGAGACTATTAATCCCTGCAATACTCAGATTGCTGTATCAGACCATGATTGATCCAAGACTATTACTCCCTGCAATACTCAGATTGCTGTATCAGACCACGGTTTATCCGAGACTATTACTCCCTGCAATACTCAGATTGCTGTATCAGACCATGGGTGATCCGAGTCTATTACTCCCTGCAATACTCAGATTGCTGTACCAGACCATGATTGATCCGAGACTATTATCCCTACAATACTCAGATTGCTGTATCAGACCATGATTGATCCGAGAGTATTATCCCTGCAATACTCAGATTATTACTCCCTGCAATACTCACATTGCTGTATCAGACCATGATTGATCCAAGACTATTACTGCCTGCAATACTCAGATTGCTGTACCAGACCATGATTGATCCGAGACTATTACTCCCTGCATACTCAGATTGCTGTACCTTACCATGATTGATCCGAGACTATTACTCCCTGCAATACTCAGATTGCTGTACCAGAGCATGATTGATCCGAAACTATTGTCCCTGCAATACTCAGATTGCTGTATCAGACCACAATTGATCCGAGACTATTATCCCTGCAATACTCAGATTATTACTCCCTGCAATACTCAGATTGCTGTACCAGACCATGATTGATCCGAGACTATTACTCCCAGCAATACTCAGATTGCTGTATCAGTCCATGATTATTCCGAGACTATTACTCCCTGCAATACTCAGATTGCTGTATCAGACCATTATTGATCCGAGACTATTACTCCCTGCAATACTCAGATTGCTGTACCAGACCATGATGGATCTGAGACTATTATCCCTGCAATACTCAGATTACTGTATCAGACCATGATTGATCCGAGACTATTATGACTGCAATACTCAGATTATTACTCCCTGCAATACTCAGATTGCTGTATCAGACCATGATTGATCCGAGACTATTACTGCCTGCAATACTCAGATTGCTGTACCAGACCATGATTGATCAGAGACTATTACTCCCTGCAATACTCCGATTGCTGTACCAGACCATGATTAATCCGAGACTATTATCCCTGCAATGCTCAGATTGCTGTACCAGACCATGATTGATCCGAGACTATTATCCCTGCAATACTCAGATTATTACTCCCTGCAAAACTCAGATTGCTGTATCAGACCATGATTGATCCGAGACTATTACTCCCTGCAATACTCAGATTGCTGTATCAGACCATGGTTGATCCGAGACTATTACTCCCTGCAATACTCAGATTGCTGTATCAGACCATGGTTGATCCGAGACTATTACTCCCTGCAATACTCAGATTGCTGTACCAGACCATGATTGATCCGAGACTATTACTCCCTGCAATACACAGATTGCTGTATCAGACCATGATTGATCCGAGACTATTACTCCCTGCAATACTCAGATTGCTGTATCAGACCATTGGTGATCCGAGACTATTACTCCCTGAAATACACAGATTGCTGTATCAGACCATGGTTGATCCGAGACTATTACTCTCTGCAATACTCAGATTGCTGTATCAGACCGTGGTTGATCCGAGACTATTATTCCCTGCAATACTCAGATTGCTGTATCAGACCATGGTTGATCCGAGACTATTACTCCCTGCAATACTCAGATTGCTGTACCAGACCATGTTTGATCCGAGACTATTATCCCTGCAATACTCAGATTATTACTCCCTGCAATACTCAGATTGCTGTACCAGACCATGATTGATCCGAGACTATTACTCCCTGCAATATTCAGATTGCTGTACCAGACCATGATTGATCTGAGACAATTACTCCCTGCAATACTCAGATTGCTGTATCAGACCATGATTGATCCGAGACTATTACTCCCTGCATACTCAGATTGCTGTACATTACCATGATTGATCCGAGACTATTACTCCCTGCAATACTCAGATTGCTGTACCAGAGCATGATTGATCCGAAACTATTGTCCCTGCAATACTCAGATTGCTGTATCAGACCATAATTGATCCGAGACTATTATCCCTGCAATACTCAGATTATTACTCCCTGCAATACTCAGATTGCTGTACCAGACCATGATTGATCCGAGACTATTACTTCCAGCAATACTCAGATTACTGTATCAGTCCATGATTATTCCGAGACTATTACTCCCTGCAATACTCAGATTGCTGTATCAGACCATTATTGATCCGAGACTATTACTCCCTGCAATACTCAGATTGCTGTACCAGACCATGATGGATCTGAGACTATTATCCCTGCAATACTCAGATTGCTGTATCAGACCATGATTGATCCGAGACTATTATCCCTGCAATACTCAGATTATTACTCCCTGCAATACTCAGATTGCTGTATCGGACCATGACTGATCCGAGACTATTACTGCCTGCAATACTCCGATTGCTGTACCAGACCATGATTAATCCGAGACTATTACTCCCTGCAATACTCAGATTGCTGTATCAGACCATGGTTGATCCGAGACTATTACTCCCTACAATACTCAGATTGCTGTATCAGACCATGGTTGATCCGAGACTATTACTCCCTGCAATACTCAGATTGCTGTACCAGACCATGATTGATCCGAGACTATTATTCCCTACAATACGAAGTTTGCTTTATCAGACCATGATTGATCCAAGACTATTACTCCCTGCAATACTCAGATTGCTGTATCAGACCATTGTTGATCCGAGACTATTACTCCCTGCAATACTCAAATTGCTGTACCAGACCATGGTTGATCCGAGACTATTACTCCCTGCAATACTCAGATTGCTGTACCAGAACATGATTGATCCGAGACTATTATCCCTGCAATGCTCAGATTATTACTCCCTGCAATACTCAGATTGCTGTACCAGACCATGATTGATCTGAGACTATTACTCCCTGCATACTCAGATTGCTGTACCAGACCAAGATTGATCCGAGACTATTATCCCTGCAATACTCAGATTGCTGTATCAGACCACGATTGATCCGGGACTATTGTCCCTGCAATACTCAGATGTCTGTACCAGACCATGATTGATCCGAGGCTATTATCCCTGCAATACTCAGATTATTACTCCCTGCAATACTCAGATTGCTGTATCAGACCATGATTGATCCGAGACTATTACTCCCTGCAATTCTCAGATTGCTGTATCAGAGCATGATTGATCCAAGACTATTACTCCCTGCAATACTCAGATTGCTGTATCAGACCATGGTTGATCCAAGACTATTACTCCCTGCAATACTCAGATTGCTGTATCAGACCATGATTGATCCAGGACTATTACTTCCTGCAATACTCAGATTGCTGTACCAGACCATGATTGGTCCGAGACTATTACTCTCTGCAATGCTAATATTGCTGTACCAGAACATAATTGATCCGAGACTATTACTCCCTGCAATACTCAGATTGCTGTACCAGACCATGATTGATCCAAGACTATTACTCCCTGCAATACTCAGATTGCTGTACCAGACCATGATTGATCCGAGACTATTACTCTCTGCAATACTCAGATTGCTGTATCAGACCATGATTGATCCGAGACTATTATCCCTGCAATACTCAGATTATTACTCCCTGCAATACTCAGATGTCTGTAACAGACCATGATTGATCCGAGGCTATTATCCCTGCAATACTCAGATTTCGGTATCAGACCATGTTTGATCCGAGACTATTATCCCTGCAATACTCAGATTATTACTCCCTGCAATACTCAGATTGCTGTATCAGACCATGATTGATCCGAGACTATTACTCCCTGCAATTCTCAGATTGCTGTATCCGACCATGGTTGATCCCAGACTATTACTCCCTGCAATACTCAGATTGCTGTATCAGAGCATGATTGATCCAAGACTATTACTCCCTGCAATACTCAGATTGCTGTATCAGACCATGGTTGATCCAAGACTATTACTCCCTGCAATACTCAGATTGCTGTATCAGACCATGATTGATCCAGGACTATTACTTCCTGCAATACTCAGATTGCTGTACCAGACCATGATTGGTCCGAGACTATTACTCTCTGCAATGCTAATATTGCTGTACCAGAACATAATTGATCCGAGACTATTACTCCCTGCATTACTCAGATTGCTGTACCAGACCATGATTGATCCAAGACTATTACTCCCTGCAATACTCAGATTGCTGTACCAGACCATGATTGATCCGAGACTATTACTCTCTGCAATACTCAGATTGCTGTATCAGACCATGATTGATCCGAGACTATTATCCCTGCAATACTCAGATTATTACTCCCTGCAAAACTCAGATTGCTGTATCAGACCATGATTGATCCGAGACTATTACTCCCTGCAATACTCAGATTGCTGTATCAGACCATGGTTGATCCGAGACTATTACTCCCTGCAATACTCAGATTGCTGTACCAGACCATGATTGATCCGAGACTATTACTCCCTGCAATACACAGATTGCTGTATCAGACCATGATTGATCCGAGACTATTACTCCCTGCAATACTCAGATTGCTGTATCAGACCATTGGTGATCCGAGACTATTACTCCCTGCAATACTCAGATTGCTGTATCAGACCATGGTTGATCCGAGACTATTACTCCCTGCAATGCTCAGATTGCTGTATCAGACCATGGTTGATCCGAGACTATTATTCCCTGCAATACTCAGATTGCTGTATCAGACCATGGTTGATCCGAGACTATTACTCCCTGCAATACTCGGATTGCGTTACCAGACATGTTTGATCCGAGACTATTATCCCTGCAATACTCAGATTATTACTCCCTGCAATACTCAGATTGCTGTATCAGACCATGATTGATCCGAGACTATTACTCCCTGCAATACTCAGATTGCTGTACCAGACCATGATTGATCAGAGACTATTACTCCCTGCAATACTCCGATTGCTGTACCAGACCATGATTAATCCGAGACTATTATCCCTGCAATGCTCAGATTGCTGTACCAGACCATGATTGATCCGAGACTATTATCCCTGCAATACTCAGATTGCTGTATCAGACCACGATGGATCCGGGACTATTCTCCCTGCAATACTCAGATTATTACTCCCTGCAATGCTCAGATGGCTGTACCAGACCATGATTGATCCGAGGCTATTATGCCTGCAATACTCAGATTTCGGTATCAGACCATGGTTGATCTGAGACTATTACTCCCTGCAATACTCAGATTGCTGTATCAGACCATGATTGATCCAAGACTATTACTCCCTGCAATACTCAGATTGCTGTATCAGACCATGGTTGATCCAAGACTATTACTCCCTGCATTACTCCGATTTCTGTATCAGACCACGGTTTATCCGAGACTATTACTCCCTGCAATACTCAGATTGCTGTATCAGACCATGGGTGATCCGAGTCTATTACTCCCCGCAATACTCAGATTGCTGTACCAGACCATGATTGATCCGAGACTATTATCCCTACAATACTCAGATTGCTGTATCAGACCATGATTGATCCGAGAGTATTATCCCTGCAATACTCAGATTATTACTCCCTGCAATACTCACATTGCTGTATCAGACCATGATTGATCCAAGACTATTACTGCCTGCAATACTCAGATTGCTGTATCAGACCATGATTGATCCGAGACTATTACTCCCTGCATACTCAGATTGCTGTAACTTACCATGATTGATCCGAGACTATTACTCCCTGCAATACTCAGATTGCTGTACCAGAGCATGATTGATCCGAAACTATTGACCCTGCAATACTCAGATTGCTGTATCAGACCACAATTGATCCGAGACTATTATCCCTGCAATACTCAGATTATTACTCCCTGCAATACTCAGATTGCTGTACCAGACCATGATTGATCCGAGACTATTACTCCCAGCAATGCTCAGATTCCTGTATCAGTCCATGATTATTCCGAGACTATTACTCCCTGCAATACTCAGATTGCTGTATCAGACCATTATTGATCCGAGACTATTACTCCCTGCAATACTCAGATTGCTCTACCAGACCATGATGGATCTGAGACTATTATCCCTGCAATACTCAAATTGCTGTATCAGTCCATGTTTGATCCGAGACTATTACTCCCTGCAATACTCAGATTGCTGTATCAGACCATGATTGATCCGAGACTATTACTCCCTGCAATACTCAAATTGCTGTATCAGTCCATGATTGATCCGAGACTATTACTCCGTGCAATACTCAGATTGCTGTATCAGACCATGGTTGATCCGAGACTATTACTCCCTGCAATACTCAGATTGCTGTATCAGACCATGGTTGATCCGAGACTATTACTCCCTGCAATACTCAGATTGCTGTACCAGACCATGATTGATCCGAGACTATTACACCCTGCAATACTCAGATTGCTGTATCAGACCATGATATTTCCGAGACTATTATTCCCTGCAATGCTCAGATTGCTGTATCAGACCATTGTTGATCCGAGACTATTACTCCCTGCAATACTCAGATTGCTGTATCAGACCATGGTTGATCCGAGACTATTATTCCCTGCAATACTCAGATTGCTGTATCAGACCATGGTTGATCCGAGACTATTACTCCCTGCAATACTCAGATTGCTGTACCAGACCATGATTGATCCGAGACTATTATCCCTGCAATACTCAGATTATTACTCCCTGCAATTCTCAGATTGCTGTACCAGACCATGATTGATCTGAGACTATTACTCCCTGCATACTCAGATTGCTGTACCAGACCAAGATTGATCCGAGACTATTATCCCTGCAATACTCAGATTGCTGTATCAGACCACGATTGATCCGGGACTGTTGTCCCTGCAATACTCAGATTATTACTCCCTGCAATACTCAGATTGCTGTACCAGACCATGATTGATCCCAGACTATTACTCCCTGCAATACTCAGATGTCTGTACCAGACCATGATTGATGCGAGGCTATTATCCCTGCAATACTCAGATTTCGGTATCAGACCATGTTTGATCCGCGACTATTATCCCTGCAATACTCAGATTATTACTCCCTGCAATACTCAGATTGCTGTATCAGACCATGATTGATCCCAGACTATTACTCCCTGCAATTCTCAGATTGTTGTATCAGACCATGGTTGATCCCAGACTATTACTCCCTGCAATACTCAGATTGCTGTATCAGAGCATGATTGATCCAAGACTATTACTCCCTGCAATACTCAGATTGCTGTATCAGACCATGGTTGATCCAAGACTATTACTCCCTGCAATACTCAGATTGCTGTATCAGACCATGATTGATCCAGGACTATTACTTCCTGCAATACTCAGATTGCTGTACCAGACCATGATTGGTCCGAGACTATTACTCTCTGCAATACTAATATTGCTGTACCAGAACATAATTGATCCGAGACTATTACTCCCTGCAATACTCAGATTGCTGTACCAGACCATGATTGATCCAAGACTATTACTCCCTGCAATACTCAGATTGCTGTACCAGACCATGATTGATCCGAGACTATTACTCTCTGCAATACTCAGATTGCTGTATCAGACCATGATTGATCCGAGACTATTATCCCTGCAATACTCAGATTATTACTCCCTGCAAAACTCAGATTGCTGTATCAGACCATGATTGATCCGAGACTATTACTCCCTGCAATACTCAGATTGCTGTATCAGACCATGGTTGATCCGAGACTATTACTCCCTGCAATACTCAGATTGCTGTATCAGACTATGGTTGATCCGAGACTATTTCTCCCTGCAATACTCAGATTGCTGTACCAGACCATGATTGATCCGAGACTATTACTCCCTGCAATACACAGATTGCTGTATCAGACCATGATTGATCCGAGACTATTATCCCTGCAATACTCAGATTGCTGTATCAGACCATTGGTGATCCGAGACTATTACTCCCTGCAATACTCAGATTGCTGTATCACACCATGGTTGATCCGAGACTATTACTCTCTGCAATACTCAGATTGCTGTATCAGACCATGGTTGATCCGAGACTATTATTCCCTGCAATACTCAGATTGCTGTATCAGACCATGGTTGATCCGAGACTATTACTCCCTGCAATACTCGGATTTCTTTACCAGACATGTTTGATCCGAGACTATTATCCCTGCAATACTCAGATTATTACTCCCTGCAATACTCAGATTGCTGTATCAGACCATGATTGATCCGAGACTATTACTCCCTGCAATACTCAGATTGCTGTACCAGACCATGATTGATCAGAGACTATTACTCCCTGCAATACTCCGATTCCTGTACCAGACCATGATTAATCCGAGCCTATTATCCCTGCAATGCTCAGATTGCTGTACCAGACCATGATTGATCCGAGACTATTATCCCTGCAATACTCAGATTGCTGTATCAGACCACGATGGATCCGGGACTATTCTCCCTGCAATACTCAGATTATTACTCCCTGCAATACTCAGATGGCTGTACCAGACCATGATTGATCCGAGGCTATTATGCCTGCAATACTCAGATTTCGGTATCAGACCATGTTTGATCCGAGACTATTATCCCTGCAATACTCAGATTACTGTATCAGACCATGGTTGATCTGAGACTATTACTCCCTGCAATACTCAGATTGCTGTATCAGACCATGATTGATCCAAGACTATTACTCCCTGCAATACTCAGATTGCTGTACCAGACCATGATTGATCCGAGACTATTACTCTCTGCAATACTCAGATTGCTGTATCAGACCATGATTGATCCGAGACTATTATCCCTGCAATACTCAGATTATTACTCCCTGCAAAACTCAGATTGCTGTATCAGACCATGATTGATCCGAGACTATTACTCCCTGCAATACTCAGATTGCTGTATCAGACCATGGTTGATCCGAGACTATTACTCCCTGCAATACTCAGATTGCTGTATCAGACCATGGTTGATCCGAGACTATTACTCCCTGCAATACTCAGATTGCTGTACCAGACCATGATTGATCCGAGACTATTACTCCCTGCAATACACAGATTGCTGTATCAGACCATGATTGATCCGAGACTATTATCCCTGCAATACTCAGATTGCTGTATCAGACCATTGGTGATCCGAGACTATTACTCCCTGCAATACTCAGATTGCTGTATCAGACCATGGTTGATCCGAGACTATTACTCTCTGCAATACTCAGATTGCTGTATCAGACCATGGTTGATCCGAGACTATTATTCCCTGCAATACTCAGATTGCTGTATCAGACCATGGTTGATCCGAGACTATTACTCCCTGCAATACTCGGATTGCTTTACCAGACATGTTTGATCCGAGACTATTATCCCTGCAATACTCAGATTATTACTCCCTGCAATACTCAGATTGCTGTATCAGACCATGATTGATCCGAGACTATTACTCCCTGCAATACTCAGATTGCTGTACCAGACCATGATTGATCAGAGACTATTACTCCCTGCAATACTCCGATTGCTGTACCAGACCATGATTAATCCGAGACTATTATCCCTGCAATGCTCAGATTGCTGTACCAGACCATGATTGATCCGAGACTATTATCCCTGCAATACTCAGATTATTACTCCCTGCAAAACTCAGATTGCTGTATCAGACCATGATTGATCCGAGACTATTACTCCCTGCAATACTCAGATTGCTGTATCAGACCATGGTTGATCCGAGACTATTACTCCCTGCAATACTCAGATTGCTGTATCAGACCATGGTTGATCCGAGACTATTACTCCCTGCAATACTCAGATTGCTGTACCAGACCATGATTGATCCGAGACTATTACTCCCTGCAATACACAGATTGCTGTATCAGACCATGATTGATCCGAGACTCTTACTCCCTGCAATACTCAGATTGCTGTATCAGACCATTGGTGATCCGAGACTATTACTCCCTGAAATACTCAGATTGCTGTATCAGACCATGGTTGATCCGAGACTATTACTCTCTGCAATACTCAGATTGCTGTATCAGACCATGGTTGATCCGAGACTATTACTCCCTGCAATACTCAGATTGCTGTACCAGAACATGTTTGATCCGAGACTATTATCCCTGCAATACTCAGATTATTACTCCCTGCAATACTCAGATTGCTGTACCAGATCATGATTGATCCGAGACTATTACTCCCTGCAATATTCAGATTGCTGTACCAGACCATGATTGATCTGAGACTATTACTCCCTGCAATGCTCAGATTGCTGTATCAGACCATGATTGATCCGAGACTATTACTCCCTGCAATACTCAGATTGCTGTACCAGACCATGATGGATCTGAGACTATTATCCCTGCAATACTCAGATTGCTGTATCAGACCATGATTGATCCGAGACTATTATCCCTGCAATACTCAGATTATTACGCCCTGCAATACTCAGATTGCTGTATCAGACCATGATTGATCCGAGACTATTACTGTCTGCAATACTCAGATTGCTGTACCAGACCATGATTGATCAGAGACTATTACTCCCTGCAATACTCCGATTGCTGTACCAGACCATGATTAATCCGAGACTATTATCCCTGCAATGCTCAGATTGCTGTACCAGACCATGATTGATCCGAGACTATTATCCCTGCAATACTCAGATTGCTGTATCAGACCACGATGGATCCGGGACTATTCTCCCTGCAATACTCAGATTATTACTCCCTGCAATACTCAGATGCCTGTACCACACCATGATTGATCCGAGGCTATTATGCCTGCAATACTCAGATTTCGGTATCAGACCATGTTTGATCCGAGACTATTATCCCTGCAATACTCAGAGTATTACTCCCTGCAATACTCAGATTGCTGTATCAGACCATGATTGATCCGAGACTATTACTCCCTGCAATACTCAGATTACTGTATCAGACCATGGTTGATCTGAGACTATTACTCCCTGCAATACTCAGATTGCTGTATCAGACCATGATTGATCCAAGACTATTACTCCCTGCAATACTCAGATTGCTGTATCAGACCATGGATGATCCAAGACTATTACTCCCTGCAATACTCAGATTTCTGTATCAGACCACGGTTTATCCGAGACTATTACTCCCTGCAATACTCAGATTGCTGTATCAGACCATGGGTGATCCGAGTCTATTACTCCCTGCAATACTCAGATTGCTGTACCAGACCATGATTGATCCGAGACTATTATCCCTACAATACTCAGATTGCTGTATCAGACCATGATTGATCCGAGAGTATTATCCCTGCAATACTCAGATTATTACTCCCTGCAATACTCACATTGCTGTATCAGACCATGATTGATCCAAGACTATTACTGCCTGCAATACTCAGATTGCTGTACCAGACCATGATTGATCCGAGACTATTACTCCCTGCATACTCAGATTGCTCTATCTTACCATGATTGATCCGAGACTATTACTCCCTGCAATACTCAGATTGCTGTACCGGAGCATGATTGATCCGAAACTATTGTCCCTGCAATACTCAGATTGCTGTATCAGACCATAATTGATCCGAGACTATTATCCCTGCAATACTCAGATTATTACTCCCTGCAATACTCAGATTGCTGTACCAGACCATGATTGATCCGAGACTATTACTCCCAGCAATACTCAGATTGCTGTATCAGTCCATGATTATTCCGAGACTATTACTCCCTGCAATACTCAGATTGCTGTATCAGACCATTATTGATCCGAGACTATTACTCCCTGCAATACTCAGATTGCTGTACCAGACCATGATGGATCTGAGACTATTATCCCTGCAATACTCAGATTGCTGTATCAGACCATGATTGATCCGAGACTATTACTCCCTGCAATACTCAGATTGCTGTACCAGACCATGATTGATCAGAGACTATTACTCCCTGCAATACTCCAATTACTGTACCAGACCATGATTAATCCGAGACTATTATCCCTGCAATGCTCAGATTGCTGTACCAGACCATGGTTGATCTGAGACTATTACTCCCTGCAATACTCAGATTGCTGTATCAGACCATGATTGATCCAAGACTATTACTCCCTGCAATACTCCGATTGCTGTATCAGACCATGGTTGATCCAAGACTATTACTCCCTGCAATACTCAGATTTCTGTATCAGACCACGGTTTATCCGAGACTATTACTCCCTGCAATACTCAGATTGCTGTATCAGACCATGGGTGATCCGAGTCTATTACTCCCTGCATTACTCAGATTGCTGTACCAGACCATGATTGATCCGAGACTATTATCCCTACAATACTCAGATTGCTGTATCAGACCATGATTGATCCGAGAGTATTATCCCTGCAATACTCAGATTATTACTCCCTGCAATACTCACATTGCTGTATCAGACCATGATTGATCCAAGACTATTACTGCCTGCAATACTCAGATTGCTGTACCAGACCATGATTGATCCGAGACTATTACTCCCTGCATACTCAGATTGCTCTATCTTACCATGATTGATCCGAGACTATTACTCCCTGCAATACTCAGATTGCTGTACCAGACCATGATTGATCCGAGACTATTACTCTCTGCAATACTCAGATTGCTGTATCAGACCATGATTGATCCGAGACTATTATCCCTGCAATACTCAGATTATTACTCCCTGCAATACTCAGATGTCTGTACCAGACCATGATTGATCCGAGGCTATTATCTCTGCAATACTCAGATTTCGGTATCAGACCATGTTTGATCCGAGACTATTATCCCTGCAATACTCAGATTATTACACCCTGCAATACTCAGATTGCTGTATCAGACCATGATTGATCCGAGACTATTACTCCCTGCAATTCTCAGATTGCTGTATCCGACCATGGTTGATCCCAGACTATTACTCCCTGCAATACCCAGATTGCTGTATCAGAGCATGATTGATCCAAGACTATTACTCCCTGCAATACTCAGATTGCTGTATCAGACCATGATTGATCCAGGACTATTACTTCCTGCAATACTCAGATTGCTGTACCAGACCATGATTGGTCCGAGACTATTACTCTCTGCAATGCTAATATTGCTGTACCAGAACATAATTGATCCGAGACTATTACTCCCTGCAATACTCAGATTGCTGTACCAGACCATGATTGATCCAAGACTATTACTCCCTGCAATACTCAGATTGCTGTACCAGACCATGATTGATCCGAGACTATTACTCTCTGCAATACTCAGATTGCTGTATCAGACCATGATTGATCCGAGACTATTATCCCTGCAATACTCAGATTATTACTCCCTGCAAAACTCAGATTGCTGTATCAGACCATGATTGATCCGAGACTATTACTCCCTGCAATACTCAGATTGCTGTATCAGACCATGGTTGATCCGAGACTATTACTCCCTACAATACTCAGATTGCTGTACCAGACCATGATTGATCCGAGACTATTACTCCCTGCAATACACAGATTGCTGTATCAGACCATGATTGATCCGAGACTATTACTCCCTGCAATACTCAGATTGCTGTATCAGACCATTGGTGATCCGAGACTATTACTCCCTGCAATACTCAGATTGCTGTATCAGACCATGGTTGATCCGAGACTATTACTCCCTGCAATGCTCAGATTGCTGTATCAGACCATGGTTGATCCGAGACTATTATTCCCTGCAATACTCAGATTGCTGTATCAGACCATGATTGATCCGAGACTATTACTCCCTGCAATACTCAGATTGCTGTACCAGCCCATGATTGATCCGAGACTATTATCCCTACAATACTCAGATTGCTGTATCAGACCATGATTGATCCGAGTAGTATTATCCCTGCAATACTCAGATTATTACTCCCTGCAATACTCACATTGCTGTATCAGACCATGATTGATCCAAGACTATTACTGCCTGCAATACTCAGATTGCTGTACCAGACCATGATTGATCCGAGACTATTACTCCCTGCATACTCAGATTGCTCTATCTTACCATGATTGATCCGAGACTATTACTCCCTGCAATACTCAGATTGCTGTACCGGAGCATGATTGATCCGAAACTATTGTCCCTGCAATACTCAGATTGCTGTATCAGACCATAATTGATCCGAGACTATTATCCCTGCAATACTCAGATTATTACTCCCTGCAATACTCAGATTGCTGTACCAGACCATGATTGATCCGAGACTATTACTCCCAGCAATACTCAGATTGCTGTATCAGTCCATGATTATTCCGAGACTATTACTCCCTGCAATACTCAGATTGCTGTATCAGACCATTATTGATCCGAGACTATTACTCCCTGCAATACTCAGATTGCTGTACCAGACCATGATGGATCTGAGACTATTATCCCTGCAATACTCAGATTGCTGTATCAGACCATGATTGATCCGAGACTATTACTCCCTGCAATACTCAGATTGCTGTACCAGACCATGATTGATCAGAGACTATTACTCCCTGCAATACTCCATTTACTGTAAAAGACCATGATTAATCCGAGACTATTATCCCTGCAATGCTCAGATTGCTGTACCAGACCATGGTTGATCTGAGACTATTACTCCCTGCAATACTCAGATTGCTGTATCAGACCATGATTGATCCAAGACTATTACTCCCTGCAATACTCAGATTGCTGTATCAGACCATGGTTGATCCAAGACTATTACTCCCTGCAATACTCAGATTTCTGTATCAGACCACGGTTTATCCGAGACTATTACTCCCTGCAATACTCAGATTGCTGTATCAGACCATGGGTGATCCGAGTCTATTACTCCCTGCAATACTCAGATTGCTGTACCAGACCATGATTGATCCGAGACTATTATCCCTACAATACTCAGATTGCTGTATCAGACCATGATTGATCCGAGAGTATTATCCCTGCAATACTCAGATTATTACTCCCTGCAATACTCACATTGCTGTATCAGACCATGATTGATCCAAGACTATTACTGCCTGCAATACTCAGATTGCTGTACCAGACCATGATTGATCCGAGACTATTACTCCCTGCATACTCAGATTGCTCTATCTTACCATGATTGAACCGAGACTATTACTCCCTGCAATACTCAGATTGCTGTACCAGAGCATGATTGATCCGAAACTATTGTCCCTGCAATACTCAGATTGCTGTATCAGACCATAATTGATCCGAGACTATTATCCCTGCAATACTCAGATTATTACTCCCTGCAATACTCAGATTGCTGTACCACACCATGATTGATCCGAGACTATTACTCCCAGCAATACTCAGATTGCTGTATCAGTCCATGATTATTCCGAGACTATTACTCCCTGCAATACTCAGATTGCTGTATCAGACCATTATTGATCCGAGACTATTACTCCCTGCAATACTCAGATTGCTGTACCAGACCATGATGGATCTGAGACTATTATCCCTGCAATACTCAGATTGCTGTATCAGACCATGATTGATCCGAGACTATTATCCCTGCAATACTCAGATTATTACTCCCTGCAATACTCAAATTGCTGTATCAGACCATGATTGATCCGAGACTATTACTCCCTGCAATACTCAGATTGCTGTACCAGACCATGATTGATCAGAGACTATTACTCCCTGCAATACTCCAATTACTGTACCAGACCATGATTATTCCGAGACTATTATCCCTGCAATGCTCAGATTGCTGTACCAGACCATGATTGATTCGAGACTATTATCCCTGCAATACTCAGATTGCTGTATCAGACCACGTTGGATCCGGGACTATTCTCCCTGCAATACTCAGATTATTACTCCCTGCAAAACTCAGATTGCTGTATCAGACCATGATTGATCTGAGACTATTACTCCCTGCAATACTCAGATTGCTGTATCAGACCATGGTTGATCCGAGACTATTACTCCCTGCAATACTCAGATTGCTGTATCAGACCATGGTTGATCCGAGACTATTACTCCCTGCAATACTCAGATTGCTGTACCAGACCATGATTGATCCGAGACTATTACTCCCTGCAATACACAGATTGCTGTATCAGACCATGGTTGATCCGAGACTATTACTCTCTGCAATACTCAGATTGCTGTATCAGACCATGGTTGATCCGAGACTATTATTCCCTGCAATACTCAGATTGCTGTATCAGACCATGGTTGATCCGAGACTATTACTCCCTGCAATACTCAGATTGCTGTACCAGAACATGTTTGATCCGAGACTATTATCCCTGCAATACTCAGATTATTACTCCCTGCAATATTCAGATTGCTGTACCAGACCATGATTGATCCGAGACTATTACTCCCTGCAATATTCAGATTGCTGTACCAGACCATGATTGATCTGAGACTATTACTCCCTGCAATACTCAGATTGGTGTATCAGACCATGATTGATCCGAGACTATTACTCCCTGCAATACTCAGATTGCTGTACCAGACCATGATGGATCTGAGACTATTATCCCTGCAATACTCAGATTGCTGTATCAGACCATGATTGATCCGAGACTATTATCCCTGCAATACTCAGATTATTACGCCCTGCAATACTCAGATTGCTGTATCAGACCATGATTGATCCGAGACTATTATCCCTGCAATACTCAGATTATTACGCCCTGCAATACTCAGATTGCTGTATCAGACCATGATTGATCCGAGACTATTACTGTCTGCAATACTCAGATTGCTGTACCAGACCATGATTGATCAGAGACTATTACTCCCTGCAATACTCCGATTGCTGTACCAGACCATGATTAATCCGAGACTATTATCCCTGCAATGCTCAGATTGCTGTACCAGACCATGATTGATCCGAGACTATTATCCCTGCAATACTCAGATTGCTGTATCAGACCACGATGGATCCGGGACTATTCTCCCTGCAATACTCAGATTATTACTCCCTGCAATACTCAGATGGCTGTACCAGACCATGATTGATCCGAGGCTATTATGCCTGCAATACTCAGATTTCGGTATCAGACCATGTTTGATCCGAGACTATTATCCCTGCAATACTCAGAGTATTACTCCCTGCAATACTCAGATTGCTGTATCAGACCATGATTGATCCGAGACTATTACTCCCTGCAATACTCAGATTACTGTATCAGACCATGGTTGATCTGAGACTATTACTCCCTGCAATACTCAGATTGCTGTATCAGACCATGATTGATCTAAGACTATTACTCCCTGCAATACTCAGATTGCTGTATCAGACCATGGTTGATCCAAGACTATTACTCCCTGCAATACTCAGATTTCTGTATCAGACCACGGTTTATCCGAGACTATTACTCCCTGCAATACTCAGATTGCTGTATCAGACCATGGGTGATCCGAGTCTATTACTCCCTGCAATACTCAGATTGCTGTACCAGACCATGATTGATCCGAGACTATTATCCCTACAATACTCAGATTGCTGTATCAGACCATGATTGATCCGAGAGTATTATCACTGCAATACTCAGATTATTACTCCCTGCAATACTCACATTGCTGTATCAGACCATGATTGATCCAAGACTATTACTGCCTGCAATACTCAGATTGCTGTACCAGACCATGATTGATCCGAGACTATTACTCCCCGCATACTCAGATTGCTCTATCTTACCATGATTGATCCGAGACTATTACTCCCTGCAATACTCAGATTGCTGTACCGGAGCATGATTGATCCGAAACTATTGTCCCTGCAATACTCAGATTGCTGTATCAGACCATAATTGATCCGAGACTATTATCCCTGCAATACTCAGATTATTACTCCCTGCAATACTCAGATTGCTGTACCAGACCATGATTGATCCGAGACTATTACTCCCAGCAATACTCAGATTGCTGTATCAGTCCATGATTATTCCGAAACTATTACTCACTGCAATACTCAGATTGCTGTATCAGACCATTATTGATCCGAGACTATTACTCCCTGCAATACTCAGATTGCTGTACCAGACCATGATGGATCTGAGACTATTATCCCTGCAATACTCAGATTGCTGTATCAGACCATGATTGATCCGAGACTATTACTCCCTGCAATACTCAGATTGCTGTACCAGACCATGATTGATCAGAGACTATTACTCCCTGCAATACTCCAATTACTGTACCAGACCATGATTAATCCGAGACTATTATCCCTGCAATGCTCAGATTGCTGAACCAGACCATGGTTGATCTGAGACTATTACTCCCTGCAATACTCAGATTGCTGTATCAGACCATGATTGATCCAAGACTATTACTCCCTGCAATACTCAGATTGCGGTATCAGACCATGGTTGATCCAAGACTATTACTCCCTGCAATACTCAGATTTCTGTATCAGACCACGGTTTATCCGAGACTATTACTCCCTGCAATACTCAGATTGCTGTATCAGACCATGGGTGATCCGAGTCTATTACTCCCTGCGATACTCAGATTGCTGTACCAGACCATGATTGATCCGAGACTATTATCCCTACAATACTCAGATTGCTGTATCAGACCATGATTGATCCGAGAGTATTATCCCTGCAATACTCAGATTATTACTCCCTGCAATACTCACATTGCTGTATCAGACCATGATTGATCCAAGACTATTACTGCCTGCAATACTCAGATTGCTGTACCAGACCATGATTGATCCGAGACTATTACTCCCTGCATACTCAGATTGCTCTATCTTACCATGATTGATCCGAGACTATTACTCCCTGCAATACTCAGATTTCTGTATCAGACCACGGTTTATCCGAGACTATTACTCCCTGCAATACTCAGATTGCTGTATCAGACCATAATTGATCCGAGACTATTATCCCTGCAATACTCAGATTATTACTCCCTGCAATACTCAGATTGCTGTACCAGACCATGATTGATCCGAGACTATTACTCCCAGCAATACTCAGATTGCTGTATCAGACCATGATTATTCCGAGACTATTACTCCCTGCAATACTCAGATTGCTGTATCAGACCATTATTGATCCGAGACTATTACTCCCTGCAATACTCAGATTGCTGTACCAGACCATGATGGATCTGAGACTATTATCCCTGCAATACTCAGATTGCTGTATCAGACCATGATTGATCCGAGACTATTATCCCTGCAATACTCAGATTATTACTCCCTGCAATACTCAAATTGCTGTATCAGACCATGATTGATCCGAGACTATTATTCCCTGCAATACTCAGATTGCTGTACCAGACCATGATTGATCAGAGACTATTACTCCCTGCAATACTCCAATTACTGTACCAGACCATGATTATTCCGAGACTATTATCCCTGCAATGCTCAGATTGCTGTACCAGACCATGATTGATTCGAGACTATTATCCCTGCAATACTCAGATTGCTGTATCAGACCACGATGGATCCGGGACTATTCTCCCTGCAATACTCAGATTCTTACTCCCTGCAATACTCAGATGGCTGTACCAGACCATGATTGATCCGAGGCTATTATGCCTGCAATACTCAGATTTCGGTATCAGACCATGTTTGATCCGAGACTATTATCCCTGCAATACTCAGAGTATTACTCCCTGCAATACTCAGATTGCTGTATCAGACCATGGTTGATCCGAGACTATTATTCCCTGCAATACTCAGATTGCTGTACCAGACCATGTTTGATCCGAGACTATTATCCCTGCAATACTCAGATTATTACTCCCTGCAATACTCAGATTGCTGTACCAGACCATGATTGATCCGAGACTATTACTCCCTGCAATATTCAGATTGCTGTACCAGACCATGATTGATCTGAGACTATTACTCCCTGCAATACTCAGATTGCTGTATCAGACCATGATTGATCCGAGACTATTACTCCCTGCAATACTCAGATTGCTGTACCAGACCATGATGGATCTGAGACTCTTATCCCTGCAATACTCAGATTGCTGTATCAGACCATGATTGATCCGAGACTATTATCCCTGCAATACTCAGATTATTACGCCCTGCAATACTCAGATTGCTGTATCAGACCATGATTGATCCGAGACTATTACTGTCTGCAATACTCAGATTGCTGTACCAGACCATGATTGATCAGAGACTATTACTCCCTGCAATACTCCGATTGCTGTACCAGACCATGATTAATCCGAGACTATTATCCCTGCAATGCTCAGATTGCTGTACCAGACCATGATTGATCCGAGACTATTATCCCTGCAATACTCAGATTGCTGTATCAGACCACGATGGATCCGGGACTATTCTCCCTGCAATACTCAGATTATTACTCCCTGCAATACTCTGATGGCTGTACCAGACCATGATTGATCCGAGGCTATTATGCCTGCAATACTCAGATTTCGGTATCAGACCATGTTTGATCCGAGACTATTATCCCTGCAATACTCAGAGTATTACTCCCTGCAATACTCAGATTGCTGTATCAGACCATGATTGATCCGAGACTATTACTCCCTGCAATACTCAGATTACTGCATCAGACCATGGTTGATCTGAGACTATTACTCCCTGCAATACTCAGATTGCTGTATCAGACCATGATTGATCCAAGACTATTACTCCCTGCAATACTCAGATTGCTGTATCAGACCATGGTTGATCCAAGACTATTACTCCCTGCAATACTCAGATTGCTGTATCAGACCATGATTGATCCAAGACTATTACTTCCTGCAATACTCAGATTGCTGTACCAGACCATGATTGGTCCGAGACTATTACTCTCTGCAATGCTTATAATGCTGTACCAGAACATAATTGATCCGAGACTATTACTCCCTGCAATACTCAGATTGCTGTACCAGACCATGATTGATCCAAGACTATTACTCCCTGCAATACTCAGATTGCTGCACCAGACCATGATTGATCCGAGACTATTACTCTCTGCAATACTCAGATTGCTGTATCAGACCATGATTGATCCGAGACTATTATCCCTGCAATACTCAGAGTAATACTCCCTGCAATACTCAGATTGCTGTATCAGACCATGGTTGATCCGAGACTATTATTCCCTGCAATACTCAGATTGCTGTACCAGACCATGTTTGATCCGAGACTATTATCCCTGCAATACTCAGATTATTACTCCCTGCAATACTCAGATTGCTGTACCAGACCATGATTGATCCGAGACTATTACTCCCTGCAATATTCAGATTGCTGTACCAGACCATGATTGATCTGAGACTATTACTCCCTGCAATACTCAGATTGCTGTATCAGACCATGATTGATCCGAGACTATTACTCCCTGCAATACTCAGATTGCTGTACCAGACCATGATGGATCTGAGACTCTTATCCCTGCAATACTCAGATTGCTGTATCAGACCATGATTGATCCGAGACTATTATCCCTGCAATACTCAGATTATTACGCCCTGCAATACTCAGATTGCTGTATCAGACCATGATTGATCCGAGACTATTACTGTCTGCAATACTCAGATTGCTGTACCAGACCATGATTGATCAGAGACTATTACTCCCTGCAATACTCCGATTGCTGTACCAGACCATGATTAATCCGAGACTATTATCCCTGCAATGCTCAGATTGCTGTACCAGACCATGATTGATCCGAGACTATTATCCCTGCAATACTCAGATTGCTGTATCAGACCACGATGGATCCGGGACTATTCTCCCTGCAATACTCAGATTATTACTCCCTGCAATACTCAGATGGCTGTACCAGACCATGATTGATCCGAGGCTATTATGCCTGCAATACTCAGATTTCGGTATCAGACCATGTTTGATCCGAGACTATTATCCCTGCAATACTCAGATTACTGTATCAGACCATGGTTGATCTGAGACTATTACTCCCTGCAATACTCAGATTGCTGTATCAGACCATGATTGATCCAAGACTATTACTCCCTGCAATACTCAGATTGCTGTACCAGACCATGATTGATCCGAGACTATTACTCTCTGCAATACTCAGATTGCTGTATCAGAACATGATTGATCCGAGACTATTATCCCTGCAATACTCAGATTATTACTCCCTGCAAAACTCAGATTGCTGTATCAGACCATGATTGATCCGAGACTATTACTCCCTGCAATACTCAGATTGCTGTATCAGACCATGGTTGATCCGAGACTATTACTCCCTGCAATACTCAGATTGCTGTATCAGACCATGGTTGATCCGAGACTATTACTCCCTGCAATACTCAGATTGCTGTACCAGACCATGATTGATCCGAGACTATTACTCCCTGAAATACACAGATTGCTGTATCAGACCATGATTGATCCGAGACTATTATCCCTGCAATACTCAGATTGCTGTATCAGACCATTGGTGATCCGAGACTATTACTCCCTGCAATACTCAGATTGCTGTATCAGACCATGGTTGATCCGAGACTATTACTCTCTGCAATACTCAGATTGCTGTATCAGACCATGGTTGATCCGAGACTATTATTCCCTGCAATACTCAGATTGCTGTATCAGACCATGTTTGATCCGAGACTATTACTCCCTGCAATACTCGGATTGCTTTACCAGACATGTTTGATCCGAGACTATTATCCCTGCAATACTCAGATTATTACTCCCTGCAATACTCAGATTGCTGTATCAGACCATGATTGATCCGAGACTATTACTCCCTGCAATACTCAGATTGCTGTACCAGACCATGACTGATCAGAGACTATTACTCCCTGCAATACTCCGATTGCTGTACCAGACCATGATTAATCCGAGACTATTATCCCTGCAATGCTCAGATTGCTGTACCAGACCATGATTGATCCGAGACTATTATCCCTGCAATACTCAGATTGCTGTATCAGACCACGATGGATCCGGGACTATTCTCCCTGCAATACTCAGATTATTACTCCCTGCAATACTCAGATGGTTGTACCAGACCATGATTGATCCGAGGCTATTATGCCTGCAATACTCAGATTTCGGTATCAGACCATGTTTGATCCGAGACTATTATCCCTGCAATACTCAGATTACTGTATCAGACCATGGTTGATCTGAGACTATTACTCCCTGCAATACTCAGATTGCTGTATCAGACCATGATTGATCCAAGACTATTACTCCCTGCAATACTCAGATTGCTGTATCAGACCATGGTTGATCCAAGACTATTACTCCCTGCAATACTCCGATTTCTGTATCAGACCACGGTTTATCCGAGACTATTACTCCCTGCAATACTCAGATTGCTGTATCAGACCATGGGTGATCCGAGTCTATTACTCCCTGCAATACTCAGATTGCTGTACCAGACCATGATTGATCCGAGACTATTATCCCTACAATACTCAGATTGCTGTATCAGACCATGATTGATCCGAGAGTATTATCCCTGCAATACTCAGATTATTACTCCCTGCAATACTCAGATTGCTGTATCAGACCATGATTGATCCAAGACTATTACTGCCTGCAATACTCAGATTGCTGTACCAGACCATGATTGATCCGAGACTATTACTCCCTGCATACTCAGATTGCTGTACCTTACCATGATTGATCCGAGACTATTACTCCCTGCAATACTCAGATTGCTGTACCAGAGCATGATTGATCCGAAACTATTGTCCCTGCAATACTCAGGTTGCTGTATCAGACCACAATTGATCCGAGACTATTATCCCTGCAATACTCAGATTATTACTCCCTGCAATACTCAGATTGCTGTACCAGACCATGATTGATCCGAGACTATTACTCCCAGCAATACTCAGATTGCTGTATCAGTCCATGATTATTCCGAGACTATTACTCCCTGCAATACTCAGATTGCTGTATCAGACCATTATTGATCCGAGACTATTACTCCCTGCAATACTCAGATTGCTGTACCAGACCATGATGGATCTGAGACTATTATCCCTGCAATACTCAGATTGCTGTATCAGACCATGATTGATCCGAGACTATTATCACTGCAATACTCAGATTATTACTCGCTGCAATACTCAGATTGCTGTATCAGACCATGATTGATCCGAGACTATTACTGCCTGCAATACTCAGATTGCTGTACCACACCATGATTGATCAGAGACTATTACTCCCTGCAATACTCCGATTGCTGTACCAGACCATGATTGATCCAAGACTATTACTCCCTGCAATACTCAGATTGCTGTATCAGACCATGGTTGATCCAAGACTATTACTCCCTGCAATACTCAGATTTCTGTATCAGACCACGGTTTATCCGAGACTATTACTCCCTGCAATACTCAGATTGCTGTATCAGACCATGGGTGATCCGAGTCTATTACTCCCTGCAATACTCAGATTGCTGTAACAGACCATGATTGATCCGAGACTATTATCCCTACAGTACTCAGATTGCTGTATCAGACCATGATTGATCCGAGAGTATTATCCCTGCAATACTCAGATTATTACTCCCTGCAATACTCACATTGCTGTATCAGACCATGATTGATCCAAGACTATTACTGCCTGCAATACTCAGATTGCTGTACCAGACCATGATTGATCCGAGACTATTACTCCCTGCATACTCAGATTGCTCTATCTTACCATGATTGATCCGAGACTATTACTCCCTGCAATACTCAGATTGCTGTACCGGAGCATGATTGATCCGAAACTATTGTCCCTGCAATACTCAGATTGCTGTATCAGACCATAATTGATCCGAGACTATTATCCCTGCAATACTCAGATTATTACTCCCTGCAATACTCAGATTGCTGTACCAGACCATGATTGATCCGAGACTATTACTCCCAGCAATACTCAGATTGCTGTATCAGTCCATGATTATTCCGAGACTATTACTCCCTGCAATACTCAGATTGCTGTATAAGACCATTATTGATCCGAGACTATTACTCCCTGCAATACTCAGATTGCTGTACAAGACCATGATGGATCTGAGACTATTATCCCTGCAATACTCAGATTGCTGTATCAGACCATGATTGATCCGAAACTATTACTCCCTGCAATACTCAGATTGCTGTACCAGACCATGATTGATCAGAGACTATTACTCCCTGCAATACTCCAATTACTGTACCAGACCATGATTAATCCGAGACTATTATCCCTGCAATGCTCAGATTGCTGTACCAGACCATGGTTGATCTGAGACTATTACTCCCTGCAATCCTCAGATTGCTGTATCAGACCATGATTGATCCAAGACTATTACTCCCTGCAATACTCAGATTGCTGTATCAGACCATGGTTGATCCAAGACTATTACTCCCTGCAATACTCAGATTTCTGTATCAGACCACGGTTTATCCGAGACTATTACTCCCTGCAATACTCAGATTGCTGTACCAGACCATGATTGATCCGAGACTATTACTCCCTGCATACTCAGATTGCTCTATCTTACCATGATTGATCCGAGACTATTACTCCCTGCAATACTCAGATTTCTGTATCAGACCACGGTTTATCCGAGACTATTACTCCCTGCAATACTCAGATTGCTGTATCAGACCATGGGTGATCCGAGTCTATTACTCCCTGCAATACTCAGATTGCTGTACCAGACCATGATTGATCCGAGGCTATTATCCCTACAATACTCAGATTGCTGTATCAGACCATGATTGATCCGAGAGTATTATCCCTGCAATACTCAGATTATTACTCCCTGCAATACTCACATTGCTGTATCAGACCATGATTGATCCAAGACTATTACTGCCTGCAATACTCAGATTTCTGTACCAGACCATGATTGATCCGAGACTATTACTCCCTGCATACTCAGATTGCTCTATCTTACCATGATTGAACCGAGACTATTACTCCCTGCAATACTCAGATTGCTGTACCAGACCATGATTGATCCGAGACTATTACTCTCTGCAATACTCAGATTGCTGTATCAGACCATGATTGATCCGAGACTATTATCCCTGCAATACTCAGATTATTACTCCCTGCAATACTCAGATGTCTGTACCAGACCATGATTGATCCGAGGCTATTATCCCTGCAATACTCAGATTTCGGTATCAGACCATGTTTGATCCGAGACTATTATCCCTGCAATACTCAGATTATTACTCCCTGCAATACTCAGATTGCTGTATCAGACCATGATTGATCCGAGACTATTACTCCCTGCAATTCTCAGATTGCTGTATCCGACCATGGTTGATCCCAGACTATTACTCCCTGCAATACTCAGATTGCTGTATCAGAGCATGATTGATCCAAGACTATTACACCCTGCAATACTCAGATTGCTGTATCAGACCATGGTTGATCCAAGACTATTACTCCCTGCAATACTCAGATTGCTGTATCAGACCATGATTGATCCAGGACTATTACTTCCTGCAATACTCAGATTGCTGTACCAGACCCATGATTGGTCCGAGACTATTACTCTCTGCAATGCTAATATTGCTGTACCAGAACATAATTGATCCGAGACTATTACTCCCTGCAATACTCAGATTGCTGTACCAGACCATGATTGATCCAAGACTATTACTCCCTGCAATACTCAGATTGCTGTACCAGACCATGATTGATCCGAGACTATTACTCTCTGCAATACTCAGATTGCTGTATCAGACCATGATTGATCCGAGACTATTACTCCCTGCAATACTCAGATTGCTGTACAAGACCATGATGGATCTGAGACTATTATCCCTGCAATACTCAGATTGCTGTATCAGACCATGATTGATCCGAAACTATTACTCCCTGCAATACTCAGATTGCTGTACCAGACCATGATTGATCAGAGACTATTACTCCCTGCAATACTCCAATTACTGTACCAGACCATGATTAATCCGAGACTATTATCCCTGCAATGCTCAGATTGCTGTACCAGACCATGGTTGATCTGAGACTATTACTCCCTGCAATACTCAGATTGCTGTATCAGACCATGATTGATCCAAGACTATTACTCCCTGCAATACTCAGATTGCTGTATCAGACCATGGTTGATCCAAGACTATTACTCCCTGCAATACTCAGATTTCTGTATCAGACCACGGTTTATCCGAGACTATTACTCCCTGCAATACTCAGATTGCTGTACCAGACCATGATTGATCCGAGACTATTACTCCCTGCATACTCAGATTGCTCTATCTTACCATGATTGATCCGAGACTATTACTCCCTGCAATACTCAGATTTCTGTATCAGACCACGGTTTATCCGAGACTATTACTCCCTGCAATACTCAGATTGCTGTATCAGACCATGGGTGATCCGAGTCTATTACTCCCTGCAATACTCAGATTGCTGTACCAGACCATGATTGATCCGAGGCTATTATCCCTACAATACTCAGATTGCTGTATCAGACCATGATTGATCCGAGAGTATTATCCCTGCAATACTCAGATTATTACTCCCTGCAATACTCACATTGCTGTATCAGACCATGATTGATCCAAGACTATTACTGCCTGCAATACTCAGATTTCTGTACCAGACCATGATTGATCCGAGACTATTACTCCCTGCATACTCAGATTGCTCTATCTTACCATGATTGAACCGAGACTATTACTCCCTGCAATACTCAGATTGCTGTACCAGACCATGATTGATCCGAGACTATTACTCTCTGCAATACTCAGATTGCTGTATCAGACCATGATTGATCCGAGACTATTATCCCTGCAATACTCAGATTATTACTCCCTGCAATACTCAGATGTCTGTACCAGACCATGATTGATCCGAGGCTATTATCCCTGCAATACTCAGATTTCGGTATCAGACCATGTTTGATCCGAGACTATTATCCCTGCAATACTCAGATTATTACTCCCTGCAATACTCAGATTGCTGTATCAGACCATGATTGATCCGAGACTATTACTCCCTGCAATTCTCAGATTGCTGTATCCGACCATGGTTGATCCCAGACTATTACTCCCTGCAATACTCAGATTGCTGTATCAGAGCATGATTGATCCAAGACTATTACACCCTGCAATACTCAGATTGCTGTATCAGACCATGGTTGATCCAAGACTATTACTCCCTGCAATACTCAGATTGCTGTATCAGACCATGATTGATCCAGGACTATTACTTCCTGCAATACTCAGATTGCTGTACCAGACCCATGATTGGTCCGAGACTATTACTCTCTGCAATGCTAATATTGCTGTACCAGAACATAATTGATCCGAGACTATTACTCCCTGCAATACTCAGATTGCTGTACCAGACCATGATTGATCCAAGACTATTACTCCCTGCAATACTCAGATTGCTGTACCAGACCATGATTGATCCGAGACTATTACTCTCTGCAATACTCAGATTGCTGTATCAGACCATGATTGATCCGAGACTATTATCCCTGCAATACTCAGATTATTACTCCCTGCAAAACTCAGATTGCTGTATCAGACCATGATTGATCCGAGACTATTACTCCCTGCAATACTCAGATTGCTGTATCAGACCATGGTTGATCCGAGACTATTACTCCCTGCAATACTCAGATTGCTGTACCAGACCATGATTGATCCGAGACTATTACTCCCTGCAATACACAGATTGCTGTATCAGACCATGATTGATCCGAGACTATTACTCCCTGCAGTACTCAGATTGCTGTATCAGACCATTGGTGATCCGAGACTATTACTCCCTGCAATACTCAGATTGCTGTATCAGACCATGGTTGATCCGAGACTATTACTCCCTGCAATGCTCAGATTGCTGTATCAGACCATGGTTGATCCGAGACTATTATTCCCTGCAATACTCAGATTGCTGTATCAGACCATGGTTGATCCGAGACTATTTCTCCCTGCAATACTCGGATTGCGTTACCAGACATGTTTGATCCGAGACTATTATCCCTGCAATACTCAGATTATTACTCCCTGCAATACTCAGATTGCTGTATCAGACCATGATTGATCCGAGACTATTACTCCCTGCAATACTCAGATTGCTGTACCAGACCATGATTGATCCGAGACTATTATCCCTACAATACTCAGATTGCTGTATCAGACCATGATTGATCCGAGAGTATTATCCCTGCAATACTCAGATTATTACTCCCTGCAATACTCACATTGATGTATCAGACCATGATTGATCCCAGACTATTACTGCCTGCAATACTCAGATTGCTGTACCAGACCATGATTGATCCGAGACTATTACTCCCTGCATTCTCAGATTGCTCTATCTTACCATGATTGATCCGAGACTATTACTCCCTGCAATACTCAGATTGCTGTACCGGAGCATGATTGATCCGAAACTATTGTCCCTGCAATACTCAGATTGCTGTATCAGACCATAATTGATCCGAGACTATTATCCCTGCAATACTCAGATTATTACTCCCTGCAATACTCAGATTGCTGTACCAGACCATGATTGATCCGAGACTATTACTCCCAGCAATACTCAGATTGCTGTATCAGTCCATGATTATTCCGAGACTATTACTCCCTGCAATACTCAGATTGCTGTATCAGACCATTATTGATCCGAGACTATTACTCCCTGCAATACTCAGATTGCTGTACCAGACCATGATGGATCTGAGACTATTATCCCTGCAATACTCAGATTGCTGTATCAGACCATGATTGATCCGAGACTATTACTCCCTGCAATACTCAGATTGCTGTACCAGACCATGATTGATCAGAGACTATTACTCCCTGCAATACTCCAATTACTGTAAAAGACCATGATTAATCCGAGACTATTATCCCTGCAATGCTCAGATTGCTGTACCAGACCATGGTTGATCTGAGACTATTACTCCCTGCAATACTCAGATTGCTGTATCAGACCATGATTGATCCAAGACTATTACTCCCTGCAATACTCAGATTGCTGTATCAGACCATGGTTGATCCAAGACTATTACTCCCTGCAATACTCAGATTTCTGTATCAGACCACGGTTTATCCGAGACTATTACTCCCTGCAATACTCAGATTGCTGTATCAGACCATGGGTGATCCGAGTCTATTACTCCCTGCAATACTCAGATTGCTGTACCAGACCATGATTGATCCGAGACTATTATCCCTACAATACTCAGATTGCTGTATCAGACCATGATTGATCCGAGAGTATTATCCCTGCAATACTCAGATTATTACTCCCTGCAATACTCACATTGCTGTATCAGACCATGATTGATCCAAGACTATTACTGCCTGCAATACTCAGATTGCTCTATCTTACCATGATTGATCCGAGACTATTACTCCCTGCAATACTCAGATTGCTGTACCAGAGCATGATTGATCCGAAACTATTGTCCCTGCAATACTCAGATTGCTGTATCAGACCATGATTGATCCAAGACTATTACTCCCTGCAATACTCAGATTGCTGTATCAGACCATGGTTGATCCAAGACTATTACTCCCTGCAATACTCATATTTCTGTATCAGACCACGGTTTATCCGAGACTATTACTCCCTGCAATACTCAGATTGCTGTACCAGACCATGATTGATCCGAGACTATTACTCCCTGCATACTCAGATTGCTCTATCTTACCATGATTGATCCGAGACTATTACTCCCTGCAATACTCAGATTTCTGTATCAGACCACGGTTTATCCGAGACTATTACTCCCTGCAATACTCAGATTGCTGTATCAGACCATGGGTGATCCGAGTCTATTACTCCCTGCAATACTCAGATTGCTGTACCAGACCATGATTGATCCGAGGCTATTATCCCTACAATACTCAGATTGCTGTATCAGACCATGATTGATCCGAGAGTATTATCCCTGCAATACTCAGATTATTACTCCCTGCAATACTCACATTGCTGTATCAGACCATGATTGATCCAAGACTATTACTGCCTGCAATACTCAGATTTCTGTACCAGACCATGATTGATCCGAGACTATTACTCCCTGCATACTCAGATTGCTCTATCTTACCATGATTGAACCGAGACTATTACTCCCTGCAATACTCAGATTGCTGTACCAGACCATGATTGATCCGAGACTATTACTCTCTGCAATACTCAGATTGCTGTATCAGACCATGATTGATCCGAGACTATTATCCCTGCAATACTCAGATTATTATTCCCTGCAATACTCAGATGTCTGTACCAGACCATGATTGATCCGAGGCTATTATCCCTGCAATACTCAGATTTCGGTATCAGACCATGTTTGATCCGAGACTATTATCCCTGCAATACTCAGATTATTACTCCCTGCAATACTCAGATTGCTGTATCAGACCATGATTGATCCGAGACTATTACTCCCTGCAATTCTCAGATTGCTGTATCCGACCATGGTTGATCCCAGACTATTACTCCCTGCAATACTCAGATTGCTGTATCAGAGCATGATTGATCCAAGACTATTACACCCTGCAATACTCAGATTGCTGTATCAGACCATGGTTGATCCAAGACTATTACTCCCTGCAATACTGAGATTGCTGTATCAGACCATGATTGATCCAGGACTATTACTTCCTGCAATACTCAGATTGCTGTACCAGACCCATGATTGGTCCGAGACTATTACTCTCTGCAATGCTAATATTGCTGTACCAGAACATAATTGATCCGAGACTATTACTCCCTGCAATACTCAGATTGCTGTACCAGACCATGATTGATCCAAGACTATTACTCCCTGCAATACTCAGATTGCTGTACCAGACCATGATTGATCCGAGACTATTACTCTCTGCAATACTCAGATTGCTGTATCAGACCATGATTGATCCGAGACTATTATCCCTGCAATACTCAGATTATTACTCCCTGCAAAACTCAGATTGCTGTATCAGACCATGATTGATCCGAGACTATTACTCCCTGCAATACTCAGATTGCTGTATCAGACCATGGTTGATCCGAGACTATTACTCCCTGCAATACTCAGATTGCTGTACCAGACCATGATTGATCCGAGACTATTACTCCCTGCAATACACAGATTGCTGTATCAGACCATGATTGATCCGAGACTATTACTCCCTGCAATACTCAGATTGCTGTATCAGACCATTGGTGATCCGAGACTATTACTCCCTGCAATACTCAGATTGCTGTATCAGACCATGGTTGATCCGAGACTATTACTCCCTGCAATGCTCAGATTGCTGTATCAGACCATGGTTGATCCGAGACTATTATTCCCTGCAATACTCAGATTGCTGTATCAGACCATGGTTGATCCGAGACTATTTCTCCCTGCAATACTCGGATTGCGTTACCAGACATGTTTGATCCGAGACTATTATCCCTGCAATACTCAGATTATTACTCCCTGCAATACTCAGATTGCTGTATCAGACCATGATTGATCCGAGACTATTACTCCCTGCAATACTCAGATTGCTGTACCAGACCATGATTGATCCGAGACTATTATCCCTACAATACTCAGATTGCTGTATCAGACCATGATTGATCCGAGAGTATTATCCCTGCAATACTCAGATTATTACTCCCTGCAATACTCACATTGATGTATCAGACCATGATTGATCCCAGACTATTACTGCCTGCAATACTCAGATTGCTGTACCAGACCATGATTGATCCGAGACTATTACTCCCTGCATTCTCAGATTGCTCTATCTTACCATGATTGATCCGAGACTATTACTCCCTGCAATACTCAGATTGCTGTACCGGAGCATGATTGATCCGAAACTATTGTCCCTGCAATACTCAGATTGCTGTATCAGACCATAATTGATCCGAGACTATTATCCCTGCAATACTCAGATTATTACTCCCTGCAATACTCAGATTGCTGTACCAGACCATGATTGATCCGAGACTATTACTCCCAGCAATACTCAGATTGCTGTATCAGTCCATGATTATTCCGAGACTATTACTCCCTGCAATACTCAGATTGCTGTATCAGACCATTATTGATCCGAGACTATTACTCCCTGCAATACTCAGATTGCTGTACCAGACCATGATGGATCTGAGACTATTATCCCTGCAATACTCAGATTGCTGTATCAGACCATGATTGATCCGAGACTATTACTCCCTGCAATACTCAGATTGCTGTACCAGACCATGATTGATCAGAGACTATTACTCCCTGCAATACTCCAATTACTGTAAAAGACCATGATTAATCCGAGACTATTATCCCTGCAATGCTCAGATTGCTGTACCAGACCATGGTTGATCTGAGACTATTACTCCCTGCAATACTCAGATTGCTGTATCAGACCATGATTGATCCAAGACTATTACTCCCTGCAATACTCAGATTGCTGTATCAGACCATGGTTGATCCAAGACTATTACTCCCTGCAATACTCAGATTTCTGTATCAGACCACGGTTTATCCGAGACTATTACTCCCTGCAATACTCAGATTGCTGTATCAGACCATGGGTGATCCGAGTCTATTACTCCCTGCAATACTCAGATTGCTGTACCAGACCATGATTGATCCGAGACTATTATCCCTACAATACTCAGATTGCTGTATCAGACCATGATTGATCCGAGAGTATTATCCCTGCAATACTCAGATTATTACTCCCTGCAATACTCACATTGCTGTATCAGACCATGATTGATCCAAGACTATTACTGCCTGCAATACTCAGATTGCTCTATCTTACCATGATTGATCCGAGACTATTACTCCCTGCAATACTCAGATTGCTGTACCAGAGCATGATTGATCCGAAACTATTGTCCCTGCAATACTCAGATTGCTGTATCAGACCATAATTGATCCGAGACTATTATCCCTGCAATACTCAGATTATTACTCCCTGCAATACTCAGATTGCTGTACCAGACCATGATTGATCCGAGACTATTACTCCCAGCAATACTCAGATTGCTGTATCAGTCCATGATTATTCCGAGACTATTACTCCCTGCAATACTCAGATTGCTGTATCAGACCATTATTGATCCGAGACTATTACTCCCTGCAATACTCAGATTGCTGTACCAGACCATGATGGATCTGAGACTATTATCCCTGCAATACTCAGATTGCTGTATCAGACCATGATTGATCCGAGACTATTATCCCTGCAATACTCAGATTATTACTCCCTGCAATACTCAAATTGCTGTATCAGACCATGATTGATCCGAGACTATTACTCCCTGCAATACTCAGATTGCTGTACCAGACCATGATTGATCAGAGACTATTACTCCCTGCAATACTCCAATTACTGTACCAGACCATGATTATTCCGAGACTATTATCCCTGCAATGCTCAGATTGCTGTACCAGACCATGATTGATTCGAGACTATTATCCCTGCAATACTCAGATTGCTGTATCAGACCACGATGGATCCGGGACTATTCTCCCTGCAATACTCAGATTATTACTCCCTGCAAAACTCAGATTGCTGTATCAGACCATGATTGATCCGAGACTATTACTCCCTGCAATACTCAGATTGCTGTATCAGACCATGGTTGATCCGAGACTATTACTCCCTGCAATACTCAGATTGCTGTATCAGACCATGGTTGATCCGAGACTATTACTCCCTGCAATACTCAGATTGCTGTACCAGACCATGATTGATCCCAGACTATTACTCCCTGCAATACACAGATTGCTGTATCAGACCATGATTGATCCGAGACTATTACTCCCTGCAATACTCAGATTGCTGTATCAGACCATTGGTGATCCGAGACTATTACTCCCTGAAATACTCAGATTGCTGTATCAGACCATGGTTGATCCGAGACTATTACTCTCTGCAATACTCAGATTGCTGTATCAGACCATGGTTGATCCGAGACTATTATTCCCTGCAATACTCAGATTGCTGTATCAGACCATGGTTGATCCGAGACTATTACTCCCTGCAATACTCAGATTGCTGTACCAGAACATGTTTGATCCGAGACTATTATCCCTGCAATACTCAGATTATTACTCCCTGCAATACTCAGATTGCTGTACCAGACCATGATTGATCCGAGACTATTACTCCCTGCAATATTCAGATTGCTGTACCAGACCATGATTGATCCGAGACTATTACTCCCTGCAATACTCAGATTGCTGTACCAGACCATGATGGATCTGAGACTATTATCCCTGCAATACTCAGATTGCTGTATCAGACCATGATTGATCCGAGACTATTATCCCTGCAATACTCAGATTATTACGCCCCTGCAATACTCAGATTGCTGTATCAGACGATGATTGATCCGAGACTATTACTGTCTGCAATACTCAGATTGCTGTACCAGACCATGATTGATCAGAGACTATTACTGTCTGCAATACTCCGATTGCTGTACCAGACCATGATTAATCCGAGACTATTATCCCTGCAATGCTCAGATTGCTGTACCAGACCATGATTGATCCCAGACTATTATCCCTGCAATACTCAGATTGCTGTATCAGACCACGATGGATCCGGGACTATTCTCCCTGCAATACTCAGATTATTACTCCCTGCAATACTCAGATGGCTGTACCAGACCATGATTGATCCGAGGCTATTATGCCTGCAATACTCAGATTTCGGTATCAGACCATGTTTGATCCGAGACTATTATCCCTGCAATACTCAGAGTATTACTCCCTGCAATACTCAGATTGCTATATCAGACCATGATTGATCCGAGACTATTACTCCCTGCAATACTCAGATTACTGTACCAGACCATGGTTGATCTGAGACTATTACTCCCTGCAATACTCAGATTGCTGTATCAGACCATGATTGATCAAAGACTATTACTCCCTGCAATACTCAGATTGCTGTATCAGACCATGGTTGATCCAAGACTATTACTCCCTGCAATACTCAGATTTCTGTATCAGACCACGGTTTATCCGAGACTATTACTCCCTGCAATACTCAGATTGCTGTATCAGACCATGGGTGATCCGAGTCTATTACTCCCTGCAATACTCAGATTGCTGTACCAGACCATGATTGATCCGAGACTATTATCCCTACAATACTCAGATTGCTGTATCAGACCATGATTGATTCGAGAGTATTATCCCTGCAATACTCAGATTATTACTCCCTGCAATACTCACATTGCTGTATCAGACCATGATTGATCCAAGACTATTACTGCCTGCAATACTCAGATTGCTGTACCAGACCATGATTGATCCGAGACTATTACTCCCTGCATACTCAGATTGCTCTATCTTACCATGATTGATCCGAGACTATTACTCCCTGCAATACTCAGATTGCTGTACCAGAGCATGATTGATCCGAAACTATTGTCCCTGCAATACTCAGATTGCTGTATCAGACCATAATTGATCCGAGACTATTATCCCTGCAATACTCAGATTATTACTCCCTGCAATACTCAGATTGCTGTACCAGACCATGATTGATCCGAGACTATTACTCCCAGCAATACTCAGATTGCTCTATCAGTGCATGATTATTCCGAGACTATTACTCCCTGCAATACTCAGATTGCTGTATCAGACCATTATTGATCCGAGACTATTACTCCCTGCAATACTCAGATTGCTGTACCAGACCATGATGGATCTGAGACTATTATCCCTGCAATACTCAGATTGCTGTATCAGACCATGATTGATCCGAGACTATTATCCCTGCAATACTCAGATTATTACTCCCTGCAATACTCAAATTGCTGTATCAGACCATGATTGATCCGAGACTATTACTCCCTGCAATACTCAGATTGCTGTACCAGACCATGATTGATCAGAGACTATTACTCCCTGCAATACTCCAATTACTGTACCAGACCATGATTATTCCGAGACTATTATCCCTGCAATGCTCAGATTGCTGTACCAGACCATGATTGATTCGAGACTATTATCCCTGCAATACTCAGATTGCTGTATCAGACCACGATGGATCCGGGACTATTCTCCCTGCAATACTCAGATTATTACTCCCTGCAAAACTCAGATTGCTGTATCAGACCATGATTGATCCGAGACTATTACTCCCTGCAATACTCAGATTGCTGTATCAGACCATGGTTGATCCAAGACTATTACTCCCTGCATTACTCCGATTTCTGTATCAGACCACGGTTTATCCGAGACTATTACTCCCTGCAATACTCAGATTGCTGTATCAGACCATGGGTGATCCGAGTCTATTACTCCCCGCAATACTCAGATTGCTGTACCAGACCATGATTGATCCGAGACTATTATCCCTACAATACTCAGATTGCTGTATCAGACCATGATTGATCCGAGAGTATTATCCCTGCAATACTCAGATTATTACTCCCTGCAATACTCACATTGCTGTATCAGACCATGATTGATCCAAGACTATTACTGCCTGCAATACTCAGATTGCTGTATCAGACCATGATTGATCCGAGACTATTACTCCCTGCATACTCAGATTGCTGTAACTTACCATGATTGATCCGAGACTATTACTCCCTGCAATACTCAGATTGCTGTACCAGAGCATGATTGATCCGAAACTATTGACCCTGCAATACTCAGATTGCTGTATCAGACCACAATTGATCCGAGACTATTATCCCTGCAATACTCAGATTATTACTCCCTGCAATACTCAGATTGCTGTACCAGACCATGATTGATCCGAGACTATTACTCCCAGCAATGCTCAGATTCCTGTATCAGTCCATGATTATTCCGAGACTATTACTCCCTGCAATACTCAGATTGCTGTATCAGACCATTATTGATCCGAGACTATTACTCCCTGCAATACTCAGATTGCTCTACCAGACCATGATGGATCTGAGACTATTATCCCTGCAATACTCAAATTGCTGTATCAGTCCATGTTTGATCCGAGACTATTACTCCCTGCAATACTCAGATTGCTGTATCAGACCATGATTGATCCGAGACTATTACTCCCTGCAATACTCAAATTGCTGTATCAGTCCATGATTGATCCGAGACTATTACTCCGTGCAATACTCAGATTGCTGTATCAGACCATGGTTGATCCGAGACTATTACTCCCTGCAATACTCAGATTGCTGTATCAGACCATGGTTGATCCGAGACTATTACTCCCTGCAATACTCAGATTGCTGTACCAGACCATGATTGATCCGAGACTATTACACCCTGCAATACTCAGATTGCTGTATCAGACCATGATATTTCCGAGACTATTATTCCCTGCAATGCTCAGATTGCTGTATCAGACCATTGTTGATCCGAGACTATTACTCCCTGCAATACTCAGATTGCTGTATCAGACCATGGTTGATCCGAGACTATTATTCCCTGCAATACTCAGATTGCTGTATCAGACCATGGTTGATCCGAGACTATTACTCCCTGCAATACTCAGATTGCTGTACCAGACCATGATTGATCCGAGACTATTATCCCTGCAATACTCAGATTATTACTCCCTGCAATTCTCAGATTGCTGTACCAGACCATGATTGATCTGAGACTATTACTCCCTGCATACTCAGATTGCTGTACCAGACCAAGATTGATCCGAGACTATTATCCCTGCAATACTCAGATTGCTGTATCAGACCACGATTGATCCGGGACTGTTGTCCCTGCAATACTCAGATTATTACTCCCTGCAATACTCAGATTGCTGTACCAGACCATGATTGATCCGAGACTATTACTCCCTGCAATACTCAGATGTCTGTACCAGACCATGATTGATCCGAGGCTATTATCCCTGCAATACTCAGATTTCGGTATCAGACCATGTTTGATCCGCGACTATTATCCCTGCAATACTCAGATTATTACTCCCTGCAATACTCAGATTGCTGTATCAGACCATGATTGATCCCAGACTATTACTCCCTGCAATTCTCAGATTGTTGTATCAGACCATGGTTGATCCCAGACTATTACTCCCTGCAATACTCAGATTGCTGTATCAGAGCATGATTGATCCAAGACTATTACTCCCTGCAATACTCAGATTGCTGTATCAGACCATGATTGATCCAAGACTATTACTCCCTGCAATACTCAGATTGCTGTACCAGACCATGATTGATCCGAGACTATTACTCTCTGCAATACTCAGATTGCTGTATCAGACCATGATTGATCCGAGACTATTATCCCTGCAATACTCAGATTATTACTCCCTGCAAAACTCAGATTGCTGTATCAGACCATGATTGATCCGAGACTATTACTCCCTGCAATACTCAGATTGCTGTATCAGACCATGGTTGATCCGAGACTATTACTCCCTGCAATACTCAGATTGCTGTATCAGACTATGGTTGATCCGAGACTATTTCTCCCTGCAATACTCAGATTGCTGTACCAGACCATGATTGATCCGAGACTATTACTCCCTGCAATACACAGATTGCTGTATCAGACCATGATTGATCCGAGACTATTATCCCTGCAATACTCAGATTGCTGTATCAGACCATTGGTGATCCGAGACTATTACTCCCTGCAATACTCAGATTGCTGTATCACACCATGGTTGATCCGAGACTATTACTCTCTGCAATACTCAGATTGCTGTATCAGACCATGGTTGATCCGAGACTATTATTCCCTGCAATACTCAGATTGCTGTATCAGACCATGGTTGATCCGAGACTATTACTCCCTGCAATACTCGGATTGCTTTACCAGACATGTTTGATCCGAGACTATTATCCCTGCAATACTCAGATTATTACTCCCTGCAATACTCAGATTGCTGTATCAGACCATGATTGATCCGAGACTATTACTCCCTGCAATACTCAGATTGCTGTACCAGACCATGATTGATCAGAGACTATTACTCCCTGCAATACTCCGATTGCTGTACCAGACCATGATTAATCCGAGCCTATTATCCCTGCAATGCTCAGATTGCTGTACCAGACCATGATTGATCCGAGACTATTATCCCTGCAATACTCAGATTGCTGTATCAGACCACGATGGATCCGGGACTATTCTCCCTGCAATACTCAGATTATTACTCCCTGCAATACTCAGATGGCTGTACCAGACCATGATTGATCCGAGGCTATTATGCCTGCAATACTCAGATTTCGGTATCAGACCATGTTTGATCCGAGACTATTATCCCTGCAATACTCAGATTACTGTATCAGACCATGGTTGATCTGAGACTATTACTCCCTGCAATACTCAGATTGCTGTATCAGACCATGATTGATCCAAGACTATTACTCCCTGCAATACTCAGATTGCTGTACCAGACCATGATTGATCCGAGACTATTACTCTCTGCAATACTCAGATTGCTGTATCAGACCATGATTGATCCGAGACTATTATCCCTGCAATACTCAGATTATTACTCCCTGCAAAACTCAGATTGCTGTATCAGACCATGATTGATCCGAGACTATTACTCCCTGCAATACTCAGATTGCTGTATCAGACCATGGTTGATCCGAGACTATTACTCCCTGCAATACTCAGATTGCTGTATCAGACCATGGTTGATCCGAGACTATTACTCCCTGCAATACTCAGATTGCTGTACCAGACCATGATTGATCCGAGACTATTACTCCCTGCAATACACAGATTGCTGTATCAGACCATGATTGATCCGAGACTATTATCCCTGCAATACTCAGATTGCTGTATCAGACCATTGGTGATCCGAGACTATTACTCCCTGCAATACTCAGATTGCTGTATCAGACCATGGTTGATCCGAGACTATTACTCTCTGCAATACTCAGATTGCTGTATCAGACCATGGTTGATCCGAGACTATTATTCCCTGCAATACTCAGATTGCTGTATCAGACCATGGTTGATCCGAGACTATTACTCCCTGCAATACTCGGATTGCTTTACCAGACATGTTTGATCCGAGACTATTATCCCTGCAATACTCAGATTATTACTCCCTGCAATACTCAGATTGCTGTATCAGACCATGATTGATCCGAGACTATTACTCCCTGCAATACTCAGATTGCTGTACCAGACCATGATTGATCAGAGACTATTACTCCCTGCAATACTCCGATTGCTGTACCAGACCATGATTAATCCGAGACTATCATCCCTGCAATGCTCAGATTGCTGTACCAGACCATGATTGATCCGAGACTATTATCCCTGCAATACTCAGATTGCTGTATCAGACCACGATGGATCCGGGACTATTCTCCCTGCAATACTCAGATTATTACTCCCTGCAATACTCAGATGGTTGTACCAGACCATGATTGATCCGAGGCTATTATGCCTGCAATACTCAGATTTCGGTATCAGACCATGTTTGATCCGAGACTATTATCCCTGCAATACTCAGATTACTGTATCAGACCATGGTTGATCTGAGACTATTACTCCCTGCAATACTCAGATTGCTGTATCAGACCATGATTGATCCAAGACTATTACTCCCTGCAATACTCAGATTGCTGTATCAGACCATGGTTGATCCAAGACTATTACTCCCTGCAATACTCCGATTTCTGTATCAGACCACGGTTTATCCGAGACTATTACTCCCTGCAATACTCAGATTGCTGTATCAGACCATGGGTGATCCGAGTCTATTACTCCCTGCAATACTCAGATTGCTGTACCAGACCATGATTGATCCGAGAGTATTATCCCTGCAATACTCAGATTATTACTCCCTGCAATATTCACATTGCTGTATCAGACCATGATTGATCCAAGACTATTACTGCCTGCAATACTCAGATTGCTGTACCAGACCATGATTGATCCGAGACTATTACTCCCTGCATACTCAGATTGCTGTACCTTACCATGATTGATCCGAGACTATTACTCCCTGCAATACTCAGATTGCTGTACCAGAGCATGATTGATCCGAAACTATTGTCCCTGCAATACTCAGATTGCTGTATCAGACCACCATTGATCCGAGACTATTATCCCTGCAATACTCAGATTATTACTCCCTGCAATACTCAGATTGCTGTACCAGACCATGATTGATCCGAGACTATTACTCCCAGCAATACTCAGATTGCTGTACCAGACCATGATGGATCTGAGACTATTATCCCTGCAATACTCAGATTGCTGTATCAGACCATGATTGATCCGAGACTATTATCACTGCAATACTCAGATTATTACTCCCTGCAATACTCAGATTGCTGTATCAGACCATGATTGATCCGAGACTATTACTGCCTGCAATACTCAGATTGCTGTACCACACCATGATTGATCAGAGACTATTACTCCCTGCAATACTCCGATTGCTGTACCAGACCATGATTAATCCGAGACTATTATCCCTGCAATGCTCAGATTGCTGTACCAGACCATGATTGATCCGAGACTATTATCCCTGCAATACTCAGATTATTACTCCCTGCAAAACTCAGATTGCTGTATCAGACCATGATTGATCCGAGACTATTACTCCCTGCAATACTCAGATTGCTGTATCAGACCATGGTTGATCCGAGACTATTACTCCCTGCAATACTCAGATTGCTGTATCAGACCATGGTTGATCCGAGACTATTACTCCCTGCAATACTCAGATTGCTGTACCAGACCATGATTGATCCGAGACTATTACTCCCTGCAATACACAGATTGCTGTATCAGACCATGATTGATCCGAGACTCTTACTCCCTGCAATACTCAGATTGCTGTATCAGACCATTGGTGATCCGAGACTATTACTCCCTGAAATACTCAGATTGCTGTATCAGACCATGGTTGATCCGAGACTATTACTCTCTGCAATACTCAGATTGCTGTATCAGACCATGGTTGATCCGAGACTATTACTCCCTGCAATACTCAGATTGCTGTACCAGAACATGTTTGATCCGAGACTATTATCCCTGCAATACTCAGATTATTACTCCCTGCAATACTCAGATTGCTGTACCAGATCATGATTGATCCGAGACTATTACTCCCTGCAATATTCAGATTGCTGTACCAGACCATGATTGATCTGAGACTATTACTCCCTGCAATACTCAGATTGCTGTATCAGACCATGATTGATCCGAGACTATTACTCCCTGCAATACTCAGATTGCTGTACCAGACCATGATGGATCTGAGACTATTATCCCTGCAATACTCAGATTGCTGTATCAGACCATGATTGATCCGAGACTATTATCCCTGCAATACTCAGATTATTACGCCCTGCAATACTCAGATTGCTGTATCAGACCATGATTGATCCGAGACTATTACTGTCTGCAATACTCAGATTGCTGTACCAGACCATGATTGATCAGAGACTATTACTCCCTGCAATACTCCGATTGCTGTACCAGACCATGATTAATCCGAGACTATTATCCCTGCAATGCTCAGATTGCTGTACCAGACCATGATTGATCCGAGACTATTATCCCTGCAATACTCAGATTGCTGTATCAGACCACGATGGATCCGGGACTATTCTCCCTGCAATACTCAGATTATTACTCCCTGCAATACTCAGATGCCTGTACCACACCATGATTGATCCGAGGCTATTATGCCTGCAATACTCAGATTTCGGTATCAGACCATGTTTGATCCGAGACTATTATCCCTGCAATACTCAGAGTATTACTCCCTGCAATACTCAGATTGCTGTATCAGACCATGATTGATCCGAGACTATTACTCCCTGCAATACTCAGATTACTGTATCAGACCATGGTTGATCTGAGACTATTACTCCCTGCAATACTCAGATTGCTGTATCAGACCATGATTGATCCAAGACTATTACTCCCTGCAATACTCAGATTGCTGTATCAGACCATGGTTGATCCAAGACTATTACTCCCTGCAATACTCAGATTTCTGTATCAGACCACGGTTTATCCGAGACTATTACTCCCTGCAATACTCAGATTGCTGTATCAGACCATGGGTGATCCGAGTCTATTACTCCCTGCAATACTCAGATTGCTGTACCAGACCATGATTGATCCGAGACTATTATCCCTACAATACTCAGATTGCTGTATCAGACCATGATTGATCCGAGAGTATTATCCCTGCAATACTCAGATTATTACTCCCTGCAATACTCACATTGCTGTATCAGACCATGATTGATCCAAGACTATTACTGCCTGCAATACTCAGATTGCTGTACCAGACCATGATTGATCCGAGACTATTACTCCCTGCATACTCAGATTGCTCTATCTTACCATGATTGATCCGAGACTATTACTCCCTGCAATACTCAGATTGCTGTACCGGAGCATGATTGATCCGAAACTATTGTCCCTGCAATACTCAGATTGCTGTATCAGACCATAATTGATCCGAGACTATTATCCCTGCAATACTCAGATTATTACTCCCTGCAATACTCAGATTGCTGTACCAGACCATGATTGATCCGAGACTATTACTCCCAGCAATACTCAGATTGCTGTATCAGTCCATGATTATTCCGAGACTATTACTCCCTGCAATACTCAGATTGCTGTATCAGACCATTATTGATCCGAGACTATTACTCCCTGCAATACTCAGATTGCTGTACCAGACCATGATGGATCTGAGACTATTATCCCTGCAATACTCAGATTGCTGTATCAGACCATGATTGATCCGAGACTATTACTCCCTGCAATACTCAGATTGCTGTACCAGACCATGATTGATCAGAGACTATTACTCCCTGCAATACTCCAATTACTGTAAAAGACCATGATTAATCCGAGACTATTATCCCTGCAATGCTCAGATTGCTGTACCAGACCATGGTTGATCTGAGACTATTACTCCCTGCAATACTCAGATTGCTGTATCAGACCATGATTGATCCAAGACTATTACTCCCTGCAATACTCAGATTGCTGTATCAGACCATGGTTGATCCAAGACTATTACTCCCTGCAATACTCAGATTTCTGTATCAGACCACGGTTTATCCGAGACTATTACTCCCTGCAATACTCAGATTGCTGTATCAGACCATGGGTGATCCGAGTCTATTACTCCCTGCAATACTCAGATTGCTGTACCAGACCATGATTGATCCGAGACTATTATCCCTACAATACTCAGATTGCTGTATCAGACCATGATTGATCCGAGAGTATTATCCCTGCAATACTCAGATTATTACTCCCTGCAATACTCACATTGCTGTATCAGACCATGATTGATCCAAGACTATTACTGCCTGCAATACTCAGATTGCTGTACCAGACCATGATTGATCCGAGACTATTACTCCCTGCATACTCAGATTGCTCTATCTTACCATGATTGAACCGAGACTATTACTCCCTGCAATACTCAGATTGCTGTACCAGAGCATGATTGATCCGAAACTATTGTCCCTGCAATACTCAGATTGCTGTATCAGACCATAATTGATCCGAGACTATTTTCCCTGCAATACTCAGATTATTACTCCCTGCAATACTCAGATTGCTGTACCACACAATGATTGATCCGAGACTATTACTCCCAGCAATACTCAGATTGCTGTATCAGTCCATGATTATTCCGAGACTATTACTCCCTGCAATACTCAGATTGCTGTATCAGACCATTATTGATCCGAGACTATTACTCCCTGCAATACTCAGATTGCTGTACCAGACCATGATGGATCTGAGACTATTATCCCTGCAATACTCAGATTGCTGTATCAGACCATGATTGATCCGAGACTATTATCCCTGCAATACTCAGATTATTACTCCCTGCAATACTCAAATTGCTGTATCAGACCATGATTGATCCGAGACTATTACTCCCTGCAATACTCAGATTGCTGTACCAGACCATGATTGATCAGAGACTATTACTCCCTGCAATACTCCAATTACTGTACCAGACCATGATTATTCCGAGACTATTATCCCTGCAATGCTCAGATTGCTGTACCAGACCATGATTGATTCGAGACTATTATCCCTGCAATACTCAGATTGCTGTATCAGACCACGATGGATCCGGGACTATTCTCCCTGCAATACTCAGATTATTACTCCCTGCAAAACTCAGATTGCTGTATCAGACCATGATTGATCTGAGACTATTACTCCCTGCAATACTCAGATTGCTGTATCAGACCATGGTTGATCCGAGACTATTACTCCCTGCAATACTCAGATTGCTGTATCAGACCATGGTTGATCCGAGACTATTACTCCCTGCAATACTCAGATTGCTGTACCAGACCATGATTGATCCGAGACTATTACTCCCTGCAATACACAGATTGCTGTATCAGACCATGATTGATCCGAGACTATTACTCCCTGAAATACTCAGATTGCTGTATCAGACCATGGTTGATCCGAGACTATTACTCTCTGCAATACTCAGATTGCTGTATCAGACCATGGTTGATCCGAGACTATTATTCCCTGCAATACTCAGATTGCTGTATCAGACCATGGTTGATCCGAGACTATTACTCCCTGCAATACTCAGATTGCTGTACCAGAACATGTTTGATCCGAGACTATTATCCCTGCAATACTCAGATTATTACTCCCTGCAATATTCAGATTGCTGTACCAGACCATGATTGATCCGAGACTATTACTCCCTGCAATATTCAGATTGCTGTACCAGACCATGATTGATCTGAGACTATTACTCCCTGCAATACTCAGATTGCTGTATCAGACCATGATTGATCCGAGACTATTACTCCCTGCAATACTCAGATTGCTGTACCAGACCATGATGGATCTGAGACTATTATCCCTGCAATACTCAGATTGCTGTATCAGACCATGATTGATCCGAGACTATTATCCCTGCAATACTCAGATTATTACGCCCTGCAATACTCAGATTGCTGTATCAGACCATGATTGATCCGAGACTATTATCCCTGCAATACTCAGATTATTACGCCCTGCAATACTCAGATTGCTGTATCAGACCATGATTGATCCGAGACTATTACTGTCTGCAATACTCAGATTGCTGTACCAGACCATGATTGATCAGAGACTATTACTCCCTGCAATACTCCGATTGCTGTACCAGACCATGATTAATCCGAGACTATTATCCCTGCAATGCTCAGATTGCTCTACCAGACCATGATTGATCCGAGACTATTATCCCTGCAATACTCAGATTGCTGTATCAGACCACGATGAACCCGGGACTATCCTCCCTGCAATACTCAGATTATTACTCCCTGCAATACTCAGATGGCTGTACCAGACCATGATTGATCCGAGGCTATTATGCCTGCAATACTCAGATTTCGGTATCAGACCATGTTTGATCCGAGACTATTATCCCTGCAATACTCAGAGTATTACTCCCTGCAATACTCAGATTGCTGTATCAGACCATGATTGATCCGAGACTATTACTCCCTGCAATACTCAGATTACTGTATCAGACCATGGTTGATCTGAGACTATTACTCCCTGCAATACTCAGATTGCTGTATCAGACCATGATTGATCTAAGACTATTACTCCCTGCAATACTCAGATTGCTGTATCAGACCATGGTTGATCCAAGACTATTACTCCCTGCAATACTCAGATTTCTGTATCAGACCACGGTTTATCCGAGACTATTACTCCCTGCAATACTCAGATTGCTGTATCAGACCATGGGTGATCCGAGTCTATTACTCCCTGCAATACTCAGATTGCTGTACCAGACCATGATTGATCCGAGACTATTATCCCTACAATACTGAGATTGCTGTATCAGACCATGATTGATCCGAGAGTATTATCACTGCAATACTCAGATTATTACTCCCTGCAATACTCACATTGCTGTATCAGACCATGATTGATCCAAGACTATTACTGCCTGCAATACTCAGATTGCTGTACCAGACCATGATTGATCCGAGACTATTACTCCCCGCATACTCAGATTGCTCTATCTTACCATGATTGATCCGAGACTATTACTCCCTGCAATACTCAGATTGCTGTACCGGAGCATGATTGATCCGAAACTATTGTCCCTGCAATACTCAGATTGCTGTATCAGACCATAATTGATCCGAGACTATTATCCCTGCAATACTCAGATTATTACTCCCTGCAATACTCAGATTGCTGTACCAGACCATGATTGATCCGAGACTATTACTCCCAGCAATACTCAGATTGCTGTATCAGTCCATGATTCTTCCGAAACTATTACTCACTGCAATACTCAGATTGCTGTATCAGACCATTATTGATCCGAGACTATTACTCCCTGCAATACTCAGATTGCTGTACCAGACCATGATGGATCTGAGACTATTATCCCTGCAATACTCAGATTGCTGTATCAGACCATGATTGATCCGAGACTATTACTCCCTGCAATACTCAGATTGCTGTACCAGACCATGATTGATCAGAGACTATTACTCCCTGCAATACTCCAATTACTGTACCAGACCATGATTAATCCGAGACTATTATCCCTGCAATGCTCAGATTGCTGAACCAGACCATGGTTGATCTGAGACTATTACTCCCTGCAATACTCAGATTGCTGTATCAGACCATGATTGATCCAAGACTATTACTCCCTGCAATACTCAGATTGCTGTATCAGACCATGGTTGATCCAAGACTATTACTCCCTGCAATACTCAGATTGCTGTATCAGACCATGGGTGATCCGAGTCTATTACTCCCTGCGATACTCAGATTGCTGTACCAGACCATGATTGATCCGAGACTATTATCCCTACAATACTCAGATTGCTGTATCAGACCATGATTGATCCGAGAGTATTATCCCTGCAATACTCAGATTATTACTCCCTGCAATACTCACATTGCTGTATCAGACCATGATTGATCCAAGACTATTACTGCCTGCAATACTCAGATTGCTGTACCAGACCATGATTGATCCGAGACTATTACTCCCTGCATACTCAGATTGCTCTATCTTACCATGATTGATCCGAGACTATTACTCCCTGCAATACTCAGATTTCTGTATCAGACCACGGTTTATCCGAGACTATTACTCCCTGCAATACTCAGATTGCTGTATCAGACCATAATTGATCCGAGACTATTATCCCTGCAATACTCACATTATTACTCCCTGCAATACTCAGATTGCTGTACCAGACCATGATTGATCCGAGACTATTACTCCCAGCAATACTCAGATTGCTGTATCAGTCCATGATTATTCCGAGACTATTACTCCCTGCAATACTCAGATTGCTGTATCAGACCATTATTGATCCGAGACTATTACTCCCTGCAATACTCAGATTGCTGTACCAGACCATGATGGATCTGAGACTATTATCCCTGCAATACTCAGATTGCTGTATCAGACCATGATTGATCCGAGACTATTATCCCTGCAATACTCAGATTATTACTCCCTGCAATACTCAAATTGCTGTATCAGACCATGATTGATCCGAGACTATTATTCCCTGCAATACTCAGATTGCTGTACCAGGCCATGATTGATCAGAGACTATTACTCCCTGCAATACTCCAATTACTGTACCAGACCATGATTATTCCGAGACTATTATCCCTGCAATGCTCAGATTGCTGTACCAGACCATGATTGATTCGAGACTATTATCCCTGCAATACTCAGATTGCTGTATCAGACCACGATGGATCCGGGACTATTCTCCCTGCAATACTCAGATTCTTACTCCCTGCAATACTCAGATGGCTGTACCAGACCATGATTGATCCGAGGCTATTATGCCTGCAATACTCAGATTTCGGTATCAGACCATGTTTGATCCGAGACTATTATCCCTGCAATACTCAGAGTATTACTCCCTGCAATACTCAGATTGCTGTATCAGACCATGGTTGATCCGAGACTATTATTCCCTGCAATACTCAGATTGCTGTACCAGACCATGTTTGATCCGAGACTATTATCCCTGCAATACTCAGATTATTACTCCCTGCAATACTCAGATTGCTGTACCAGACCATGATTGATCCGAGACTATTACTCCCTGCAATATTCAGATTGCTGTACCAGACCATGATTGATCTGAGACTATTACTCCCTGCAATACTCAGATTGCTGTATCAGACCATGATTGATCCGAGACTATTACTCCCTGCAATACTCAGATTGCTGTACCAGACCATGATGGATCTGAGACTCTTATCCCTGCAATACTCAGATTGCTCTATCTTACCATGATTGAACCGAGACTATTACTCCCTGCAATACTCAGATTGCTGTACCAGAGCATGATTGATCCGAAACTATTGTCCCTGCAATACTCAGATTGCTGTATCAGACCATAATTGATCCGAGACTATTATCCCTGCAATACTCAGATTATTACTCCCTGCAATACTCAGATTGCTGTACCACACCATGATTGATCCGAGACTATTACTCCCAGCAATACACAGATTGCTGTATCAGTCCATGATTATTCCGAGACTATTACTCCCTGCAATACTCAGATTGCTGTATCAGACCATTATTGATCCGAGACTATTACTCCCTGCAATACTCAGATTGCTGTACCAGACCATGATGGATCTGAGACTATTATCCCTGCAATACTCAGATTGCTGTATCAGACCATGATTGATCCGAGACTATTATCCCTGCAATACTCAGATTATTACTCCCTGCAATACTCAAATTGCTGTATCAGACCATGATTGATCCGAGACTATTACTCCCTGCAATACTCAGATTGCTGTACCAGACCATGATTGATCAGAGACTATTACTCCCTGCAATACTCCAATTACTGTACCAGACCATGATTATTCCGAGACTATTATCCCTGCAATGCTCAGATTGCTGTACCAGACCATGATTGATTCGAGACTATTATCCCTGCAATACTCAGATTGCTGTATCAGACCACGATGGATCCGGGACTATTCTCCCTGCAATACTCAGATTATTACTCCCTGCAAAACTCAGATTGCTGTATCAGACCATGATTGATCTGAGACTATTACTCCCTGCAATACTCAGATTGCTGTATCAGACCATGGTTGATCCGAGACTATTACTCCCTGCAATACTCAGATTGCTGTATCAGACCATGGTTGATCCGAGACTATTACTCCCTGCAATACTCAGATTGCTGTACCAGACCATGATTGATCCGAGACTATTACTCCCTGCAATACACAGATTGCTGTATCAGACCATGATTGATCCGAGACTATTACTCCCTGCAATACTCAGATTGCTGTATCAGACCATTGGTGATCCGAGACTATTACTCCCTGAAATACTCAGATTGCTGTATCAGACCATGGTTGATCCGAGACTATTACTCTCTGCAATACTCAGATTGCTGTATCAGACCATGGTTGATCCGAGACTATTATTCCCTGCAATACTCAGATTGCTGTATCAGACCATGGTTGATCCGAGACTATTACTCCCTGCAATACTCAGATTGCTGTACCAGAACATGTTTGATCCGAGACTATTATCCCTGCAATACTCAGATTATTACTCCCTGCAATATTCAGATTGCTGTACCAGACCATGATTGATCCGAGACTATTACTCCCTGCAATATTCAGATTGCTGTACCAGACCATGATTGATCTGAGACTATTACTCCCTGCAATACTCAGATTGCTGTATCAGACCATGATTGATCCGAGACTATTACTCCCTGCAATACTCAGATTGCTGTACCAGACCATGATGGATCTGAGACTATTATCCCTGCAATACTCAGATTGCTGTATCAGACCATGATTGATCCGAGACTATTATCCCTGCAATACTCAGATTATTACGCCCTGCAATACTCAGATTGCTGTATCAGACCATGATTGATCCGAGACTATTATCCCTGCAATACTCAGATTATTACGCCCTGCAATACTCAGATTGCTGTATCAGACCATGATTGATCCGAGACTATTACTGTCTGCAATACTCAGATTGCTGTACCAGACCATGATTGATCAGAGACTATTACTCCCTGCAATACTCCGATTGCTGTACCAGACCATGATTAATCCGAGACTATTATCCCTGCAATGCTCAGATTGCTGTACCAGACCATGATTGATCCGAGACTATTATCCCTGCAATACTCAGATTGCTGTATCAGACCACGATGGATCCGGGACTATTCTCCCTGCAATACTCAGATTATTACTCCCTGCAATACTCAGATGGCTGTACCAGACCATGATTGATCCGAGGCTATTATGCCTGCAATACTCAGATTTCGGTATCAGACCATGTTTGATCCGAGACTATTATCCCTGCAATACTCAGAGTATTACTCCCTGCAATACTCAGATTGCTGTATCAGACCATGATTGATCCGAGACTATTACTCCCTGCAATACTCAGATTACTGTATCAGACCATGGTTGATCTGAGACTATTACTCCCTGCAATACTCAGATTGCTGTATCAGACCATGATTGATCTAAGACTATTACTCCCTGCAATACTCAGATTGCTGTATCAGACCATGGTTGATCCAAGACTATTACTCCCTGCAATACTCAGATTTCTGTATCAGACCACGGTTTATCCGAGACTATTACTCCCTGCAATACTCAGATTGCTGTATCAGACCATGGGTGATCCGAGTCTATTACTCCCTGCAATACTCAGATTGCTGTACCAGACCATGATTGATCCGAGACTATTATCCCTACAATACTCAGATTGCTGTATCAGACCATGATTGATCCGAGAGTATTATCACTGCAATACTCAGATTATTACTCCCTGCAATACTCACATTGCTGTATCAGACCATGATTGATCCAAGACTATTACTGCCTGCAATACTCAGATTGCTGTACCAGACCATGATTGATCCGAGACTATTACTCCCCGCATACTCAGATTGCTCTATCTTACCATGATTGATCCGAGACTATTACTCCCTGCAATACTCAGATTGCTGTACCGGAGCATGATTGATCCGAAACTATTGTCCCTGCAATACTCAGATTGCTGTATCAGACCATAATTGATCCGAGACTATTATCCCTGCAATACTCAGATTATTACTCCCTGCAATACTCAGATTGCTGTACCAGACCATGATTGATCCGAGACTATTACTCCCAGCAATACTCAGATTGCTGTATCAGTCCATGATTATTCCGAAACTATTACTCACTGCAATACTCAGATTGCTGTATCAGACCATTATTGATCCGAGACTATTACTCCCTGCAATACTCAGATTGCTGTACCAGACCATGATGGATCTGAGACTATTATCCCTGCAATACTCAGATTGCTGTATCAGACCATGATTGATCCGAGACTATTACTCCCTGCAATACTCAGATTGCTGTACCAGACCATGATTGATCAGAGACTATTACTCCCTGCAATACTCCAATTACTGTACCAGACCATGATTAATCCGAGACTATTATCCCTGCAATGCTCAGATTGCTGAACCAGACCATGGTTGATCTGAGACTATTACTCCCTGCAATACTCAGATTGCTGTATCAGACCATGATTGATCCAAGACTATTACTCCCTGCAATACTCAGATTGCTGTATCAGACCATGGTTGATCCAAGACTATTACTCCCTGCAATACTCAGATTGCTGTATCAGACCATGGGTGATCCGAGTCTATTACTCCCTGCGATACTCAGATTGCTGTACCAGACCATGATTGATCCGAGACTATTATCCCTACAATACTCAGATTGCTGTATCAGACCATGATTGATCCGAGAGTATTATCCCTGCAATACTCAGATTATTACTCCCTGCAATACTCACATTGCTGTATCAGACCATGATTGATCCAAGACTATTACTGCCTGCAATACTCAGATTGCTGTACCAGACCATGATTGATCCGAGACTATTACTCCCTGCATACTCAGATTGCTCTATCTTACCATGATTGATCCGAGACTATTACTCCCTGCAATACTCAGATTTCTGTATCAGACCACAGTTTATCCGAGACTATTACTCCCTGCAATACTCAGATTGCTGTATCAGACCATAATTGATCCGAGACTATTATCCCTGCAATACTCAGATTATTACTCCCTGCAATACTCAGATTGCTGTACCAGACCATGATTGATCCGAGACTATTACTCCCAGCAATACTCAGATTGCTGTATCAGTCCATGATTATTCCGAGACTATTACTCCCTGCAATACTCAGATTGCTGTATCAGACCATTATTGATCCGAGACTATTACTCCCTGCAATACTCAGATTGCTGTACCAGACCATGATGGATCTGAGACTATTATCCCTGCAATACTCAGATTGCTGTATCAGACCATGATTGATCCGAGACTATTATCCCTGCAATACTCAGATTATTACTCCCTGCAATACTCAAATTGCTGTATCAGACCATGATTGATCCGAGACTATTATTCCCTGCAATACTCAGATTGCTGTACCAGACCATGATTGATCAGAGACTATTACTCCCTGCAATACTCCAATTACTGTACCAGACCATGATTATTCCGAGACTATTATCCCTGCAATGCTCAGATTGCTGTACCAGACCATGATTGATTCGAGACTATTATCCCTGCAATACTCAGATTGCTGTATCAGACCACGATGGATCCGGGACTATTCTCCCTGCAATACTCAGATTCTTACTCCCTGCAATACTCAGATGGCTGTACCAGACCATGATTGATCCGAGGCTATTATGCCTGCAATACTCAGATTTCGGTATCAGACCATGTTTGATCCGAGACTATTATCCCTGCAATACTCAGAGTATTACTCCCTGCAATACTCAGATTGCTGTATCAGACCATGGTTGATCCGAGACTATTATTCCCTGCAATACTCAGATTGCTGTACCAGACCATGTTTGATCCGAGACTATTATCCCTGCAATACTCAGATTATTACTCCCTGCAATACTCAGATTGCTGTACCAGACCATGATTGATCCGAGACTATTACTCCCTGCAATATTCAGATTGCTGTACCAGACCATGATTGATCTGAGACTATTACTCCCTGCAATACTCAGATTGCTGTATCAGACCATGATTGATCCGAGACTATTACTCCCTGCAATACTCAGATTGCTGTACCAGACCATGATGGATCTGAGACTCTTATCCCTGCAATACTCAGATTGCTGTATCAGACCATGATTGATCCGAGACTATTATCCCTGCAATACTCAGATTATTACGCCCTGCAATACTCAGATTGCTGTATCAGACCATGATTGATCCGAGACTATTACTGTCTGCAATACTCAGATTGCTGTACCAGACCATGATTGATCAGAGACTATTACTCCCTGCAATACTCCGATTGCTGTACCAGACCATGATTAATCCGAGACTATTATCCCTGCAATGCTCAGATTGCTGTACCAGACCATGATTGATCCGAGACTATTATCCCTGCAATACTCAGATTGCTGTATCAGACCACGATGGATCCGGGACTATTCTCCCTGCAATACTCAGATTATTACTCCCTGCAATACTCTGATGGCTGTACCAGACCATGATTGATCCGAGGCTATTATGCCTGCAATACTCAGATTTCGGTATCAGACCATGTTTGATCCGAGACTATTATCCCTGCAATACTCAGAGTATTACTCCCTGCAATACTCAGATTGCTGTATCAGACCATGATTGATCCGAGACTATTACTCCCTGCAATACTCAGATTACTGCATCAGACCATGGTTGATCTGAGACTATTACTCCCTGCAATACTCAGATTGCTGTATCAGACCATGATTGATCCGAGACTATTACTCCCTGCAATACTCAGATTGCTGTACCAGACCATGATTGATCCAAGACTATTACTCCCTGCAATACTCAGAATGCTGTACCAGACCATGATTGATCCGAGACTATTACTCTCTGCAATACTCAGATTGCTGTATCAGACCATGATTGATCCGAGACTATTATCCCTGCAATACTCAGAGTAATACTCCCTGCAATACTCAGATTGCTGTATCAGACCATGGTTGATCCGAGACTATTATTCCCTGCAATACTCAGATTGCTGTACCAGACCATGTTTGATCCGAGACTATTATCCCTGCAATACTCAGATTATTACTCCCTGCAATACTCAGATTGCTGTACCAGACCATGATTGATCCGAGACTATTACTCCCTGCAATATTCAGATTGCTGTACCAGACCATGATTGATCTGAGACTATTACTCCCTGCAATACTCAGATTGCTGTATCAGACCATGATTGATCCAAGACTATTACTTCCTGCAATACTCAGATTGCTGTACCAGACCATGATTGGTCCGAGACTATTACTCTCTGCAATGCTTATATTGCTGTACCAGAACATAATTGATCCGACACTATTACTCCCTGCAATACTCAGATTGCTGTACCAGACCATGATTGATCCAAGACTATTACTCCCTGCAATACTCAGAATGCTGTAACAGACCATGATTGATCCGAGACTATTACTCTCTGCAATACTCAGATTGCTGTATCAGACCATGATTGATCCGAGACTATTATCCCTGCAATACTCAGATTGCTGTACCAGACCATGTTTGATCCGAGACTATTATCCCTGCAATACTCAGATTATTACTCCCTGCAATACTCAGATTGCTGTACCAGACCATGATTGATCCGAGACTATTACTCCCTGCAATATTCAGATTGCTGTACCAGACCATGATTGATCTGAGACTATTACTCCCTGCAATACTCAGATTGCTGTATCAGACCATGATTGATCCGAGACTATTACTCCCTGCAATACTCAGATTGCTGTACCAGACCATGATGGATCTGAGACTCTTATCCCTGCAATACTCAGATTGCTGTATCAGACCATGATTGATCCGAGACTATTATCCCTGCAATACTCAGATTATTACGCCCTGCAATACTCAGATTGCTGTATCAGACCATGATTGATCCGAGACTATTACTGTCTGCAATACTCAGATTGCTGTACCAGACCATGATTGATCAGAGACTATTACTCCCTGCAATACTCCGATTGCTGTACCAGACCATGATTAATCCGAGACTATTATCCCTGCAATGCTCAGATTGCTGTACCAGACCATGATTGATCCGAGACTATTATCCCTGCAATACTCAGATTGCTGTATCAGACCACGATGGATCCGGGACTATTCTCCCTGCAATACTCAGATTATTACTCCCTGCAATACTCAGATGGCTGTACCAGACCATGATTGATCCGAGGCTATTATGCCTGCAATACTCAGATTTCGGTATCAGACCATGTTTGATCCGAGACTATTATCCCTGCAATACTCAGATTACTGTATCAGACCATGGTTGATCTGAGACTATTACTCCCTGCAATACTCAGATTGCTGTATCAGACCATGATTGATCCAAGACTATTACTCCCTGCAATACTCAGATTGCTGTACCAGACCATGATTGATCCGAGACTATTACTCTCTGCAATACTCAGATTGCTGTATCAGAACATGATTGATCCGAGACTATTATCCCTGCAATACTCAGATTATTACTCCCTGCAAAACTCAGATTGCTGTATCAGACCATGATTGATCCGAGACTATTACTCCCTGCAATACTCAGATTGCTGTATCAGACCATGGTTGATCCGAGACTATTACTCCCTGCAATACTCAGATTGCTGTATCAGACCATGGTTGATCCGAGACTATTACTCCCTGCAATACTCAGATTGCTGTACCAGACCATGATTGATCCGAGACTATTACTCCCTGAAATACACAGATTGCTGTATCAGACCATGATTGATCCGAGACTATTATCCCTGCAATACTCAGATTGCTGTATCAGACCATTGGTGATCCGAGACTATTACTCCCTGCAATACTCAGATTGCTGTATCAGACCATGGTTGATCCGAGACTATTACTCTCTGCAATACTCAGATTGCTGTATCAGACCATGGTTGATCCGAGACTATTATTCCCTGCAATACTCAGATTGCTGTATCAGACCATGGTTGATCCGAGACTATTACTCCCTGCAATACTCGGATTGCTTTACCAGACATGTTTGATCCGAGACTATTATCCCTGCAATACTCAGATTATTACTCCCTGCAATACTCAGATTGCTGTATCAGACCATGATTGATCCGAGACTATTACTCCCTGCAATACTCAGATTGCTGTACCAGACCATGATTGATCAGAGACTATTACTCCCTGCAATACTCCGATTGCTGTACCAGACCATGATTAATCCGAGACTATTATCCCTGCAATGCTCAGATTGCTGTACCAGACCATGATTGATCCGAGACTATTATCCCTGCAATACTCAGATTGCTGTATCAGACCACGATGGATCCGGGACTATTCTCCCTGCAATACTCAGATTATTACTCCCTGCAATACTCAGATGGTTGTACCAGACCATGATTGATCCGAGGCTATTATGCCTGCAATACTCAGATTTCGGTATCAGACCATGTTTGATCCGAGACTATTATCCCTGCAATACTCAGATTACTGTATCAGACCATGGTTGATCTGAGACTATTACTCCCTGCAATACTCAGATTGCTGTATCAGACCATGATTGATCCAAGACTATTACTCCCTGCAATACTCAGATTGCTGTATCAGACCATGGTTGATCCAAGACTATTACTCCCTGCAATACTCCGATTTCTGTATCAGACCACGGTTTATCCGAGACTATTACTCCCTGCAATACTCAGATTGCTGTATCAGACCATGGGTGATCCGAGTCTATTACTCCCTGCAATACTCAGATTGCTGTACCAGACCATGATTGATCCGAGACTATTATCCCTACAATACTCAGATTGCTGTATCAGACCATGATTGATCCGAGAGTATTATCCCTGCAATACTCAGATTATTACTCCCTGCAATACTCAGATTGCTGTATCAGACCATGATTGATCCAAGACTATTACTGCCTGCAATACTCAGATTGCTGTACCAGACCATGATTGATCCGAGACTATTACTCCCTGCATACTCAGATTGCTGTACCTTACCATGATTGATCCGAGACTATTACTCCCTGCAATACTCAGATTGCTGTACCAGAGCATGATTGATCCGAAACTATTGTCCCTGCAATACTCAGGTTGCTGTATCAGACCACAATTGATCCGAGACTATTATCCCTGCAATACTCAGATTATTACTCCCTGCAATACTCAGATTGCTGTACCAGACCATGATTGATCCGAGACTATTACTCCCAGCAATACTCAGATTGCTGTATCAGTCCATGATTATTCCGAGACTATTACTCCCTGCAATACTCAGATTGCTGTATCAGACCATTATTGATCCGAGACTATTACTCCCTGCAATACTCAGATTGCTGTACCAGACCATGATGGATCTGAGACTATTATCCCTGCAATACTCAGATTGCTGTATCAGACCATGATTGATCCGAGACTATTATCACTGCAATACTCAGATTATTACTCGCTGCAATACTCAGATTGTTGTATCAGACCATGATTGATCCGAGACTATTACTGCCTGCAATACTCAGATTGCTGTACCACACCATGATTGATCAGAGACTATTACTCCCTGCAATACTCCGATTGCTGTACCAGACCATGATTGATCCAAGACTATTACTCCCTGCAATACTCAGATTGCTGTATCAGACCATGGTTGATCCAAGACTATTACTCCCTGCAATACTCAGATTTCTGTATCAGACCACGGTTTATCCGAGACTATTACTCCCTGCAATACTCAGATTGCTGTATCAGACCATGGGTGATCCGAGTCTATTACTCCCTGCAATACTCAGATTGCTGTAACAGACCATGATTGATCCGAGACTATTATCCCTACAGTACTCAGATTGCTGTATCAGACCATGATTGATCCGAGAGTATTTTCCCTGCAATACTCAGATTATTACTCCCTGCAATACTCAGATTGCTGTACCAGACCATGATTGATCCGAGACTATTACTCCCTGCATACTCAGATTGCTCTATCTTACCATGATTGATCCGAGACTATTACTCCCTGCAATACTCAGATTGCTGTACCGGACCATGATTGATCCGAAACTATTGTCCCTGCAATACTCAGATTGCTGTATCAGACCATAATTGATCCGAGACTATTATCCCTGCAATACTCAGATTATTACTCCCTGCAATACTCAGATTGCTGTACCAGATCATGATTGATCCGAGACTATTACTCCCAGCAATACTCAGATTGCTGTATCAGTCCATGATTATTCCGAGACTATTACTCCCTGCAATACTCAGATTGCTGTATCAGACCATTATTGATCCGAGACTATTACTCCCTGCAATACTCAGATTGCTGTACAAGACCATGATGGATCTGAGACTATTATCCCTGCAATACTCAGATTGCTGTATCAGACCATGATTGATCCGAAACTATTACTCCCTGCAATACTCAGATTGCTGTACCAGACCATGATTGATCAGAGACTATTACTCCCTGCAATACTCCAATTACTGTACCAGACCATGATTAATCCGAGACTATTATCCCTGCAATGCTCAGATTGCTGTACCAGACCATGGTTGATCTGAGACTATTACTCCCTGCAATACTCAGATTGCTGTATCAGACCATGATTGATCCAAGACTATTACTCCCTGCAATACTCAGATTGCTGTATCAGACCATGGTTGATCCAAGACTATTACTCCCTGCAATACTCAGATTTCTGTATCAGACCACGGTTTATCCGAGACTATTACTCCCTGCAATACTCAGATTGCTGTACCAGACCATGATTGATCCGAGACTATTACTCCCTGCATACTCAGATTGCTCTATCTTACCATGATTGATCCGAGACTATTACTCCCTGCAATACTCAGATTTCTGTATCAGACCACGGTTTATCCGAGACTATTACTCCCTGCAATACTCAGATTGCTGTATCAGACCATGGGTGATCCGAGTCTATTACTCCCTGCAATACTCAGATTGCTGTACCAGACCATGATTGATCCGAGGCTATTATCCCTACAATACTCAGATTGCTGTATCAGACCATGATTGATCCGAGAGTATTATCCCTGCAATACTCAGATTATTACTCCCTGCAATACTCACATTGCTGTATCAGACCATGATTGATCCAAGACTATTACTGCCTGCAATACTCAGATTTCTGTACCAGACCATGATTGATCCGAGACTATTACTCCCTGCATACTCAGATTGCTCTATCTTACCATGATTGAACCGAGACTATTACTCCCTGCAATACTCAGATTGCTGTACCAGACCATGATTGATCCGAGACTATTACTCTCTGCAATACTCAGATTGCTGTATCAGACCATGATTGATCCGAGACTATTATCCCTGCAATACTCAGATTATTACTCCCTGCAATACTCAGATGTCTGTACCAGACCATGATTGATCCGAGGCTATTATCCCTGCAATACTCAGATTTCGGTATCAGACCATGTTTGATCCGAGACTATTATCCCTGCAATACTCAGATTATTACTCCCTGCAATACTCAGATTGCTGTATCAGACCATGATTGATCCGAGACTATTACTCCCTGCAATTCTCAGATTGCTGTATCCGACCATGGTTGATCCCAGACTATTACTCCCTGCAATACTCAGATTGCTGTATCAGAGCATGATTGATCCAAGACTATTACACCCTGCAATACTCAGATTGCTGTATCAGACCATGGTTGATCCAAGACTATTACTCCCTGCAATACTCAGATTGCTGTATCAGACCATGATTGATCCAGGACTATTACTTCCTGCAATACTCAGATTGCTGTACCAGACCCATGATTGGTCCGAGACTATTACTCTCTGCAATGCTAATATTGCTGTACCAGAACATAATTGATCCGAGACTATTACTCCCTGCAATACTCAGATTGCTGTACCAGACCATGATTGATCCAAGACTATTACTCCCTGCAATACTCAGATTGCTGTACCAGACCATGATTGATCCGAGACTATTACTCTCTGCAATACTCAGATTGCTGTATCAGACCATGATTGATCCGAGACTATTACTCCCTGCAATACTCAGATTGCTGTACAAGACCATGATGGATCTGAGACTATTATCCCTGCAATACTCAGATTGCTGTATCAGACCATGATTGATCCGAAACTATTACTCCCTGCAATACTCAGATTGCTGTACCAGACCATGATTGATCAGAGACTATTACTCCCTGCAATACTCCAATTACTGTACCAGACCATGATTAATCCGAGACTATTATCCCTGCAATGCTCAGATTGCTGTACCAGACCATGGTTGATCTGAGACTATTACTCCCTGCAATACTCAGATTGCTGTATCAGACCATGATTGATCCAAGACTATTACTCCCTGCAATACTCAGATTGCTGTATCAGACCATGGTTGATCCAAGACTATTACTCCCTGCAATACTCAGATTTCTGTATCAGACCACGGTTTATCCGAGACTATTACTCCCTGCAATACTCAGATTGCTGTACCAGACCATGATTGATCCGAGACTATTACTCCCTGCATACTCAGATTGCTCTATCTTACCATGATTGATCCGAGACTATTACTCCCTGCAATACTCAGATTTCTGTATCAGACCACGGTTTATCCGAGACTATTACTCCCTGCAATACTCAGATTGCTGTATCAGACCATGGGTGATCCGAGTCTATTACTCCCTGCAATACTCAGATTGCTGTACCAGACCATGATTGATCCGAGGCTATTATCCCTACAATACTCAGATTGCTGTATCAGACCATGATTGATCCGAGAGTATTATCCCTGCAATACTCAGATTATTACTCCCTGCAATACTCACATTGCTGTATCAGACCATGATTGATCCAAGACTATTACTGCCTGCAATACTCAGATTTCTGTACCAGACCATGATTGATCCGAGACTATTACTCCCTGCATACTCAGATTGCTCTATCTTACCATGATTGAACCGAGACTATTACTCCCTGCAATACTCAGATTGCTGTACCAGACCATGATTGATCCGAGACTATTACTCTCTGCAATACTCAGATTGCTGTATCAGACCATGATTGATCCGAGACTATTATCCCTGCAATACTCAGATTATTACTCCCTGCAATACTCAGATGTCTGTACCAGACCATGATTGATCCGAGGCTATTATCCCTGCAATACTCAGATTTCGGTATCAGACCATGTTTGATCCGAGACTATTATCCCTGCAATACTCAGATTATTACTCCCTGCAATACTCAGATTGCTGTATCAGACCATGATTGATCCGAGACTATTACTCCCTGCAATTCTCAGATTGCTGTATCCGACCATGGTTGATCCCAGACTATTACTCCCTGCAATACTCAGATTGCTGTATCAGAGCATGATTGATCCAAGACTATTACACCCTGCAATACTCAGATTGCTGTATCAGACCATGGTTGATCCAAGACTATTACTCCCTGCAATACTCAGATTGCTGTATCAGACCATGATTGATCCAGGACTATTACTTCCTGCAATACTCAGATTGCTGTACCAGACCCATGATTGGTCCGAGACTATTACTCTCTGCAATGCTAATATTGCTGTACCAGAACATAATTGATCCGAGACTATTACTCCCTGCAATACTCAGATTGCTGTACCAGACCATGATTGATCCAAGACTATTACTCCCTGCAATACTCAGATTGCTGTACCAGACCATGATTGATCCGAGACTATTACTCTCTGCAATACTCAGATTGCTGTATCAGACCATGATTGATCCGAGACTATTATCCCTGCAATACTCAGATTATTACTCCCTGCAAAACTCAGATTGCTGTATCAGACCATGATTGATCCGAGACTATTACTCCCTGCAATACTCAGATTGCTGTATCAGACCATGGTTGATCCGAGACTATTACTCCCTGCAATACTCAGATTGCTGTACCAGACCATGATTGATCCGAGACTATTACTCCCTGCAATACACAGATTGCTGTATCAGACCATGATTGATCCGAGACTATTACTCCCTGCAGTACTCAGATTGCTGTATCAGACCATTGGTGATCCGAGACTATTACTCCCTGCAATACTCAGATTGCTGTATCAGACCATGGTTGATCCGAGACTATTACTCCCTGCAATGCTCAGATTGCTGTATCAGACCATGGTTGATCCGAGACTATTATTCCCTGCAATACTCAGATTGCTGTATCAGACCATGGTTGATCCGAGACTATTTCTCCCTGCAATACTCGGATTGCGTTACCAGACATGTTTGATCCGAGACTATTATCCCTGCAATACTCAGATTATTACTCCCTGCAATACTCAGATTGCTGTATCAGACCATGATTGATCCGAGACTATTACTCCCTGCAATACTCAGATTGCTGTACCAGACCATGATTGATCCGAGACTATTATCCCTACAATACTCAGATTGCTGTATCAGACCATGATTGATCCGAGAGTATTATCCCTGCAATACTCAGATTATTACTCCCTGCAATACTCACATTGATGTATCAGACCATGATTGATCCCAGACTATTACTGCCTGCAATACTCAGATTGCTGTACCAGACCATGATTGATCCGAGACTATTACTCCCTGCATTCTCAGATTGCTCTATCTTACCATGATTGATCCGAGACTATTACTCCCTGCAATACTCAGATTGCTGTACCGGAGCATGATTGATCCGAAACTATTGTCCCTGCAATACTCAGATTGCTGTATCAGACCATAATTGATCCGAGACTATTATCCCTGCAATACTCAGATTATTACTCCCTGCAATACTCAGATTGCTGTACCAGACCATGATTGATCCGAGACTATTACTCCCAGCAATACTCAGATTGCTGTATCAGTCCATGATTATTCCGAGACTATTACTCCCTGCAATACTCAGATTGCTGTATCAGACCATTATTGATCCGAGACTATTACTCCCTGCAATACTCAGATTGCTGTACCAGACCATGATGGATCTGAGACTATTATCCCTGCAATACTCAGATTGCTGTATCAGACCATGATTGATCCGAGACTATTACTCCCTGCAATACTCAGATTGCTGTACCAGACCATGATTGATCAGAGACTATTACTCCCTGCAATACTCCAATTACTGTAAAAGACCATGATTAATCCGAGACTATTATCCCTGCAATGCTCAGATTGCTGTACCAGACCATGGTTGATCTGAGACTATTACTCCCTGCAATACTCAGATTGCTGTATCAGACCATGATTGATCCAAGACTATTACTCCCTGCAATACTCAGATTGCTGTATCAGACCATGGTTGATCCAAGACTATTACTCCCTGCAATACTCAGATTTCTGTATCAGACCACGGTTTATCCGAGACTATTACTCCCTGCAATACTCAGATTGCTGTATCAGACCATGGGTGATCCGAGTCTATTACTCCCTGCAATACTCAGATTGCTGTACCAGACCATGATTGATCCGAGACTATTATCCCTACAATACTCAGATTGCTGTATCAGACCATGATTGATCCGAGAGTATTATCCCTGCAATACTCAGATTATTACTCCCTGCAATACTCACATTGCTGTATCAGACCATGATTGATCCAAGACTATTACTGCCTGCAATACTCAGATTGCTCTATCTTACCATGATTGATCCGAGACTATTACTCCCTGCAATACTCAGATTGCTGTACCAGAGCATGATTGATCCGAAACTATTGTCCCTGCAATACTCAGATTGCTGTATCAGACCATGATTGATCCAAGACTATTACTCCCTGCAATACTCAGATTGCTGTATCAGACCATGGTTGATCCAAGACTATTACTCCCTGCAATACTCAGATTTCTGTATCAGACCACGGTTTATCCGAGACTATTACTCCCTGCAATACTCAGATTGCTGTACCAGACCATGATTGATCCGAGACTATTACTCCCTGCATACTCAGATTGCTCTATCTTACCATGATTGATCCGAGACTATTACTCCCTGCAATACTCAGATTTCTGTATCAGACCACGGTTTATCCGAGACTATTACTCCCTGCAATACTCAGATTGCTGTATCAGACCATGGGTGATCCGAGTCTATTACTCCCTGCAATACTCAGATTGCTGTACCAGACCATGATTGATCCGAGGCTATTATCCCTACAATACTCAGATTGCTGTATCAGACCATGATTGATCCGAGAGTATTATCCCTGCAATACTCAGATTATTACACCCTGCAATACTCACATTGCTGTATCAGACCATGATTGATCCAAGACTATTACTGCCTGCAATACTCAGATTTCTGTACCAGACCATGATTGATCCGAGACTATTACTCCCTGCATACTCAGATTGCTCTATCTTACCATGATTGAACCGAGACTATTACTCCCTGCAATACTCAGATTGCTGTACCAGACCATGATTGATCCGAGACTATTACTCTCTGCAATACTCAGATTGCTGTATCAGACCATGATTGATCCGAGACTATTATCCCTGCAATACTCAGATTATTATTCCCTGCAATACTCAGATGTCTGTACCAGACCATGATTGATCCGAGGCTATTATCCCTGCAATACTCAGATTTCGGTATCAGACCATGTTTGATCCGAGACTATTATCCCTGCAATACTCAGATTATTACTCCCTGCAATACTCAGATTGCTGTATCAGACCATGATTGATCCGAGACTATTACTCCCTGCAATTCTCAGATTGCTGTATCCGACCATGGTTGATCCCAGACTATTACCCCCTGCAATACTCAGATTGCTGTATCAGAGCATGATTGATCCAAGACTATTACACCCTGCAATACTCAGATTGCTGTATCAGACCATGGTTGATCCAAGACTATTACTCCCTGCAATACTGAGATTGCTGTATCAGACCATGATTGATCCAGGACTATTACTTCCTGCAATACTCAGATTGCTGTACCAGACCCATGATTGGTCCGAGACTATTACTCTCTGCAATGCTAATATTGCTGTACCAGAACATAATTGATCCGAGACTATTACTCCCTGCAATACTCAGATTGCTGTACCAGACCATGATTGATCCAAGACTATTACTCCCTGCAATACTCAGATTGCTGTACCAGACCATGATTGATCCGAGACTATTACTCTCTGCAATACTCAGATTGCTGTATCAGACCATGATTGATCCGAGACTATTATCCCTGCAATACTCAGATTATTACTCCCTGCAAAACTCAGATTGCTGTATCAGACCATGATTGATCCGAGACTATTACTCCCTGCAATACTCAGATTGCTGTATCAGACCATGGTTGATCCGAGACTATTACTCCCTGCAATACTCAGATTGCTGTACCAGACCATGATTGATCCGAGACTATTACTCCCTGCAATACACAGATTGCTGTATCAGACCATGATTGATCCGAGACTATTACTCCCTGCAATACTCAGATTGCTGTATCAGACCATTGGTGATCCGAGACTATTACTCCCTGCAATACTCAGATTGCTGTATCAGACCATGGTTGATCCGAGACTATTACTCCCTGCAATGCTCAGATTGCTGTATCAGACCATGGTTGATCCGAGACTATTATTCCCTGCAATACTCAGATTGCTGTATCAGACCATGGTTGATCCGAGACTATTTCTCCCTGCAATACTCGGATTGCGTTACCAGACATGTTTGATCCGAGACTATTATCCCTGCAATACTCAGATTATTACTCCCTGCAATACTCAGATTGCTGTATCAGACCATGATTGATCCGAGACTATTACTCCCTGCAATACTCAGATTGCTGTACCAGACCATGATTGATCCGAGACTATTATCCCTACAATACTCAGATTGCTGTATCAGACCATGATTGATCCGAGAGTATTATCCCTGCAATACTCAGATTATCACTCCCTGCAATACTCACATTGATGTATCAGACCATGATTGATCCCAGACTATTACTGCCTGCAATACTCAGATTGCTGTACCAGACCATGATTGATCCGAGACTATTACTCCCTGCATTCTCAGATTGCTCTATCTTACCATGATTGATCCGAGACTATTACTCCCTGCAATACTCAGATTGCTGTACCGGAGCATGATTGATCCGAAACTATTGTCCCTGCAATACTCAGATTGCTGTATCAGACCATAATTGATCCGAGACTATTATCCCTGCAATACTCAGATTATTACTCCCTGCAATACTCAGATTGCTGTACCAGACCATGATTGATCCGAGACTATTACTCCCAGCAATACTCAGATTGCTGTATCAGTCCATGATTATTCCGAGACTATTACTCCCTGCAATACTCAGATTGCTGTATCAGACCATTATTGATCCGAGACTATTACTCCCTGCAATACTCAGATTGCTGTACCAGACCATGATGGATCTGAGACTATTATCCCTGCAATACTCAGATTGCTGTATCAGACCATGATTGATCCGAGACTATTACTCCCTGCAATACTCAGATTGCTGTACCAGACCATGATTGATCAGAGACTATTACTCCCTGCAATACTCCAATTACTGTAAAAGACCATGATTAATCCGAGACTATTATCCCTGCAATGCTCAGATTGCTGTACCAGACCATGGTTGATCTGAGACTATTACTCCCTGCAATACTCAGATTGCTGTATCAGACCATGATTGATCCAAGACTATTACTCCCTGCAATACTCAGATTGCTGTATCAGACCATGGTTGATCCAAGACTATTACTCCCTGCAATACTCAGATTTCTGTATCAGACCACGGTTTATCCGAGACTATTACTCCCTGCAATACTCAGATTGCTGTATCAGACCATGGGTGATCCGAGTCTATTACTCCCTGCAATACTCAGATTGCTGTACCAGACCATGATTGATCCGAGACTATTATCCCTACAATACTCAGATTGCTGTATCAGACCATGATTGATCCGAGAGTATTATCCCTGCAATACTCAGATTATTACTCCCTGCAATACTCACATTGCTGTATCAGACCATGATTGATCCAAGACTATTACTGCCTGCAATACTCAGATTGCTCTATCTTACCATGATTGATCCGAGACTATTACTCCCTGCAATACTCAGATTGCTGTACCAGAGCATGATTGATCCGAAACTATTGTCCCTGCAATACTCAGATTGCTGTATCAGACCATAATTGATACGAGACTATTATCCCTGCAATACTCAGATTATTACTCCCTGCAATACTCAGATTGCTGTACCAGACCATGATTGATCCGAGACTATTACTCCCAGCAATACTCAGATTGCTGTATCAGTCCATGATTATTCCGAGACTATTACTCCCTGCAATACTCAGATTGCTGTATCAGACCATTATTGATCCGAGACTATTACTCCCTGCAATACTCAGATTGCTGTACCAGACCATGATGGATCTGAGACTATTATCCCTGCAATACTCAGATTGCTGTATCAGACCATGATTGATCCGAGACTATTATCCCTGCAATACTCAGATTATTACTCCCTGCAATACTCAAATTGCTGTATCAGACCATGATTGATCCGAGACTATTACTCCCTGCAATACTCAGATTGCTGTACCAGACCATGATTGATCAGAGACTATTACTCCCTGCAATACTCCAATTACTGTACCAGACCATGATTATTCCGAGACTATTATCCCTGCAATGCTCAGATTGCTGTACCAGACCATGATTGATTCGAGACTATTATCCCTGCAATACTCAGATTGCTGTATCAGACCACGATGGATCCGGGACTATTCTCCCTGCAATACTCAGATTATTACTCCCTGCAAAACTCAGATTGCTGTATCAGACCATGATTGATCCGAGACTATTACTCCCTGCAATACTCAGATTGCTGTATCAGACCATGGTTGATCCGAGACTATTACTCCCTGCAATACTCAGATTGCTGTATCAGACCATGGTTGATCCGAGACTATTACTCCCTGCAATACTCAGATTGCTGTACCAGACCATGATTGATCCCAGACTATTACTCCCTGCAATACACAGATTGCTGTATCAGACCATGATTGATCCGAGACTATTACTCCCTGCAATACTCAGATTGCTGTATCAGACCATTGGTGATCCGAGACTATTACTCCCTGAAATACTCAGATTGCTGTATCAGACCATGGTTGATCCGAGACTATTACTCTCTGCAATACTCAGATTGCTGTATCAGACCATGGTTGATCCGAGACTATTATTCCCTGCAATACTCAGATTGCTGTATCAGACCATGGTTGATCCGAGACTATTACTCCCTGCAATACTCAGATTGCTGTACCAGAACATGTTTGATCCGAGACTATTATCCCTGCAATACTCAGATTATTACTCCCTGCAATACTCAGATTGCTGTACCAGATCATGATTGATCCGAGACTATTACTCCCTGCAATATTCAGATTGCTGTACCAGACCATGATTGATCCGAGACTATTACTCCCTGCAATACTCAGATTGCTGTACCAGACCATGATGGATCTGAGACTATTATCCCTGCAATACTCAGATTGCTGTATCAGACCATGATTGATCCGAGACTATTATCCCTGCAATACTCAGATTATTACGCCCCTGCAATACTCAGATTGCTGTATCAGACGATGATTGATCCGAGACTATTACTGTCTGCAATACTCAGATTGCTGTACCAGACCATGATTGATCAGAGACTATTACTGTCTGCAATACTCCGATTGCTGTACCAGACCATGATTAATCCGAGACTATTATCCCTGCAATGCTCAGATTGCTGTACCAGACCATGATTGATCCGAGACTATTATCCCTGCAATACTCAGATTGCTGTATCAGACCACGATGGATCCGGGACTATTCTCCCTGCAATACTCAGATTATTACTCCCTGCAATACTCAGATGGCTGTACCAGACCATGATTGATCCGAGGCTATTATGCCTGCAATACTCAGATTTCGGTATCAGACCATGTTTGATCCGAGACTATTATCCCTGCAATACTCAGAGTATTACTCCCTGCAATACTCAGATTGCTATATCAGACCATGATTGATCCGAGACTATTACTCCCTGCAATACTCAGATTACTGTATCAGACCATGGTTGATCTGAGACTATTACTCCCTGCAATACTCAGATTGCTGTATCAGACCATGATTGATCCAAGACTATTACTCCCTGCAATACTCAGATTGCTGTATCAGACCATGGTTGATCCAAGACTATTACTCCCTGCAATACTCAGATTTCTGTATCAGACCACGGTTTATCCGAGACTATTACTCCCTGCAATACTCAGATTGCTGTATCAGACCATGGGTGATCCGAGTCTATTACTCCCTGCAATACTCAGATTGCTGTACCAGACCATGATTGATCCGAGACTATTATCCCTACAATACTCAGATTGCTGTATCAGACCATGATTGATTCGAGAGTATTATCCCTGCAATACTCAGATTATTACTCCCTGCAATACTCACATTGCTGTATCAGACCATGATTGATCCAAGACTATTACTGCCTGCAATACTCAGATTGCTGTACCAGACCATGATTGATCCGAGACTATTACTCCCTGCATACTCAGATTGCTCTATCTTACCATGATTGATCCGAGACTATTACTCCCTGCAATACTCAGATTGCTGTACCAGAGCATGATTGATCCGAAACTATTGTCCCTGCAATACTCAGATTGCTGTATCAGACCATAATTGATCCGAGACTATTATCCCTGCAATACTCAGATTATTACTCCCTGCAATACTCAGATTGCTGTACCAGACCATGATTGATCCGAGACTATTACTCCCAGCAATACTCAGATTGCTCTATCAGTGCATGATTATTCCGAGACTATTACTCCCTGCAATACTCAGATTGCTGTATCAGACCATTATTGATCCGAGACTATTACTCCCTGCAATACTCAGATTGCTGTACCAGACCATGATGGATCTGAGACTATTATCCCTGCAATACTCAGATTGCTGTATCAGACCATGATTGATCCGAGACTATTATCCCTGCAATACTCAGATTATTACTCCCTGCAATACTCAAATTGCTGTATCAGACCATGATTGATCCGAGACTATTACTCCCTGCAATACTCAGATTGCTGTACCAGACCATGATTGATCAGAGACTATTACTCCCTGCAATACTCCAATTACTGTACCAGACCATGATTATTCCGAGACTATTATCCCTGCAATGCTCAGATTGCTGTACCAGACCATGATTGATTCGAGACTATTATCCCTGCAATACTCAGATTGCTGTATCAGACCACGATGGATCCGGGACTATTCTCCCTGCAATACTCAGATTATTACTCCCTGCAAAACTCAGATTGCTGTATCAGACCATGATTGATCCGAGACTATTACTCCCTGCAATACTCAGATGGCTGTACCAGACCATGATTGATCCGAGGCTATTATGCCTGCAATACTCAGATTTCGGTATCAGACCATGTTTGATCCGAGACTATTATCCCTGCAATACTCAGAGTATTACTCCCTGCAATACTCAGATTGCTGTATCATACCATGATTGATCCGAGACTATTACTCCCTGCAATACTCAGATTACTGTATCAGACCATGGTTGATCTGAGACTATTACTCCCTGCAATACTCAGATTGCTGAATCAGACCATGATTGATCCAAGACTATTACTCCCTGCAATACTCAGATTGATGTATCAGACCATGGTTGATCCAAGACAATTACTCCCTGCAATACTCAGATTTCTGTATCAGACCACGGTTTATTTGAGACTATTACTCCCTGCAATACTCAGATTCCTGTATCAGACCATGGGTGATCCGAGACTATTACTCCCTGCAATACTCCGATTGCTGTACCAGACCATGATTGATCCGAGACTATTATCCCTACAATACTCAGATTGCTGTATCAGGCCATGATTGATCCGAGAGTATTATCCCTGCAATACTCAGATTATTACTCCCTGCAATACTCACATTGCTGTATCAGACCACGATTGATCCAAGACTATTACTGCCTGCAATACTCAGATTGCTGTACCAGACCATGATTGATCCGACACTATTACTCACTGCAATACTCATATTGCTGTACCAGACCATGATTGATTCGAGACTATTATCCCTGCAATACTCAGATTGCTGTATCAGACCACGATGGATCCGGGACTATTCTCCCTGCAATACTCAGATTATTACTCCCTGCAAAACTCAGATTGCTGTATCAGACCATGATTGATCCGAGACTATTACTCCCTGCAATACTCAGATGGCTGTACCAGACCATGATTGATCCGAGGCTATTATGCCTGCAATACTCAGATTTCGGTATCAGACCATGTTTGATCCGAGACTATTATCCCTGCAATACTCAGAGTATTACTCCCTGCAATACTCAGATTGCTGTATCATACCATGATTGATCCGAGACTATTACTCCCTGCAATACTCAGATTACTGTATCAGACCATGGTTGATCTGAGACTATTACTCCCTGCAATACTCAGATTGCTGAATCAGACCATGATTGATCCAAGACTATTACTCCCTGCAATACTCAGATTGATGTATCAGACCATGGTTGATCCAAGACAATTACTCCCTGCAATACTCAGATTTCTGTATCAGACCACGGTTTATTTGAGACTATTACTCCCTGCAATACTCAGATTCCTGTATCAGACCATGGGTGATCCGAGACTATTACTCCCTGCAATACTCCGATTGCTGTACCAGACCATGATTGATCCGAGACTATTATCCCTACAATACTCAGATTGCTGTATCAGGCCATGATTGATCCGAGAGTATTATCCCTGCAATACTCAGATTATTACTCCCTGCAATACTCACATTGCTGTATCAGACCACGATTGATCCAAGACTATTACTGCCTGCAATACTCAGATTGCTGTACCAGACCATGATTGATCCGACACTATTACTCACTGCAATACTCATATTGCTGTACCAGACCATGATTGATCCGAGACTATTACGCCCTGCATAACTCAGATTGCTGTACCAGACCAGGATTGATCCGAGACTATTCTCCCTGCAATACGCAGATTGCTGTATCTGACCATGATTGATCCGAGACTATTATCCCTGCAATACTCAGATTATTACTCCCTGCAATACTCAGATTGCTGTACCAGACCATGATTGATCCGAGACTATTATCCCTGCAATACTCAGATTGCTGTATCAGACCATGGTTGATCCGAGAATATTACTCCCTGCAATATTCAGATTGCTGTACCAGACCATGATTGATCTGAGACTATTATTCCCTGCAATACTCAGATTGCTGTATAAGACCATGATTGATCCGAGACTATTACTCCCTGCATACTCAGATTGCTGTACCATACCATGATTGCTCCGAGACTATTAGTCCATGCAATACTCAGATTGCTGTACCAGACCATGATTGATCCGAAACTATTGTCCCTGCAGGTCTCAGATTGCTGTATCAGACCATAATTAATCCGAGACTATTACTCCCTGCAATACTCAGATTGCTGTACCAGACCATGATGGATCTGAGACTATTATCCCTGCAATACTCAGATTGCTGTACCAGACCATTATTGATCCGAGACTATTACTCCCTGCAATACTCAGTTGCTGTACCAGACCATGATGGATCTGAGAACATTATCCCTGCAATACTCAGATTGCTGTATCAGACCATGATTGATCCGAGACTATTATCCCTGCAATACTCACATTATTACTCCCTACAATCCTCAGATTGCTGTATCAGACCATGATTAATCCGAGACTATTACTCCCTGCAATACTCAGATTGCTGTACCAGACCATGATTGATACGAGACTATTACTCCCTGCAATACTCCGATTGCTGTACCAGACCATGATTAATCCGAGTCTATTATCCCTGCAATACTCAGATTGCTGTACCAGACCATGATTCATCCGAGACTATTGTCCCTGCAATACGCAGATTGCTGTATCAGACCATGATTGATCCGAGACTATTATCCCTGCAATACTCAGATTATTACTCCCTGCAATACTCAGATTGCTGTACCAGACCATGATTGATCCGAGACTATTATCCCTGCAATACTCAGATTGCTGTATCAGACCATGGTTGATCCGAGACTATTACTCCCTGCAATATTCAGATTGCTGTACCAGACCATGATTGATCTGAGACTATTACTCCCTGCAATACTCAGATTGCTGTATCAGACCATGATTGATCCGAGACTATTACTCCCTGCATACTCAGATTGCTGTACCAGACCATGATTGATCCGAAACTATTGTCCCTGCAATACTCAGATTGCTGTATCAGACCATAATTGATCCGAGACTATTACTCCCTGCAATACTCAGATTGCTGTACCAGACCATGATGGATCTGAGACTATTATCCCTGCAATACTCAGATTGCTGTACCAGACCATTATTGATCCGAGACTATTACTCCCTGCAATACTCAGATTGCTGTACCAGACCATGATGGATCAGAGAACATTATCCCTGCAATACTCAGATTGCTGTATCAGACCATGATTGATCCGAGACTATTATCCCTGCAATACTCAGATTATTACTCCCTGCAATCCTCAGATTGCTGTATCGGACCATGATTGATCCGAGACTATTACTCCCTGCAATACTCAGATTGCTGTACCAGACCATGATTGATCCGAGACTATTACTCCCTGCAATACTCAGATTGCTGTATCAGACCATGATTGATCCGAGACTATTACTCCCTGCATACTCAGATTGCTGTACCAGACCATGATTGATCCGAAACTATTGTCCCTGCAATACTCAGATTGCTGTATCAGACCATAATTGATCCGAGACTATTACTCCCTGCAATACTCAGATTGCTGTACCAGACCATGATGGATCTGAGACTATTATCCCTGCAATACTCAGATTGCTGTACCAGACCATTATTGATCCGAGACTATTACTCCCTGCAATACTCAGATTGCTGTACCAGACCATGATGGATCAGAGAACATTATCCCTGCAATACTCAGTTTGCTGTATCAGACCATGATTGATCCGAGACTATTATCCCTGCAATACTCAGATTATTACTCCCTGCAATCCTCAGATTGCTGTATCGGACCATGATTGATCCGAGACTATTACTCCCTGCAATACTCAGATTGCTGTACCAGACCATGATTAAACCGAGTCTATTATCCCTGCAATACTCAGATTGCTGTACCAGACCATGATTGATCCGAGACTATTACTCCCTGGAATACTCAGATTGCTGTATCAGACCATGATTGATCCAAGACTATTACTCCCTCCAATACTCAGATTGCTGTACCAGACCATGATTGATCCGAGACTATTACTCCCTACAATACTAAGTTTGCTGTATCAGACCATGATTGATCCAAGACTATTTCTCCCTGCAATACTCAAATTGCTGTACCAGACCATGGTTGATCCGAGACTATTACTCCCTGCAATATTCAGATTGCTGTACCAGACCATGATTGATCCGAGACTATTATCCCTGCAATACTCAGATTGCTGTACCAGACCATGATTGATCCGAGACTATTATCCCTGCAATACTCAGATTATTACTCCCTGCAATACTCAGATTACTGTATCAGACCATGATTGATCCGAGACTATTACTCCCTGCAATACTCAAATTGCTGTATCAGACCATGATTCATCCGAGACTATTACTCCCTGCAATACTCAGATTGCTGTATCAGACCATGGTTGATCCGAGACTATCACTCCCTGCAATACTCAGATTGCTGTATCAGACCATGGTTGATCCGAGACTATTACTCCCTGCAATACTCAGATTGCTGTACCAGACCATGATTGATACGAGACTATTACTCCCTGCAATACTCCGATTGCTGTACCAGACCATGGTTAATCCGAGTCTATTATCCCTGCAATACTCAGATTGCTGTACCAGACCATGATTCATCCGAGACTATTGTCCCTGCAATACGCAGATTGCTGTATCAGACCATGATTGATCCGAGACTATTATCCCTGCAATACTCAGATTATTACTCCCTGCAATACTCAGATTGCTATACCAGACCATGATTGATCCGAGACTATTATCCCTGCAATACTCAGATTGCCGTATCAGACCATGGTTGATCCGAGACTATTACTCCCTGCAGTATTCAGATTGCTGTACCAGACCATGATTGATCCGAGACTATTACTCCCTGCAATACTCAGATTGCTGTACCAGACCATGACTGATCCGAAACTATTGTCCCTGCAATACTCAGATTGCTGTACCAGACCATAATTGATCCGAGACGATTACTCCCTGCAATACTCAGATTGCTGTACCAGACCATGATGGATCTGAGACTATTATCCCTGCAATACTCAGATTACTGTACCAGACCATTATTGATCCTAGACTATTACTCCCTGCAATACTCAGATTGCTGTACCAGACCATGATGGATCTGAGAACATTATCCCTGCAATACTCAGATTGCTGTATCAGACCATGTTTGATCCGAGACTATTATCCCTGCAATACTCAAATTATTACTCCCTGAAATCCTCAGATTGCTGTATCAGACCATGATTGATCCGAGACTATTACTCCCTGCAATACTCAGATTGCTGTACCAGACCATGATTGATCCGAGACTATTATTCCCTGCAATACTCCGATTGCTGTACCAGACCATGATTAATCCGAGTCTATTATCCCTGCAATACTCAGATTGCTGTACCAGACCATGATTGATCCGAGATTATTACTCCCTGCAATACTCAGATTGCTGGTATCAGACCATGATTGATCCAAGACTATTACTCCCTCCAATACTCAGATTGCTGTACCAGACCATGATTGATCCGAGACTATTACTCCCTACATTACTAAGTTTGCTGTATCAGACCATGATTGATCCAAGACTATTACTCCCTGCAATACTCAAATTGCTGTACCAGACCATGGTTGATCCGAGACTATGACTCCCTGCAATACTCAGATTGCTGTACCAGCCCATGATTGATCCGAGACTATTATCCCTGCAATACTCAGATTGCTGTACCAGACCATGATTAATCCGAGTCTATTATCCCTGCAATACTCAGATTGCTGTACCAGACCATGATTGATCCGAGATTATTACTCCCTGCAATACTCAGATTGCTTGTATCAGACCATGATTGATCCAAGACTATTACTCCCTCCAATACTCAGATTGCTGTACCAGACTATGATTGATCCGAGACTATTACTCCCTACATTACTAAGTTTGCTGTATCAGACCATGATTGATCCAAGACTATTACTCCCTGCAATACTCAAATTGCTGTACCAGACCATGGTTGATCCGAGACTATGACTCCTTGCAATACTCAGATTGCTGTACCAGCACATGATTGATCCGAGACTATTATCCCTGCAATACTCAGATTGCTGTACCAGACCATGATTGATCCGAGAATATTATCCCTGCAATGCTCAGATTATTACTCCCTGCAATACTCAGATTGCTGTATCAGACCATGATAGATCCGAGACTATTACTCCCTGCAATACTCAAATTGCTGTATCAGACCATGATTGATCCGAGACTATTACTCCCTGCAATACTCAGATTGCTGTATCAGACCATGGTTGATCCGAGACTATTACTCCCTGCAATACTCAGATTGCTGTATCAGACCATGGTTGATCCGAGACGATTACTCCCTGCAATACTCAGATTGCTGTACCAGACCATGATGGATCTGAGACTATTATCCCTGCAATACTCAGATTACTGTACCAGACCATTATTGATCCTAGACTATTACTCCCTGCAATACTCAGATTGCTGTACCAGACCATGATGGATCTGAGAACATTATCCCTGCAATACTCAGATTGCTGTATCAGACCATGATTGATCCGAGACTATTATCCCTGCAATACTCAAATTATTACTCCCTGAAATCCTCAGATTGCTGTATCAGACCATGATTGATCCGAGACTATTACTCCCTGCAATACTCAGATTGCTGTACCAGACCATGATTGATCCGAGACTATTATTCCCTGCAATACTCAGATTGCTGTATCAGACCATGATTGATCCAAGACTATTACTCCCTCCAATACTCAGATTGCTGTACCAGACCATGATTGATCCGAGACTATTACTCCCTACATTACTAAGTTTGCTGTATCAGACCATGATTGATCCAAGACTATTACTCCCTGCAATACTCAAATTGCTGTACCAGACCATGGTTGATCCGAGACTATGACTCCCTGCAATACTCAGATTGCTGTACCAGCCCATGATTGATCCGAGACTATTATCCCTGCAATACTCAGACTGCTGTACCAGACCATGATTGATCCGAGAATATTATCCCTGCAATGCTCAGATTATTACTCCCTGCAATACTCAGATTGCTGTATCAGACCATGATAGATCCGAGACTATTACTCCCTGCAATACTCAAATTGCTGTATCAGACCATGATTGATCCGAGACTATTACTCCCTGCAATACTCAGATTGCTGTATCAGACCATGGTTGATCCGAGACTATTACTCCCTGCAATACTCAGATTGCTGTATCAGACCATGGTTGATCCGAGACTATTACTCACTGCAATACTCAGATTGCTGTACCAGACCATGATTGATCCGAGACTATTAATCCCTACAATACTCAGATTGCTGTATCAGTCCATTGTTGATCCGAGACTATTACTCGCTGCAATACTCAGATTGCTGTATCAGACCATGGTTGATCGAGACTATTACTCTCTGCAATACTCAGATTGCTGTACCAGACCAAGATTGATCCGAGACTATTACTCCCTGCAATATTCAGATTGCTGTATCAGACCATGGTTGATCCGAGACTATTACTCCCAGCAATATTCAGATTGCTGTACCAGACCATGATTGATCTGAGACTATTACTCCCTGCAATACTCAGATTGCTGTATCAGACCATGATTGATCCGAGACTATTACTCCCTGCATACTCAGACTGCTGTACCATACCATGATTGATCCGAGACTATTACTCCGTGCAATACTCAGATTGCTGTACCAGAGCATGATTGACACGAAACTATTGTCCCTGCAATACTCAGATTGCTGTATCGGACCATAATTGATCCGAGACTATTATCCCTGCAATACTCAGATTATTACTCCCTGCAATACTCAGATTGCTGTACCAGACCATGATTGATCCGAGACTATTACTCCCAGCAATACTCAGATTGCTCTATCAGACCATGATTGATCCGAGACTATTACTCCCTGCAATACTCAGATTGCTGTATCAGACCATTATTGATCCGAGACTATTACTCCCTGCAATACTCAGATTGCTGTACCAGACCATGATGGATCTGAGACTATTATCCCTGCAATACTCAGATTGCTGTATCAGACCATGATTGATCCGAGACTATTATCCCTGCAATACTCAGATTATTGCTCCCTGCAATACTCAGATTGCTGTATCAGACCATGATGGATCCGAGACTATTACTCCCTGCAATACTCAGATTGCTGTACCAGACCATGATTGATCAGAGACTAAAACTCCCTTCAATACTCCGATTGCTGTACCAGACCATAATTAATCCGAGACTATTATCCCTGCAATGCTCAGATTGCTGTACCAGACCATGATTGATCCGAGACTATTATCCCTGCAATACTCAGATTGCTGTATCAGACCACGATTGATCCGGGAATATTGTCCCTGCAATACTCAGATTATTACTCCCTGCAATACTCAGATTGCTGTACCAGACCATGATTGATCCGAGACTATTACTCCCTGCAATACTCAGATTGCTGTATCAGACCATGGTTGATCCGAGACTATCACTCCCTGCAATACTCAGATTGCTGTATCAGACCATGGTTGATCCGAGACTATTACTCCCTGCAATACTCAGTTGCTGTACCAGACCATGATGGATCTGAGAACATTATCCCTGCAATACTCAGATTGCTGTATCAGACCATGATTGATCCGAGACTATTACCCCTGCAATACTCAGATTATTACTCCCTACAATCCTCAGATTGCTGTATCAGACCATGATTGATCCGAGACTATTACGCCCTGCAATACTCAGATTGCTGTACCAGACCATGATTGATACGAGACTATTACTCCCGGCAATACTCCGACTGCTGTACCAGACCATGATTAATCGAGTCTATTATCCCTGCAATACTCAGATTGCTGTACCAGACCATGATTCATCCGAGACTATTGTCCCTGCAATACTCAGATTGCTGTACAAAGACCATGATTGATCCGAGACTATTATCCCTGCAATACTCAGATTGCTGTATCAGACCATGGGTGATCCGAGACTATTATCCCCGCAATACTCAGATTATTACTCCCTGCAATACTCAGATTGCTGTACCAGACCATGATTGATCCGAGACTATTACTCCCAGCAATACTCAGATTGCTCTATCAGACCATGATTGATCCGAGACTATTACTCCCTGCAATACTCAGATTGCTGTATCAGACCATTATTGATCCGAGACTATTACTCCCTGCAATACTCAGATTGCTGTACCAGACCATGATGGATCTGAGACTATTATCCCTGCAATACTCAGATTGCTGTATCAGACCATGATTGATCCGAGACTATTATCCCTGCAATACTCAGATTATTGCTCCCTGCAATACTCAGATTGCTGTATCAGACCATGATGGATCCGAGACTATTACTCCCTGCAATACTCAGATTGCTGTACCAGACCATGATTGATCAGAGACTATAACTCCCTTCAATACTCCGATTGCTGTACCAGACCATAATTAATCCGAGACTATTATCCCTGCAATGCTCAGATTGCTGTACCAGACCATGATTGATCCGAGACTATTATCCCTGCAATACTCAGATTGCTGTATCAGACCACGATTGCTCCGGGAATATTGTCCCTGCAATACTCAGATTATTACTCCCTGCAATACTCAGATTGCTGTACCAGACCATGATTGATCCGAGACTATTACTCCCTGCAATACTCAGATTGCTGTATCAGACCATGGTTGATCCGAGACTATCACTCCCTGCAATACTCAGATTGCTGTATCAGACCATGGTTGATCCGAGACTATTACTCCCTGCAATACTCAGTTGCTGTACCAGACCATGATGGATCTGAGAACATTATCCCTGCAATACTCAGATTGCTGTATCAGACCATGATTGATCCGAGACTATTATCCCTGCAATACTCAGATTATTACTCCCTACAATCCTCAGATTGCTGTATCAGACCATGATTGATCCGAGACTATTACTCCCTGCAATACTCAGATTGCTGTACCAGACCATGATTGATACGAGACTATTACTCCCGGCAATACTCCGACTGCTGTACCAGACCATGATTAATCCGAGTCTATTATCCCTGCAATACTCAGATTGCTGTACCAGACCATGATTCATCCGAGACTATTGTCCCTGCAATACTCAGATTGCTGTACCAGACCATGATTGATCCGAGACTATTATCCCTGCAATACTCAGATTGCTGTATCAGACCATGGTTGATCCGAGACTATTACTCCCTGCAATATTCAGATTGCTGTACCAGACCATGATTGATCTGAGACTATTACTCCCTGCAATACTCAGATTGCTGTACCAGACCATGATTGATCCGAGACTATTATCCCTGCAATACTCAGATTGCTGTATCAGACCATGGTTGATCCGAGACTATTACTCCCTGCAATATTCAGATTGCTGTACCAGACCATGATTGATCTGAGACTATTACTCCCTGCAATACTCAGATTGCTGTATCAGACCATGATTGATCCGAGACTATTACTCCCTGCATACTCAGATTGCTGTACCATACCATGATTGATCCGAGACTATTATTCCATGCAATACTCAGATTGCTGTACCAGACCATGATTGATCCGAAACTATTGTCCCTGCAATACTCAGATTGCTGTATCAGACCATAATTGATCCGAGACTATTACTCCCTGCAATACTCAGATTACTGTACCAGACCATGATGGATCAGAGAACATTATCCCTGCAATACTCAGATTGCTGTATCAGACCATGATTGATCCGAGACTATTATCCCTGCAATACTCAGATTATTACTCCCTGCAATCCTCAGATTGCTGTATCAGACCATGATTGATCCGAGACTATTACTCCCTGCAATACTCAGATTGCTGTACCAGACCATGATTGATCCGAGACTATTACTCCCTGCAATACTCCGATTGCTGTACCAGACCATGATTAATCCGAGTCTATTGTCCCTGCAATACTCAGATTGCTGTACCAGACCATGATTGATCCGAGACTATTACTCCCTGCAATACTCAGATTGCTGTATCAGACCATGATTGATCCAAGACTATTACTCCCTCCAATACTCAGATTGCTGTACCAGACCATGATTGATCCGAGACTATTACTCCCTACAATACTAAGTTTGCTGTATCAGACCATGATTGATCCAAGACTATTACTCTCTGCAATACTCAAATTGCTGTACCAGACCATGGTTGATCCGAGACTATTACTCCCTGCAATACTCAGATTGCTGTACCAGACCATGATTGATCCGAGACTATTATCCCTGCAATACTCAGATTGCTGTACTAGACCATGATTGATCCGAGACTATTATCCCGGCAATACTCAGATTATTACTCCCTGCAATACTCAGATTGCTGTATCAGACCATGATTGATCCGAGACTATTACTCCCTGCAATACTCAAATTGCTGTATCAGACCATGATTCATCCGAGACTATTACTCCCTGCAATACTCAGATTGCTGTATCAGACCTTGGTTGATCCGAGACTATCACTCCCTGCAATACTCAGATTGCTGTATCAGACCATGGTTGATCCGAGACTATTACTCCCTGCAATACTCAGATTGCTGTACCAGACCATGATGGATCTGAGACTATTATCCCTGCAATACTCAGATTGCTGTACCAGACCATTATTGATCCGAGACTATTACTCCCTGCAATACTCAGATTGCTGTACCAGACCATGATGGATCTGAGAACATTATCCCTGCAATACTCAGATTGCTGTATCAGACCATGATTGATCCGAAACTATTATCCCTGCAATACTCAGATTATTACTCCCTGCAATCCTCAGATTGCTGTATCAGACCATGATTGATCCGAGACTATTACTCCCTGCAATACTCAGATTGCTGTACCAGACCATGATTAATCCGAGTCTATTATCCCTGCAATACTCAGATTGCTGTACCAGACCATGATTCATCCGAGACTATTGTCCCTGCAATACGCAGATTGCTGTATCAGACCATGATTGATCCGAGATTATTATCCCTGCAATACTCAGATTATTACTCCCTGCAATACTCAGATTGCTGTACCAGACCATGATTGATCCGAGACTATTATCCCTGCAATACTCAGATTGCTGTATCAGACCATGGTTGATCCGAGACTATTACTCCCTGCATATTCAGATTGCTGTACCAGACCATGATTGATCCGAGACTATTACTCCCTGCAATACTCAGATTGCTGTACCAGACCATGATTGATCCGAAACTATTGTCCCTGCAATACTCAGATTGCTGTATCAGACCATAATTGATCCGAGACTATTACTCCCTGCAATACTCAGATTGCTGTACCAGACCATGATGGATCTGAGACTATTATACCTGCATTACTCAGATTACTGTACCAGACCATTATTGATCCTAGACTATTACTCCCTGCAATACAAAGATTGCTGTACCAGACCATGATGGATCTGAGAACATTATCCCTGCAATACTCAGATTGCTGTATCAGACCATGATTGATCCGAGACTATTATCCCTGCAATACTCAGATTGCTGTACCAGACCATGATTGATCCGAGACTATTACTCCCTGCAATACTCAGATTGCTGTATCAGACCATGATTGATCCAAGACTATTACTCCCTCCAATACTCAGATTGCTGTACCAGACCATGATTGATCCGAGACTATTACTCCCTACATTACTAAGTTTGCTGTATCAGACCATGATTGATCCAAGACTATTACTCCCTGCAATACTCAAATTGCTGTACCAGACCATGGTTGATCCGAGACTATTACTCCCTGCAATACTCAGATTGCTGTACCAGACCATGATTGATCCGAGACTATTATCCCTGCAATACTTAGATTGCTGTACCAGACCATCATTGATCCGAGAATATTATCCCTGCAATACTCAGATTATTACTCCCTGCAATACTCAGATTGCTGTATCAGACCATGATTGATCCGAGACTATTACTCCCTGCAATACTCAAATTGCTGTATCAGACCATGATTGATCCGAGACTATTACTCCCTGCAATACACAGATTGCTGTATCAGACCATGGTTGATCCGAGACTATTACTCCCTGCAATACTCAGATTGCTGTATCAGACCATGGTTGATCCGAGACTATTACTCCCTGCAATACTCAGATTGCTGTACCAGACCATGATTGATCCGAGACTATTAATCCCTACAATACTCAGATTGCTGTATCAGCCCATTGTTGATCCGACACTATTACTCGCTGCAATACTCAGATTGCTGTATCAGACCATGGTTGATCGAGACTATTACTCTCTGCAATACTCAGATTGCTGTACCAGACCATGGTTGATCCGAGACTATTACTCCCTGCAATATTCACATTGCTGTACCAGACCATGATTGATCTGAGACTATTACTCCCTGCAATACTCAGATTGCTGTATCAGACCATGATTGATCCGAGACTATTACTCCCTGCATACTCAGATTGCTGTACCATACCATGATTGATCCGAGACTATTACTCCCTGCAATACTCAGATTGCTGTACCAGAGCATGATTGACCCGAAACTATTGTCCCTGCAATACTCAGATTGCTGTATCGGACCATAATTGATCCGAGACTATTATCCCTGCAATACTCAGATTATTACTCCCTGCAATACTCAGATTGCTGTACCAGACCATGATTGATCCGAGACTATTACTCCCAGCAATACTCAGATTGCTGTATCAGACCATGATTGATCCGAGACTATTACTCTCTGCAATACTCAGGTTGCTGTATCAGACCATTATTGATCCGAGACTATTACTCCCTGCAATACTCAGATTGCTGTACCAGACCATGATGGATCTGAGACTATTATCCCTGCAATACTCAGATTGCTGTATCAGACCATGATTGATCCGAGACTATTATCCCTGCAATACTCAGATTATTGCTCCCTGCAATACTCAGATTGCTGTATCAGACCATGATGGATCTGAGACTATTACTCCCTGCAATACTCAGATTGCTGTACCAGACCATGATTGATCAGAGACTATAACTCCCTTCAATACTCCGATTGCTGTACCAGACCATAATTAATCCGAGACTATTATTCCTGCAATGCTCAGATTGCTGTACCAGACCATGATTGATACGAGACTATTATCCCTGCAATACTCAGATTGCTGTATCAGACAAAGATTGATCCGGGAATATTGTCCCTGCAATACTCAGATTATTACTCCCTGCAATACTCAGATTGCTGTACCAGACCATGATTGATCCGAGACTATTACTCCCTGCAATACTCAGATTGCTGTATCAGACCATGGTTGATCCGAGACTATCACTCCCTGCAATACTCAGATTGCTGTATCAGACCATGGTTGATCCGAGACTATTACTCCCTGCAATACTCAGATTGCTGTACCAGACCATGATGGATCTGAGACTATTATCCTTGCAATACTCAGATTGCTGTACCAGACCATTATTGATCCGAGACTATTACTCCCTGCAATACTCAAATTGCTGTACCAGACCATGATGGATCTGAGAACATTATCCCTGCAATACTCAGATTGCCGTATCAGACCATGATTGATCCGAGACTATTATCCCTGCAATACTCAGATTGCTGTACCAGACCATGATTGATCCGAGACTATTACTCCCTGCAATACTCAGATTGCTGGACCAGACCATGATTGATACGAGACTATTACTCCCTGCAATACTCCGATTGCTGTTCCAGACCATGATTAATCCGAGTCTATTATCCCTGCAATACTCAGATTGCTGTACCAGACCATGATTCATCCGAGACTATTGTCCCTGCAATACGCAGATTGCTGTATCAGACCATGATTGATCCGAGACTATTATCCCTGCAATACTCAGATTATTACTCCCTGCAGTACTCAGATTGCTGTACCAGACCATGATTGATCCGAGACTATTATCCCTGCAATACTCAGATTGCTGTATCAGACCATGGTTGATCCGAGACTATTACTCCCTGCAGTATTCAGATTGCTGTACCAGACCATGATTGATCCGAGACTATTACTCCCTGCAATACTCAGATTGCTGTACCAGACCATGATTGATCCGAAACTGTTGTCCCTGCAATACTCAGATTGCTGTATCAGACCATTATTGATCCGAGACTATTACTCCCTGCAATACTCAGATTGCTGTACCAGACCATGATGGATCTGAGAACACTGTCCCTGCAATACTCAGATTGCTGTATCAGACCATGATTGATCCGAGACTATTATCCCTGCAATACTCAGATTATTACTCCCTGCAATACTCAGATTGCTGTACCAGACCATGATTGATCCGAGACTATTATCCCTACAATACTCAGATTGCTGTATCAGACCATGATTGATCCGAGAGTATTATCCCTGCAATACTCAGATTATTACTCCCTGCAATACTCACATTGCTGTATCAGACCATGATTGATCCAAGACTATTACTGCATGCAATACTCAGATTGCTGTACCAGACCATGATTGATCCGAGACTATTACTCCCTGCATACTCAGATTGCTCTATCTTACCATGATTGATCCGAGACTATTACTCCCTGCAATACTCAGATTTCTGTATCAGACCACGGTTTATCCGAGACTATTACTCCCTGCAATACTCAGATTGCTGTATCAGACCATGGGTGATCCGAGTCTATTACTCCCTGCAATACTCAGATTGCTGTACCAGACCATGATTGATCCGAGACTATTATCCCTACAATACTCAGATTGCTGTATCAGACCATGATTGATCCGAGAATATTATCCCTGCAATACTCAGATTATTACTCCCTGCAATACTCACATTGCTGTATCAGACCATGATTGATCCAAGACTATTACTGCCTGCAATACTCAGATTGCTGTACCAGACATTGATTGATCCGAGACTATTACTCCCTGCATACTCAGATTGCTCTATCTTACCATGATTGATCCGAGACTATTACTCCCTGCAATACTCAGATTGCTGTACCAGACCATGATTGATCCGAGACTATTACTCCCTGCAATACTCAGATTGCTGTATCAGACCATGATTGATCCGAGACTATTATCCCTGCAATACTCAGATTATTACTCCCTGCAATACTCAGATGTCTGTAACAGACCATGATTGATCCGAGGCTATTATCCCTGCAATACTCAGATTTCGGTATCAGACCATGTTTGATCCGAGACTATTATCCCTGCAATACTCAGATTATTACTCCCTGCAATACTCAGATTGCTGTATCAGACCATGATTGATCCGAGACTATTACTCCCTGCAATTCTCAGATTGCTGTATCCGACCATGGTTGATCCCAGACTATTACTCCCTGTAATACTCAGATTGCTGTATCAGAGCATGATTGATCCAAGACTATTACTCCCTGTAATACTCAGATTGCTGTATCAGACCATGGTTGATCCAAGACTATTACTCCGTGCAATACTCAGATTGCTGTATCAGACCATGATTGATCCAGGACTATTACTTCCTGCAATACTCAGATTGCTGTACCAGACCATGATTGGTCCGAGACTATTACTCTCTGCAATGCTAATATTGCTGTACCAGAACATAATTGATCCGAGACTATTACTCCCTGCAATACTCAGATTGCTGTACCAGACCATGATTGATCCAAGACTATTACTCCCTGCAATACTCAGATTGCTGTACCAGACCATGATTGATCCGAGACTATTACTCTCTGCAATACTCAGATTGCTGTATCAGACCATGATTGATCCGAGACTATTATCCCTGCAATACTCAGATTATTACTCCCTGCAAAACTCAGATTGCTGTATCAGACCATGATTGATCCGAGACTATTACTCCCTGCAATACTCAGATTGCTGTATCAGACCATGGTTGATCCGAGACTATTACTCCCTGCAATACTCAGATTGCTGTACCAGACCATGATTGATCCGAGACTATTACTCCCTGCAATACACAGATTGCTGTATCAGACCATGATTGATCCGAGACTATTACTCCCTGCAATACTCAGATTGCTGTATCAGACCATTGGTGATCCGAGACTATTACTCCCTGCAATACTCAGATTGCTGTATCAGACCATGGTTGATCCGAGACTATTACTCCATGCAATGCTCAGATTGCTGTATCAGACCATGGTTGATCCGAGACTATTATTCCCTGCAATACTCAGATTGCTGTATCAGACCATGGTTGATACGAGACTATTACTCCCTGCAATAGTCGGATTGCGTTACCAGACATGTTTGATCCGAGACTATTATCCCTGCAATACTCAGATTATTACTCCCTGCAATACTCAGATTGCTGTATCAGACCATGATTGATCCGAGACTATTACTCCCTGCAATACTCAGATTGCTGTACCAGACCATGATTGATCCGAGACTATTATCCCTACAATACTCAGATTGCTGTATCAGACCATGATTGATCCGAGAGTATTATCCCTGCAATACTCAGATTATTACTCCCTGCAATACTCACATTGCTGTATCAGACCATGATTGATCCAAGACTATTACTGCCTGCAATACTCAGATTGCTGTACCAGACCATGATTGATCCGAGACTATTACTCCCTGCATACTCAGATTGCTCTATCTTACCATGATTGATCCGAGACTATTACTCCCTGCAATACTCAGATTGCTGTACCGGAGCATGATTGATCCGAAACTATTGTCCCTGCAATACTCAGATTGCTGTATCAGACCATAATTGATCCGAGACTATTATCCCTGCAATACTCAGATTATTACTCCCTGCAATACTCAGATTGCTGTACCAGACCATGATTGATCCGAGACTATTACTCCCAGCAATACTCAGATTGCTGTATCAGTCCATGATTATTCCGAGACTATTACTCCCTGCAATACTCAGATTGCTGTATCAGACCATTATTGATCCGAGACTATTACTCCCTGCAATACTCAGATTGCTGTACCAGACCATGATGGATCTGAGACTATTATCCCTGCAATACTCAGATTGCTGTATCAGACCATGATTGATCCGAGACTATTACTCCCTGCAATACTCAGATTGCTCTACCAGACCATGATTGATCAGAGACTTTTACTCCCTGCAATACCCCAATTACTGTACCAGTCCATGATTAATCCGAGACTATTATCCCTGCAATGCTCAGATTGCTGTACCAGACCATGGTTGATCTGAGACTATTACTCCCTGCAATACTCAGATTGCTGTATCAGACCATGATTGATCCAAGACTATTACTCCCTGCAATGCTCAGATTGCTGTATCAGACCATGGTTGATCCAAGACTATTACTCCCTGCAATACTCAGATTTCTGTATCAGACCACGGTTTATCCGAGACTATTACTCCCTGCAATACTCAGATTGCTGTATCAGACCATGGGTGATCCGAGTCTATTACTCCCTGCAATACTCAGATTGCTGTACCAGAACATGTTTGATCCGAGACTATTATCCCTGCAATACTCAGATTATTACTCCCTGCAATACTCAGATTGCTGTACCAGACCATGATTGATCCGAGACTATTACTCCCTGCAATATTCAGATTGCTGTACCAGACCATGATTGATCTGAGAATATTACTCCCTGCAATACTCAGATTGCTGTATCAGACCATGATTGATCCGAGACTATTACTCCCTGCAATACTCAGATTGCTGTACCAGACCATGATGGATCTGAGACTATTATCCCTGCAATACTCAGATTGCTGTATCAGACCATGATTGATCCGAGACTATTATCCCTGCAATACTCAGATTATTACGCCCTGCAATACTCAGATTGCTGTATCAGACCATGATTGATCCGAGCCTATTACTGTCTGCAATACTCAGATTGCTGTACCAGACCATGATTGATCAGAGACTATTACTCCCTGCAATACTCCGATTGCTGTACCAGACCATGATTATTCCGAGACTATTATCCCTGCAATGCTCAGATTGCTGTACCAGACCATGATTGATCCGAGACTATTATCCCTGCAATACTCAGATTGCTGTATCAGACCACGATGGATCCGGGACTATTCTCCCTGCAATACTCAGATTATTACTCCCTGCAATACTCAGATGGCTGTACCAGACCATGATTGATCCGAGGCTATTATGCCTGCAATACTCAGATTTCGGTATCAGACCATGTTTGATCCGAGACTATTATCCCTGCAATACTCAGAGTATTACTCCCTGCAATACTCAGATTGCTGTATCAGACCATGATTGATCCGAGACTATTACTCCCTGCAATACTCAGATTACTGTATCAGACCATGGTTGATCTGAGACTATTACTCCCTGCAATACTCAGATTGCTGTATCAGACCATGATTGATCCAAGACTATTACTCCCTGCAATACTCAAATTGCTGTATCAGACCATGGTTGATCCAAGACTATTACTCCCTGCAATACTCAGATTTCTGTATCAGACCACGGTTTATCCGAGACTATTACTCCCTGCAATACTCAGATTGCTGTATCAGACCATGGGTGATCCAAGTCTATTACTCCCTGCAATACTCAGATTGCTGTACCAGACCATGATTGATCCGAGACTATTATCCCTACAATACTCAGATTGCTGTATCAGACCATGATTGATCCGAGAGTATTATCCCTGCAATACTCAGATTATTACTCCCTGCAATACTCACATTGCTGTATTAGACCATGATTGATCCTAGACTATTACTGCCTGCAATACTCAGATTGCTGTACCAGACCATGATTGATCCGAGACTATTACTCCCCGCATACTCAGATTGCTCCATCTTACCATGATTGATCCGAGACTATTACTCCCTGCAATACTCAGATTGCTGTACCGGAGCATGATTGATCCGAAACTATTGTCCCTGCAATACTCAGATTGCTGTATCAGACCATAATTGATCCGAGACTATTATCCCTGCAATACTCAGATTATTACTCCCTGCAATACTCAGATTGCTGTACCAGACCATGATTGATCCGAGACTATTACTCCCAGCAATACTCAGATTGCTGTATCAGTCCATGATTATTCCGAGACTATTACTCCCTGCAATACTCAGATTGCTGTATCAGACCATTATTGATCCGAGACTATTACTCCCTGCAATACTCAGATTGCTGTACCAGACCATGATGGATCTGAGACTATTATCCCTGCAATACTCAGATTGCTGTATCAGACCATGATTGATCCGAGACTATTACTCCCTGCAATACTCAGATTGCTGTACCAGACCATGATTGATCAGAGACTATTACTCCCTGCAATACTCCAATTACTGTACCAGACCATGATTAATCCGAGACTATTATCCCTGCAATGCTCAGATTGCTGTACCAGACCATGGTTGATCTGAGACTATTACTCCCTGCAATACTCAGATTGCTGTATCAGACCATGATTGATCCAAGACTATTACTCCCTGCAATACTCAGATTGCTGTATCAGACCATGGTTGATCCAAGACTATTACTCCCTGCAATACTCAGATTTCTGTATCAGACCACGGTTTATCCGAGACTATTACTCCCTGCAATACTCAGATTGCTGTATCAGACCATGGGTGATCCGAGTCTATTACTCCCTGCAATACTCAGATTGCTGTACCAGACCATGATTGATCCGAGACTATTATCCCTACAATACTCAGATTGCTGTATCAGACCATGATTGATCCGAGAGTATTATCCCTGCAATACTCAGATTTTTACTCCCTGCAATACTCACATTGCTGTATCAGACCATGATTGATCCAAGACTATTACTGCCTGCAATACTCAGATTGCTGTACCAGACCATGATTGATCCGAGACTATTACTCCCTGCATACTCAGATTGCTCTATCTTACCATGATTGATCCGAGACTATTACTCCCTGCAATACTCAGATTTCTGTATCAGACCACGGTTTATCCGAGACTATTACTCCCTGCAATACTCAGATTGCTGTATCAGACCATAATTGATCCGAGACTATTATCCCTGCAATACTCAGATTATTACTCCCTGCAATACTCAGATTGCTGTACCAGACCATGATTGATCCGAGACTATTACTCCCAGCAATACTCAGATTGCTGTATCAGTCCATGATTATTCCGAGACTATTAATCCCTGCAATACTCAGATTGCTGTATCAGACCATTATTGATCCGAGACTATTACTCCCTGCAATACTCAGATTGCTGTACCAGACCATGATGGATCTGAGACTATTATCCCTGCAATACTCAGATTGCTGTATCAGACCATGATTGATCCGAGACTATTATCCCTGCAATACTCAGATTATTACTCCCTGCAATACTCAAATTGCTGTATCAGACCATGATTGATCCGAGACTATTACTCCCAGCAATACTCAGATTGCTGTACCAGACCATGATTGATCAGAGACTATTACTCCCTGCAATACTCCAATTACTGTACCAGACCATGATTATTCCGAGACTATTATCCCTGCAATGCTCAGATTGCTGTACCAGACCATGATTGATTCGAGACTATTATCCCTGCAATACTCAGATTGCTATATCAGACCACGATGGATCCGGGACTATTCTCCCTGCAATACTCAGATTCTTACTCCCTGCAATACTCAGATGGCTGTACCAGACCATGATTGATCCGAGACTATTATCCCTGCAATACTCAGAGTATTACTCCCTGCAATACTCAGATTGCTGTATCAGACCATGGTTGATCCGAGACTATTATTCCCTGCAATACTCAGATTGCTGTACCAGACCATGTTTGATCCGAGACTATTATCCCTGCAATACTCAGATTATTACTCCCTGCAATACTCAGATTGCTGTACCAGACCATGATTGATCCGAGACTATTACTCCCTGCAATATTCAGATTGCTGTACCAGACCATGATTGATCTGAGACTATTATCCCTGCAATACTCAGATTGCTGTATCAGACCATGATTGATCCGAGACTATTACTCCCTGCAATACTCAGATAGCTGTACCAGACCATGACTGATCAGAGACTATTACTCCGTGCAATACTCAGATTGCTGTATCAGACCATGATTGATCAGAGACTATTACTCCCTGCAATACTCAGATTGCTGTACCAGACCATGATTGATCCGAGACTATTATCCCTACAATACTCAGATTGCTGTATCAGACCATGATTGATCCGAGAGTATTATCCCTGCAATACTCAGATTATTACTCCCTGCAATACTCAGATTGCTGTACCAGACCATGATTGATCCGAGACTATTACTCCCAGCAATACTCAGATTGCTGTACCAGACCATGATTGATCCGAGACTATTACTCCCAGCAATACTCAGATTGCTGTATCAGTCCATGATTATTCCGAGACTATTACTCCCTGCAATACTCAGATTGCTGTATCAGACCATTATTGATCCGAGACTATTACTCCCTGCAATACTCAGATTGCTGTACCAGACCATGATGGATCTGAGACTATTATCCCTGCAATACTCAGATTGCTGTATCAGACCATGATTGATCCGAGACTATTATCCCTGCATTATTCAGATTATTACTCCCTGCAATACTCAGATTGCTGTATCAGACCATGATTGATCCGAGACTATTACTCCCTGCAATACTCAGATTGCTGTACCAGACCATGATTGATCAGAGACTATTACTCCCTGCAATACTCCAATTACTGTACCAGACCATGATTAATCCGAGACTATTATCCCTGCAATGCTCAGATTGCTGTACCAGACCATGGTTGATCCGAAACTATTGTCCCTGCAATACTCAGATTGCTGTATCAGACCATAATTGATCCGAGACTATTATCCCTGCAATAATCAGATTATTGCTCCCTGCAATACTCAGATTGCTGTACCAGACCATGATTGATCCGAGACTATTACTCCCAGCAATACTCAGATGGCTGTATCAGTCCATGATAATTCCGAGACTATTACTCCCTGCAATACTCAGATTGCTGTATCAGACCATTATTGATCCGAGACTATTACTCCCTGCAATACTCAGATTGCTGTACCAGACCATGATTGATCCGAGACTATTATCCCTACAATACTCAGATTGCTGTATCAGACCATGATTGATCCGAGAGTATTATCCCTGCAATACTCAGATTATTACTCCCTGCAATACTCAGATTGCTGTACCAGACCATGATTGATCCGAGACTATTACTCCCAGCAATACTCAGATTGCTGTATCAGACCATTATTGATCCGAGACTATTACTCCCTGCAATACTCAGATTGCTGTACCAGACCATGATGGATCTGAGACTATTATCCCTGCAATACTCAGATTGCTGTATCAGACCATGATTGATCCGAGACTATTATCCCTGCAATACTCAGATTATTACTCCCTGCAATACTCAAATTGCTGTATCAGACCATGATTGATCCGAGACTATTACTCCCTGCAATACTCAGATTGCTGTATCAGACCATGATTGATCCAAGACTATTACTCCCTGCAATACTCAGATTGCTGTATCAGACCATGGTTGATCCAAGACTATTACTCCCTGCAATACTCAGATTGCTGTATCAGACCATGGGTGATCCGAGTCTATTACTCCCTGCAATACTCAGATTGCTGTACCAGACCATGATTGATCCGAGACTATTATCCCTACAATACTCAGATTGCTGTATCAGACCATGATTGATCCGAGAGTATTATCCCTGCAATACTCAGATTATTACTCCCTGCAATACTCACATTGCTGTATCAGACCATGATTGATCCAAGACTATTACTGCCTGCAATACTCAGATTGCTGTACCAGACCATGATTGATCCGAGACTATTACTCCCTGCATACTCAGATTGCTCTATCTTACCATGATTGATCCGAGACTATTACTCCCTGCAATCCTCAGATTGCTGTACCAGAGCATGATTGATCCGAAACTATTGTCCCTGCAATACTCAGATTGCTGTATCAGACCATAATTGATCCGAGACTATTATCCCTGCAATAATCAGATTATTACTCCCTGCAATACTCAGATTGCTGTACCAGACCATGATTGATCCGAGACTATTACTCCCAGCAATACTCAGATGGCTGTATCAGTCCATGATAATTCCGAGACTATTACTCCCTGCAATACTCAGATTGCTGTATCAGACCATTATTGATCCGAGACTATTACTCCCTGCAATACTCAGATTGCTGTACCAGACCATGATTGATCCGAGACTATTACTCCCTGCATACTCAGATTGCTCTATCTTACCATGATTGATCCGAGACTATTACTCCCTGCAATCCTCAGATTGCTGTACCAGAGCATGATTGATCCGAAACTATTGTCCCTGCAATACTCAGATTGCTGTATCAGACCATAATTGATCCGAGACTATTATCCCTGCAATAATCAGATTATTACTCCCTGCAATACTCAGATTGCTGTACCAGACCATGATTGATCCGAGACTATTACTCCCAGCAATACTCAGATGGCTGTATCAGTCCATGATAATTCCGAGACTATTACTCCCTGCAATACTCAGATTGCTGTATCAGACCATTATTGATCCGAGACTATTACTCCCTGCAATACTCAGATTGCTGTACCAGACCATGATTGATCCGAGACTATTATCCCTACAATACTCAGATTGCTGTATCAGACCATGATTGATCCGAGAGTATTATCCCTGCAATACTCAGATTATTACTCCCTGCAATACTCAGATTGCTGTACCAGACCATGATTGATCCGAGACTATTACTCCCAGCAATACTCAGATTCCTGTATCGGACCATTATTGATCCGAGACTATTACTCCCTGCAATACTCAGATTGCTGTACCAGACCATGATGGATCTGAGACTATTATCCCTGCAATACTCAGATTGCTGTATCAGACCATGATTGATCCGAGACTATTATCCCTGCAATACTCAGATTATTACTCCCTGCAATACTCAAATTGCTGTATCAGACCATGATTGATCCGAGACTATTACTCCCTGCAATACTCAGATTGCTGTACCAGACCATGATTGATCAGAGACTATTACTCCCTGCAATACTCCAATTACTGTACCAGACCATGATTATTCCGAGACTATTATCCCTGCAATACTCAGATTGCTGTACCAGACCATGATTGATCAGAGACTATTACTCCCTGCAATACTCCAATTACTGTACCAGACCATGATTATTCCGAGACTATTATCCCTGCAATGCTCAGATTGCTGTACCAGACCATGATTGATTCGAGACTATTATCCCTGCAATACTCAGATTGCTGTATCAGACCATGTTTGATCCGAGACTATTATCCCTGCAATTCTCAGAGTATTACTCCCTGCAATACTCAGATTGCTGTATCAGACCATGGTTGATCCGAGACTATTATTCCCTGCAATACTCATATTGCTGTACCAGACCATGTTTGATCCGAGACTATTATCCCTGCAATACTCAGATTATTACTCCCTGCAATACTCAGATTGCTGTACCAGACCATGATTGATCCGAGACTATTACTCCCTGCAATATTCAGATTGCTGTACCAGACCATGATTGATCTGAGACTATTACTCCCTGCAATACTCAGATTGCTGTATCAGACCATGATTGATCCGAGACTATTACTCCCTGCAATACTCAGATTGCTGTACCAGACCATGATGGATCTGAGACTATTATCCCTGCAATACTCAGATTGCTGTATCAGACCATGATTGATCCGAGACTATTATCCCTGCAATACTCAGATTATTACGCCCTGCAATACTCAGATTGCTGTATCAGACCATGATTGATCCGAGACTATTACTGTCTGCAATACTCAGATTGCTGTACCAGACCATGATTGATCAGAGACTATTACTCCCTGCAATACTCCGATTGCTGTACCAGACCATGATTAATCCGAGACTATTATCCCTGCAATGCTCAGATTGCTGTACCAGACCATGATTGATCCGAGACTATTATCCCTGCAATACTCAGATTGCTGTATCAGACCACGATGGATCCGGGACTATTCTCCCTGCAATACTCAGATTATTACTCCCTGCAATACTCAGATGGCTGTACCAGACCATGATTGATCCGAGGCTATTATGCCTGCAATACTCAGATTTCGGTATCAGACCATGTTTGATCCGAGACTATTATCCCTGCAATACTCAGAGTATTACTCCCTGCAATACTCAGATTGCTGTATCAGACCATGATTGATCCGAGACTATTACTCCCTGCAATACTCAGATTACTGTATCAGACCATGGTTGATCTGAGACTATTACTCCCTGCAATACTCAGATTGCTGTACCAGACCATGATTGATCCGAGACTATTATCCCTACAATACTCAGATTGCTGTATCAGACCATGATTGATCCGAGAGTATTATCCCTGCAATACTCAGATTATTACTCCCTGCAATACTCAGATTGCTGTACCAGACCATGATTGATCCGAGACTATTACTCCCAGCAATACTCAGATTCCTGTATCAGACCATTATTGATCCGAGACTATTACTCCCTGCAATACTCAGATTGCTGTACCAGACCATGATGGATCTGAGACTATTATCCCTGCAATACTCAGATTGCTGTATCAGACCATGATTGATCCGAGACTATTATCCCTGCAATACTCAGATTATTACTCCCTGCAATACTCAAATTGCTGTATCAGACCATGATTGATCCGAGACTATTACTCCCTGCAATACTCAGATTGCTGTACCAGACCATGATTGATCAGAGACTATTACTCCCTGCAATACTCCAATTACTGTACCAGACCATGATTATTCCGAGACTATTATCCCTGCAATACTCAGATTGCTGTACCAGACCATGATTGATCAGAGACTATTACTCCCTGCAATACTCCAATTACTGTACCAGACCATGATTATTCCGAGACTATTATCCCTGCAATGCTCAGATTGCTGTACCAGACCATGATTGATTCGAGACTATTATCCCTGCAATACTCAGATTGCTGTATCAGACCATGTTTGATCCGAGACTATTATCCCTGCAATTCTCAGAGTATTACTCCCTGCAATACTCAGATTGCTGTATCAGACCATGGTTGATCCGAGACTATTATTCCCTGCAATACTCATATTGCTGTACCAGACCATGTTTGATCCGAGACTATTATCCCTGCAATACTCAGATTATTACTCCCTGCAATACTCAGATTGCTGTACCAGACCATGATTGATCCGAGACTATTACTCCCTGCAATATTCAGATTGCTGTACCAGACCATGATTGATCTGAGACTATTACTCCCTGCAATACTCAGATTGCTGTATCAGACCATGATTGATCCGAGACTATTACTCCCTGCAATACTCAGATTGCTGTACCAGACCATGATGGATCTGAGACTATTATCCCTGCAATACTCAGATTGCTGTATCAGACCATGATTGATCCGAGACTATTATCCCTGCAATACTCAGATTATTACGCCCTGCAATACTCAGATTGCTGTATCAGACCATGATTGATCCGAGACTATTACTGTCTGCAATACTCAGATTGCTGTACCAGACCATGATTGATCAGAGACTATTACTCCCTGCAATACTCCGATTGCTGTACCAGACCATGATTAATCCGAGACTATTATCCCTGCAATGCTCAGATTGCTGTACCAGACCATGATTGATCCGAGACTATTATCCCTGCAATACTCAGATTGCTGTATCAGACCACGATGGATCCGGGACTATTCTCCCTGCAATACTCAGATTATTACTCCCTGCAATACTCAGATGGCTGTACCAGACCATGATTGATCCGAGGCTATTATGCCTGCAATACTCAGATTTCGGTATCAGACCATGTTTGATCCGAGACTATTATCCCTGCAATACTCAGAGTATTACTCCCTGCAATACTCAGATTGCTGTATCAGACCATGATTGATCCGAGACTATTACTCCCTGCAATACTCAGATTACTGTATCAGACCATGGTTGATCTGAGACTATTACTCCCTGCAATACTCAGATTGCTGTATCAGACCATGATTGATCCAGGACTATTACTCCCTGCAATACTCAGATTGCTGTATCAGACCATGGTTGATCCAAGACTATTACTCCCTGCAATACTCAGATTTCTGTATCAGACCACTGTTTATCCGAGACTATTACTCCCTGCAATACTCTGATTGCTGTATCAGACCATGGGTGATCCGAGTCTATTACTCCCTGCAATACTCAGATTGCTGTACCAGACCATGATTGATCCGAGACTATTATCCCTACAATACTCAGATTGCTGTATCAGACCATGATTGATCCGAGAGTATTATCCCTGCAATACTCAGATTATTACTCCCTGCAATACTCACATTGCTGTATCAGACCATGATTGATCCAAGACTATTACTGCCTGCAATACTCAGATTGCTGTACCAGACCATGATTGATCCGAGACAATTACTCCCTGCATACTCAGATTGCTCTATCTTACCATAATTGATCCGAGACTATTACTCCCTGCAATACTCAGATTGCTGTACCGGAGCATGATTGATCCGAAACTATTGTCCCTGCAATACTCAGATTGCTGTATCAGAACATAATTGATCCGAGACTATTATCCCTGCAATACTCAGATTGCTGTACCAGACCATGATTGATCCGAGACTATTACTCCCAGCAATACTCAGATTGCTGTATCAGTCCATGATTATTCCGAGACTATTACTCCCTGCAATACTCAGATTGCTGTATCAGACCATTATTGATCCGAGACTATTACTCCCTGCAATACTCAGATTGCTGTACCAGACCATGATGGATCTGAGACTATTATCCCTGCAATACTCAGATTGCTGTATCAGACCATGATTGATCCGAGACTATTATCCCTGCATTATTCAGATTATTACTCCCTGCAATACTCAGATTGCTGTATCAGACCATGATTGATCCGAGACTATTACTCCCTGCAATACTCAGATTGCTGTACCAGACCATGATTGATCAGAGACTATTACTCCCTGCAATACTCCAATTACTGTACCAGACCATGATTAATCCGAGACTATTATCCCTGCAATGCTCAGATTGCTGTACCAGACCATGTTTGATCTGAGACTATTACTCCCTGCAATACTCAGATTGCTGTATCAGACCATGATTGATCCGAGACTATTATCCCTACAATACTCAGATTGCTGTATCAGACCATGATTGATCCGAGAGTATTATCCCTGCAATACTCAGATTATTACTCCCTGCAATACTCACATTGCTGTATCAGACCATGATTGATCCAAGACTATTACTGCCTGCAATACTCAGATTGCTGTACCAGACCATGATTGATCCGAGACTATTACTCCCTGCATACTCAGATTGCTCTATCTTACCATGATTGATCCGAGACTATTACTCCCTGCAATCCTCAGATTGCTGTACCAGAGCATGATTGATCCGAAACTATTGTCCCTGCAATACTCAGATTGCTGTATCAGACCATAATTGATCCGAGACTATTATCCCTGCAATAATCAGATTATTACTCCCTGCAATACTCAGATTGCTGTACCAGACCATGATTGATCCGAGACTATTACTCCCAGCAATACTCAGATGGCTGTATCAGTCCATGATAATTCCGAGACTATTACTCCCTGCAATACTCAGATTGCTGTATCAGACCATTATTGATCCGAGACTATTACTCCCTGCAATACTCAGATTGCTGTACCAGACCATGATGGATCTGAGACTATTATCCCTGCAATACTCAGATTGCTGTATCAGACCATGATTGATCCGAGACTATTATCCCTGCAATACTCAGATTATTACTCCCTGCAATACTCAAATTGCTGTATCAGACCATGATTGATCCGAGACTATTACTCCCTGCAATACTCAGATTGCTGTACCAGACCATGATTGATCAGAGACTATTACTCCCTGCAATATTCCAATTACTGTACCAGACCATGATTATTCCGAGACTATTATCCCTGCAATGCTCAGATTGCTGTACCAGACCATGATTGATTCGAGACTATTATCCCTGCAATACTCAGATTGCTGTATCAGACCACGATGGATCCGGGACTATTCTCCCTGCAATACTCAGATTCTTACTCCCTGCAATACTCAGATGGCTGTACCAGACCATGATTGATCCGAGGCTATTATGCCTGCAATACTCAGATTTCGGTATCAGACCATGTTTGATCCGAGACTATTATCCCTGCAATACTCAGAGTATTACTCCCTGCAACACTCAGATTGCTGTATCAGACCATGATTGATCCGAGACTATTACTCCTTGCAATACTCAGATTACTGTATCAGACCATGGTTGATCTGAGACTATTACTCCCTGCAATACTCAGATTGCTGAATCAGACCATGATTGATCCAAGACTATTACTCCCTGCAATACTCAGATTGATGTATCAGACCATGGTTGATCCAAGACAATTACTCCCTGCAATACTCAGATTTCTGTATCAGACCACGGTTTATTTGAGACTATTACTCCCTGCAATACTCAGATTCCTGTATCATACCATGGGTGATCCGAGACTATTACTCCCTGCAATACTCAGATTGCTGTACCAGACCATGATTGATCCGAGACTATTATCCCTACAATACTCAGATTGCTGTATCAGGCCATGATTGATCCGAGAGTATTATCCCTGCAATACTCAGATTATTACTCCCTGCAATACTCACATTGCTGTATCAGACCACGATTGATCCAAGACTATTACTGCCTGCAATACTCAGATTGCTGTACCAGACCATGATTGATCCGACACTATTACGCCCTGCAATACTCAGATTGCTGTATCAGACCATGATTGATCCGAGACTATTACTCACTGCAATACTCATATTGCTGTACCAGACCATGATTGATCCGAGACTATTACGCCCTGCATAACTCAGATTGCTGTACCAGACCAGGATTGATCCGAGACTATTCTCCTGCAATACGCAGATTGCTGTATCTGACCATGATTGATCCGAGACTATTATCCCTGCAATACTCAGATTATTACTCCCTGCAATACTCAGATTGCTGTACCAGACCATGATTGATCCGAGACTATTATCCCTGCAATACTCAGATTGCTGTATCAGACCATGGTTGATCCGAGACTATTACTCCCTGCAATATTCAGATTGCTGTACCAGACCATGATTGATCTGAGACTATTATTCCCTGCAATACTCAGATTGCTGTATAAGACCATGATTGATCCGAGACTATTACTCCCTGCATACTCAGATTGCTGTACCATACCATGATTGCTCCGAGACTATTAGTCCATGCAATACTCAGATTGCTGTACCAGACCATGATTGATCCGAAACTATTGTCCCTGCAGGTCTCAGATTGCTGTATCAGACCATAATTGATCCGAGACTATTACTCCCTGCAATACTCAGATTGCTGTACCAGACCATGATGGATCTGAGACTATTATCCCTGCAATACTCAGATTGCTGTACCAGACCATTATTGATCCGAGACTATTACTCCCTGCAATACTCAGTTGCTGTACCAGACCATGATGGATCTGAGAACATTATCCCTGCAATACTCAGATTGCTGTATCAGACCATGATTGATCCGAGACTATTATCCCTGCAATACTCACATTATTACTCCCTACAATCCTCAGATTGCTGTATCAGACCATGATTAATCCGAGACTATTACTCCCTGCAATACTCAGATTGCTGTATCAGACCACGATGGATCCGGGACTATTCTCCCTGCAATACTCAGATTATTACTCCCTGCAATACTCAGATGGCTGTACCAGACCATGATTGATCCGAGGCTATTATGCCTGCAATACTCAGATTTCGGTATCAGACCATGTTTGATCCGAGACTATTATCCCTGCAATACTCAGAGTATTACTCCCTGCAATACTCAGATTGCTGTATCAGACCATGATTGATCCGAGACTATTACTCCCTGCAATACTCAGATTACTGTATCAGACCATGGTTGATCTGAGACTATTACTCCCTGCAATACTCAGATTGCTGTATCAGACCATGATTGATCCAAGACTATTACTCCCTGCAATACTCAGATTGCTGTATCAGACCATGGTTGATCCAAGACTATTACTCCCTGCAATACTCAGATTTCTGTATCAGACCACTGTTTATCCGAGACTATTACTCCCTGCAATACTCAGATTGCTGTATCAGACCATGGGTGATCCGAGTCTATTACTCCCTGCAATACTCAGATTGCTGTACCAGACCATGATTGATCCGAGACTATTATCCCTACAATACTCAGATTGCTGTATCAGACCATGATTGATCCGAGAGTATTATCCCTGCAATACTCAGATTATTACTCCCTGCAATACTCACATTGCTGTATCAGACCATGATTGATCCAAGACTATTACTGCCTGCAATACTCAGATTGCTGTACCAGACCATGATTGATCCGAGACAATTACTCCCTGCATACTCAGATTGCTCTATCTTACCATGATTGATCCGAGACTATTACTCCCTGCAATACTCAGATTGCTGTACCGGAGCATGATTGATCCGAAACTATTGTCCCTGCAATACTCAGATTGCTGTATCAGAACATAATTGATCCGAGACTATTATCCCTGCAATACTCAGATTATTACTCCCTGCAATACTCAGATTGCTGTACCAGACCATGATTGATCCGAGACTATTACTCCCAGCAATACTCAGATTGCTGTATCAGTCCATGATTATTCCGAGACTATTACTCCCTGCAATACTCAGATTGCTGTATCAGACCATTATTGATCCGAGACTATTACTCCCTGCAATACTCAGATTGCTGTACCAGACCATGATGGATCTGAGACTATTATCCCTGCAATACTCAGATTGCTGTATCAGACCATGATTGATCCGAGACTATTATCCCTGCATTATTCAGATTATTACTCCCTGCAATACTCAGATTGCTGTATCAGACCATGATTGATCCGAGACTATTACTCCCTGCAATACTCAGATTGCTGTACCAGACCATGATTGATCAGAGACTATTACTCCCTGCAATACTCCAATTACTGTACCAGACCATGATTAATCCGAGACTATTATCCCTGCAATGCTCAGATTGCTGTACCAGACCATGGTTGATCTGAGACTATTACTCCCTGCAATACTCAGATTGCTGTATCAGACCATGATTGATCCAAGACTATTACTCCCTGCAATACTCAGATTGCTGTATCAGACCATGGTTGATCCAAGACTATTACTCCCTGCAATACTCAGATTGCTGTATCAGACCATGGGTGATCCGAGTCTATGACTCCCTGCAATACTCAGATTGCTGTACCAGACCATGATTGATCCGAGACTATTATCCCTACAATACTCAGATTGCTGTATCAGACCATGGTTGATCCGAGAGTATTATCCCTGCAATACTCAGATTATTACTCCCTGCAATACTCACATTGCTGTATCAGACCATGATTGATCCAAGACTATTACTGCCTGCAATACTCAGATTGCTGTACCAGACCATGATTGATCCGAGACTATTACTCCCTGCATACTCAGATTGCTCTATCTTACCATGATTGATCCGAGACTATTACTCCCTGCAATCCTCAGATTGCTGTACCAGAGCATGATTGATCCGAAACTATTGTCCCTGCAATACTCAGATTGCTGTATCAGACCATAATTGATCCGAGACTATTATCCCTGCAATAATCAGATTATTACTCCCTGCAATACTCAGATTGCTGTACCAGACCATGATTGATCCGAGACTATTACTCCCAGCAATACTCAGATGGCTGTATCAGTCCATGATAATTCCGAGACTATTACTCCCTGCAATACTCAGATTGCTGTATCAGACCATGATTGATCCGAGACTATTATCCCTGCAATACTCAGATTATTACTCCCTGCAATACTCAAATTGCTGTATCAGACCATGATTGATCCGAGACTATTACTCCCTGCAATACTCAGATTGCTGTACCAGACCATGATTGATCAGAGACTATTACTCCCTGCAATACTCCAATTACTGTACCAGACCATGATGGATCCGGGACTACTCTCCCTGCAATACTCAGATTCTTACTCCCTGCAATACTCAGATGGCTGTACCAGACCATGATTGATCCGAGGCTATTATGCCTGCAATACTCAGATTTCGGTATCAGACCATGTTTGATCCGAGACTATTATCCCTGCAATACTCAGAGTATTACTCCCTGCAATACTCAGATTGCTGTATCAGACCATGATTGATCCGAGACTATTACTCCCTGCAATACTCAGATTACTGTATCAGACCATGGTTGATCTGAGACTATTACTCCCTGCAATACTCAGATTGCTGAATCAGACCATGATTGATCCAAGACTATTACTCCCTGCAATACTCAGATTGATGTATCAGACCATGGTTGATCCAAGACAATTACTCCCTGCAATACTCAGATTTCTGTATCAGACCACGGTTTATTTGAGACTATTACTCCCTGCAATACTCAGATTCCTGTATCAGACCATGGGTGATCCGAGACTATTATCCCTGCAATACTCAGATTGCTGTATCAGACCATGGTTGATCCGAGACTATTACTCCCTGCAATATTCAGATTGCTGTACCAGACCATGATTGATCTGAGACTATTATTCCCTGCAATACTCAGATTGCTGTATAAGACCATGATTGATCCGAGACTATTACTCCCTGCATACTCAGATTGCTGTACCATACCATGATTGCTCCGAGACTATTAGTCCATGCAATACTCAGATTGCTGTACCAGACCATGATTGATCCGAAACTATTGTCCCTGCAGGTCTCAGATTGCTGTTTCAGACCATAATTGATCCGAGACTATTACTCCCTGCAATACTCAGATTGCTGTACCAGACCATGATGGATCTGAGACTATTATCCCTGCAATACTCAGATTGCTGTACCAGACCATTATTGATCCGAGACTATTACTCCCTGCAATACTCAGTTGCTGTACCAGACCATGATGGATCTGAGAACATTATCCCTGCAATACTCAGATTGCTGTATCAGACCATGATTGATCCGAGACTATTATCCCTGCAATACTCACATTATTACTCCCTACAATCCTCAGATTGCTGTATCAGACCATGATTAATCCGAGACTATTACTCCCTGCAATACTCAGATTGCTGTACCAGACCATGATTGATACGAGACTATTACTCCCTGCAATACTCCGATTGCTGTACCAGACCATGATTAATCCGAGTCTATTATACCTGCAATACTCAGATTGCTGTACCAGACCATGATTCATCCGAGACTATTGTCCCTGCAATACGCAGATTGCTGTATCAGACCATGATTGATCCGAGACTATTATCCCTGCAATACTCAGATTATTACTCCCTGCAATACTCAGATTGCTGTACCAGACCATGATTGATCCGAGACTATTATCCCTGCAATACTCAGATTGCTGTATCAGACCATGGTTGATCCGAGACTATTACTCCCTGCAATATTCAGATTGCTGTACCAGACCATGATTGATCTGAGACTATTACTCCCTGCAATACTCAGATTGCTGTATCAGACCATGATTGATCCGAGACTATTACTCCCTGCATACTCAGATTGCTGTACCAGACCATGATTGATCCGAAACTATTGTCCCTGCAATACTCAGATTGCTGTATCAGACCATAATTGATCCGAGACTATTACTCCCTGCAATACTCAGATTGCTGTACCAGACCATGATGGATCTGAGACTATTATCCCTGCAATACTCAGATTGCTGTACCAGACCATGATGGATCAGAGAACATTATCCCTGCAATACTCAGATTGCTGTATCAGACCATGATTGATCCGAGACTATTATCCCTGCAATACTCAGATTATTACTCCCTGCAAGCCTCAGATTGCTGTATCAGACCATGATTGATCCGAGACTATTACTCCCTGCAATACTCCGATTGCTGTACCAGACCATGATTAATCCGAGTCTATTATCCCTGCAATACTCAGATTGCTGTACCAGACCATGATTGATCCGAGACTATTACTCCCTGCAATACTCAGATTGCTGTATCAGACCATGATTGATCCAAGACTATTACTCCCTCCAATACTCAGATTGCTGTACCAGACCATGATTGATCCGAGACTATTACTCCCTACAATACTAAGTTTGCTGTATCAGACCATGATTGATCCAAGACTATTACTCCCTGCAATACTCAAATTGCTGTACCAGACCATGGTTGATCCGAGACTATTAATCCCTGCAATATTCAGATTGCTGTACCAGACCATGATTGATCCGAGACTATTATCCCTGCAATACTCAGATTGCTGTACCAGACCATGATTGATCCGAGACTATTATCCCTGCAATGCTCAGATTATTACTCCCTGCAATACTCAGATTGCTGTATCAGACCATGATTGATCCGAGACTATTACTCCCTGCAATACTCAAATTGCTGTATCAGACCATGATTCATCCGAGACTATTACTCCCTGCAATACTCAGATTGCTGTATCAGACCATGGTTGATCCGAGACTATCACTCCCTGCAATACTCAGATTGCTGTATCAGACCATGGTTGATCCGAGACTATTACTCCCTGCAATACTCAGATTGCTGTACCAGTCCATGATTGATACGAGACTATTACTCCCTGCAATACTCCGATTGCTGTACCAGACCATGATTAATCCGAGTCTATTATCCCTGCAATACTCAGATTGCTGTACCAGACCATGATTCATCCGAGACTATTGTCCCTGCAATACGCAGATTGCTGTATCAGACCATGATTGATCCGAGACTATTATCCCTGCAATACTCAGATTATTACTCCCTGCAATACTCAGATTGCTATACCAGACCATGATAGATCCGAGACTATTATCCCTGCAATACTCAGATTGCTGTATCAGACCATGGTTGATCCGAGACTATTACTCCCTGCAGTATTCAGATTGCTGTACCAGACCATGATTGATCCGAGACTATTACTCCCTGCAATACTCAGATTGCTGTACCAGACCATGATTGATCCGAAACTATTGTCCCTGCAATACTCAGATTGCTGTATCAGACCATAATTGATCCGAGACGTTTACTCCCTGCAATACTCAGATTGCTGTACCAGACCATGATGGATCTGAGACTATTATCCCTGCAATACTCAGATTACTGTACCAGACCATTATTGATCCTAGACTATTAATCCCTGCAATACTCAGATTGCTGTACCAGACCATGATGGATCTGAGAACATTATCCCTGCAATACTCAGATTGCTGTATCAGACCATGATTGATCCGAGACTATTATCCCTGCAATACTCAGATTATTACTCCCTGAAATCCTCAGATTGCTGTATCAGACCATGATTGATCCGAGACTATTACTCCATGCAATACTCAGATTGCTGTACCAGACCATGATTGATCCGAGACTATTACTCCCTGCAATACTCCGATTGCTGTACCAGACCATGATTAATCCGAGTCTATTATCCCTGCAATACTCAGATTGCTGTACCAGACCATGATTGATCCGAGACTATTACTCCCTGCAATACTCAGATTGCTGTATCAGACCATGATTGATCCAAGACTATTACTCCCTCCAATACTCAGATTGCTCTACCAGACCATGATTGATCCGAGACTATTACTCCCTACATTACTAAGTTTGCTGTATCAGACCATGATTGATCCAAGACTATTACTCCCTGCAATACTCAAATTGCTGTACCAGACCATGGTTGATCCGAGACTATGACTCCCTGCAATACTCAGATTGCTGTACCAGCCCATGATTGATCCGAGACTATTATCCCTGCAATACTCAGATTGCTGTACCAGACCATGATTGATCCGAGAATATTATCCCTGCAATACTCAGATTATTACTCCCTGCAATACTCAGATTGCTGTATCAGACCATGATTGATCCGAGACTATTACTCCCTGCAATACTCAAATTGCTGTATCAGACCATGATTGATCCGAGACTATTACTCCCTGCAATACTCAGATTGCTGTATCAGACCATGGTTGATCCGAGACTATTACTCCCTGCAATACACAGATTGCTGTATCAGACCATGGTTGATCCGAGACTATTACTCCCTGCAATACTCAGATTGCTGTACCAGACCATGATTGATCCGAGACTATTAATACCTACAATACTCAGATTGCTGTATCAGTCCATTGTTGATCCGAGACTATTACTCGCTGCAATACTCAGATTGCTGTATCAGACCATGGTTGATCGAGACTATTACTCTCTGCAATACTCAGATTGCTGTATCAGACCAAGATTGATCCGAGACTATTACTCCCTGCAATATTCAGATTGCTGTATCAGACCATGGTTGATCCGAGACTATTACTCCCAGCAATATTCAGATTGCTGTACCAGACCATGATTGATCTGAGACTATTACTCCCTGCAATACTCAGATTGCTGTATCAGACCATGATTGATCCGAGACTATTACTCCCTGCATACTCAGACTGCTGTACCATACCATGATTGATCCGAGACTATTACTCCCTGCAATACTCAGATTGCTGTACCAGAGCATGATTGACACGAAACTATTGTCCCTGCAATACTCAGATTGCTGTATCGGACCAAAATTGATCCGAGACTATTATCCCTGCAATACTCAGATTATTACTCCCTGCAATACTCAGATTGCTGTACCAGACCATGATTGATCCGAGACTATTACTCCCAGCAATACTCAGATTGCTCTATCAGACCATGATTGATCCGAGACTATTACTACCTGCAATACTCAGATTGCTGTATCAGACCATTATTGATCCGAGACTATTACTCCCTGCAATACTCAGATTGCTGTACCAGACCATGATGGATCTGAGACTATTATCCCTGCAATACTCAGATTGCTGTATCAGACCATGATTGATCCGAGACTATTATCCCTGCATTATTAAGATTATTACTCCCTGCAATTCTCAGATTGCTGTATCAGACCATGATTGATCCGAGACTATTACTCCCTGCAATACTCAGATTGCTGTACCAGACCATGATTGATCAGAGACTATAACTCCCTTCAATACTCCGATTGCTGTACCAGACCATAATTAATCCGAGACTATTATCCCTGCAATGCTCAGATTGCTGTACCAGACCATGATTGATCCGAGACTATTATCCCTGCAATACTCAGATTGCTGTATCAGACCACGATTGATCCGGGAATATTGTCCCTGCAATACTCAGATTATTACTCCCTGCAATACTCAGATTGCTCTATCAGACCATGGTTGATCCGAGACTATCACTCCCTGCAATACTCAGATTGCTGTATCAGACCATGGTTGATCCGAGACTATTACTCCCTGCAGTACTCAGTTGCTGTACCAGACCATGATGGATCTGAGAACATTATCCCTGCAATACTCAGATTGCTGTATCAGACCATGATTGATCCGAGACTATTATCCCTGCAATACTCAGATTATTACTCCCTACAATCCTCAGATTGCTGTATCAGACCATGATTGATCCGAGACTATTACTCCCTGCAATACTCAGATTGCTGTACCAGACCATGATTGATACGAGACTATTACTCCCTGCAATACTCCGATTGCTGTACCAGACCATGATTAATCCGAGTCTATTATCCCTGCAATACTCAGATTGCTGTACCAGACCATGATTCATCCGAGACTATTGTCCCTGCAATACGCAGATTGCTGTATCAGACCATGATTGATCCGAGACTATTATCCCTGCAATACTCAGATTATTACTCCCTGCAATACTCAGATTGCTGTACCAGACCATGATTGATCCGAGACTATTATACCTGCAATACTCAGATTGCTGTATCAGACCATGGTTGATCCGAGACTATTACTCCCTGCAATATTCAGATTGCTGTACCAGACCATGATTGATCTGAGACTATTACTCCCTGCAATACTCAGATTGCTGTATCAGACCATGATTGATCCGAGACTATTACTCCCTGCATACTCAGATTGCTGTACCATGCCATGATTGATTCGAGACTATTATTCCATGCAATACTCAGATTGCTGTACCAGACCATGATTGATCCGAAACTATTGTCCCTGCAATACTCAGATTGCTGTATCAGACCATAATTGATCCGAGACTATTACTCCCTGCAATACTCAGATTACTGTACCAGACCATGATGGATCTGAGACTATTATCCCTGCAATACTCAGATTGCTGTACCAGACCATTATTGATCCGAGACTATTACTCCCTGCAATACTCAGATTGCTTTACCAGACCATGATGGATCAGAGAACATTATCCCTGCAATACTCAGATTGCTGTATCAGACCATGATTGATCCGAGACTATTACTCCCTACAATACTAAGTTTGCTGTATCAGACCATGATTGATCCAAGACTATTACTCTCTGCAATACTCAAATTGCTGTACCAGACCATGGTTGATCCGAGACTATTACTCCCTGCAATACTCAGATTGCTGTACCAGACCATGATTGATCCGAGACTATTATCCCTGCAATACTCAGATTATTACTCCCTGCAATACTCAGATTGCTGTATCAGACCATGATTGATCCGAGACTATTACTCCCTGCAATACTCAAATTGCTGTATCAGACCATGATTCATCCGAGACTATTACTCCCTGCAATACTCAAATTGCTGTATCAGACCATGATTCATCCGAGACTATTACTCCCTGCAATACTCAGATTGCTGTATCAGACCATGGTTGATCCGAGACTATCACTCCCTGCAATACTCAGATTGCTGTATCAGACCATGGTTGATCCGAGACTATTACTCCCTGCAATACTCAGATTGCTGTACCAGACCATGATGGATCTGAGACTATTATCCCTGCAATACTCAGATTGCTGTACCAGACCATTATTGATCCGAGACTATTACTCCCTGCAATACTCAGATTGCTGTACCAGACCATGATGGATCTGAGAACATTATCCCTGCAATACTCAGATTGCTGTATCAGACCATGATTGATCCGAAACTATTATCCCTGCAATACTCAGATTATTACTCCCTGCAATCCTCAGATTGCTGTATCAGACCATGATTGATCCGAGACTATTACTCCCTGCAATACTCAGATTGCTGTACCAGACCATGATTAATCCGAGTCTATTATCCCTGCAATACTCAGATTGCTGTACCAGACCATGATTCATACGAGACTATTGTCCCTGCAATACGCAGATTGCTGTATCAGACCATGATTGATCCGAGACTATTATCCCTGCAATACTCAGATTATTACTCCCTGCAATACTCAGATTGCTGTACCAGACCATGATTGATCCGAGACTATTATCCCTGCAATAATCAGATTGCTGTACCAGACCATGATTGATCCGAGACTATTACTCCCTGCAATACTCCGATTGCTGTACCAGACCATGATTAATCCGAGTCTATTATCCCTGCAATAATCAGATTGCTGTACCAGACCATGATTGATCCGAGACTATTACTCCCTGCAATACTCCGATTGCTGTACCAGACCATAATTAATCCGAGACTATTATCCCTGCAATGCTCAGATTGCTGTACCAGACCATGATTGATACGAGACTATTATCCCTGCAATACTCAGATTGCTGTATCAGACCAAGATTGATCCGGGAATATTGTCCCTGCAATACTCAGATTATTACTCCCTGCAATACTCAGATTGCTGTACCAGACCATGATTGATCCGAGACTATTACTCCCTGCAATACTCAGATTGCTGTATCAGACCATGGTTGATCCGAGACTATCACTCCCTGCAATACTCAGATTGCTGTATCAGACCATGGTTGATCCGAGACTATTACTCCCTGCAATACTCAGATTGCTGTACCAGACCATGATGGATCTGAGACTATTATCCTTGCAATACTCAGATTGCTGTACCAGACCATTATTGATCCGAGACTATTGCTCCCTGCAATACTCAAATTGCTGTACTAGACCATGATGGATCTGAAAACATTATCCCTGCAATACTCAGATTGCTGTATCAGACCATGATTGATCCGAGACTATTACTCCCTGCAATACTCAGATTGCTGTACCAGACCATGATTGATACGAGACTATTACTCCCTGCAATACTCCGATTGCTGTACCAGACCATGATTAATCCGAGTCTATTATCCCTGCAATACTCAGATTGCTGTACCAGACCATGATTCATCCGAGACTATTCTCCCTGCAATACGCAGATTGCTGTATCAGACCATGATTGATCCGAGACTATTATCCCTGCAATACTCAGATTATTACTCCCTGCAATACTCAGATTGCTGTACCAGACCATGATTGATCCGAGACTATTATCCCTGCAATACTCAGATTGCTGTATCAGACCATGGTTGATCCGAGACTATTACTCCCTGCAGTATTCAGATTGCTGTACCAGACCATGATTGATCCGAGACTATTACTCCCTGCAATACTCAGATTGCTGTACCAGACCATGATTGATCCGAAACTGTTGTCCCTGCAATACTCAGATTGCTGTATCAGACCATTATTGATCCGAGACTATTACTCCCTGCAATACTCAGATTGCTGTACCAGACCATGATGGATCTGAGAACATTATCCCTGCAATACTCAGATTGCTGTATCAGACCATGATTGCTCCGAGACTATTATCCCTGCAATACTCAGATTATTACTCCCTGCAATCCTCAGATTGCTGTATCAGACCATGATTGATCCGAGACTATTACTCCCTGCAATACTCAGATTGCTGTACCAGACCATGATTGATCCGAGACTATTACTCCCTGCAATACTCCGATTGCTGTACCAGACCATGATTAATCCGAGTCTATTATCCCTGCAATACTCAGATTGCTGTACCAGACCATGATTGATCCGAGACTATTACTCCCTTCAATACTCCGATTGCTGTACCAGACCATAATTAATCCGAGACTATTATCCCTGCAATGCTCAGATTGCTGTACCAGACCATGATTGATACGAGACTATTATCCCTGCAATACTCAGATTGCTGTATCAGACCAAGATTGATCCGGGAATATTGTCCCTGCAATACTCAGATTATTACTCCCTGCAATACTCCGATTGCTGTACCAGACCATGATTAATCCGAGTCTATTATCCCTGCAATACTCAGATTGCTGTACCAGACCATGATTCATCCGAGACTATTGTCCCTGCAATACGCAGATTGCTGTATCAGACCATGATTGATCCGAGACTATTATCCCTGCAATACTCAGATTATTACTCCCTGCAATACTCAGATTGCTGTACCAGACCATGATTGATCCGAGACTATTATCCCTGCAATACTCAGATTGCTCTATCAGAAAATGGTTGATCCGAGACTATTACTCCCTGCAGTATTCAGATTGCTGTACCAGACCATGATTGATCCGAGACTATTACTCCCTGCAATACTCAGATTGCTGTACCAGACCATGATTGATCCGAAACAGTTCTCCCTGCAATACTCAGATTGCTGTATCAGACCATTATTGATCCGAGACTATTACTCCCTGCAATACTCAGATTGCTGTACCAGACCATGATGGATCTGAGAACATTATCCCTGCAATACTCAGATTGCTGTATCAGACCATGATTGATCCGAGACTATTATCCCTGCAATACTCAGATTATTACTCCCTGCAATCCTCAGATTGCTGTATCAGACCATGATTGATCCGAGACTATTACTCCCTGCAATACTCAGATTGCTGTACCAGACCATGATTGATCCGAGACTATTACTCCCTGCAATACTCCGATTGCTGTACCAGACCATGATTAATCCGAGTCTATTATCCCTGCAATACTCAGATTGCTGTACCAGACCATGATTGATCCGAGACTATTACTCCCTTCAATACTCCGATTGCTGTACCAGACCATAATTAATCCGAGACTATTATCCCTGCAATGCTCAGATTGCTGTACCAGACCATGATTGATACGAGACTATTATCCCTGCAATACTCAGATTGCTGTATCAGACCAAGATTGATCCGGGAATATTGTCCCTGCAATGCTCAGATTATTACTCCCTGCAATACTCAGATTGCTGTACCAGACCATGATTGATCCGAGACTATTACTCCCTGCAATACTCAGATTGCTGTATCAGACCATGGTTGATCCGAGACTATCACTCCCTGCAATACTCAGATTGCTGTATCAGACCATGGTTGATCCGAGACTATTACTCCCTGCAATACTCAGATTGCTGTACCAGACCATGATGGATCTGAGACTATTATCCCTGCAATACTCAGATTGCTGTACCAGACCATGATTGATCCGAGACTATTACTCCCTGCAATACTCAGATTGCTGTACCAGACCATGATTGATACGAGACTATTACTCCCTGCAATACTCCGATTGCTGTACCAGACCATGATTAATCCGAGTCTATTATCCCTGCAATACTCAGATTGCTGTACCAGACCATGATTCATCCGAGACTATTGTCCCTGCAATACGCAGATTGCTGTATCAGACCATGATTGATCCGAGACTATTATCCCTGCAATACTCAGATTATTACTCCCTGCAATACTCAGATTGCTGTACCAGACCATGATTGATCCGAGACTATTATCCCTGCAATACTCAGATTGCTGTATCAGACCATGGTTGATCCGAGACTATTACTCCCTGCAGTATTCAGATTGCTGTACCAGACCATGATTGATCCGAGACTATTACTCCCTGCAATACTCAGATTGCTGTCCCAGACCATGATTGATCCGAAACTGTTGTCCCTGCAATACTCAGATTGCTGTATCAGACCATAATTGATCCGAGACCATTACTCCCTGCAATACTCAGATTGCTGTACCAGACCATGATGGATCTGAGACTATTATCCCTGCAATACTCAGATTGCTGTACCAGACCATTATTGATCCGAGACTATTACTCCCTGCAATACTCAGATTGCTGTACCAGACCATGATGGATCTGAAAACATTATCCCTGCAATACTCAGATTGCTGTATCAGACCATGATTGATCCGAGACTATTATCCCTGCAATACTCAGATTGCTGTACCAGACCATGATTGATCCGAGACTATTACTCCCTGCAATACTCAGATTGCTGTACCAGACCATGATTGATACGAGACTATTACTCCCTGCAATACTCCGATTGCTGTACCAGACCATGATTAATCCGAGTCTATTATCCCTGCAATACTCAGATTGCTGTACCAGACCATGATTCATCCGAGACTATTCTCCCTGCAATACGCAGATTGCTGTATCAGACCATGATTGATCCGAGACTATTATCCCTGCAATACTCAGATTGCTGTATCAGACCATGGTTGATCCGAGACTATTACTCCCTGCAGTATTCAGATTGCTGTACCAGACCATGATTGATCCGAGACTATTACTCCCTGCAATACTCAGATTGCTGTACCAGACCATGATTGATCCGAAACTGTTGTCCCTGCAATACTCAGATTGCTGTATCAGACCATTATTGATCCGAGACTATTACTCCCTGCAATACTCAGATTGCTGTACCAGACCATGATGGATCTGAGAACATTATCCCTGCAATACTCAGATTGCTGTATCAGACCATGATTGCTCCGAGACTATTATCCCTGCAATACTCAGATTATTACTCCCTGCAATCCTCAGATTGCTGTATCAGACCATGATTGATCCGAGACTATTACTCCCTGCAATACTCAGATTGCTGTACCAGACCATGATTGATCCGAGACTATTACTCCCTTCAATACTCCGATTGCTGTACCAGACCATAATTAATCCGAGACTATTATCCCTGCAATGCTCAGATTGCTGTACCAGACCATGATTGATACGAGACTATTATCCCTGCAATACTCAGATTGCTGTATCAGACCAAGATTGATCCGGGAATATTGTCCCTGCAATACTCAGATTATTACTCCCTGCAATACTCCGATTGCTGTACCAGACCATGATTAATCCGAGTCTATTATCCCTGCAATACTCAGATTGCTGTACCAGACCATGATTCATCCGAGACTATTGTCCCTGCAATACGCAGATTGCTGTATCAGACCATGATTGATCCGAGACTATTATCCCTGCAATACTCAGATTATTACTCCCTGCAATACTCAGATTGCTGTACCAGACCATGATTGATCCGAGACTATTATCCCTGCAATACTCAGATTGCTCTATCAGACCATGGTTGATCCGAGACTATTACTCCCTGCAGTATTCAGATTGCTGTACCAGACCATGATTGATCCGAGACTATTACTCCCTGCAATACTCAGATTGCTGTACCAGACCATGATTGATCCGAAACTGTTCTCCCTGCAATACTCAGATTGCTGTATCAGACCATTATTGATCCGAGACTATTACTCCCTGCAATACTCAGATTGCTGTACCAGACCATGATGGATCTGAGAACATTATCCCTGCAATACTCAGATTGCTGTATCAGACCATGATTGATCCGAGACTATTATCCCTGCAATACTCAGATTATTACTCCCTGCAATCCTCAGATTGCTGTATCAGACCATGATTGATCCGAGACTATTACTCCCTGCAATACTCAGATTGCTGTACCAGACCATGATTGATCCGAGACTATTACTCCCTGCAATACTCCGATTGCTGTATCAGACCATGGTTGATCCGAGACTATTACTCCCTGCAATACTCAGATTGCTGTACCAGACCATGATGGATCTGAGACTATTATCCCTGCAATACTCAGATTGCTGTACCAGACCATTATTGATCCGAGACTATTACTCCCTGCAATACTCAAATTGCTGTACCAGACCATGATGGATCTGAGAACATTATCCCTGCAATACTCAGATTGCTGTATCAGACCATGATTGATCCGAGACTATTATCCCTGCAATACTCAGATTGCTGTACCAGACCATGATTGATCCGAGACTATTACTCCCTGCAATACTCAGATTGCTGTACCAGACCATGATTGATACGAGACTATTACTCCCTGCAATACTCCGATTGCTGTACCAGACCATGATTAATCCGAGTCTATTATCCCTGCAATACTCAGATTGCTGTACCAGACCATGATTCATCCGAGACTATTGTCCCTGCAATACGCAGATTGCTGTATCAGACCATGATTGATCCGAGACTATTATCCCTGCAATACTCAGATTATTACTCCCTGCAATACTCAGATTGCTGTACCAGACCATGATTGATCCGAGACTATTATCCCTGCAATACTCAGATTGCTGTATCAGACCATGGTTGATCCGAGACTATTACTCCCTGCAGTATTCAGATTGCTGTACCAGACCATGATTGATCCGAGACTATTACTCCCTGCAATACTCAGATTGCTGTACCAGACCATGATTGATCCGAAACTGTTGTCCCTGCAATACTCAGATTGCTGTATCAGACCATAATTGATCCGAGTCCATTACTCCCTGCAATACTCAGATTGCTGTACCAGACCATGATGGATCTGAGACTATTATCCCTGCAATACTCAGATTGCTGTACCAGACCATTATTGATCCGAGACTATTACTCCCTGCAATACTCAGATTGCTGTACCAGACCATGATGGATCTGAGAACATTATCCCTGCAATACTCAGATTGCTGTATCAGACCATGATTGATCCGTGACTATTATCCCTGCAATACTCAGATTATTACTCCCTGCAATCCTCAGATTGCTGTATCAGACCATGATTGATCCGAGACTATTACTCCCTGCAATACTCAGATTGCTGTACCAGACCATGATTGATCCGAGACTATTACTCCCTGCAATACTCCGATTGCTGTACCAGACCATGATTAATCCGAGTCTATTATCCCTGCAATACTCAGATTGCTGTACCAGACCATGATTGATCCGAGACTATTACTCCCTGCAATACTCAGATTGCTGTATCAGACCATGATTGATCCGAGACTATTATCCCTGCAATACTCAGATTATTACTCCCTGCAATCCTCAGATTGCAGTATCAGACCATGATTGATCCGAGACTATTACTCCCTGCAATACTCAGATTGCTGTACCAGACCATGATTGATCCGAGACTATTGCTCCCTGCAATACTCCGATTGCTGTACCAGACCATGATTAATCCGAGTCTATTATCCCTGCAATACTCAGATTGCTGTACCAGACCATGATTGATCCGAGACTATTACTCCCTACAATACTCAGATTGCTGTATCAGACCATGGTTGATCCGAGACAATAACTCTCTGTAATACTCAGATTGCTGCATCAGACCATGGTTGATCTGAGACTATTATTCCCTGCAATACTCAGATTGCTGTATCAGACCATGGTTGATCCGAGACTATTACTCCCTGCAATACTCAGATTGCTGTACCAGCCCATGATTGATCCGAGACTTTTACTCCCTGCAATACTCAGATTGCTGTACCAGACCATGATTGATCCGAAACTGTTGTCCCTGCAATACTCAGATTGCTGTATCAGACCATAATTGATCCGAGACCATTACTCCCTGCAATACTCAGATTGCTGTACCAGACCATGATGGATCTGAGACTATTATCCCTGCAATACTCAGATTGCTGTACCAGACCATTATTGATCCGAGACTATTACTCCCTGCAATACTCAGATTGCTGTACCAGACCATGATGGATCTGAGAACATTATCCCTGCAATACTCAGATTGCTGTATCAGACCATGATTGATCCGAGACTATTATCCCTGCAATACTCAGATTATTACTCCCTGCAATCCTCAGATTGCTGTATCAGACCATGATTGATCCGAGACTATTACTCCCTGCAATACTCAGATTGCTGTACCAGACCATGATTGATCCGAGACTATTACTCCCTGCAATACTCCGATTGCTGTACCAGACCATGATTAATCCGAGTCTATTATCCCTGCAATACTCAGATTGCTGTACCAGACCATGATTGATCCGAGACTATTACTCCCTGCAATACTCAGATTGCTGTATCAGACCATGATTGATCCAAGACTATTACTCCCTCCAATACTCATATTGCTGTACCAGACCATGATTGATCCGAGACTATTACTCCCTACAATACTAAGTTTGCTGTATCAGACCATGATTGATCCAAGACTATTACTCCCTGCAATACTCAAATTGCTGTACCAGACCATGGTTGATCCGAGACTATTACTCCCTGCAATACTCAGATTGCTGTACCAGACCATGATTGATCCGAGACTATTATCCCTGCAATACTCAGATTGCTGTACCAGACCATGATTGATACGAGACTATTACTCCCTGCAATACTCCGATTGCTGTACCAGACCATGATTAATCCGAGTCTATTATCCCTGCAATACTCAGATTGCTGTACCAGACCATGATTCATCCGAGACTATTCTCCCTGCAATACGCAGATTGCTGTATCAGACCATGATTGATCCGAGACTATTATCCCTGCAATACTCAGATTATTACTCCCTGCAATACTCAGATTGCTGTACCAGACCATGATTGATCCGAGACTATTATCCCTGCAATACTCAGATTGCTGTATCAGACCATGGTTGATCCGAGACTATTACTCCCTGCAGTATTCAGATTGCTGTACCAGACCATGATTGATCCGAGACTATTACTCCCTGCAATACTCAGATTGCTGTACCAGACCATGATTGATCCGAAACTGTTGTCCCTGCAATACTCAGATTGCTGTATCAGACCATTATTGATCCGAGACTATTACTCCCTGCAATACTCAGATTGCTGTACCAGACCATGATTGCTCCGAGACTATTATCCCTGCAATACTCAGATTATTACTCCCTGCAATCCTCAGATTGCTGTATCAGACCATGATTGATCCGAGACTATTACTCCCTGCAATACTCAGATTGCTGTACCAGACCATGATTGATCCGAGACTATTACTCCCTGCAATACTCCGATTGCTGTACCAGACCATGAATAATCCGAGTCTATTATCCCTGCAATACTCAGATTGCTGTACCAGACCATGATTGATCCGAGACTATTACTCCCTTCAATACTCCGATTGCTGTACCAGACCATAATTAATCCGAGACTATTATCCCTGCAATGCTCAGATTGCTGTACCAGACCATGATTGATACGAGACTATTATCACTGCAATACTCAGATTGCTGTATCAGACCAAGATTGATCCGGGAATATTGTCCCTGCAATGCTCAGATTATTACTCCCTGCAATACTCAGATTGCTGTACCAGACCATGATTGATCCGAGACTATTACTCCCTGCAATACTCAGATTGCTGTATCAGACCATGGTTGATCCGAGACTATCACTCCCTGCAATACTCAGATTGCTGTATCAGACCATGGTTGATCCGAGACTATTACTCCCTGCAATACTCAGATTGCTGTACCAGACCATGATGGATCTGAGACTATTATCCCTGCAATACTCAGATTGCTGTACCAGACCATTATTGATCCGAGACTATTACTCCCTGCAATACTCAAATTGCTGTACCAGACCATGATGGATCTGAGAACATTATCCCTGCAATACTCAGATTGCTGTATCAGACCATGATTGATCCGAGACTATTATCCCTGCAATACTCAGATTGCTGTACCAGACCATGATTGATCCGAGACTATTACTCCCTGCAATACTCAGATTGCTGTACCAGACCATGATTGATACGAGACTATTACTCCCTGCAATACTCCGATTGCTGTACCAGACCATGATTAATCCGAGTCTATTATCCCTGCAATACTCAGATTGCTGTACCAGACCATGATTCATCCGAGACTATTGTCCCTGCAATACACAGATTGCTGTATCAGACCATGATTGATCCGAGACTATTATCCCTGCAATACTCAGATTATTACTCCCTGCAATACTCAGATTGCTGTACCAGACCATGATTGATCCGAGACTATTATCCCTGCAATACTCAGATTGCTGTATCAGACCATGGTTGATCCGAGACTATTACTCCCTGCAGTATTCAGATTGCTGTACCAGACCATGATTGATCCGAGACTATTAGTCCCTGCAATACTCAGATTGCTGTACCAGACCATGATTGATCCGAAACTGTTGTCCCTGCAATACTCAGATTGCTGTATCAGACCATAATTGATCCGAGACCATTACTCCCTGCAATACTCAGATTGCTGTACCAGACCATGATGGATCTGAGACTATTATCCCTGCAATACTCAGATTGCTGTACCAGACCATTATTGATCCGAGACTATTACTCCCTGCAATACTCAGATTGCTGTACCAGACCATGATGGATCTGAGAACATTATCCCTGCAATACTCAGATTGCTGTATCAGACCATGATTGATCCGTGACTATTATCCCTGCAATACTCAGATTATTACTCCCTGCAATCCTCAGATTGCTGTATCAGACCATGATTGATCCGAGACTATTACTCCCTGCAATACTCAGATTGCTGTACCAGACCATGATTGATCCGAGACTATTACTCCCTGCAATACTCCGATTGCTGTACCAGACCATGATTAATCCGAGTCTATTATCCCTGCAATACTCAGATTGCTGTACCAGACCATGATTGATCCGAGACTATTACTCCCTGCAATACTCAGATTGCTGTATCAGACCATGATTGATCCGAGACTATTATCCCTGCAATACTCAGATTATTACTCCCTGCAATCCTCAGATTGCAGTATCAGACCATGATTGATCCGAGACTATTACTCCCTGCAATACTCAGATTGCTGTACCAGACCATGATTGATCCGAGACTATTACTCCCTGCAATACTCCGATTGCTGTACCAGACCATGATTAATCCGAGTCTATTATCCCTGCAATACTCAGATTGCTGTACCAGACCATGATTGATCCGAGACTATTACTCCCTGCAATACTCAGATTGCTGTATCAGACCATGGTTGATCCGAGACAATAACTCTCTGTAATACTCAGATTGCTGCATCAGACCATGGTTGATCTGAGACTATTATTCCCTGCAATACTCAGATTGCTGTATCAGACCATGGTTGATCCGAGACTATTACTCCCTGCAATACTCAGATTGCTGTACCAGCCCATGATTGATCCGAGACTATTACTCCCTGCAATACTCAGATTGCTGTACCAGACCATGATTGATCCGAAACTGTTGTCCCTGCAATACTCAGATTGCTGTATCAGACCATAATTGATCCGAGACCATTACTCCCTGCAATACTCAGATTGCTGTACCAGACCATGATGGATCTGAGACTATTATCCCTGCAATACTCAGATTGCTGTACCAGACCATTATTGATCCGAGACTATTACTCCCTGCAATACTCAGATTGCTGTACCAGACCATGATGGATCTGAGAACATTATCCCTGCAATACTCAGATTGCTGTATCAGACCATGATTGATCCGAGACTATTATCCCTGCAATACTCAGATTATTACTCCCTGCAATCCTCAGATTGCTGTATCAGACCATGATTGATCCGAGACTATTACTCCCTGCAATACTCAGATTGCTGTACCAGACCATGATTGATCCGAGACTATTACTCCCTGCAATACTCCGATTGCTGTACCAGACCATGATGGATCTGAGACTATTATCCCTGCAATACTCAGATTGCTGTACCAGACCATGATTGATCCAAGACTATTACTCCCTGCAATACTCAAATTGCTGTACCAGACCATGGTTGATCCGAGACTATTACTCCCTGCAATACTCAGATTGCTGTACCAGACCATGATTGATCCGAGACTATTATCCCTGCAATACTCAGATTGCTGTACCAGACCATGATTGATCCGAGAATATTATCCCTGCAATACTCAGATTATTACTCCCTGCAATACTCAGATTGCTGTATCAGACCATGGTTGATCCGAGACTATTACTCCCTGCAATACTCAGATTGCTGTATCAGACCATGGTTGATCCGAGACTATTACTCCCTGCAATACTCAGATTGCTGTACCAGACCATGATTGATCCGAGACTATTAATCCCTACAATACTCAGATTGCTGTATCAGTCCATTGTTGATCCGAGACTATTACTCGCTGCAATACTCAGATTGCTGTATCTGACCATGGTTGATCCGAGACTATTACTCTCTGCAATACTCAGATTGCTGTACCAGACCATGATTGATCCGAGACTATTACTCCCTGCAATATTCAGATTGCTGTATCAGACCATGATTGATCCGAGACTATTACTCCCTGCAATACTCAGATTGATATATCAGACCATGGTTGATCCGAGACTATTACTCCCTGCAATACTCAGATTGCTGTATCAGACCATGATTGATCCAAGGCTATTACTCCCTGCAATACTGAGATTGCTGTATCAGACCATGGTTGATCCAAGACTATTACTCTATGCAATACTCAGATTGCTTTATCAGACCATGGTTTATCCGAGACTATTACTCCCTGCAATACTCAGATTGCTGTATCAGACCATGGTTGATCCGAGAATATTACTCCCTGCAATACTCAGATTGCTGTACCAGACCATGATTGATCCGAGACTATTATCCCTGCAATACTCAGATTATTACTCCCTGCAATACTCAGATTGCTGTACCAGACCATGATTGATCCGAGACTATTACTCCCTGCAATATTCAGATTGCTGTACCAGACCATGATTGATCTGAGACTGTTACTCCCTGCAATACTCAGATTGCTGCATCAGACCATGATTGATCCGAGACTATTATTCCTGCAATACTCAGATTATTACTCCCTGCACTACTCAGATTGCTGTATCAGACCATGATTGATCCGAGACTATTACTCCCTGCAATACTCAGATTGCTGTATCAGACCATGGTTGATCCAAGACTATTACTCCCTGCAATACTCAGATTGCTGTATCAGACCATGGTTGATCCGAGACTATTACTCCCTGCAATACTCAGATTGCTGTACCAGACCATGATTGATCCGAGACTATTATCCCTGCAATACTCAGATTATTACTCCCTGCAATACTCAGATTGCTGTATCAGACCATGATTGATCCGAGACTATTACTCCCTGCAATACTCAGATTGCTATATCAGACCATGGTTGATCCGAGACTATTACTCCCTGCAATACTCAGATTGCTGTATCAGACCATGATTGATCCAAGAGTATTACTCCCTGCAATACTCAGATTGCTGTATCAGACCATGATTGATCCGAGACTATTATCCCTGCAATACTCAGATTATTACTCCCTGCAATCCTCAGATTGCTGTATCAGACCATGGTTGATCCGAGACTATTACTCCCTGCAATACTCAGATTGCTGTACCAGACCATGATTGATCCGAGACTATTAATCCCTACAATACTCAGATTGCTGTATCAGTCCATTGTTGATCCGAGACTATTACTCGCTGCAATACTCAGATTGCTGTATCAGACCATGGTTGATCCGAGACTATTACTTTCTGCAATACTCAGATTGCTGTACCAGACCATGATTGATCCGAGACTATTACTCCCTGCAATATTCAGATTGCTGTATCAGACCATGATTGATCCGAGACTATTACTCCCTGCAATACTCAGATTGCTGTATCAGACCATGATTGATCCAAGAATATTACTCCCTGCAATACTCAGATTGCTGTATCAGACCATGGTTGATCCAAGACTATTACTCCCTGCAATACTCAGATTGCTTTATCAGACCATGGTTTATCCGAGACTATTACTCCCTGCAATACTGAGATTGCTGTATCAGACCATGGTTGATCCGAGAATATTACTCCCTGCAATACTCAGATTGCTGTACCAGACCATGATTGATCCGAGACTATTATCCCTGCAATACTCAGATTATTACTCCCTGCAATACTCAGATTGCTGTACCAGACCATGATTGATCCGAGACTATTACTCCCTGCAATATTCAGATTGCTGTACCAGACCATGATTGATCTGAGACTGTTACTCCCTGCAATACTCAGATTGCTGCATCAGACCATGATTGATCCGAGACTATTATTCCTGCAATACTCAGATTATTACTCCCTGCAATACTCAGATTGCTGTATCAGACCATGATTGATCCGAGACTATTACTCCCTGCAATACTCAGATTGTTGTATCAGACCATGGTTGATCCAAGACTATTACTCCCTGCAATACTCAGATTGCTGTCTCAGACCATGGTTGATCCGAGACTATTACTCCCTGCAATACTCAGATTGCTGTACCAGACCATGATTGATCCGAGACTATTATCCCTGCAATACTCAGATTATTACTCCCTGCAATACTCAGATTGCTGTATCAGACCATGATTGATCCGAGACTATTACTCCCTGCAATACTCAGATTGCTATATCAGACCATGGTTGATCCGAGACTATTACTCCCTGCAATACTCAGATTGCTGTATCAGACCATGATTGATCCAAGACTATTACTCCCTGCAATACTCAGATTGCTGTATCAGACCATGGTTGATCCAAGACTATTACTCCCTGCAATACTCAGATTGCTTTATCAGACCATGGTTTATCCGAGACTATTACTCCCTGCAATACTCAGATTGCTGTATCAGACCATGGTTGATCCGAGAATATTACTCCCTGCAATACTCAGATTGCTGTACCAGACCATGATTGATCCGAGACTATTATCCCTGCAATACTCAGATTATTACTCCCTGCAATACTCAGATTGCTGTACCAGACCATGATTGATCCGAGACTATTACTCCCTGCAATATTCAGATTGCTGTACCAGACCATGATTGATCTGAGACTGTTAATCCCTGCAATACTCAGATTGCTGCATCAGACCATGATTGATCCGAGACTATTATCCCTGCAATACTCAGATTATTACTCCCTGCAATACTCAGATTGCTGTATCAGACCATGATTGATCCGAGACTATTACTCCCTGCAATACTCAGATTGCTGTATCAGACCATGGTTGATCCAAGACTATTACTCCCTGCAATACTCAGATTGCTGTATCAGACCATGGTTGATCCGAGACTATTACTCCCTGCAATACTCAGATTGCTGTACCAGACCATGATTGATCCGAGACTATTATCCCTGCAATACTCAGATTATTACTCCCTGCAATACTCAGATTGCTGTACCAGACCATGACTGATCCGACACTATTACTCCCTGCAATATTCAGATTGCTGTACCAGACCATGATTGATCTGAGACTATTACTCCCTGCAATACTCAGATTGCTGTATCAGACCATGATTGATCCGAGACTATTACTCCCTGCATACTCAGATTGCTGTACCATACCATGATTGATCCGAGACTATTACTCCCTGCAATACTCAGTTTGCTGTACCAGAGCATGATTGATCCGAAACTATTGTCCCTGGAATACTCAGATTGCTGTATCAGACCATAATTGATCCGAGACTATTATCCCTGCAATACACAGGTTATTACTCCCTGCAATACCCAGATTGCTGTACCAGACCATGATTGATCCGAGACTATTACTCCCAGCAATACTCAGATTGCTGTATCAGACCATGATTGATCCGAGACTATTACTCCCTGCAATACTCAGATTGCTGTATCAGACCATGATTGATCCGAGACTATTATCCCTGCAATACTCAGATTATTACTGCCTGCAATACTCAGATTGCTGTACAGACCATGATTGATCCGAGACTATTACTCCCTGCAATACTCCGATTGCTGTACCAGATCATGATTAATCCGAGACTATTATCCCTGCATTTCTCAGATTGCTGTACCAGACCATGATTGATCCGAGACTATTATCCCTGCAATACTCAGATTGCTGTATCAGACCACGATTGATCCGGGACTATTGTCCCTGCAATACACAGATTATTACTTCCTGCTATACTCAGATTGCTGTATCAGACCATGATTAATCCAAGACTATTACTCCCTCCAATACTCAGATTGCTGTACCAGACCATGATTGATCCGAGACTATTACTCCCTACAATACTAAGTTTGCTGTATCAGACCATGATCGATCCAAGACTATTACTCCCTTCAATACTCAAATTGCTGTACCAGACCATGGTTGATCCGAGACTATTACCCCCTGCAATACTCAGATTGCTGTACCAGACCATGATTGATCCGAGACTATTATCCCTGCAATACTCAGATTGCTGTACCAGACCATGATTGATCCGAGAATATTATCCCTGCAATACTCAGATTATTACTCCCTGCAATACTCAGATTGCTGTATCAGACCATGATTGATCAAAGACTATTACTCCCTGCAATACTCAAATTGCTGTATCAGACCATGATTGATCCGAGACTATTACTCCCTGCAATACTCAGATTGCTGTATCAGACCATGGTTGATCCGAGACTATTACTCCCTGCAATACTCAGATTGCTGTATCAGACCATGGTTGATCCGAGACTATTACTCCCTGCAATACTCAGATTGCTGTACCAGACCATGATTGATCCGAGACTATTAATCCCTACAATACTCAGATTGCTGTATCAGTCCATTGTTGATCCGAGACTATTACTCGCTGCAATACTCAGATTGCTGTATCAGACCATGGTTGATCCGAGACTATTACTCTCTGCAATACTCAGATTGCTGTACCAGACCATGATTGATCCGAGACTATTACTCCCTGCAATATTCAGATTGCTGTATCAGACCATGATTGATCCGAGACTATTACTCCCTGCAATACTCAGATTGCTGTATCAGACCATGATTGATCCAAGAATATTACTCCCTGCAATACTCAGATTGCTGTATCAGACCATGGTTGATCCAAGACTATTACTCCCTGCAATACTCAGATTGCTTTATCAGACCATGGTTTATCCGAGACTATTACTCCCTGCAATACTGAGATTGCTGTATCAGACCATGGTTGATCCGAGAATATTACTCCCTGCAATACTCAGATTGCTGTACCAGACCATGATTGATCCGAGACTATTATCCCTGCAATACTCAGATTATTACTCCCTGCAATACTCAGATTGCTGTACCAGACCATGATTGATCCGAGACTATTACTCCCTGCAATATTCAGATTGCTGTACCAGACCATGATTGATCTGAGACTGTTACTCCCTGCAATACTCAGATTGCTGCATCAGACCATGATTGATCCGAGACTATTATTCCTGCAATACTCAGATTATTACTCCCTGCAATACTCAGATTGCTGTATCAGACCATGATTGATCCGAGACTATTACTCCCTGCAATACTCAGATTGTTGTATCAGACCATGGTTGATCCAAGACTATTACTCCCTGCAATACTCAGATTGCTGTATCAGACCATGGTTGATCCGAGACTATTACTCCCTGCAATACTCAGATTGCTGTACCAGACCATGATTGATCCGAGACTATTATCCCTGCAATACTCAGATTATTACTCCCTGCAATCCTCAGATTGCTGTATCAGACCATGATTGATCCGAGACTATTACTCCCGGCAATACTCAGATTGCTGTACCAGACCATGATTGATCCGAGACTATTACTCCCTGCAATACTCCGATTGCTGTACCAGACCATGATTAATCCGAGTCTATTATCCCTGCAATACTCAGATTGCTGTACCAGACCATGATTGATACGAGACTATTACTCCCTGCAATACTCAGATTGCTGTATCAGACCATGATTGATCCAAGACTATTACTCCCTCCAATACTCAGATTGCTGTACCAGACCATGATTGATCCGAGACTATTACTCCCTACAATACTAAGTTTGCTGTATCAGACCATGATTGATCCAAGACTATTACTCCCTGCAATACTCAAATTGCTGTACCAGACCATGGTTGATCCGAGACTATTACTCCCTGCAATACTCAGATTGCTGTACCAGACCATGATTGATCCGAGACTATTATCCCTGCAATACTCAGATTGCTGTACCAGACCATGATTGATCCGAGAATATTATCCCTGCAATACTCAGATTATTACTCCCTGCAATACTCAGATTGCTGTATCAGACCATGATTGATCCGAGACTATTACTCCCTGCAATACTCAAATTGCTGTATCAGACCATGATTGATCCGAGACTATTACTCCCTGCAATACTCAGATTGCTGTATCAGACCATGGTTGATCCGAGACTATTACTCCCTGCAATACTCAGATTGCTGTATCAGACCATGGTTGATCCGAGACTATTACTCCCTGCAATACTCAGATTGCTGTACCAGACCATGATTGATCCGAGACTATTAATCCCTACAATACTCAGATTGCTGTATCAGTCCATTGTTGATCCGAGACTATTACTCGCTGCAATACTCTGATTGCTGTATCAGACCATGGTTGATCCGAGACTATTACTCTCTGCAATACTCAGATTGCTGTATCAGACCATGATTGATCCGAGACTATTACTCCCTGCAATACTCAGATTGCTATATCAGACCATGGTTGATCCGAGACTATTACTCCCTGCAATACTCAGATTGCTGTATCAGACCATGATTGATCCAAGACTATTACTCCCTGCAATACTCAGATTGCTGTATCAGACCATGGTTGATCCAAGACTATTACTCCCTGCAATACTCAGATTGCTTTATCAGACCATGGTTTATCCGAGACTATTACTCCCTGCAATACTCAGATTGCTGTATCAGACCATGGTTGATCCGAGAATATTACTCCCTGCAATACTCAGATTGCTGTACCAGACCATGATTGATCCGAGACTATTATCCCTGCAATACTCAGATTATTACTCCCTGCAATACTCAGATTGCTGTACCAGACCATGATTGATCCGAGACTATTACTCCCTGCAATATTCAGATTGCTGTACCAGACCATGATTGATCTGAGACTGTTACTCCCTGCAATACTCAGATTGCTGCATCAGACCATGATTGATCCGAGACTATTATCCCTGCAATACTCAGATTATTACTCCCTGCAATACTCAGATTGCTGTATCAGACCATGATTGATCCGAGACTATTACTCCCTGCAATACTCAGATTGCTGTATCAGACCATGGTTGATCCAAGACGATTACTCCCTGCAATACTCAGATTGCTGTATCAGACCATGGTTGATCCGAGACTATTACTCCCTGCAATACTCAGATTGCTGTACCAGACCATGATTGATCCGAGACTATTATCCCTGCAATACTCAGATTATTACTCCCTGCAATACTCAGATTGATGTACCAGACCATGACTGATCCGACACTATTACTCCCTGCAATATTCAGATTGCTGTACCAGACCATGATTGATCTGAGACTATTACTCCCTGCAATACTCAGATTGCTGTATCAGACCATGATTGATCCGAGACTATTACTCCCTGCATACTCAGATTGCTGTACCATACCATGATTGATCCGAGACTATTACTCCCTGCAATACTCAGTTTGCTGTACCAGAGCATGATTGATCCGAAACTATTGTCCCTGCAATACTCAGATTGCTGTATCAGACCATAATTGATCCGAGACTATTATCCCTGCAATACACAGGTTATTACTCCCTGCAATACCCAGATTGCTGTACCAGACCATGATTGATCCGAGACTATTACTCCCAGCAATACTCAGATTGCTGTATCAGACCATGATTGATCCGAGACTATTACTCCCTGCAATACTCAGATTGCTGTATCAGACCATGATTGATCCGAGACTATTATCCCTGCAATACTCAGATTATTACTGCCTGCAATACTCAGATTGCTGTACAGACCATGATTGATCCGAGACTATTACTCCCTGCAATACTCCGATTGCTGTACCAGATCATGATTAATCCGAGACTATTATCCCTGCATTGCTCAGATTGCTGTACCAGACCATGATTGATCCGAGACTATTATCCCTGCAATACTCAGATTGCTGTATCAGACCACGATTGATCCGGGACTATTGTCCCTGCAATACACAGATTATTACTTCCTGCTATACTCAGATTGCTGTACCAGACCATGATTGATCCGAGACTATTACTCCCTGCAATACTCAGATTGCTGTATCAGACCATGGTTGATCCGAGACTATTACTCCCTGCAATATTCAGATTGCTGTATCAGACCATGGTTGATCCGAGACTATTACTCCCTGCAATACTCAGATTGCTGTACCAGACCATGATTGATCCGAGACTATTATCCCTACAATACTCAGATTGCTGTATCAGACCATGATTGATCCGAGACTATTACTCCCAGCAATACTCAGATTGCTGTACCAGACCATGATTGATCCGAGAATATTATCCCTGCAATACTCAGATTATTACTCCCTGCAATACTCAGATTGCTGTATCAGACCATGATTGATCCGAGACTATTACTCCCTGCAATACTCAAATTGCTGTATCAGACCATGATTGATCCGAGACTATTACTCCCTGCAATACTCAGATTGCTGTATCAGACCATGGTTGATCCGAGACTATTACTCCCTGCAATACTCAGATTGCTGTATCAGACCATGGTTGATCCGAGACTATTACTCCCTGCAATACTCAGATTGCTGTACCAGACCATGATTGATCCGAGACTATTAATCCCTACAATACTCAGATTGCTGTATCAGTCCATTGTTGATCCGAGACTATTACTCGCTGCAATACTCAGATTGCTGTATCTGACCATGGTTGATCCGAGACTATTACTCTCTGCAATACTCAGATTGCTGTACCAGACCATGATTGATCCGAGACTATTACTCCCTGCAATATTCAGATTGCTGTATCAGACCATGATTGATCCGAGACTATTACTCCCTGCAATACTCAGATTGATATATCAGACCATGGTTGATCCGAGACTATTACTCCCTGCAATACTCAGATTGCTGTATCAGACCATGATTGATCCAAGACTATTACTCCCTGCAATACTGAGATTGCTGTATCAGACCATGGTTGATCCAAGACTATTACTCCCTGCAATACTCAGATTGCTTTATCAGACCATGGTTTATCCGAGACTATTACTCCCTGCAATACTCAGATTGCTGTATCAGACCATGGTTGATCCGAGAATATTACTCCCTGCAATACTCAGATTGCTGTACCAGACCATGATTGATCCGAGACTATTATCCCTGCAATACTCAGATTATTACTCCCTGTAATACTCAGATTGCTGTACCAGACCATGATTGATCCGAGACTATTACTCCCTGCAATATTCAGATTGCTGTACCAGACCATGATTGATCTGAGACTGTTACTCCCTGCAATACTCAGATTGCTGCATCAGACCATGATTGATCCGAGACTATTATTCCTGCAATACTCAGATTATTACTCCCTGCACTACTCAGATTGCTGTATCAGACCATGATTGATCCGAGACTATTACTCCCTGCAATACTCAGATTGCTGTATCAGACCATGGCTGATCCAAGACTATTACTCCCTGCAATACTCAGATTGCTGTATCAGACCATGGTTGATCCGAGACTATTACTCCCTGCAATACTCAGATTGCTGTACCAGACCATGATTGATCCGAGACTATTATCCCTGCAATACTCAGATTATTACTCCCTGCAATACTCAGATTGCTGTATCAGACCATGATTGATCCGAGACTATTACTCCCTGCAATACTCAGATTGCTATATCAGACCATGGTTGATCCGAGACTATTACTCCCTGCAATACTCAGATTGCTGTATCAGACCATGATTGATCCAAGACTATTACTCCCTGCAATACTCAGATTGCTGTATCAGACCATGATTGATCCGAGACTATTATCCCTGCAATACTCAGATTATTACTCCCTGCAATCCTCAGATTGCTGTATCAGACCATGATTGATCCGAGACTATTACTCCCGGCAATACTCAGATTGCTGTACCAGACCATGATTGATCCGAGACTATTACTCCCTGCAATACTCCGATTGCTGTACCAGACCATGATTAATCCGAGTCTATTATCCCTGCAATACTCAGATTGCTGTACCAGACCATGATTGATACGAGACTATTACTCCCTGCAATACTCAGATTGCTGTATCAGACCATGATTGATCCAAGACTATTACTCCCTCCAATACTCAGATTGCTGTACCAGACCATGATTGATCCGAGACTATTACTCCCTACAATACTAAGTTTGCTGTATCAGACCATGATTGATCCAAGACTATTACTCCCTGCAATACTCAAATTGCTGTACCAGACCATGGTTGATCCGAGACTATTACTCCCTGCAATACTCAGATTGCTGTACCAGACCATGATTGATCCGAGACTATTATCCCTGCAATACTCAGATTGCTGTACCAGACCATGATTGATCCGAGAATATTATCCCTGCAATACTCAGATTATTACTCCCTGCAATACTCAGATTGCTGTATCAGACCATGATTGATCCGAGACTATTACTCCCTGCAATACTCAAATTGCTGTATCAGACCATGATTGATCCGAGACTATTACTCCCTGCAATACTCAGATTGCTGTATCAGACCATGGTTGATCCGAGACTATTACTCCCTGCAATACTCAGATTGCTGTATCAGACCATGGTTGATCCGAGACTATTACTCCCTGCAATACTCAGATTGCTGTACCAGACCATGATTGATCCGAGACTATTAATCCCTACAATACTCAGATTGCTGTATCAGTCCATTGTTGATCCGAGACTATTACTCGCTGCAATACTCTGATTGCTGTATCAGACCATGGTTGATCCGAGACTATTACTCTCTGCAATACTCAGATTGCTGTACCAGACCATGATTGATCCGAGACTATTACTCCCTGCAATATTCAGATTGCTGTATCAGACCATGATTGATCCGAGACTATTACTCCCTGCAATACTCAGATTGCTGTATCAGACCATGATTGATCCAAGAATATTACTCCCTGCAATACTCAGATTGCTGTATCAGACCATGGTTGATCCAAGACTATTACTCCCTGCAATACTCAGATGGCTTTATCAGACCATGGTTTATCCGAGACTATTACTCCCTGCAATACTCAGATTGCTGTATCAGACCATGGTTGATCCGAGAATATTACTCCCTGCAATACTCAGATTGCTGTACCAGACCATGATTGATCCGAGACTATTATCCCTGCAATACTCAGATTATTACTCCCTGCAATACTCAGATTGCTGTACCAGACCATGATTGATCCGAGACTATTACTCCCTGCAATATTCAGATTGCTGTACCAGACCATGATTGATCTGAGACTGTTACTCCCTGCAATACTCAGATTGCTGCATCAGACCATGATTGATCCGAGACTATTATTCCTGCAATACTCAGATTATTACTCCCTGCAATACTCAGATTGCTGTATCAGACCATGATTGATCCGAGACTATTACTCCCTGCAATACTCAGATTGCTGTATCAGACCATGGTTGATCCAAGACTATTACTCCCTGCAATACTCAGATTGCTGTATCAGACCATGGTTGATCCGAGACTATTACTCCCTGCAATACTCAGATTGCTGTACCAGACCATGATTGATCCGAGACTACTATCCCTGCAATACTCAGATTATTACTCCCTGCAATACTCAGATTGCTGTATCAGACCATGATTGATCCGAGACTATTACTCCCTGCAATACTCAGATTGCTGTATCAGACCATGATTGATCCGAGACTATTATCCCTGCAATACTCAGATTATTACTCCCTGCAATCCTCAGATTGCTGTATCAGACCATGATTGATCCGAGACTATTACTCCCGGCAATACTCAGATTGCTGTACCAGACCATGATTGATCCGAGACTATTACTCCCTGCAATACTCCGATTGCTGTACCAGACCATGATTAATCCGAGTCTATTATCCCTGCAATACTCAGATTGCTGTACCAGACCATGATTGATACGAGACTATTACTCCCTGCAATACTCAGATTGCTGTATCAGACCATGATTGATCCAAGACTATTACTCCCTCCAATACTCAGATTGCTGTACCAGACCATGATTGATCCGAGACTATTACTCCCTACAATACTAAGTTTGCTGTATCAGACCATGATTGATCCAAGACTATTACTCCCTGCAATACTCAAATTGCTGTACCAGACCATGGTTGATCCGAGACTATTACTCCCTGCAATACTCAGATTGCTGAACCAGACCATGATTGATCCGAGACTATTATCCCTGCAATACTCAGATTGCTGTACCAGACCATGATTGATCCGAGAATATTATCCCTGCAATACTCAGATTATTACTCCCTGCAATACTCAGATTGCTGTATCAGACCATGATTGATCCGAGACTATTACTCCCTGCAATACTCAAATTGCTGTATCAGACCATGATTGATCCGAGACTATTACTCCCTGCAATACTCAGATTGCTGTATCAGACCATGGTTGATCCGAGACTATTACTCCCTGCAATACTCAGATTGCTGTATCAGACCATGGTTGATCCGAGACTATTACTCCCTGCAATACTCAGATTGCTGTACCAGACCATGATTGATCCGAGACTATTAATCCCTACAATACTCAGATTGCTGTATCAGTCCATTGTTGATCCGAGACTATTACTCGCTGCAATACTCTGATTGCTGTATCAGACCATGGTTGATCCGAGACTATTACTCTCTGCAATACTCAGATTGCTGTACCAGACCACGATTGATCCGAGACTATTACTCCCTGCAATATTCAGATTGCTGTATCAGACCATGATTGATCCGAGACTATTACTCCCTGCAATACTCAGATTGCTGTATCAGACCATGATTGATCCAAGAATATTACTCCCTGCAATACTCAGATTGCTGTATCAGACCATGGTTGATCCAAGACTATTACTCCCTGCAATACTCAGATGGCTTTATCAGACCATGGTTTATCCGAGACTATTACTCCCTGCAATACTCAGATTGCTGTATCAGACCATGGTTGATCCGAGAATATTACTCCCTGCAATACTCAGATTGCTGTACCAGACCATGATTGATCCGAGACTATTATCCCTGCAATACTCAGATTATTACTCCCTGCAATACTCAGATTGCTGTACCAGACCATGATTGATCCGAGACTATTACTCCCTGCAATATTCAGATTGCTGTACCAGACCATGATTGATCTGAGACTGTTACTCCCTGCAATACTCAGATTGCTGCATCAGACCATGATTGATCCGAGACTATTATTCCTGCAATACTCAGATTATTACTCCCTGCAATACTCAGATTGCTGTATCAGACCATGATTGATCCGAGACTATTACTCCCTGCAATACTCAGATTGCTGTATCAGACCATGGTTGATCCAAGACTATTACTCCCTGCAATACTCAGATTGCTGTATCAGACCATGGTTGATCCGAGACTATTACTCCCTGCAATACTCAGATTGCTGTACCAGACCATGATTGATCCGAGACTACTATCCCTGCAATACTCAGATTATTACTCCCTGCAATACTCAGATTGCTGTATCAGACCATGATTGATCCGAGACTATTACTCCCTGCAATACTCAGATTGCTATATCAGACCATGGTTGATCCGAGACTATTACTCCCTGCAATACTCAGATTGCTGTATCAGACCATGATTGATCCAAGACTATTACTCCCTGCAATACTCAGATTGCTGTATCAGACCATGGTTGATCCAAGACTATTACTCCCTGCAATACTCAGATTGCTTTATCAGACCATGGTTGATCCGAGACTATTACTCCCTGCAATACTCAGATTGCTGTATCAGACCATGATTGATCCAAGACTATTACTCCCTGCAATACTCAGATTGCTGTATCAGACCATGGTTGATCCAAGACTATTACTCCCTGCAATACTCAGATTGCTGTATCAGACCATGATTGATCTGAGACTGTTACTCCCTGCAATACTCAGATTGCTGCATCAGACCATGATTGATCCGAGACTATTATTCCTGCAATACTCAGATTATTACTCCCTGCACTACTCAGATTGCTGTATCAGACCATGATTGATCCGAGACTATTACTCCCTGCAATACTCAGATTGCTGTATCAGACCATGGCTGATCCAAGACTATTACTCCCTGCAATACTCAGATTGCTGTATCAGACCATGGTTGATCCGAGACTATTACTCCCTGCAATACTCAGATTGCTGTACCAGACCATGATTGATCCGAGACTATTATCCCTGCAATACTCAGATTATTACTCCCTGCAATACTCAGATTGCTGTATCAGACCATGATTGATCCGAGACTATTACTCCCTGCAATACTCAGATTGCTATATCAGACCATGGTTGATCCGAGACTATTACTCCCTGCAATACTCAGATTGCTGTATCAGACCATGATTGATCCAAGACTATTACTCCCTGCAATACTCAGATTGCTGTATCAGACCATGATTGATCCGAGACTATTATCCCTGCAATACTCAGATTATTACTCCCTGCAATCCTCAGATTGCTGTATCAGACCATGATTGATCCGAGACTATTACTCCCTGCAATACTCAGATTGCTGTACCAGACCATGATTGATCCGAGACTATTACTCCCTGCAATACTCCGATTGCTGTACCAGACCATGATTAATCCGAGTCTATTATCCCTGCAATACTCAGATTGCTGTACCAGACCATGATTGATACGAGACTATTACTCCCTGCAATACTCAAATTGCTGTATCAGACCATGATTGATCCAAGACTATTACTCCCTCCAATACTCAGATTGCTGTACCAGACCATGATTGATCCGAGACTATTACTCCCTACAATACTAAGTTTGCTGTATCAGACCATGATTGATCCAAGACTATTACTCCTTGCAATACTCAAATTGCTGTACCAGACCATGGTTGATCCGAGACTATTACTCCCTGCAATACTCAGATTGCTGTACCAGACCATGATTGATCCGAGACTATTATCCCTGCAATACTCAGATTGCTGTACCAGACCATAATTGATCCGAGAATATTATCCCTGCAATACTCAGATTATTACTCCCTGCAATACTCAGATTGCTGTATCAGACCATGATTGATCCGAGACTATTACTCCCTGCAATACTCAAATTGCTGTATCAGACCATGATTGATCCGAGACTATTACTCCCTGCAATACTCAGATTGCTGTATCAGACCATGGTTGATCCGAGACTATTACTCCCTGCAATACTCAGATTGCTGTATCAGACCATGGTTGATCCGAGACTATTACTCCCTGCAATACTCAGATTGCTGTACCAGACCATGATTGATCCGAGACTATTAATCCCTACAATACTCAGATTGCTGTATCAGTCCATTGTTGATCCGAGACTATTACTCGCTGCAATACTCAGATTGCTGTATCAGACCATGGTTGATCCGAGACTATTACTCTCTGCAATACTCAGATTGCTGTACCAGACCATGATTGATCCGAGACTATTACTCCCTGCAATATTCAGATTGCTGTATCAGACCATGATTGATCCGAGACTATTACTCCCTGCAATACTCAGATTGCTGTATCAGACCATGATTGATCCAAGAATATTACTCCCTGCAATACTCAGATTGCTGTATCAGACCATGGTTGATCCAAGACTATTACTCCCTGCAATACTCAGATTGCTTTATCAGACCATGGTTTATCCGAGACTATTACTCCCTGCAATACTCAGATTGCTGTATCAGACCATGGTTGATCCGAGAATATTACTCCCTGCAATACTCAGATTGCTGTACCAGACCATGATTGATCCGAGACTATTATCCCTGCAATACTCAGATTATTACTCCCTGCAATACTCAGATTGCTGTACCAGACCATGATTGATCCGAGACTATTACTCCCTGCAATATTCAGATTTCTGTACCAGACCATGATTGATCTGAGACTGTTACTCCCTGCAATACTCAGATTGCTGCATCAGACCATGATTGATCCGAGACTATTATTCCTGCAATACTCAGATTATTACTCCCTGCAATACTCAGATTGCTGTATCAGACCATGATTGATCCGAGACTATTACTCCCTGCAATACTCAGATTGCTGTATCAGACCATGGTTGATCCAAGACTATTACTCCCTGCAATACTCAGATTGCTGTATCAGACCATGGTTGATCCGAGACTATTACTCCCTGCAATACTCAGATTGCTGTACCAGACCATGATTGATCCGAGACTATTATCCCTGCAATACTCAGATTATTACTCCCTGCAATACTCAGATTGCTGTATCAGACCATGATTGATCCGAGACTATTACTCCCTGCAATACTCAGATTGCTATATCAGACCATGGTTGATCGGAGACTATTACACCCTGCAATACTCAGATTGCTGTATCAGACCATGATTGATCCAAGACTATTACTCCCTGCAATACTCAGATTGCTGTATCAGACCATGGTTGATCCAAGACTATTACTCCCTGCAATACTCAGATTGCTTTATCAGACCATGGTTTATCCGAGACTATTACTCCCTGCAATACTCAGATTGCTGTATCAGACCATGGTTGATCCGAGAATATTACTCCCTGCAATACTCAGATTGCTGTACCAGACCATGATTGATCCGAGACTATTATCCCTGCAATACTCAGATTATTACTCCCTGCAATACTCAGATTGCTGTACCAGACCATGATTGATCCGAGACTATTACTCCCTGCAATATTCAGATTGCTGTACCAGACCATGATTGATCTGAGACTGTTACTCCCTGCAATACTCAGATTGCTGCATCAGACCATGATTGATCCGAGACTATTATCCCTGCAATACTCAGATTATTACTCCCTGCAATACTCAGATTGCTGTATCAGACCATGATTGATCCGAGACTATTACTCCCTGCAATACTCAGATTGCTGTATCAGACCATGGTTGATCCAAGACTATTACTCCCTGCAATACTCAGATTGCTGTATCAGACCATGGTTGATCCGAGACTATTACTCCCTGCAATACTCAGATTGCTGTACCAGACCATGATTGATCCGAGACTATTATCCCTGCAATACTCAGATTATTACTCCCTGCAATACTCAGATTGCTGTACCAGACCATGACTGATCCGACACTATTACTCCCTGCAATATTCAGATTGCTGTACCAGACCATGATTGATCTGAGACTATTACTCCCTGCAATACTCAGAGTGCTGTATCAGACCATGATTGATCCGAGACTATTACTCCCTGCATACTCAGATTGCTGTACCATACCATGATTGATCCGAGACTATTACTCCCTGCAATACTCAGTTTGCTGTACCAGAGCATGATTGATCCGAAACTATTGTCCCTGCAATACTCAGATTGCTGTATCAGACCATAATTGATCCGAGACTATTATCCCTGCAATACACAGGTTATTACTCCCTGCAATACCCAGATTGCTGTACCAGACCATGATTGATCCGAGACTATTACTCCCAGCAATACTCAGATTGCTGTATCAGACCATGATTGATCCGAGACTATTACTCCCTGCAATACTCAGATTGCTGTATCAGACCATGATTGATCCGAGACTATTATCCCTGCAATACTCAGATTATTACTGCCTGCAATACTCAGATTGCTGTACAGACCATGATTGATCCGAGACTATTACTCCCTGCAATACTCCGATTGCTGTACCAGATCATGATTAATCCGAGACTATTATCCCTGCATTGCTCAGATTGCTGTACCAGACCATGATTGATCCGAGACTATTATCCCTGCAATACTCAGATTGCTGTATCAGACCACGATTGATCCGGGACTATTGTCCCTGCAATACACAGATTATTACTTCCTGCTATACTCAGATTGCTGTACCAGACCATGATTGATCCGAGACTATTACTCCCTGCAATACTCAGATTGCTGTATCAGACCATGGTTGATCCGAGACTATTACTCCCTGCAATATTCAGATTGCTGTATCAGACCATGGTTGATCCGAGACTATTACTCCCTGCAATACTCAGATTGCTGTACCAGACCATGATTGATCCGAGACTATTATCCCTACAATACTCAGATTGCTGTATCAGACCATGATTGATCCGAGACTATTACTCCCAGCAATTCTCAGATTGCTGTATCAGACCATGATTGATCCGAGACTATTACTCCCTGCAATACTCAGATTGCTGTATCAGACCATGGTTGATCCGAGACTATTACTCCCTGCAATACTCAGATTGCTGTATCAGACCATGATTGATCCAAGACTATTACTCCCTGCAGTACTGAGATTGCTGTATCAGACCATGGTTGATCCAAGACTATTACTCCCTGCAATACTCAGATTGCTGTATCAGACCATGATTGATCCAAGACTATTACTCCCTGCAATACTCAGACTGCTGTACCAGACCATGATTGGTCCGACAATATTACTCTCTGCAATACTCATGTTGCTGTACCAGACCATAATTGATCCGAGACTATTACTCCCTGCAATACTCAGATTGCTCTACCAGACCATGATTGATCCAAGACTATTACTCCCTGCAATACTCAGATTGCTGTACCAGACCATGATTGTTCCGAGACTATTATCCCTGCAATACTCAGATTGCTGTATCAGACCATGATTGATCCGAGACTATTATCCTGCAATACTCAGATTATTACTCCCTGCAATACTCAGATTGCTATATCAAACCATGATTGATCCGAAACTATTACTCCCTGGAATACTCAAATTGCTGCATCATACCATGGTCGATCCGAGACTATTACTCCCTGCAATACTCAGTTTGCTGTATCAGACCATGGTTTATCCGAGACTATTACTCCCTGCAATACTCGGATTGCTGTATCAGACAATGGTTGATCCGAGACTATTACTCCCTGCAATACTCAGATTGCTGTACCAGACCATGATTGATCCGAGACTATTATCCCTACAATACTCAGATTGCTGTATCAGACCATGATTGATCCGAGACTATTATCGCTGCAATACTCAGATTATTACTCCCTGCAATACTCAGATTGCTGTATCAGACCATGATTGATCCGAGACTATTACTCCCTGCAATACTGAGATTGCTGTATCAGACCATGGTTGATCCGAGACTATTACTCCCTGCAATACTCAGATTGCTGTATCAGACCATGATTGATCCGAGACTATTACTCCCTGCAATGCTCAAATTGCTGTATCAGACCATGATTGATCCGAGACTATTACTCCCTGCAATACTCAGATTGCTGTATCAGACCATGGTTGATCCGAGACTATTACTCCCTGCAATACTCAGATTGCTGTATCAGACATTGGTTGATCCGAGACTATTACTCACTGCAATACTCAGATTGCTGTATCAGACCATGGCTGATCCGAGACCATTACTCCCTGCAATACTCAGATTGCTGTACCAGACCATGATTGATCCGAGACCATTACTCCCTGCAATACTCAGATTGCTGTATCACACCATGATTGATCCGAGACTATTACTCCCTACAATACTCAGATTGCTGTATCAGACCATGATTGATCCAAGACTACTACTCCCTGCAATGCTCATATTGCTGTACCAGACCATGATTGATCCGAGACTATTACGCCCTGCAATACTCAGATTGCTGTATCAGACCATGGTTGATCCGAGACTATTACTCCCTGCAATACTCAGATTGCTGTATCAGACCATGGTTGATCCGAGACTATTACTCCCTGCAATACTCAGATTGCTGTACCGGACCATGATTGGTCCGAGACTATTACTCCCTGCAATACTAATTTTGCTGTATCAGACCATGATTGATCCAAGACTATTACTCCCTGCAATACTCAGATTGCTGTATCAGACCATTGTTGATCCGAGACTATTACTCCCTGCAATACTCAGATTGCTGTACCAGACCATGATTGATCCGAGACTATTATCCCTGCAATACTCAGATTGCTGTATCAGACCATGGTTGATCCGAGACTATTACTCCCTGCAATATTCAGATTGCTGTATCAGACCATGGTTGATCCGAGACTATTACTCCCTGCAATACTCAGATTGCTGTACCAGACCATGATTGATCCGAGACTATTATCCCTACAATACTCAGATTGCTGTATCAGACCATGATTGATCCGAGACTATTACTCCCAGCAATACTCAGATTGCTGTATCAGACCATGATTGATCCGAGACTATTACTCCCTGCAATACTCAGATTGCTGTATCAGACCATGGTTGATCCGAGACTATTACTCCCTGCAATACTCAGATTGCTGTATCAGACCATGATTGATCCAAGACTATTACTCCCTGCAGTACTGAGATTGCTGTATCAGACCATGGTTGATCCAAGACTATTACTCCCTGCAATACTCAGATTGCTGTATCAGACCATGATTGATCCAAGACTATTACTCCCTGCAATACTCAGACTGCTGTACCAGACCATGATTGGTGCGACAATATTACTCTCTGCAATACTCATGTTGCTGTACCAGACCATAATTGATCCGAGACTATTACTCCCTGCAATACTCAGATTGCTCTACCAGACCATGATTGATCCAAGACTATTACTCCCTGCAATACTCAGATTGCTGTACCAGACCATGATTGTTCCGAGACTATTATCCCTGCAATACTCAGATTGCTGTATCAGACCATGATTGATCCGAGACTATTATCCTGCAATACTCAGATTATTACTCCCTGCAATACTCAGATTGCTATATCAAACCATGATTGATCCGAAACTATTACTCCCTGGAATACTCAAATTGCTGCATCATACCATGGTCGATCCGAGACTATTACTCCCTGCAATACTCAGTTTGCTGTATCAGACCATGGTTTATCCGAGACTATTACTCCCTGCAATACTCGGATTGCTGTATCAGACAATGGTTGATCCGAGACTATTACTCCCTGCAATACTCAGATTGCTGTACCAGACCATGATTGATCCGAGACTATTATCCCTACAATACTCAGATTGCTGTATCAGACCATGATTGATCCGAGACTATTATCGCTGCAATACTCAGATTATTACTCCCTGCAATACTCAGATTGCTGTATCAGACCATGATTGATCCGAGACTATTACTCCCTGCAATACTGAGATTGCTGTATCAGACCATGGTTGATCCGAGACTATTACTCCCTGCAATACTCAGATTGCTGTATCAGACCATGATTGATCCGAGACTATTACTCCCTGCAATGCTCAAATTGCTGTATCAGACCATGATTGATCCGAGACTATTACTCCCTGCAATACTCAGATTGCTGTATCAGACCATGGTTGATCCGAGACTATTACTCCCTGCAATACTCAGATTGCTGTATCAGACATTGGTTGATCCGAGACTATTACTCACTGCAATACTCAGATTGCTGTATCAGACCATGGCTGATCCGAGACCATTACTCCCTGCAATACTCAGATTGCTGTACCAGACCATGATTGATCCGAGACCATTACTCCCTGCAATACTCAGATTGCTGTATCACACCATGATTGATCCGAGACTATTACTCCCTACAATACTCAGATTGCTGTATCAGACCATGATTGATCCAAGACTACTACTCCCTGCAATGCTCATATTGCTGTACCAGACCATGATTGATCCGAGACTATTACGCCCTGCAATACTCAGATTGCTGTATCAGACCATGGTTGATCCGAGACTATTACTCCCTGCAATACTCAGATTGCTGTATCAGACCATGGTTGATCCGAGACTATTACTCCCTGCAATACTCAGATTGCTGTACCGGACCATGATTGGTCCGAGACTATTACTCCCTGCAATACTAATTTTGCTGTATCAGACCATGATTGATCCAAGACTATTACTCCCTGCAATACTCAGATTGCTGTACCAGACCATGATTGATCCGAGACTATTATCCCTGCAATACTCAGATTATTACTCCCTGCAATACTCAGATTTCTGTATCAGACCATGATGGATCCAAGACTATTACCCCCTGCAATACTCAGATTGCTATATCAGACCATGGTTGATCCGAGACTATTACACCCTGCAATACTCAGATTATTACTCCCTGCAATACTCAGATTGCTGTATCAGACCGTGGTTGATCCAAGACTATTACTCCCTGCAATACTCAGATTGCTGTACCAGACCATGATTGTTCCAAGACTATTATCGCTGCAATACTCAGATTTCTGTATCAGACCATGATTGATCCGAGACTATTACTCTCTGCAATACTCAGATTGCTGTATCAGACCATGGTTGATCCGAGACTATTACTCCCTGCAATACTCAGATTGCTGTACCAGACCATGATTGATCCGAGACTATTATCCCTGCAATACTCAGATTGCTGTACCAGACCATGATTGATCCGAGACTATTATCCCTGCAATAATCAGATTATTACTCCCTGCAATACTCAGATTGCTGTATCAGACCATGATGGATCCGAGAATATTACTCCCTGCAATACTCAAATTGCTGTATCAGACCATGATTGATCCGAGACTATTACTCCCTGCAATACTCAGCTTACTGTATCAGACAATGGTTGATCCGAGACTATTACTCCCTGCAATACTCAGATTGCTGTACCAGACCATGAGTGATCCGAGACTATTACACCCTGCAATACTCAGATTGCTGTATCACACCATGATTGATCCGAGACTATTACTCCCTACAATACTCAGATTGCTGTATCAGACCATGATTGATCCAAGACTACTACTCCCTGCAATGCTCATATTGCTGTACCAGACCATGATTGATCCGAGACTATTACGCCCTGCAATACTCAGATTGCTGTATCAGACCATGGTTGATCCGAGACTATTACTCCCTGCAATATTCAGATTGCTGTATCAGACCATGGTTGATCCGAGACTATTACTCCCTGCAATACTCAGATTGCTGTACCGGACCATGATTGGTCCGAGACTATTACTCCCTGCAATACTAATTTTGCTGTATCAGACCATGATTGATCCAAGACTATTACTCCCTGCAATACTCAGATTGCTGTATCAGACCATTGTTGATCCGAGACTATTACTCCCTGCAATACTCAGATTGCTGTACCAGACCATGATTGATCCGAGACTATTATCCCTGCAATACTCAGATTGCTGTATCAGACCATGGTTGATCCGAGACTATTACTCCCTGCAATATTCAGATTGCTGTATCAGACCATGGTTGATCCGAGACTATTACTCCCTGCAATACTCAGATTGCTGTACCAGACCATGATTGATCCGAGACTATTATCCCTACAATACTCAGATTGCTGTATCAGACCATGATTGATCCGAGACTATTACTCCCAGCAATACTCAGATTGCTGTATCAGACCATGATTGATCCGAGACTATTACTCCCTGCAATACTCAGATTGCTGTATCAGACCATGGTTGATCCGAGACTATTACTCCCTGCAATACTCAGATTGCTGTATCAGACCATGATTGATCCAAGACTATTACTCCCTGCAGTACTGAGATTGCTGTATCAGACCATGGTTGATCCAAGACTATTACTCCCTGCAATACTCAGATTGCTGTATCAGACCATGATTGATCCAAGACTATTACTCCCTGCAATACTCAGACTGCTGTACCAGACCATGATTGGTGCGACAATATTACTCTCTGCAATACTCATGTTGCTGTACCAGACCATAATTGATCCGAGACTATTACTCCCTGCAATACTCAGATTGCTCTACCAGACCATGATTGATCCAAGACTATTACTCCCTGCAATACTCAGATTGCTGTACCAGACCATGATTGTTCCGAGACTATTATCCCTGCAATACTCAGATTGCTGTATCAGACCATGATTGATCCGAGACTATTATCCTGCAATACTCAGATTATTACTCCCTGCAATACTCAGATTGCTATATCAAACCATGATTGATCCGAAACTATTACTCCCTGGAATACTCAAATTGCTGCATCATACCATGGTCGATCCGAGACTATTACTCCCTGCAATACTCAGTTTGCTGTATCAGACCATGGTTTATCCGAGACTATTACTCCCTGCAATACTCGGATTGCTGTATCAGACAATGGTTGATCCGAGACTATTACTCCCTGCAATACTCAGATTGCTGTACCAGACCATGATTGATCCGAGACTATTATCCCTACAATACTCAGATTGCTGTATCAGACCATGATTGATCCGAGACTATTATCGCTGCAATACTCAGATTATTACTCCCTGCAATACTCAGATTGCTGTATCAGACCATGATTGATCCGAGACTATTACTCCCTGCAATACTGAGATTGCTGTATCAGACCATGGTTGATCCGAGACTATTACTCCCTGCAATACTCAGATTGCTGTATCAGACCATGATTGATCCGAGACTATTACTCCCTGCAATGCTCAAATTGCTGTATCAGACCATGATTGATCCGAGACTATTACTCCCTGCAATACTCAGATTGCTGTATCAGACCATGGTTGATCCGAGACTATTACTCCCTGCAATACTCAGATTGCTGTATCAGACATTGGTTGATCCGAGACTATTACTCACTGCAATACTCAGATTGCTGTATCAGACCATGGCTGATCCGAGACCATTACTCCCTGCAATACTCAGATTGCTGTACCAGACCATGATTGATCCGAGACCATTACTCCCTGCAATACTCAGATTGCTGTATCACACCATGATTGATCCGAGACTATTACTCCCTACAATACTCAGATTGCTGTATCAGACCATGATTGATCCAAGACTACTACTCCCTGCAATGCTCATATTGCTGTACCAGACCATGATTGATCCGAGACTATTACGCCCTGCAATACTCAGATTGCTGTATCAGACCATGGTTGATCCGAGACTATTACTCCCTGCAATACTCAGATTGCTGTATCAGACCATGGTTGATCCGAGACTATTACTCCCTGCAATACTCAGATTGCTGTACCGGACCATGATTGGTCCGAGACTATTACTCCCTGCAATACTAATTTTGCTGTATCAGACCATGATTGATCCAAGACTATTACTCCCTGCAATACTCAGATTGCTGTATCAGACCATTGTTGATCCGAGACTATTACTCCCTGCAATACTCAGATTGCTGTACCAGACCATGATTGATCCGAGACTATTATCCCTGCAATACTCAGATTATTACTCCCTGCAATACTCAGATTTCTGTATCAGACCATGATGGATCCAAGACTATTACCCCCTGTAATACTCAGATTGCTATATCAGACCATGGTTGATCCGAGACTATTACACCCTGCAATACTCAGATTATTACTCCCTGCAATACTCAGATTGCTGTATCAGACCGTGGTTGATCCAAGACTATTACTCCCTGCAATACTCAGATTGCTGTACCAGACCATGATTGTTCCAAGACTATTATCGCTGCAATACTCAGATTTCTGTATCAGACCATGATTGATCCGAGACTATTACTCTCTGCAATACTCAGATTGCTGTATCAGACCATGGTTGATCCGAGACTATTACTCCCTGCAATACTCAGATTGCTGTACCAGACCATGATTGATCCGAGACTATTATCCCTGCAATACTCAGATTGCTGTACCAGACCATGATTGATCCGAGACTATTATCCCTGCAATAATCAGATTATTACTCCCTGCAATACTCAGATTGCTGTACCAGACCATGATGGATCCGAGAATATTACTCCCTGCAATACTCAAATTGCTGTATCAGACCATGATTGATCCGAGACTATTACTCCCTGCAATACTCAGCTTACTGTATCAGACAATGGTTGATCCGAGACTATTACTCCCTGCAATACTCAGATTGCTGTACCAGACCATGAGTGATCCGAGACTATTACACCCTGCAATACTCAGATTGCTGTATCACACCATGATTGATCCGAGACTATTACTCCCTACAATACTCAGATTGCTGTATCAGACCATGATTGATCCAAGACTACTACTCCCTGCAATGCTCATATTGCTGTACCAGACCATGATTGATCCGAGACTATTACGCCCTGCAATACTCAGATTGCTGTATCAGACCATGGTTGATCCGAGACTATTACTCCCTGCAATACTCAGATTGCTGTATCAGACCATGGTTGATCCGAGACTATTACTCCCTGCAATACTCAGATTGCTGTACCGGACCATGATTGTTCCGAGACTATTACTCCCTGCAATACTAATTTTGCTGTATCAGACCATGATTGATCCAAGACTATTACTCCCTGCAATACTCAGATTGCTGTATCAGACCATTGTTGATCCGAGACTATTACTCCCTGCAATACTCAGATTGCTGTACCAGACCATGATTGATCCGAGACTATTATCCCTGCAATACTCAGATTATTACTCCCTGCAATACTCAGATTTCTGTATCAGACCATGATGGATCCAAGACTATTACCCCCTGCAATACTCAGATTGCTATATCAGACCATGGTTGATCCGAGACTATTACACCCTGCAATACTCAGATTATTACTCCCTGCAATACTCAGATTGCTGTATCAGACCGTGGTTGATCCAAGACTATTACTCCCTGCAATACTCAGATTGCTGTACCAGACCATGATTGTTCCAAGACTATTATCGCTGCAATACTCAGATTTCTGTATCAGACCATGATTGATCCGAGACTATTACTCTCTGCAATACTCAGATTGCTGTATCAGACCATGGTTGATCCGAGACTATTACTCCCTGCAATACTCAGATTGCTGTACCAGACCATGATTGATCCGAGACTATTATCCCTGCAATACTCAGATTGCTGTACCAGACCATGATTGATCCGAGACTATTATCCCTGCAATAATCAGATTATTACTCCCTGCAATACTCAGATTGCTGTATCAGACCATGATGGATCCGAGAATATTACTCCCTGCAATACTCAAATTGCTGTATCAGACCATGATTGATCCGAGACTATTACTCCCTGCAATACTCAGCTTACTGTATCAGACAATGGTTGATCCGAGACTATTACTCCCTGCAATACTCAGATTGCTGTACCAGACCATGAGTGATCCGAGACTATTACACCCTGCAATACTCAGATTGCTGTATCAGACCATGATTGATCTGAGACTATTACTCCCTGCAATACTCAGATTGCTGTATCAGACCATGGTTGATCCGAGACTATTACTCCCTGCAATACTCAGATTGCTGTATCAGAACATGATTGATCCGAGACTATTATCCCTGCAATACTCAGATTATTACTCCCTGCAATACTCAGATTGCTGTATCAGACCATGATTGATCCGAGACTATTACTCCCTGCAATACTCAGATTGCTGTACCAGACCATGATTGATCAGAGACTATTACTCCCTGCAATACTCCGATTGCGGTACCAGACCACGATTGATCCGAGACTATTACTCCCTGCAATACTCAGATTGCTGTATCAGACCATGGTTGATCCGAGACTATTACTCCCTGCAATACTCAGATTGCTGTACCGGACCATGATTGGTCCGAGACTATTACTCCCTGCAATACTAATTTTGCTGTATCAGACCATGATTGATCCAAGACTATTACTCCCTGCAATACTCAGATTGCTGTATCAGACCATTGTTGATCCGAGACTATTACTCCCTGCAATACTCAGATTGCTGTACCAGACCATGATTGATCCGAGACTATTATCCCTGCAATACTCAGATTATTACTCCCTGCAATACTCAGATTTCTGTATCAGACCATGATGGATCCAAGACTATTACCCCCTGCAATACTCAGATTGCTATATCAGACCATGGTTGATCCGAGACTATTACACCCTGCAATACTCAGATTATTACTCCCTGCAATACTCAGATTGCTGTATCAGACCGTGGTTGATCCAAGACTATTACTCCCTGCAATACTCAGATTGCTGTATCAGACCATGGTTGATCCAAGACTTTTACTCCCTGCAATACTCAGATTGCTGTATCAGACCATGATTGATCCAAGACTATTACTCCCTGCAATACTCAGATTGCTGTACCAGACCATGATTGGTCCGAGACTATTACTCTGTGCAATACTCATATTGCTGTGCCAGGCCATAATTGATCCGAGACTATTACTCCCTGCAATACTGAGATTGCTGTACACGACCATGATTGATCCAAGACTATTACTCCCTGCAATACTCAGATTGCTGTACCAGACCATGATTGTTCCAAGACTATTATCGCTGCAATACTCAGATTTCTGTATCAGACCATGATTGATCCGAGACTATTACTCTCTGCAATACTCAGATTGCTGTATCAGACCATGGTTGATCCGAGACTATTACTCCCTGCAATACTCAGATTGCTGTACCAGACCATGATTGATCCGAGACTATTATCCCTGCAATACTCAGATTGCTGTACCAGACCATGATTGATCCGAGACTATTATCCCTGCAATAATCAGATTATTACTCCCTGCAATACTCAGATTGCTGTATCAGACCATGATGGATCCGAGAATATTACTCCCTGCAATACTCAAATTGCTGTATCAGACCATGATTGATCCGAGACTATTACTCCCTGCAATACTCAGCTTACTGTATCAGACAATGGTTGATCCGAGACTATTACTCCCTGCAATACTCAGATTGCTGTACCAGACCATGAGTGATCCGAGACTATTACACCCTGCAATACTCAGATTGCTGTATCAGACCATGATTGATCTGAGACTATTACTCCCTGCAATACTCAGATTGCTGTATCAGACCATGGTTGATCCGAGACTATTACTCCCTGCAATACTCAGATTGCTGTATCAGAACATGATTGATCCGAGACTATTATCCCTGCAATACTCAGATTATTACTCCCTGCAATACTCAGATTGCTGTATCAGACCATGATTGATCCGAGACTATTACTCCCTGCAATACTCAGATTGCTGTACCAGACCATGATTGATCAGAGACTATTACTCCCTGCAATACTCCGATTGCGGTACCAGACCACGATTGATCCGAGACTATTACTCCCTGCAATACTCAGATTGTTATATCAGTCCATGATTGACCCAAGACTATTACTCCCTGCAATACTCAGATTGCTGTATCAGACCATGGTTGATCCAAGACTATTACTCCCTGCAATACTCAGATTGCTGTATCAGACCATGGTTTATCCGAGACTATTACTCCCTGCAATACTCAGATTGCTGTATCAGACCATGGTTGATCCGAGACTATTACTCCCTGCAATACTCAGATTTCTGTACCAGACCATGATTGATCCGAGACTATTATCCCTCCAATACTCAGATTGCTGTATCAGACCATGATTGATCCGAGACTATTACTCCCAGCAATACTCAGATTGCTATATCAGACCATGATTGATCCGAGACTATTACTCCCTGCAATACTCAGATTGCTGTATCAGACCATGGTTGATCCGAGACTATTACTCCCTGCAATATTCAGATTGCTGTATCAGACCATGGTAGATCCGAGACTATTACTCCCTGCAATACTCAGATTGCTGTACCAGACCATGATTGATCCGAGACTATTATCCCTACAATACTCAGATTGCTGTATCAGACCATGGTTGATCCGAGACTATTACTCCCTGCAATACTCAGATTGCTGTATCAGACCATGATTGATCCAAGACTATTACTCCCTGCAGTACTGAGATTGCTGTACAAGACCATGGTTGATCCGAGACTATTACTCCCTGCAATACTCAGATTGCTGTATCAGACCATGATTGATCCAAGACTATTACTCCCTGCAATACTCAGATTATTACTCCCTGCCATACTCAGATTGCTGTATCAGACCATGATTGATCCGGGACTATTACTCCCTGCAATACTCAGATTGCTGTATCAGACCATGGTTGATCCGAGACTATTACTCCCTGCAATACTCAGATTGCTATATCAGTCCATGATTGATCCAAGACTATTACTCCCTGCAATACTCAGATTGCTGTATCAGACCATGGTTGATCCAAGACTATTACTCCCTGCAATACTCAGATTGCTGTATCAGACCATGGTTTATCCGAGACTATTACTCCCTGCAATACTCAGATTGCTGTATCAGACCATGGTTGATCCGAGACTATTACTCCCTGCAATACTCAGATTTCTGTACCAGACCATGATTGATCTGAGACTATTATCCCTACAATACTCAGATTGCTGTATCAGACCATGATTGATCCGAGACTATTACTCCCAGCAATACTCAGATTGCTGTATCAGACCATGATTGATCCGAGACTATTACTCCCTGCAATACTCAGATTGCTGTATCAGACCATGGTTGATCCGAGACTATTACTCCCTGCAGTATTCAGATTGCTGTATCAGACCATGGTTGATCCGAGACTATTTCTCCCTGCAATACTCAGATTGCTGTACCAGACCATGATTGATCCGAGACTATTATCCCTACAATACTCAGATTGCTGTATCAGACCATGATTGATCCGAGACTATTACTCCCAGCAATACTCAGATTGCTGTATCAGACCATGATTGATCCGAGACTATTACTCCCTGCAATACTCAGATTGCTGTATCAGACCATGGTTGATCCGAGACTATTAGTCCCTGCAATACTCCGATTGCTGTATCAGACCATGATTGATCCAAGACTATTACTCCCTGCAGTACTGAGATTGCTGTATCAGACCATGGTTGATCCAAGACTATTACTCCCTGCAATACTCAGATTGCTGTATCAGACCATGATTGATCCAAGACTATTACTCCCTGCAATACTCAGATTGCTGTACCAGACCATGACTGGTCCGACAATATTACTCTCTGCAATACTCATATTGCTCTACCAGACCATAATTGATCCGAGACTATTACTCCCTGCAATACTCAGATTGCTGTACCAGACCATGATTGATCCAAGACTATTACTCCCTGCAATACTCAGATTGCTACCAGACCATGATTGTTCCGAGACTATTATCCCTGCAATACTCAGATTGCTGTATCAGACCATGATTGATCCGAGACTATTATCCCTGCAATAATCAGATTATTACTCCCTGCAATACTCAGATTGCTATATCAGACCATGATTGATCCGAGACTATTACTCCCTGGAATACTCAATTTGCTGCATCAGACCATGGTCGATCCGAGACTATTACTCCCTGCAATACTCAGATTGCTGTATCGGACCATGGTTTATCCGAGACTATTACTCCCTGCAATACTCAGATTGCTGTATCAGACAATGGTTGATCCGAGACTATTACTCCCTGCAATACTCAGATTGCTGTACCAGACCATGATTGATCCGAGACTATTATCCCTACAATACTCAGATTGCTGTATCAGACCATGATTGATCCGAGACTATTATCGCTGCAATACTCAGATTATTACTCCCTGCTATACTCAGATTGCTGTATCAGACCATGATTGATCCGAGACTATTACTCCCTGCAATACTCAGATTGCTGTATCAGACCATGGTTGATCCGAGACTATTACTCCCTGCAATACTCAGATTGCTGTATCAGACCATGATTGATCCGAGACTATTACTCCCTGCAATACTCAAATTGCTGTATCAGACCATGATTGATCCGAGACTATTACTCCCTGCAATACTCAGATTGCTGTATCAGACCATGGTTGATCCGAGACTATTACTGCCTGCAATACTCAGATTGCTGTATCAGACCATGGTTGATCCGAGACTATTACTCCCTGCAATACTCAGATTGCTGTATCAGACCATGGTTGATCCGAGACTATTACTCCCGGCAATACACAGATTGCTGTACCAGACCATGATTGATCCGAGACTATTAATCCCTGCAATACTCAGATTGCTGTATCACACCATGATTGATCCGAGACTATTACTCCCTAGAATACTCAGATTGCTGTATCAGACCATGATTGATCCGAGACTACTATTCCCTGCAATACTCATATTGCTGTACCAGACCATGATTGATCCGATGTTATTACGCCCTGCAATACTCAGATTGCTGTATCAGACCATGGTTGATCCGAGACTATTACTCCCTGCAATACTCAGATTGCTGTATCAGACCATGGTTGATCCGAGACTATTACTCCCTGCAATACTCAGATTGCTGTATCAGACCATGGTTGATCCGAGACTATTACTCCCGGCAATACTCAGATTGCTGTACCAGACCATGATTGATCCGAGACTATTACTCCCTGCAATACTCAGATTGCTGTATCACACCATGATTGATCCGAGACTATTACTCCCTATAATACTCAGATTGCTGTATCAGACCATGATTGATCCGAGACTACTATTCCCTGCAAGACTCATATTGCTGTATCAGACCATGGTTGATCCGAGACTATTACTCCCTGCAATACTCAGATTGCTGTACCGGACCATGATTGATCCGAGACAATGACTCCCTGCAATACTCAGATTGCTGTATCAGACCATGGATGATCCGAGACTATTACTCCCTGCAATACTCAGATTGCTGTATCAGACCATGGTTGATCCGAGACTATTACTCCCGGCAATACTCAGATTGCTGTACCAGACCATGATTGATCAGAGACTATTACTCCCTGCAATACTCAGATTGCTGTATCACACCATGATTGATCCGAGACGATTACGCCCTACAATACTCAGATTGCTGTATCAGACCATGATTGATCCGAGACTACTATTCCCTGCAATACTCATATTGCGGTACCAGACCATGATTGATCCGAGACTATTACGCCCTGCAATACTCAGATTGCTGTATCAGACCATGGTTGATCCGAGACTGTTACTCCCTGCAATACTCAGATTGCTGTATCAGACCATGGTTGATCCGAGACTATTACTCCCTGCAATACTCAGATTGCTGTATCAGACCATGATTGATCCGAGACTATTATCCCTGCAATACTCAGATTATTGCTCCCTGCAATACTCAGATTGCTGTATCAGACCATGATGGATCTGAGACTATTACTCCCTGCAATACTCAGATTGCTGTACCAGACCATGATTGATCAGAGACTATAACTCCCTTCAATACTCCGATTGCTGTACCAGACCATAATTAATCCGAGACTATTATCCCTGCAATGCTCAGATTGCTGTACCAGACCATGATTGATACGAGACTATTATCCCTGCAATACTCAGATTGCTGTATCAGACCAAGATTGATCCGGGAATATTGTCCCTGCAATACTCAGATTATTACTCCCTGCAATACTCGGATTGCTGTACCAGACCATGATTGATCCGAGACTATTACTCCCTGCAATACTCAGATTGCTGTATCAGACCATGGTTGATCCGAGACTATCACTCCCTGCAATACTCAGATTGCTGTATCAGACCATGGTTGATCCGAGACTATTACTCCCTGCAATACTCAGATTGCTGTACCAGACCATGATGGATCTGAGACTATTATCCTTGCAATACTCAGATTGCTGTACCAGACCATTATTGATCCGAGACTATTACTCCCTGCAATACTCAAATTGCTGTACCAGACCATGATGGATCTGAGAACATTATCCCTGCAATACTCAGATTGCTGTATCAGACCATGATTGATCCGAGACTATTATCCCTGCAATACTCAGATTGCTGTACCAGACCATGATTGATCCGAGACTATTACTCCCTGCAATACTCAGATTGCTGTACCAGACCATGATTGATACGAGACTATTACTCCCTGCAATACTCCGATTGCTGTACCAGACCATGATTAATCCGAGTCTATTATCCCGGCAATACTCAGATTCCTGTACCAGACCATGATTCATCCGAGACTATTGTCCCTGCAATACGCAGATTGCTGTATCAGACCATGATTGATCCGAGACTATTATCCCTGCAATACTCAGATTATTACTCCCTGCAATACTCAGATTGCTGTACCAGACCATGATTGATCCGAGACTATTATCCCTGCAATACTCAGATTGCTGTATCAGACCATGGTTGATCCGAGACTATTACTCCCTGCAGTATTCAGATTGCTGTACCAGACCATGATTGATCCGAGACTATTACTCCCTGCAATACTCAGATTGCTGTACCAGACCATGATTGATTCGAAACTGTTGTCCCTGCAATACTCAGATTGCTGTATCAGACCATTATTGATCCGAGACTATTACTCCCTGCAATACTCAGATTGCTGTACCAGACCATGATGGATCTGAGAACATTATCCCTGCAATACTCAGATTGCTGTATCAGACCATGATTGATCCGAGACTATTATCCCTGCAATACTCAGATTATTACTCCCTGCAATCCTCAGATTGCTGTATCAGACCATGGGTGATCCGAGTCTATTACTCCCTGCAATACTCAGATTGCTGTACCAGACCATGATTGATCCGAGACTATTATCCCTACAATACTCAGATTGCTGTATCAGACCATGATTGATCCGAGAGTATTATCCCTGCAATACTCAGATTATTACTCCCTGCAATACTCACATTGCTGTATCAGACCATGATTGATCCAAGACTATTACTGCCTGCAATACTCAGATTGCTGTACCAGACCATGATTAATCCGAGTCTATTATCCCGGCAATACTCAGATTCCTGTACCAGACCATGATTCATCCGAGACTATTGTCCCTGCAATACGCAGATTGCTGTATCAGACCATGATTGATCCGAGACTATTATCCCTGCAATACTCAGATTATTACTCCCTGCAATACTCAGATTGCTGTACCAGACCATGATTGATCCGAGACTATTATCCCTGCAATACTCAGATTGCTGTATCAGACCATGGTTGATCCGAGACTATTACTCCCTGCAGTATTCAGATTGCTGTACCAGACCATGATTGATCCGAGACTATTACTCCCTGCAATACTCAGATTGCTGTACCAGACCATGATTGATTCGAAACTGTTGTCCCTGCAATACTCAGATTGCTGTATCAGACCATTATTGATCCGAGACTATTACTCCCTGCAATACTCAGATTGCTGTACCAGACCATGATGGATCTGAGAACATTATCCCTGCAATACTCAGATTGCTGTATCAGACCATGATTGATCCGAGACTATTATCCCTGCAATACTCAGATTATTACTCCCTGCAATCCTCAGATTGCTGTATCAGACCATGGGTGATCCGAGTCTATTACTCCCTGCAATACTCAGATTGCTGTACCAGACCATGATTGATCCGAGACTATTATCCCTACAATACTCAGATTGCTGTATCAGACCATGATTGATCCGAGAGTATTATCCCTGCAATACTCAGATTATTACTCCCTGCAATACTCACATTGCTGTATCAGACCATGATTGATCCAAGACTATTACTGCCTGCAATACTCAGATTGCTGTACCAGACCATGATTGATCCGAGAATATTACTCCCTGCATACTCAGATTGCTCTATCTTACCATGATTGATCCGAGACTATTACTCCCTGCAATACTCAGATTTCTGTATCAGACCACGGTTTATCCGAGACTATTACTCCCTGCAATACTCAGATTGCTGTATCAGACCATGGGTGATCCGAGTCTATTACTCCCTGCAATACTCAGATTGCTGTACCAGACCATGATTGATCCGAGACTATTATCCCTACAATACTCAGATTGCTGTATCAGACCATGATTGCTCCGAGAGTATTATCCCTGCAATACTCAGATTATTACTCCCTGCAATACTCACATTGCTGTATCAGACCATGATTGATCCAAGACTATTACTGCCTGCAATACTCAGATTGCTGTACCAGACATTGATTGATCCGAGACTATTACTCCCTGCATACTCAGATTGCTCTATCTTACCATGATTGATCCGAGACTATTACTCCCTGCAATACTCAGATTGCTGTACCAGACCATGATTGATCCGAGACTATTACTCTCTGCAATACTCAGATTGCTGTATCAGACCATGATTGATCCGAGACTATTATCCCTGCAATACTCAGATTATTACTCCCTGCAATACTCAGATGTGTGTACCAGACCATGATTGATCCGAGGCTATTATCCCTGCAATACTCAGATTTCGGTATCAGACCATGTTTGATCCGAGACTATTATCCCTGCAATACTCAGATTATTACTCCCTGCAATACTCAGATTGCTGTATCAGACCATGATTGATCCGAGACTATTACTCCCTGCAATTCTCAGATTGCTGTATCCGACCATGGTTGATCCCAGACTATTACTCCCTGTAATACTCAGATTGCTGTATCAGAGCATGATTGATCCAAGACTATTACTCCCTGCAATACTCAGATTGCTGTATCAGACCATGGTTGATCCAAGACTATTACTCCCTGCAATACTCAGATTGCTGTATCAGACCATGATTGAGCCAGGGCTATTACTTCCTGCAATACTCAGATTGCTGTACCAGACCATGATTGGTCCGAGACTATTACTCTCTGCAATGCTAATATTGCTGTACCAGAACATAATTGATCCGAGACTATTACTCCCTGCAATACTCAGATTGCTGTACCAGACCATGATTGATCCAAGACTATTACTCCCTGCAATACTCAGATTGCTGTACCAGACCATGATTGATCCGAGACTATTACTCTCTGCAATACTCAGATTGCTGTATCAGACCATGATTGATCCGAGACTATTATCCCTGCAATACTCAGATTATTACTCCCTGCAAAACTCAGATTGCTGTATCAGACCATGATTGATCCGAGACTATTACTCCCTGCAATACTCAGATTGCTGTATCAGACCATGGTTGATCCGAGACTATTACTCCCTGCAATACTCAGATTGCTGTACCAGACCATGATTGATCCGAGACTATTACTCCCTGCAATACACAGATTGCTGTATCAGACCATGATTGATCCGAGACTATTACTCCCTGCAATACTCAGATTGCTGTATCAGACCATTGGTGATCCGAGACTATTACTCCCTGCAATACTCAGATTGCTGTATCAGACCATGGTTGATCCGAGACTATTACTCCCTGCAATGCTCAGATTGCTGTACCAGACCATGATTGATCCGAGACTATTATCCCTACAATACTCAGATTGCTGTATCAGACCATGATTGATCCGAGAGTATTATCCCTGCAATACTCAGATTATTACTCCCTGCAATACTCACATTGCTGTATCAGACCATGATTGATCCAAGACTATTACTGCCTGCAATACTCAGATTGCTGTACCAGACCATGATTGATCCGAGAATATTACTCCCTGCATACTCAGATTGCTCTATCTTACCATGATTAATCCGAGACTATTACTCCCTGCAATACTCAGATTTCTGTATCAGACCACGGTTTATCGGAGACTATTACTCCCTGCAATACTCAGATTGCTGTATCAGACCATGGGTGATCCGAGTCTATTACTCCCTGCAATACTCAGATTGCTGTACCAGACCATGATTGATCCGAGACTATTATCCCTACAATACTCAGATTGCTGTATCAGACCATGATTGATCCGAGAGTATTATCCCTGCAATACTCAGATTATTACTCCCTGCAATACTCACATTGCTGTATCAGACCATTATTGATCCAAGACTATTACTGCCTGCAATACTCAGATTGCTGTACCAGACATTGATTGATCCGAGACTATTACTCCCTGCATACTCAGATTGCTCTATCTTACCATGATTGATCCGAGACTATTACTCCCTGCAATACTCAGATTGCTGTACCAGACCATGATTGATCCGAGACTATTACTCTCTGCAATACTCAGATTGCTGTATCAGACCATGATTGATCCGAGACTATTATCCCTGCAATACTCAGATTATTACTCCCTGCAATACTCAGATGTCTGTACCAGACCATGATTGATCCGAGGCTATTATCCCTGCAATACTCAGATTTCGGTATCAGACCATGTTTGATCCGAGACTATTATCCCTGCAATACTCAGATTATTACTCCCTGCAATACTCAGATTGCTGTATCAGACCATGATTGATCCGAGACTATTACTCCCTGCAATTCTCAGATTGCTGTATCCGACCATGGTTGATCCCAGACTATTACTCCCTGTAATACTCAGATTGCTGTATCAGACCATGGTTGATCCGAGACTATTACTCCCTGCAATACTCAGATTTCTGTACCAGACCATGATTGATCTGAGACTATTATCCCTACAATACTCAGATTGCTGTATCAGACCATGATTGATCCGAGACTATTACTCCCAGCAATACTCAGATTGCTGTATCAGACCATGATTGATCCGAGACTATTACTCCCTGCAATACTCAGATTGCTGTATCAGACCATGGTTGATCCGAGACTATTACTCCCTGCAATATTCAGATTGCTGTATCAGACCATGGTTGATCCGAGACTATTTCTCCCTGCAATACTCAGATTGCTGTACCAGACCATGATTGATCCGAGACTATTATCCCTACAATACTCAGATTGCTGTATCAGACCATGATTGATCCGAGACTATTACTCCCAGCAATACTCAGATTGCTGTATCAGACCATGATTGATCCGAGACTATTACTCCCTGCAATACTCAGATTGCTGTATCAGACCATGGTTGATCCGAGACTATTACTCCCTGCAATACTCCGATTGCTGTATCGGACCATGATTGATCCAAGACTATTACTCCCTGCAGTACTGAGATTGCTGTATCAGACCATGGTTGATCAAAGACTATTACTCCCTGCAATACTCAGATTGCTGTATCAGACCATGATTGATCCAAGACTATTACTCCCTGCAATACTCAGATTGCTGTACCAGACCATGACTGGTCCGACAATATTACTCTCTGCAATACTCATATTGCTGTACCAGACCATAATTGATCCGAGACTATTACTCCCTGCAATACTCAGATTGCTGTACCAGACCATGATTGATCCAAGACTATTACTCCCTGCAATACTCAGATTGCTACCAGACCATGATTGTTCCGAGACTATTATCCCTGCAATACTCAGATTGCTGTATCAGACTATGATTGATCCGAGACTATTATCCCTGCAATACTCAGATTATTACTCCCTGCAATACTCAGATTGCTATATCAGACCATGATTGATCCGAGACTATTACTCCCTGGAATACTCAGATTGCTGTATCGGACCATGGTTTATCCGAGACTATTACTCCCTGCAATACTCAGATTGCTGTATCAGACAATGGTTGATCCGAGACTATTACTCCCTGCAATACTCAGATTGCTGTACCAGACCATGATTGATCCGAGACTATTATCCCTACAATACTCAGATTGCTGTATCAGACCATGATTGATCCGAGACTATTATCGCTGCAATACTCAGATTATTACTCCCTGCTATACTCAGATTGCTGTATCAGACCATGATTGATCCGAGACTATTACTCCCTGCAATACTCAGATTGCTGTATCAGACCATGGTTGATCCGAGACTATTACTCCCTGCAATACTCAGATTGCTGTATCAGACCATGATTGATCCGAGACTATTACTCCCTGCAATACTCAAATTGCTGTATCAGACCATGATTGATCCGAGACTATTACTCCCTGCAATACTCAGATTGCTGTATCAGACCATGGTTGATCCGAGACTATTACTGCCTGCAATACTCAGATTGCTGTATCAGACCATGGTTGATCCGAGACTATTACTCCCTGCAATACTCAGATTGCTGTATCACACCATGATTGATCCGAGACTATTACTCCCTAGAATACTCAGATTGCTGTATCAGACCATGATTGATCCGAGACTACTATTCCCTGCAATACTCATATTGCTGTACCAGACCATGATTGATCCGAGGTTATTACGCCCTGCAATACTCAGATTGCTGTATCAGACCATGGTTGATCCGAGACTATTACTCCCTGCAATACTCAGATTGCTGTATCAGACCATGGTTGATCCGAGACTATTACTCCCTGCAATACTCAGATTGCTGTATCAGACCATGGTTGATCCGAGACTATTACTCCCGGCAATACTCAGATTGCTGTACCAGACCATGATTGATCCGAGACTATTACTCCCTGCAATACTCAGATTGCTGTATCACACCATGATTGATCCGAGACTATTACTCCCTATAATACTCAGATTGCTCTATCAGACCATGATTGATCCGAGACTACTATTCCCTGCAAGACTCATATTGCTGTATCAGACCATGGTTGATCCGAGACTATTACTCCCTGCAATACTCAGATTGCTGTACCGGACCATGATTGATCCGAGACAATGACTCCCTGCAATACTCAGATTGCTGTATCAGACCATGGATGATCCGAGACTATTACTCCCTGCAATACTCAGATTGCTGTATCAGACCATGGTTGATCCGAGACTATTACTCCCGGCAATACTCAGATTGCTGTACCAGACCATGATTGATCAGAGACTATTACTCCCTGCAATACTCAGATTGCTGTATCACACCATGATTGATCCGAGACGATTACGCCCTACAATACTCAGATTGCTGTATCAGACCATGATTGATCCGAGACTACTATTCCCTGCAATACTCATATTGCGGTACCAGACCATGATTGATCCGAGACTATTACGCCCTGCAATACTCAGATTGCTGTATCAGACCATGGTTGATCCGAGACTATTACTCCCTGCAATACTCAGATTGCTGTATCAGACCATGGTTGATCCGAGACTATTACTCCCTGCAATACTCAGATTGCTGTATCAGACCATGATTGATCCGAGACTATTATCCCTGCAATACTCAGATTATTGCTCCCTGCAATACTCAGATTGCTGTATCAGACCATGATGGATCTGAGACTATTACTCCCTGCAATACTCAGATTGCTGTACCAGACCATGATTGATCAGAGACTATAACTCCCTTCAATACTCCGATTGCTGTACCAGACCATAATTGATACGAGACTATTATCCCTGCAATACTCAGATTGCTGTATCAGACCAAGATTGATCCGGGAATATTGTCCCTGCAATACTCAGATTATTACTCCCTGCAATACTCAGATTGCTGTACCAGACCATGATTGATCCGAGACTATTACTCCCTGCAATACTCAGATTGCTGTATCAGACCATGGTTGATCCGAGACTATCACTCCCTGCAATACTCAGATTGCTGTATCAGACCATGGTTGATCCGAGACTATTACTCCCTGCAATACTCAGATTGCTGTACCAGACCATGATGGATCTGAGACTATTATCCTTGCAATACTCAGATTGCTGTACCAGACCATTATTGATCCGAGACTATTACTCCCTGCAATACTCAAATTGCTGTACCAGACCATGATGGATCTGAGAACATTATCCCTGCAATACTCAGATTGCTGTATCAGACCATGATTGATCCGAGACTATTATCCCTGCAATACTCAGATTGCTGTACCAGACCATGATTGATCCGAGACTATTACTCCCTGCAATACTCAGATTGCTGTACCAGACCATGATTGATACGAGACTATTACTCCCTGCAATACTCCGATTGCTGTACCAGACCATGATTAATCCGAGTCTATTATCCCTGCAATACTCAGATTGCTGTACCAGACCATGATTCATCCGAGACTATTGTCCCTGCAATACGCAGATTGCTGTATCAGACCATGATTGATCCGAGACTATTATCCCTGCAATACTCAGATTATTACTCCCTGCAATACTCAGATTGCTGTACCAGACCATGATTGATCCGAGACTATTATCCCTGCAATACTCAGATTGCTGTATCAGACCATGGTTGATCCGAGACTATTACTCCCTGCAGTATTCAGATTGCTGTACCAGACCATGATTGATCCGAGACTATTACTCCCTGCAATACTCAGATTGCTGTACCAGACCATGATTGATTCGAAACTGTTGTCCCTGCAATACTCAGATTGCTGTATCAGACCATTATTGATCCGAGACTATTACTCCCTGCAATACTCAGATTGCTGTACCAGACCATGATGGATCTGAGAACATTATCCCTGCAATACTCAGATTGCTGTATCAGACCATGATTGATCCGAGACTATTATCCCTGCAATACTCAGATTATTACTCCCTGCAATCCTCAGATTGCTGTATCAGACCATGGGTGATCCGAGTCTATTACTCCCTGCAATACTCAGATTGCTGTACCAGACCATGATTGATCCGAGACTATTATCCCTACAATACTCAGATTGCTGTATCAGACCATGATTGATCCGAGAGTATTATCCCTGCAATACTCAGATTATTACTCCCTGCAATACTCACATTGCTGTATCAGACCATGATTGATCCAAGACTATTACTGCCTGCAATACTCAGATTGCTGTACCAGACCATGATTGATCCGAGAATATTACTCCCTGCATACTCAGATTGCTCTATCTTACCATGATTGATCCGAGACTATTACTCCCTGCAATACTCAGATTTCTGTATCAGACCACGGTTTATCCGAGACTATTACTCCCTGCAATACTCAGATTGCTGTATCAGACCATGGGTGATCCGAGTCTATTACTCCCTGCAATACTCAGATTGCTGTACCAGACCATGATTGATCCGAGACTATTATCCCTACAATACTCAGATTGCTGTATCAGACCATGATTGATCCGAGAGTATTATCCCTGCAATACTCAGATTATTACTCCCTGCAATACTCACATTGCTGTATCAGACCATGATTGATCCAAGACTATTACTGCCTGCAATACTCAGATTGCGGTACCAGACATTGATTGATCCGAGACTATTACTCCCTGCATACTCAGATTGCTCTATCTTACCATGATTGATCCGAGACTATTACTCCCTGCAATACTCAGATTGCTGTACCAGACCATGATTGATCCGAGACTATTACTCTCTGCAATACTCAGATTGCTGTATCAGACCATGATTGATCCGAGACTATTATCCCTGCAATACTCAGATTATTACTCCCTGCAATACTCAGATGTCTGTACCAGACCATGATTGATCCGAGGCTATTATCCCTGCAATACTCAGATTTCGGTATCAGACCATGTTTGATCCGAGACTATTATCCCTGCAATACTCAGATTGCTGTATCAGACCATGATTGATCCGAGACTATTACTCCCTGCAATTCTCAGATTGCTGTATCCGACCATGGTTGATCCCAGACTATTACTCCCTGTAATACTCAGACTGCTGTATCAGAGCATGATTGATCCAAGACTATTACTCCCTGCAATACTCAGATTGCTGTATCAGACCATGGTTGATCCAAGACTATTACTCCCTGCAATACTCAGATTGCTGTATCAGACCATGATTGAGCCAAGACTATTACTTCCTGCAATACTCAGATTGCTGTACCAGACCATGATTGGTCCGAGACTATTACTCTCTGCAATGCTAATATTGCTGTACCAGAACATAATTGATCCGAGACTATTACTCCCTGCAATACTCAGATTGCTGTACCAGACCATGATTGATCCAAGACTATTACTCCCTGCAATACTCAGATTGCTGTACCAGACCATGATTGATCCGAGACTATTACTCTCTGCAATACTCAGATTGCTGTATCAGACCATGATTGATCCGAGACTATTATCCCTGCAATACTCAGATTATTACTCCCTGCAAAACTCAGATTGCTGTATCAGACCATGATTGATCCGAGACTATTACTCCCTGCAATACTCAGATTGCTGTATCAGACCATGGTTGATCCGAGACTATTACTCCCTGCAATACTCAGATTGCTGTACCAGACCATGATTGATCCGAGACTATTACTCCCTGCAATACTCAGATTGCTGTATCAGACCATTGGTGATCCGAGACTATTACTCCCTGCAATACTCAGATTGCTGTATCAGACCATGGTTGATCCGAGACTATTACTCCCTGCAATGCTCAGATTGCTGTACCAGACCATGATTGATCCGAGACTATTATCCCTACAATACTCAGATTGCTGTATCAGACCATGATTGATCCGAGAGTATTATCCCTGCAATACTCAGATTATTACTCCCTGCAATACTCACATTGCTGTATCAGACCATGATTGATCCAAGACTATTACTGCCTGCAATACTCAGATTGCTGTACCAGACATTGATTGATCCGAGACTATTACTCCCTGCATACTCAGATTGCTCTATCTTACCATGATTGATCCGAGACTATTACTCCCTGCAATACTCAGATTGCTGTACCAGACCATGATTGATCCGAGACTATTACTCTCTGCAATACTCAGATTGCTGTATCAGACCATGATTGATCCGAGACTATTATCCTTGCAATACTCAGATTATTACTCCCTGCAATACTCAGATGTCTGTACCAGACCATGATTGATCCGAGGCTATTATCCCTGCAATACTCAGATTTCGGTATCAGACCATGTTTGATCCGAGACTATTATCCCTGCAATACTCAGATTATTACTCCCTGCAATACTCAGATTGCTGTATCAGACCATGATTGATCCGAGACTATTACTCCCTGCAATTCTCAGATTGCTGTATCCGACCATGGTTGATCCCAGACTATTACTCCCTGTAATACTCAGATTACTGTATCAGAGCATGATAGATCCAAGACTATTACTCCCTGCAATACTCAGATTGCTGTATCAGACCATGGTTGATCCAAGACTATTACTCCCTGCAATACTCAGATTGCTGTATCAGACCATGATTGAGCCAGGACTATTACTTCCTGCAATACTCAGATTGCTGTACCAGACCATGATTGGTCCGAGACTATTACTCTCTGCAATGCTAATATTGCTGTACCAGAACATAATTGATCCGAGACTATTACTCCCTGCAATACTCAGATTGCTGTACCAGACCATGATTGATCCAAGACTATTACTCCCTGCAATACTCAGATTGCTGTACCAGACCATGATTGATCCGAGACTATTACTCTCTGCAATACTCAGATTGCTGTATCAGACCATGATTGATCCGAGACTATTATCCCTGCAATACTCAGATTATTACTCCCTGCAAAACTCAGATTGCTGTATCAGACCATGATTGATCCGAGACTATTACTCCCTGCAATACTCAGATTGCTGTATCAGACCATGGTTGATCCGAGACTATTACTCCCTGCAATACTCAGATTGCTGTACCAGACCATGATTGATCCGAGACTATTACTCCCTGCAATACACAGATTGCTGTATCAGACCATGATTGATCCGAGACTATTACTCCCTGCAATACTCAGATTGCTGTATCAGACCATTGGTGATCCGAGACTATTACTCCCTGCAATACTCAGATTGCTGTATCAGACCATGGTTGATCCGAGACTATTACTCCCTGCAATGCTCAGATTGCTGTATCAGACCATGGTTGATCCGAGACTATTATTCCCTGCAATACTCAGATTGCTGTATCAGACCATGGTTGATCCGAGACTATTACTCCCTGCAATACTCGGATTGCGTTACCAGACATGTTTGATCCGAGACTATTATCCCTGCAATACTCAGATTATTACTCCCTGCAATACTCAGATTGCTGTATCAGACCATGATTGATCCGAGACTGTTACTCCCTGCAATACTCAGATTGCTGTACCAGACCATGATTGATCCGAGACTATTATCCCTACAATACTCAGATTGCTGTATCAGACCATGATTGATCCGAGAGTATTATCCCTGCAATACTCAGATTATTACTCCCTGCAATACTCACATTGCTGTATCAGACCATGATTGATCCAAGACTATTACTGCCTGCAATACTCAGATTGCTGTACCAGACCATGATTGATCCGAGACTATTACTCCCTGCATACTCAGATTGCTCTATCTTACCATGATTGATCCGAGACTATTACTCCCTGCAATACTCAGATTGCTGTACCGGAGCATGATTGATCCGAAACTATTGTCCCTGCAATACTCAGATTGCTGTATCAGACCATAATTGATCCGAGACTATTATCCCTGCAATACTCAGATTATTACTCCCTGCAATACTCAGATTGCTGTACCAGACCATGATTGATCCGAGACTATTACTCCCAGCAATACTCAGATTGCTGTATCAGTCCATGATTATTCCGAGACTATTACTCCCTGCAATACTCAGATTGCTGTATCAGACCATTATTGATCCGAGACTATTACTCCCTGCAATACTCAGATTGCTGTACCAGACCATGATGGATCTGAGACTATTATCCCTGCAATACTCAGATTGCTGTATCAGACCATGATTGATCCGAGACTATTACTCCCTGCAATACTCAGATTGCTCTACCAGACCATCATTGATCAGAGACTATTACTCCCTGCAATACTCCAATTACTGTACCAGACCATGATTAATCCGAGACTATTATCCCTGCAATGCTCAGATTGCTGTACCAGACCATGGTTGATCTGAGACTATTACTCCCTGCAATACTCAGATTGCTGTATCAGACCATGATTGATCCAAGACTATTCCTCCCTGCAATACTCAGATTGCTGTATCAGACCATGGTTGATCCAAGACTATTACTCCCTGCAATACTCAGATTTCTGTATCAGACCACGGTTTATCCGAGACTATTACTCCCTGCAATACTCAGATTGCTGTATCAGACCATGGTTGATCCAAGACAATTACTCCCTGCAATACTCAGATTTCTGTATCAGACCACGGTTTATCCGAGACTATTACTCCCTGCAATACTCAGATTGCTGTATCAGACCATAATTGATCCGAGACTATTATCCCTGCAATACTCAGATTATTACTCCCTGCAATACTCAGATTGCTGTACCAGACCATGATTGATCCGAGACTATTACTCCCAGCAATACTCAGATTGCTGTATCAGTCCATGATTATTCCTAGACTATTACTCCCTGCAATATTCAGATTGCTGTATCAGACCATTATTGATCCGAGACTATTACTCCCTGCAATACTCAGATTGCTGTACCAGACCATGATGGATCTGAGACTATTATCCCTGCAATCCTCAGATTGCTGTATCAGACAATGATTGATCCGAGACTATTATTCCTGCAATACTCAGATTATTACTCCCTGCAATACTCAAATTGCTGTATCAGACCATGATTGATCCGAGACTATTACTCCCTGCAATACTCAGATTGCTGTACCAGACCATGATTGATCAGAGACTATTACTCCCTGCAATACTCCAATTACTGTACCAGACCATGATTATTCCGAGACTATTATCCCTGCAATGCTCAGATTGCTGTACCAGACCATGATTGATTCGAGACTATTATCCCTGCAATACTCAGATTGCTGTATCAGACCACGATGGATCCGGGACTATTCTCCCTGCAATACTCAGATTCTTACTCCCTGCAATACTCAGATGGCTGTACCAGACCATGATTGATCCGAGGCTATTATGCCTGCAATACTCAGATTTCGGTATCAGACCATGTTTGATCCGAGACTATTATCCCTGCAATACTCAGAGTATTACTCCCTGCAATACTCAGATTGCTGTATCAGACCATGGTTGATCCGAGACTATTATTCCCTGCAATACTCAGATTGCTGTACCAGACCATGTTTGATCCGAGACTATTATCCCTGCAATACTCAGATTATTACTCCCTGCAATACTCAGATTGCTGTACCAGACCATGATTGATCCGAGACTATTACTCCCTGCAATATTCAGATTGCTGTACCAGACCATGATTGATCTGAGACTATTATCCCTGCAATACTCAGATTGCTGTATCAGACCATGATTGATCCGAGACTATTACTCCCTGCAATACTCAGATTGCTGTACCAGACCATGATTGATCAGAGACTATTACTCCCTGCAATACTCCAATTACTGTACCAGACCATGATTAATCCGAGACTATTATCCCTGCAATGCTCAGATTGCTGTGCCAGACCATGGTTGATCTGAGACTATTACTCCCTGCAATACTCAGATTGCTGTATCAGACCATGATTGATCCAAGACTATTACTCCCTGCAATACTCAGATTGCTGTATCAGACCATGGTTGATCCAAGACTATTACTCCCTGCAATACTCAGATTTCTGTATCAGACCACGGTTTATCCGAGACTATTACTCCCTGCAATACTCAGATTGCTGTATCAGACCATGGGTGATCCGAGTATATTACTCCCTGCAATACTCAGATTGCTGTACCAGACCATGATTGATCCGAGACTATTATCCCTACAATACCTAGATTGCTGTATCAGACCATGATTGATCCGAGAGTATTATCCCTGCAATACTCAGATTATTACTCCCTGCAATACTCACATTGCTGTATCAGGCCATGATTGATCCAAGACTATTACTGCCTGCAATACTCAGATTGCTGTACCAGACCATGATTGATCCGAGACTATTACTCCCTGCATACTCAGATTGCTCTATCTTACCATGATTGATCCGAGACTATTACTCCCTGCAATACTCAGATTGCTGTATCAGACCATGATTGATCCGAGACTATTATCCCTGCAATGCTCAGATTGCTGTACCAGACCATGGTTGATCTGAGACTATTACTCCCTGCAATACTCAGATTGCTGTATCAGACCATGATTGATCCAAGACTATTACTCCCTGCAATACTCAGATTGCTGTATCAGACCATGGTTGATCCAAGACTATTACTCCCTGCAATACTCAGATTTCTGTATCAGACCACGGTTTATCCGAGACTATTACTCCCTGCAATACTCAGATTGCTGTATCAGACCATGGGTGATCCGAGTCTATTACTCCCTGCAATACTCAGATTGCTGTACCAGACCATGATTGATCCGAGACTATTATCCCTACAATACTCAGATTGCTGTATCAGACCATGATTGATCCGAGAGTATTATCCCTGCAATACTCAGATTTTTACTCCCTGCAATACTCACATTGCTGTATCAGACCATGATTGATCCAAGACTATTACTGCCTGCAATACTCAGATTGCTGTACCAGACCATGATTGATCCGAGACTATTACTCCCTGCATACTCAGATTGCTCTATCTTACCATGATTGATCCGAGACTATTACTCCCTGCAATACTCAGATTTCTGTATCAGACCACGGTTTATCCGAGACTATTACTCCCTGCAATACTCAGATTGCTGTATCAGACCATAATTGATCCGAGACTATTATCCCTGCAATACTCAGATTATTACTCCCTTCAATACTCAGATTGCTGTACCAGACCATGATTGATCCTAGACTATTACTCCCAGCAATACTCAGATTGCTGTATCAGTCCATGATTATTCCGAGACTATTACTCCCTGCAATACTCAGATTGCTGTCTCAGACCATTATTGATCCGAGACTATTACTCCCTGCAATACTCAGATTGCTGTACCAGACCATGATGGATCTGAGACTATTATCCCTGCAATACTCAGATTGCTGTATCAGACCATGATTGATCCGAGACTATTATCCCTGCAATACTCAGATTATTACTCCCTGCAATACTCAAATTGCTGTATCAGACCATGATTGATCCGAGACTATTACTCCCTGCAATACTCAGATTGCTGTACCAGACCATGATTGATCAGAGACTATTACTCCCTGCAATACTCCAATTACTGTACCAGACCATGATTATTCCGAGACTATTATCCCTGCAATGCTCAGATTGCTGTACCAGACCATGATTGATTCGAGACTATTATCCCTGCAATACTCAGATTGCTGTATCAGACCACGATGGATCCGGGACTATTCTCCCTGCAATACTCAGATTCTTACTCCCTGCAATACTCAGATGGCTGTACCAGACCATGATTGATCCGAGGCTATTATGCCTGCAATACTCAGATTTCGGTATCAGACCATGTTTGATCCGAGACTATTATCCCTGCAATACTCAGAGTATTACTCCCTGCAATACTCAGATTGCTGTATCAGACCATGGTTGATCCGAGACTATTATTCCCTGCAATACTCAGATTGCTGTACCAGACCATGTTTGATCCGAGACTATTATCCCTGCAATACTCAGATTATTACTCCCTGCAATACTCAGATTGCTGTACCAGACCATGATTGATCCGAGACTATTACTCCCTGCAATATTCAGATTGCTGTACCAGACCATGATTGATCTGAGACTATTATCCCTGCAATACTCAGATTGCTGTATCAGACCATGATTGATCCGAGACTATTACTCCCTGCAATACTCAGATTGCTGTACCAGACCATGATTGATCAGAGACTATTACTCCCTGCAATACTCCAATTACTGTACCAGACCATGATTAATCCGAGACTATTATCCCTGCAATGCTCAGATTGCTGTACCAGACCATGGATGATCTGAGACTATTACTCCCTGCAATACTCAGATTGCTGTATCAGACCATGATTGATCCAAGACTATTACTCCCTGCAATACTCAGATTGCTGTATCAGACCATGGTTGATCCAAGACTATTACTCCCTGCAATACTCAGATTTCTGTATCAGACCACGGTTTATCCGAGACTATTACTCCCTGCAATACTCAGATTGCTGTATCAGACCATGGGTGATCCGAGTCTATTACTCCCTGCAATACTCAGATTGCTGTACCAGACCATGATTGATCCGAGACTATTATCCCTACAATACTCAGATTGCTGTATCAGACCATGATTGATCCGAGAGTATTATCCCTGCAATACTCAGATTATTACTCCCTGCAATACTCACATTGCTGTATCAGGCCATGATTGATCCAAGACTATTACTGCCTGCAATACTCAGATTGCTGTACCAGACCATGATTGATCCGAGACTATTACTCCCTGCATACTCAGATTGCTCTATATTACCATGATTGATCCGAGACTATTACTCCCTGCAATACTCAGATTGCTGTATCAGACCATAATTGATCCGAGACTATTATCCCTGCAATACTCAGATTATTACTCCCTGCAATACTCAGATTGCTGTACCAGACCATGATTGATCCGAGACTATTACTCCCAGCAATACTCAGATTGCTGTATCAGTCCATGATTATTCCGAGACTATTACTCCCTGCAATACTCAGATTGCTGTATCAGACCATTATTGATCCGAGACTATTACTCCCTGCAATACTCAGATTGCTGTACCAGACCATGATGGACCTGAGACTATTATCCCTGCAATACTCAGATTGCTGTATCAGACCATGATTGATCCGAGACTATTATCCCTGCAATACTCAGATTATTACTCCCTGCAATACTCAAATTGCTGTATCAGACCATGATTGATCCGAGACTATTACTCCCTGCAATACTCAGATTGCTGTACCAGACCATGATTGATCAGAGACTATTACTCCCTGCAATACTCCAATTACTGTACCAGACCATGATTATTCCGAGACTATTATCCCTGCAATACTCAGATTGCTGTACCAGACCATGATTGATCAGAGACTATTACTCCCTGCAATACTCCAATTACTGTACCAGACCATGATTATTCCGAGACTGTTATCCCTGCAATGCTCAGATTGCTGTACCAGACCATGATTGATTCGAGACTATTATCCCTGCAATACTCAGATTGCTGTATCAGACCATGTTTGATCCGAGACTATTATCCCTGCAATACTCAGAGTATTACTCCCTGCAATACTCAGATTGCTGTATCAGACCATGGTTGATCCGAGACTATTATTCCCTGCAATACTCAGATTGCTGTACCAGACCATGTTTGATCCGAGACTATTATCCCTGCAATACTCAGATTATTACTCCCTGCAATACTCAGATTGCTGTACCAGACCATGATTGATCCGAGACTATTACTCCCTGCAATACTCAGATTGCTGTATCAGACCATGATTGATCCGAGACTATTACTCCCTGCAATACTCAGATTGCTGTACCAGACCATGATGGATCCGAGACTATTATCCCTGCAATACTCAGATTATTACGCCCTGCAATACTCAGATTGCTGTATCAGACCATGATTGATCCGAGACTATTACTGTCTGCAATACTCAGATTGCTGTACCAGACCATGATTGATCAGAGACTATTACTCCCTGCAATACTCCGATTGCTGTACCAGACCATGATTAATCCGAGACTATTATCCCTGCAATGCTCAGATTGCTGTACCAGACCATGATTGATCCGAGACTATTATCCCTGCAATACTCAGATTGCTGTATCAGACCACGATGGATCCGGGACTATTCTCCCTGCAATACTCAGATTATTACTCCCTGCAATACTCAGATGGCTGTACCAGACCGTGATTGATCCGAGGCTATTATGCCTGCAATACTCAGATTTCGGTATCAGACCATGTTTGATCCGAGACTATTATCCCTGCAATACTCAGAGTATTACTCCCTGCAATACTCAGATTGCTGTATCAGACCATGATTGATCCGAGACTATTACTCCCTGCAATACTCAGATTACTGTATCAGACCATGGTTGATCTGAGACTATTACTCCCTGCAATACTCAGATTGCTGTATCAGACCATGATTGATCCAAGACTATTACTCCCTGCAATACTCAGATTGCTGTATCAGACCATGGTTGATCCAAGACTATTACTCCCTGCAATACTCAGATTTCTGTATCAGACCACTGTTTATCCGAGACTATTACTCCCTGCAATACTCAGATTGCTGTATCAGACCATGGGTGATCCGAGTCTATTACTCCCTGCAATACTCAGATTGCTGTACCAGACCATGATTGATCCGAGACTATTATCCCTACAATACTCAGATTGCTGTATCAGACCATGATTGATCCGAGAGTATTATCCCTGCAATACTCAGATTATTACTCCCTGCAATACTCGCATTGCTGTATCAGACCATGATTGATCCAAGACTATTACTGCCTGCAATACTCAGATTGCTGTACCAGACCATGATTGATCCGAGACTATTACTCCCTGCATACTCAGATTGCTCTATCTTACCATGATTGATCCGAGACTCTTACTCCCTGCAATACTCAGATTGCTGTACCGGAGCATGATTGATCCGAAACTATTGTCCCTGCAATACTCAGATTGCTGTATCAGAACATAATTGATCCGAGACTATTATCCCTGCAATACTCAGATTATTACTCCCTGCAATACTCAGATTGCTGTACCAGACCATGATTGATCCGAGACTATTACTCCCAGCAATACTCAGATTGCTGTATCAGTCCATGATTATTCCGAGACTATTACTCCCTGCAATACTCAGATTGCTGTATCAGACCATTATTGATCCGAGACTATTACTCCCTGCAATACTCAGATTGCTGTACCAGACCATGATGGATCTGAGACTATTATCCCTGCAATACTCAGATTGCTGTATCAGACCATGATTGATCCGAGACTATTATCCCTGCATTATTCAGATTATGACTCCCTGCAATACTCAGATTGCTGTATCAGACCATGATTGATCCGAGACTATTACTCCCTGCAATACTCAGATTGCTGTACCAGACCATGATTGATCAGAGACTATTACTCCCTGCAATACTCCAATTACTGTACCAGACCATAATTAATCCGAGACTATTATCCCTGCAATGCTCAGATTGCTGTACCAGACCATGGTTGATCTGAGACTATTACTCCCTGCAATACTCAGATTGCTGTATCAGACCATGATTGATCCAAGACTATTACTCCCTGCAATACTCAGATTGCTGTATCAGACCATGGTTGATCCAAGACTATTACTCCCTGCAATACTCAGATTGCTGTATCAGACCATGGGTGATCCGAGTCTATTACTCCCTGCAATACTCAGATTGCTGTACCAGACCATGATTGATCCGAGACTATTATCCCTACAATACTCAGATTGCTGTATCAGACCATGATTGATCCGAGAGTATTATCCCTGCAATACTCAGATTATTACTCCCTGCAATACTCACATTGCTGTATCAGACCATGATTGATCCAAGACTATTACTGCCTGCAATACTCAGATTGCTGTACCAGACCATGATTGATCCGAGACTATTACTCCCTGCATACTCAGATTGCTCTATCTTACCATGATTGATCCGAGACTATTACTCCCTGCAATCCTCAGATTGCTGTACCAGAGCATGATTGATCCGAAACTATTGTCCCTGCAATACTCAGATTGCTGTATCAGACCATAATTGATCCGAGACTATTATCCCTGCAATACTCAGATTATTACTCCCTGCAATACTCAGATTGCTGTACCAGAGCATGATTGATCCGAAACTATTGTCCCTGCAATACTCAGATTGCTGTATCAGACCATAATTGATCCGAGACTATTATCCCTGCAATACTCAGATTATTACTCCCTGCAATACTCAGATTGCTGTACCAGACCATGATTGATCCGAGACTATTACTCCCAGCAATACTCAGATGGCTGTATCAGTCCATGATAATTCCGAGACTATTACTCCCTGCAATACTCAGATTGCTGTATCAGACCATTATTGATCCGAGACTATTACTCCCTGCAATACTCAGATTGCTGTACCAGACCATGATGGATCTGAGACTATTATCCCTGCAATACTCAGATTGCTGTATCAGACCATGATTGATCCGAGACTATTATCCCTGCAATACTCAGATTATTACTCCCTGCAATACTCAAATTGCTGTATCAGACCATGATTGATCCGAGACTATTACTCCCTGCAATACTCAGATTGCTGTACCAGACCATGATTGATCAGAGACTATTACTCCCTGCAATACTCCAATTACTGTACCAGACCATGATTATTCCGAGACTATTATCCCTACAATGCTCAGATTGCTGTACCAGACCATGATTGATTCGAGACTATTATCCCTGCAATACTCAGATTGCTGTACCAGACCATGATGGATCTGAGACTATTATCCCTGCAATACTCAGATTGCTGTATCAGACCATGATTGATCCGAGACTATTATCCCTGCATTATTCAGATTATGACTCCCTGCAATACTCAGATTGCTGTATCAGACCATGATTGATCCGAGACTATTACTCCCTGCAATACTCAGATTGCTGTACCAGACCATGATTGATCAGAGACTATTACTCCCTGCAATACTCCAATTACTGTACCAGACCATAATTAATCCGAGACTATTATCCCTGCAATGCTCAGATTGCTGTACCAGACCATGGTTGATCTGAGACTATTACTCCCTGCAATACTCAGATTGCTGTATCAGACCATGATTGATCCAAGACTATTACTCCCTGCAATACTCAGATTGCTGTATCAGACCATGGTTGATCCAAGACTATTACTCCCTGCAATACTCAGATTGCTGTATCAGACCATGGGTGATCCGAGTCTATTACTCCCTGCAATACTCAGATTGCTGTACCAGACCATGATTGATCCGAGACTATTATCCCTACAATACTCAGATTGCTGTATCAGACCATGATTGATCCGAGAGTATTATCCCTGCAATACTCAGATTATTACTCCCTGCAATACTCACATTGCTGTATCAGACCATGATTGATCCAAGACTATTACTGCCTGCAATACTCAGATTGCTGTACCAGACCATGATTGATCCGAGACTATTACTCCCTGCATACTCAGATTGCTCTATCTTACCATGATTGATCCGAGACTATTACTCCCTGCAATCCTCAGATTGCTGTACCAGAGCATGATTGATCCGAAACTATTGTCCCTGCAATACTCAGATTGCTGTATCAGACCATAATTGATCCGAGACTATTATCCCTGCAATACTCAGATTATTACTCCCTGCAATACTCAGATTGCTGTACCAGAGCATGATTGATCCGAAACTATTGTCCCTGCAATACTCAGATTGCTGTATCAGACCATAATTGATCCGAGACTATTATCCCTGCAATACTCAGATTATTACTCCCTGCAATACTCAGATTGCTGTACCAGACCATGATTGATCCGAGACTATTACTCCCAGCAATACTCAGATGGCTGTATCAGTCCATGATAATTCCGAGACTATTACTCCCTGCAATACTCAGATTGCTGTATCAGACCATTATTGATCCGAGACTATTACTCCCTGCAATACTCAGATTGCTGTACCAGACCATGATGGATCTGAGACTATTATCCCTGCAATACTCAGATTGCTGTATCAGACCATGATTGATCCGAGACTATTATCCCTGCAATACTCAGATTATTACTCCCTGCAATACTCAAATTGCTGTATCAGACCATGATTGATCCGAGACTATTACTCCCTGCAATACTCAGATTGCTGTACCAGACCATGATTGATCAGAGACTATTACTCCCTGCAATACTCCAATTACTGTACCAGACCATGATTATTCCGAGACTATTATCCCTACAATGCTCAGATTGCTGTACCAGACCATGATTGATTCGAGACTATTATCCCTGCAATACTCAGATTGCTGTATCAGACCACGATGGATCCGGGACTATTCTCCCTGCAATACTCAGATTCTTACTCCCTGCAATACTCAGATGGCTGTACCAGACCATGATTGATCCGAGGCTATTATGCCTGCAATACTCAGATTTCGGTATCAGACCATGTTTGATCCGAGACTATTATCCCTGCAATACTCAGACTATTACTCCCTGCAATACTCAGATTGCTGTATCAGACCATGATTGATCCGAGACTATTACTCCCTGCAATACTCAGATTACTGTATCAGACCATGGTTGATCTGAGACTATTACTCCCTGCAATACTCAGATTGCTGAATCAGACCATGATTGATCCAAGACTATTACTCCCTGCAATACTCAGATTGATGTATCAGACCATGGTTGATCCAAGACAATTACTCCCTGCAATACTCAGATTTCTGTATCAGACCACGGTTTATTTGAGACTATTACTCCCTGCAATACTCAGATTCCTGTATCAGACCATGGGTGATCCGAGACTATTACTCCCTGCAATACTCAGATTGCTGTACCAGACCATGATTGATCCGAGACTATTATCCCTACAATACTCAGATTGCTGTATCATGCCATGATTGATCCGAGAGTATTATCCCTGCAATACTCAGATTATTACTCCCTGCAATACTCACATTGCTGTATCAGACCACGATTGATCCAAGACTATTACTGCCTGCAATACTCAGATTGCTGTACCAGACCATGATTGATCCGACACTATTACGCCCTGCAATACTCAGATTGCTGTATCAGACCATGATTGATCCGAGACTATTACTCACTGCAATACTCATATTGCTGTACCAGACCATGATTGATCCGAGACTATTACGCCCTGCATAACTCAGATTGCTGTACCAGACCAGGATTGATCCGAGACTATTCTCCCTGCAATACGCAGATTGCTGTATCTGACCATGATTGATCCGAGACTATTATCCCTGCAATACTCAGATTATTACTCCCTGCAATACTCAGATTGCTGTACCAGACCATGATTGATCCGAGACTATTATCCCTGCAATACTCAGATTGCTGTATCAGACCATGGTTGATCCGAGACTATTACTCCCTGCAATATTCAGATTGCTGTACCAGACCATGATTGATCTGAGACTATTATTCCCTGCAATACTCAGATTGCTGTATAAGACCATGATTGATCCGAGAATATTACTCCCTGCATACTCAGATTGCTGTACCATACCATGATTGCTCCGAGACTATTAGTCCATGCAATACTCAGATTGCTGTACCAGACCATGATTGATCCGAAACTATTGTCCCTGCAGGTCTCAGATTGCTGTATCAGACCATAATTGATCCGAGACTATTACTCCCTGCAATACTCAGATTGCTGTACCAGACCATGATGGATCTGAGACTATTATCCCTGCAATACTCAGATTGCTGTACCAGACCATTATTGATCCGAGACTATTACTCCCTGCAATACTCAGTTGCTGTACCAGACCATGATGGATCTGAGAACATTATCCCTGCAATACTCAGATTGCTGTATCAGACCATGATTGATCCGAGACTATTATCCCTGCAATACTCACATTATTACTCCCTACAATCCTCAGATTGCTGTATCAGACCATGATTAATCCGAGACTATTACTCCCTGCAATACTCAGATTGCTGTACCAGACCATGATTGATACGAGACTATTACTCCCTGCAATACTCCGATTGCTGTACCAGACCATGATTAATCCGAGTCTATTATACCTGCAATACTCAGATTGCTGTACCAGACCATGATTCATCCGAGAGTATTGTCCCTGCAATACGCAGATTGCTGTATCAGACCATGATTGATCCGAGACTATTATCCCTGCAATACTCAGATTATTACTCCCTGCAATACTCAGATTGCTGTACCAGACCATGATTGATCCGAGACTATTATCCCTGCAATACTCAGATTGCTGTATCAGACCATGGTTGATCCGAGACTATTACTCCCTGCAATATTCAGATTGCTGTACCAGACCATGATTGATCTGAGACTATTACTCCCTGCAATACTCAGATTGCTGTATCAGACCATGATTGATCCGAGACTATTACTCCCTGCATACTCAGATTGCTGTACCAGACCATGATTGATCCGAAACTATTGTCCCTGCAATACTCAGATTGCTGTATCAGACCATAATTGATCCGAGACTATTACTCCCTGCAATACTCAGATTGCTGTACCAGACCATGATGGATCTGAGACTATTATCCCTGCAATACTCAGATTGCTGTACCAGACCATTATTGATCCGAGACTATTACTCCCTGCAATACTCAGATTGCTGTACCAGACCATGATGGATCAGAGAACATTATCCCTGCAATACTCAGATTGCTGTATCAGACCATGATTGATCCGAGACTATTATCCCTGCAATACTCAGATTATTACTCCCTGCAAGCCTCAGATTGCTGTATCAGACCATGATTGATCCGAGACTATTACTCCCTGCAATACTCAGATTGCTGTACCAGACTATGATTGATCCGAGACTATTACTCCCTGCAATACTCCGATTGCTGTACCAGACCATGATTAATCCGAGTCTATTATCCCTGCAATACTCAGATTGCTGTACCAGACCATGATTGATCCGAGACTATTACTCCCTGCAATACTCAGATTGCTGTATCAGACCATGATTGATCCAAGACTATTACTCCCTCCAATACTCAGATTGCTGTACCAGACCATGATTGATCCGAGACTATTACTCCCTACAATACTAAGTTTGCTGTATCAGACCATGATTGATCCAAGACTATTACTCCCTGCAATACTCAAATTGCTGTACCAGACCATGGTTGATCCGATACTATTACTCCCTGCAATATTCAGATTGCTGTACCAGACCATGATTGATCCGAGACTATTATCCCTGCAATACTCAGATTGCTGTACCAGACCATGATTGATCCGAGACTATTATCCCTGCAATACTCAGATTATTACTCCCTGCAATACTCAGATTGCTGTATCAGACCATGATTGATCCGAGACTATTACTCCCTGCAATACTCAAATTGCTGTATCAGACCATGATTCATCCGAGACTATTACTCCCTGCAATACTCAGATTGCTGTATCAGACCATGGTTGATCCGAGACTATCACTCCCTGCAATACTCAGATTGCTGTATCAGACCATGGTTGATCCGAGACTATTACTCCCTGCAATACTCAGATTGCTGTACCAGACCATGATTGATACGAGACTATTACTCCCTGCAATACTCCGATTGCTGTACCAGACCATGATTAATCCGAGTCTATTATCCCTGCAATACTCAGATTGCTGTACCAGACCATGATTCATCCGAGACTATTGTCCCTGCAATACGCAGATTGCTGTATCAGACCATGATTGATCCGAGACTATTATCCCTGCAATACTCAGATTATTACTCCCTGCAATACTCAGATTGCTATACCAGACCATGATTGATCCGAGACTATTATCCCTGCAATACTCAGATTGCTGTATCAGACCATGGTTGATCCGAGACTATTACTCCCTGCAGTATTCAGATTGCTGTACCAGACCATGATTGATCCGAGACTATTACTCCCTGCAATACTCAGATTGCTGTACCAGACCATGATTGATCCGAGACTATTACGCCCTGCATAACTCAGATTGCTGTACCAGACCAGGATTGATCCGAGACTATTCTCCCTGCAATACGCAGATTGCTGTATCTGACCATGATTGATCCGAGACTATTATCCCTGCAATACTCAGATTATTACTCCCTGCAATACTCAAATTGCTGTATCAGACCATGATTGATCCGAGACTATTACTCCCTGCAATACTCAGATTGCTGTACCAGACCATGATTGATCAGAGACTATTACTCCCTGCAATACTCCAATTACTGTACCAGACCATGATTATTCCGAGACTATTATCCCTACAATGCTCAGATTGCTGTACCAGACCATGATTGATTCGAGACTATTATCCCTGCAATACTCAGATTGCTGTATCAGACCACGATGGATCCGGGACTATTCTCCCTGCAATACTCAGATTCTTACTCCCTGCAATACTCAGATGGCTGTACCAGACCATGATTGATCCGAGGCTATTATGCCTGCAATACTCAGATTTCGGTATCAGACCATGTTTGATCCGAGACTATTATCCCTGCAATACTCAGACTATTACTCCCTGCAATACTCAGATTGCTGTATCAGACCATGATTGATCCGAGACTATTACTCCCTGCAATACTCAGATTACTGTATCAGACCATGGTTGATCTGAGACTATTACTCCCTGCAATACTCAGATTGCTGAATCAGACCATGATTGATCCAAGACTATTACTCCCTGCAATACTCAGATTGATGTATCAGACCATGGTTGATCCAAGACAATTACTCCCTGCAATACTCAGATTTCTGTATCAGACCACGGTTTATTTGAGACTATTACTCCCTGCAATACTCAGATTCCTGTATCAGACCATGGGTGATCCGAGACTATTACTCCCTGCAATACTCAGATTGCTGTACCAGACCATGATTGATCCGAGACTATTATCCCTACAATACTCAGATTGCTGTATCATGCCATGATTGATCCGAGAGTATTATCCCTGCAATACTCAGATTATTACTCCCTGCAATACTCACATTGCTGTATCAGACCACGATTGATCCAAGACTATTACTGCCTGCAATACTCAGATTGCTGTACCAGACCATGATTGATCCGACACTATTACGCCCTGCAATACTCAGATTGCTGTATCAGACCATGATTGATCCGAGACTATTACTCACTGCAATACTCATATTGCTGTACCAGACCATGATTGATCCGAGACTATTACGCCCTGCATAACTCAGATTGCTGTACCAGACCAGGATTGATCCGAGACTATTCTCCCTGCAATACGCAGATTGCTGTATCTGACCATGATTGATCCGAGACTATTATCCCTGCAATACTCAGATTATTACTCCCTGCAATACTCAGATTGCTGTACCAGACCATGATTGATCCGAGACTATTATCCCTGCAATACTCAGATTGCTGTATCAGACCATGGTTGATCCGAGACTATTACTCCCTGCAATATTCAGATTGCTGTACCAGACCATGATTGATCTGAGACTATTATTCCCTGCAATACTCAGATTGCTGTATAAGACCATGATTGATCCGAGAATATTACTCCCTGCATACTCAGATTGCTGTACCATACCATGATTGCTCCGAGACTATTAGTCCATGCAATACTCAGATTGCTGTACCAGACCATGATTGATCCGAAACTATTGTCCCTGCAGGTCTCAGATTGCTGTATCAGACCATAATTGATCCGAGACTATTACTCCCTGCAATACTCAGATTGCTGTACCAGACCATGATGGATCTGAGACTATTATCCCTGCAATACTCAGATTGCTGTACCAGACCATTATTGATCCGAGACTATTACTCCCTGCAATACTCAGTTGCTGTACCAGACCATGATGGATCTGAGAACATTATCCCTGCAATACTCAGATTGCTGTATCAGACCATGATTGATCCGAGACTATTATCCCTGCAATACTCACATTATTACTCCCTACAATCCTCAGATTGCTGTATCAGACCATGATTAATCCGAGACTATTACTCCCTGCAATACTCAGATTGCTGTACCAGACCATGATTGATACGAGACTATTACTCCCTGCAATACTCCGATTGCTGTACCAGACCATGATTAATCCGAGTCTATTATACCTGCAATACTCAGATTGCTGTACCAGACCATGATTCATCCGAGAGTATTGTCCCTGCAATACGCAGATTGCTGTATCAGACCATGATTGATCCGAGACTATTATCCCTGCAATACTCAGATTATTACTAACTGCAATACTCAGATTGCTGTACCAGACCATGATTGATCCGAGACTATTATCCCTGCAATACTCAGATTGCTGTATCAGACCATGGTTGATCCGAGACTATTACTCCCTGCAATATTCAGATTGCTGTACCAGACCATGATTGATCTGAGACTATTACTCCCTGCAATACTCAGATTGCTGTATCAGACCATGATTGATCCGAGACTATTACTCCCTGCATACTCAGATTGCTGTACCAGACCATGATTGATCCGAAACTATTGTCCCTGCAATACTCAGATTGCTGTATCAGACCATAATTGATCCGAGACTATTACTCCCTGCAATACTCAGATTGCTGTACCAGACCATGATGGATCTGAGACTATTATCCCTGCAATACTCAGATTGCTGTACCAGACCATTATTGATCCGAGACTATTACTCCCTGCAATACTCAGATTGCTGTACCAGACCATGATGGATCAGAGAACATTATCCCTGCAATACTCAGATTGCTGTATCAGACCATGATTGATCCGAGACTATTATCCCTGCAATACTCAGATTATTACTCCCTGCAAGCCTCAGATTGCTGTATCAGACCATGATTGATCCGAGACTATTACTCCCTGCAATACTCAGATTGCTGTACCAGACTATGATTGATCCGAGACTATTACTCCCTGCAATACTCCGATTGCTGTACCAGACCATGATTAATCCGAGTCTATTATCCCTGCAATACTCAGATTGCTGTACCAGACCATGATTGATCCGAGACTATTACTCCCTGCAATACTCAGATTGCTGTATCAGACCATGATTGATCCAAGACTATTACTCCCTCCAATACTCAGATTGCTGTACCAGACCATGATTGATCCGAGACTATTACTCCCTACAATACTAAGTTTGCTGTATCAGACCATGATTGATCCAAGACTATTACTCCCTGCAATACTCAAATTGCTGTACCAGACCATGGTTGATCCGATACTATTACTCCCTGCAATATTCAGATTGCTGTACCAGACCATGATTGATCCGAGACTATTATCCCTGCAATACTCAGATTGCTGTACCAGACCATGATTGATCCGAGACTATTATCCCTGCAATACTCAGATTATTACTCCCTGCAATACTCAGATTGCTGTATCAGACCATGATTGATCCGAGACTATTACTCCCTGCAATACTCAAATTGCTGTATCAGACCATGATTCATCCGAGACTATTACTCCCTGCAATACTCAGATTGCTGTATCAGACCATGGTTGATCCGAGACTATCACTCCCTGCAATACTCAGATTGCTGTATCAGACCATGGTTGATCCGAGACTATTACTCCCTGCAATACTCAGATTGCTGTACCAGACCATGATTGATACGAGACTATTACTCCCTGCAATACTCCGATTGCTGTACCAGACCATGATTAATCCGAGTCTATTATCCCTGCAATACTCAGATTGCTGTACCAGACCATGATTCATCCGAGACTATTGGCCCTGCAATACGCAGATTGCTGTATCAGACCATGATTGATCCGAGACTATTATCCCTGCAATACTCAGATTATTACTCCCTGCAATACTCAGATTGCTATACCAGACCATGATTGATCCGAGACTATTATCCCTGCAATACTCAGATTGCTGTATCAGACCATGGTTGATCCGAGACTATTACTCCCTGCAGTATTCAGATTGCTGTACCAGACCATGATTGATCCGAGACTATTACTCCCTGCAATACTCAGATTGCTGTACCAGACCATGATTGATCCGAGACTATTACGCCCTGCATAACTCAGATTGCTGTACCAGACCAGGATTGATCCGAGACTATTCTCCCTGCAATACGCAGATTGCTGTATCTGACCATGATTGATCCGAGACTATTATCCCTGCAATACTCAGATTATTACTCCCTGCAATACTCAGATTGCTGTACCAGACCATGATTGATCCGAGACTATTATCCCTGCAATACTCAGATTGCTGTATCAGACCATGGTTGATCCGAGACTATTACTCCCTGCAATATTCAGATTGCTGTACCAGACCATGATTGATCTGAGACTATTATTCCCTGCAATACTCAGATTGCTGTATAAGACCATGATTGATCCGAGAATATTACTCCCTGCATACTCAGATTGCTGTACCATACCATGATTGCTCCGAGACTATTAGTCCATGCAATACTCAGATTGCTGTACCAGACCATGATTGATCCGAAACTATTGTCCCTGCAGGTCTCAGATTGCTGTATCAGACCATAATTGATCCGAGACTATTACTCCCTGCAATACTCAGATTGCTGTACCAGACCATGATGGATCTGAGACTATTATCCCTGCAATACTCAGATTGCTGTACCAGACCATTATTGATCCGAGACTATTACTCCCTGCAATACTCAGTTGCTGTACCAGACCATGATGGATCTGAGAACATTATCCCTGCAATACTCAGATTGCTGTAACAGACCATGATTGATCCGAGACTATTATCCCTGCAATACTCACATTATTACTCCCTACAATCCTCAGATTGCTGTATCAGACCATGATTAATCCGAGACTATTACTCCCTGCAATACTCAGATTGCTGTACCAGACCATGATTGATACGAGACTATTACTCCCTGCAATACTCCGATTGCTGTACCAGACCATGATTAATCCGAGTCTATTATACCTGCAATACTCAGATTGCTGTACCAGACCATGATTCATCCGAGACTATTGTCCCTGCAATACGCAGATTGCTGTATCAGACCATGATTGATCCGAGACTATTATCCCTGCAATACTCAGATTATTACTCCCTGCAATACTCAGATTGCTGTACCAGACCATGATTGATCCGAGACTATTATCCCTGCAATACTCAGATTGCTGTATCAGACCATGGTTGATCCGAGACTATTACTCCCTGCAATATTCAGATTGCTGTACCAGACCATGATTGATCTGAGACTATTACTCCCTGCAATACTCAGATTGCTGTATCAGACCATGATTGATCCGAGACTATTACTCCCTGCATACTCAGATTGCTGTACCAGACCATGATTGATCCGAAACTATTGTCCCTGCAATACTCAGATTGCTGTATCAGACCATAATTGATCCGAGACTATTACTCCCTGCAATACTCAGATTGCTGTACCAGACCATGATGGATCTGAGACTATTATCCCTGCAATACTCAGATTGCAGTACCAGACCATTATTGATCCGAGACTATTACTCCCTGCAATACTCAGATTGCTGTACCAGACCATGATGGATCAGAGAACATTATCCCTGCAATACTCAGATTGCTGTATCAGACCATGATTGATCCGAGACTATTATCCCTGCAATACTCAGATTATTACTCCCTGCAAGCCTCAGATTGCTGTATCAGACCATGATTGATCCGAGACTATTACTCCCTGCAATACTCAGATTGCTGTACCAGACCATGATTGATCCGAGACTATTACTCCCTGCAATACTCCGATTGCTGTACCAGACCATGATTAATCCGAGTCTATTATCCCTGCAATACTCAGATTGCTGTACCAGACCATGATTGATCCGAGACTATTACTCCCTGCAATACTCAGATTGCTGTATCAGACCATGATTGATCCAAGACTATTACTCCCTCCAATACTCAGATTGCTGTACCAGACCATGATTGATCCGAGACTATTACTCCCTACAATACTAAGTTTGCTGTATCAGACCATGATTGATCCAAGACTATTACTCCCTGCAATACTCAAATTGCTGTACCAGACCATGGTTGATCCGATACTATTACTCCCTGCAATATTCAGATTGCTGTACCAGACCATGATTGATCCGAGACTATTATCCCTGCAATACTCAGATTGCTGTACCAGACCATGATTGATCCGAGACTATTATCCCTGCAATACTCAGATTATTACTCCCTGCAATACTCAGATTGCTGTATCAGACCATGATTGATCCGAGACTATTACTCCCTGCAATACTCAAATTGCTGTATCAGACCATGATTCATCCGAGACTATTACTCCCTGCAATACTCAGATTGCTGTATCAGACCATGGTTGATCCGAGACTATCACTCCCTGCAATACTCAGATTGCTGTATCAGACCATGGTTGATCCGAGACTATTACTCCCTGCAATACTCAGATTGCTGTACCAGACCATGATTGATACGAGACTATTACTCCCTGCAATACTCCGATTGCTGTACCAGACCATGATTAATCCGAGTCTATTATCCCTGCAATACTCAGATTGCTGTACCAGACCATGATTCATCCGAGACTATTGTCCCTGCAATACGCAGATTGCTGTATCAGACCATGATTGATCCGAGACTATTATCCCTGCAATACTCAGATTATTACTCCCTGCAATACTCAGATTGCTATACCAGACCATGATTGATCCGAGACTATTATCCCTGCAATACTCAGATTGCTGTATCAGACCATGGTTGATCCGAGACTATTACTCCCTGCAGTATTCAGATTGCTGTACCAGACCATGATTGATCCGAGACTATTACTCCCTGCAATACTCAGATTGCTGTACCAGACCATGATTGATCCGAAACTATTGTCCCTGCAATACTCAGATTGCTGTATCAGACCATAATTGATCCGAGACGTTTACTCCCTGCAATACTCAGATTGCTGTACCAGACCATGATGGATCTGGGACTATTATCCCTGCAATACTCAGATTACTGTACCAGACCATTATTGATCTAAGACTATTACTCCCTGCAATACTCAGATTGCTGTACCAGACCATGATGGATCTGAGAACATTATCCCTGCAATACTCAGATTGCTGTATCAGACCATTATTGATCCGAGACTATTATCCCTGCAATACTCAGATTATTACTCCCTGAAATCCTCAGATTGCTGTATCAGACCATGATTGATCCGAGACTATTACTCCCTGCAATACTCAGATTGCTGTACCAGACCATGATTGATCCGAGACTATTACTCCCTGCAATACTCCGATTGCTGTACCAGACCATGATTAATCCGAGTCTATTATCCCTGCAATACTCAGATTGCTGTACCAGACCATGATTGATCCGAGACTATTACTCCCTGCAATACTCAGATTGCTGTATCAGACCATGATTGATCCAAGACTATTACTCCCTCCAATACTCAGATTGCTGTACCAGACCATGATTGATCCGAGACTATTACTCCCTACAATACTAAGTTTGCTGTATCAGACCATGATTGATCCAAGACTATTACTCCCTGCAATACTCAAATTGCTGTACCAGACCATGGTTGATCCGAGACTATTACTCCCTGCAATATTCAGATTGCTGTACCAGACCATGATTGATCCGAGACTATTATCCCTGCAATACTCAGATTGCTGTACCAGACCATGATTGATCCGAGACTATTATCCCTGCAATACTCAGATTATTACTCCCTGCAATACTCAGATTGCTGTATCAGACCATGATTGATCCGAGACTATTACTCCCTGCAATACTCAAATTGCTGTATCAGACCATGATTCATCCGAGACTATTACTCCCTGCAATACTCAGATTGCTGTATCAGACCATGGTTGATCCGAGACTATTACTCCCTGCAATACTCAGATTGCTGTACCAGACCATGATTGATACGAGACTATTACTCCCTGCAATACTCCGATTGCTGTACCAGACCATGATTAATCCGAGTCTATTATCCCTGCAATACTCAGATTGCTGTACCAGACCATGATTCATCCGAGACTATTGTCCCTGCAATACGCAGATTGCTGTATCAGACCATGATTGATCCGAGACTATTACTCCCTGCAATACTCAGATTGCTGTATCAGACCATGATTGATCCGAAACTATTGTCCCTGCAATACTCAGATTGCTGTATCAGACCATAATTGATCCGAGACGTTTACTCCCTGCAATACTCAGATTGCTGTACCAGACCATGATGGATCTGAGACTATTATCCCTGCAATACTCAGATTACTGTACCAGACCATTATTGATCTAAGACTATTACTCCCTGCAATACTCAGATTGCTGTACCAGACCATGATGGATCTGAGAACATTATCCCTGCAATACTCAGATTGCTGTATCAGACCATTATTGATCCGAGACTATTATCCCTGCAATACTCAGATTATTACTCCCTGAAATCCTCAGATTGCTGTATCAGACCATGATTGATCCGAGACTATTACTCCCTGCAATACTCCGATTGCTGTACCAGACCACGATTAATCCGAGTCTATTATCCCTGCAATACTCAGATTGCTGTACCAGACCATGATTGATCCGAGACTATTACTCCCTGCAATACTCAGATTGCTGTATCAGACCATGATTGATCCAAGACTATTACTCCCTCCAATACTCAGATTGCTGTACCAGACCATGATTGATCCGAGACTATTACTCCCTACAATACTAAGTTTGCTGTATCAGACCATGATTGATCCAAGACTATTACTCCCTGCAATACTCAAATTGCTGTACCAGACCATGGTTGATCCGAGACTATTACTCCCTGCAATATTCAGATTGCTGTACCAGACCATGATTGATCCGAGACTATTATCCCTGCAATACTCAGATTGCTGTACCAGACCATGATTGATCCGAGACTATTATCCCTGCAATACTCAGATTATTACTCCCTGCAATACTCAGATTGCTGTATCAGACCATGATTGATCCGAGACAATTACTCCCTGCAATACTCAAATTGCTGTATCAGACCATGATTCATCCGAGACTATTACTCCCTGCAATACTCAGATTGCTGTATCAGACCATGGTTGATCCGAGACTATCACTCCCTGCAATACTCAGATTGCTGTATCAGACCATGGTTGATCCGAGACTATTACTCCCTGCAATACTCAGATTGCTGTACCAGACCATGATTGATACGAGACTATTACTCCCTGCAATACTCCGATTGCTGTACCAGACCATGATTAATCCGAGTCTATTATCCCTGCAATACTCAGATTGCTGTACCAGACCATGATTCATCCGAGACTATTGTCCCTGCAATACGCAGATTGCTGTATCAGACCATGATTGATCCGAGACTATTATCCCTGCAATACTCAGATTATTACTCCCTGCAATACTCAGATTGCTATACCAGACCATGATTGATCCGAGACTATTATCCCTGCAATACTCAGATTGCTGTATCAGACCATGGTTGATCCGAGACTATTACTCCCTGCAGTATTCAGATTGCTGTACCAGACCATGATTGATCCGAGACTATTACTCCCTGCAATACTCAGATTGCTGTACCAGACCATGATTGATCCGAAACTATTGTCCCTGCAATACTCAGATTGCTGTATCAGACCATAATTGATCCGAGACGTTTACTCCCTGCAATACTCAGATTGCTGTACCAGACCATGATGGATCTGAGACTATTATCCCTGCAATACTCAGATTACTGTACCAGACCATTATTGATCCTAGACTATTACTCCCTGCAATACTCAGATTGCTGTACCAGACCATGATGGATCTGAGAACATTATCCCTGCAATACTCAGATTGCTGTATCAGACCATTATTGATCCGAGACTATTATCCCTGCAATACTCAGATTATTACTCCCTGAAATCCTCAGATTGCTGTATCAGACCATGATTGATCCGAGACTATTACTCCCTGCAATACTCAGATGGCTGTACCAGACCATGATTGATCCGAGACTATTACTCCCTGCAATACTCCGATTGCTGTACCAGACCATGATTAATCCGAGTCTATTATCCCTGCAATACTCAGATTGCTGTACCAGAACATGATTGATCCGAGACTATTACTCCCTGCAATACTCAGATTGCTGTATCAGACCATGATTGATCCAAGACTATTACTCCCTGCAATACTCAGATTGCTGTACCAGACCATGATTGATCCGAGACTATTACTCCCTACATTACTAAGTTTGCTGTATCAGACCATGATTGATCCAAGACTATTACTCCCTGCAATACTCAAATTGCTGTACCAGACCATGGTTGATCCGAGACTATGACTCCCTGCAATACTCAGATTGCTGTACCAGCCCATGATTGATCCGAGACTATTATCCCTGCAATACTCAGATTGCTGTACCAGACCATGATTGATCCGAGAATATTATCCCTGCAATACTCAGATTATTACTCCCTGCAATACTCAGATTGCTGTATCAGACCATGATTGATCCGAGACTATTAATCCCTGCAATACTCAGATTGCTGTACCAGACCATGATTGATCCGAGACTATTATCCCTGCAATACTCAGATTATTACTCCCTGCAATACTCAGATTGCTGTATCAGACCATGATTGATCCGAGACTATTACTCCCTGCAATACTCAAATTGCTGTATCAGACCATGATTCATCCGAGACTATTACTCCCTGCAATACTCAGATTGCTGTATCAGACCATGGTTGATCCGAGACTCTCACTCCCTGCAATACTCAGATTGCTGTATCAGACCATGGTTGATCCGAGACTATTACTCCCTGCAATACTCAGATTGCTGTACCAGACCATGATTGATACGAGACTATTACTCCCTGCAATACTCCGATTGCTGTACCAGACCATGATTAATCCGAGTCTATTATCCCTGCAATACTCAGATTGCTGTACCAGACCATGATTCATCCGAGACTATTGTCCCTGCAATACGCAGATTGCTGTATCAGACCATGATTGATCCGAGACTATTACTCCCTGCAATACTCAGATTGCTGTATCAGACCATGATTGATCCGAAACTATTGTCCCTGCAATACTCAGATTGCTGTATCAGACCATAATTGATCCGAGACGTTTACTCCCTGCAATACTCAGATTGCTGTACCAGACCATGATGGATCTGAGACTATTATCCCTGCAATACTCAGATTACTGTACCAGACCATTATTGATCTAAGACTATTACTCCCTGCAATACTCAGATTGCTGTACCAGACCATGATGGATCTGAGAACATTATCCCTGCAATACTCAGATTGCTGTATCAGACCATTATTGATCCGAGACTATTATCCCTGCAATACTCAGATTATTACTCCCTGAAATCCTCAGATTGCTGTATCAGACCATGATTGATCCGAGACTATTACTCCCTGCAATACTCAGATTGCTGTACCAGACCATGATTGATCCGAGACTATTACTCCCTGCAATACTCCGATTGCTGTACCAGACCACGATTAATCCGAGTCTATTATCCCTGCAATACTCAGATTGCTGTACCAGACCATGATTGATCCGAGACTATTACTCCCTGCAATACTCAGATTGCTGTATCAGACCATGATTGATCCAAGACTATTACTCCCTCCAATACTCAGATTGCTGTACCAGACCATGATTGATCCGAGACTATTACTCCCTACAATACTAAGTTTGCTGTATCAGACCATGATTGATCCAAGACTATTACTCCCTGCAATACTCAAATTGCTGTACCAGACCATGGTTGATCCGAGACTATTACTCCCTGCAATATTCAGATTGCTGTACCAGACCATGATTGATCCGAGACTATTATCCCTGCAATACTCAGATTGCTGTACCAGACCATGATTGATCCGAGACTATTATCCCTGCAATACTCAGATTATTACTCCCTGCAATACTCAGATTGCTGTATCAGACCATGATTGATCCGAGACAATTACTCCCTGCAATACTCAAATTGCTGTATCAGACCATGATTCATCCGAGACTATTACTCCCTGCAATACTCAGATTGCTGTATCAGACCATGGTTGATCCGAGACTATCACTCCCTGCAATACTCAGATTGCTGTATCAGACCATGGTTGATCCGAGACTATTACTCCCTGCAATACTCAGATTGCTGTACCAGACCATGATTGATACGAGACTATTACTCCCTGCAATACTCCGATTGCTGTACCAGACCATGATTAATCCGAGTCTATTATCCCTGCAATACTCAGATTGCTGTACCAGACCATGATTCATCCGAGACTATTGTCCCTGCAATACGCAGATTGCTGTATCAGACCATGATTGATCCGAGACTATTATCCCTGCAATACTCAGATTATTACTCCCTGCAATACTCAGATTGCTATACCAAACCATGATTGATCCGAGACTATTATCCCTGCAATACTCAGATTGCTGTATCAGACCATGGTTGATCCGAGACTATTACTCCCTGCAGTATTCAGATTGCTGTACCAGACCATGATTGATCCGAGACTATTACTCCCTGCAATACTCAGATTGCTGTACCAGACCATGATTGATCCGAAACTATTGTCCCTGCAATACTCAGATTGCTGTATCAGACCATAATTGATCCGAGACGTTTACTCCCTGCAATACTCAGATTGCTGTACCAGACCATGATGGATCTGAGACTATTATCCCTGCAATACTCAGATTACTGTACCAGACCATTATTGATCCTAGACTATTACTCCCTGCAATACTCAGATTGCTGTACCAGACCATGATGGATCTGAGAACATTATCCCTGCAATACTCAGATTGCTGTATCAGACCATTATTGATCCGAGACTATTATCCCTGCAATACTCAGATTATTACTCCCTGAAATCCTCAGATTGCTGTATCAGACCATGATTGATCCGAGACTATTACTCCCTGCAATACTCAGATGGCTGTACCAGACCATGATTGATCCGAGACTATTACTCCCTGCAATACTCCGATTGCTGTACCAGACCATGATTAATCCGAGTCTATTATCCCTGCAATACTCAGATTGCTGTACCAGACCATGATTGATCCGAGACTATTACTCCCTGCAATACTCAGATTGCTGTATCAGACCATGATTGATCCAAGACTATTACTCCCTGCAATACTCAGATTGCTGTACCAGACCATGATTGATCCGAGACTATTACTCCCTACATTACTAAGTTTGCTGTATCAGACCATGATTGATCCAAGACTATTACTCCCTGCAATACTCAAATTGCTGTACCAGACCATGGTTGATCCGAGACTATGACTCCCTGCAATACTCAGATTGCTGTACCAGCCCATGATTGATCCGAGACTATTATCCCTGCAATACTCAGATTGCTGTACCAGACCATGATTGATCCGAGAATATTATCCCTGCAATACTCAGATTATTACTCCCTGCAATACTCAGATTGCTGTATCAGACCATGATTGATCCGAGACTATTACTCCCTGCAATACTCAAATTGCTGTATCAGACCATGATTGATCCGAGACTATTACTCCCTGCAATACTCAGATTGCTGTATCAGACCATGGTTGATCCGAGACTATTACTCCCTGCAATACTCAGATTGCTGTATCAGACCATGGTTGATCCGAGACTATTACTCCCTGCAATACTCAGATTGCTGTACCAGACCATGATTGATCCGAGACTATTAATCCCTACAATACTCAGATTGCTGTATCAGTCCATTGTTGATCCGAGACTATTACTCGCTGCAATACTCAGATTGCTGTATCAGACCATGGTTGATCGAGACTATTACTCTCTGCAATAATCAGATTGCTGTACCAGACCAAGATTGATCCGAGACTATTACTCCCTGCAATATTCAGATTGCTGTATCAGACCATGGTTGATCCGAGACTATTACTCCCAGCAATATTCAGATTGCTGTACCAGACCATGATTGATCTGAGACTATTACTCCCTGCAATACTCAGATTGCTGTATCAGACCATGATTGATCCGAGACTATTACTCCCTGCATACTCAGACTGCTGTACCATACCATGATTGATCCGAGACTATTACTCCCTGCAATACTCAGATTGCTGTACCAGAGCATGATTGACACGAAACTATTGTCCCTGCAATACTCAGATTGCTGTATCGGACCATAATTGATCCGAGACTATTATCCCTGCAATACTCAGATTATTACTCCCTGCAATACTCAGATTGCTGTACCAGACCATGATTGATCCGAGACTATTACTCCCAGCAATACTCAGATTGCTCTATCAGACCATGATTGATCCGAGACTATTACTCCCTGCAATACTCAGATTGCTGTATCAGACCATTATTGATCCGAGACTATTACTCCCTGCAATACTCAGATTGCTGTACCAGACCATGATGGATCTGAGACTATTATCCCTGCAATACTCAGATTGCTGTATCAGACCATGATTGATCCGAGACTATTATCCCTGCATTATTCAGATTATTACTCCCTGCAATACTCAGATTGCTGTATCAGACCATGATTGATCCGAGACTATTACTCCCTGCAATACTCAGATTGCTGTACCAGACCATGATTGATCAGAGACTATAACTCCCTTCAATACTCCGATTGCTGTACCAGACCATAATTAATCCGAGACTATTATCCCTGCAATGCTCAGATTGCTGTACCAGACCATGATTGATCCGAGACTATTATCCCTGCAATACTCAGATTGCTGTATCAGACCACGATTGATCCGGGAATATTGTCCCTGCAATACTCAGAGTATTACTCCCTGCAATACTCAGATTGCTGTACCAGACCATGATTGATCCGAGACTATTACTCCCTGCAATACTCAGATTGCTGTATCAGACCATGGTTGATCCGAGACTATCACTCCCTGCAATACTCAGATTGCTGTATCAGACCATGGTTGATCCGAGACTATTACTCCCTGCAATACTCAGTTGCTGTACCAGACCATGATGGATCTGAGAACATTATCCCTGCAATACTCAGATTGCTGTATCAGACCATGATTGATCCGAGACTATTATCCCTGCAATACTCAGATTATTACTCCCTACAATCCTCAGATTGCTGTATCAGACCATGATTGATCCGAGACTATTACTCCCTGCAATACTCAGATTGCTGTACCAGACCATGATTGATACGAGACTATTACTCCCTGCAATACTCCGATTGCTGTACCAGACCATGATTAATCCGAGTCTATTATCCCTGCAATACTCAGATTGCTGTACCAGACCATGATTCATCCGAGACTATTGTCCCTGCAATACGCAGATTGCTGTATCAGACCATGATTGATCCGAGACTATTATCCCTGCAATACTCAGATTATTACTCCCTGCAATACTCAGATTGCTGTACCAGACCATGATTGATCCGAGACTATTATCCCTGCAATACTCAGATTGCTGTATCAGACCATGGTTGATCCGAGACTATTACTCCCTGCAATATTCAGATTGCTGTACCAGACCATGATTGATCTGAGACTATTACTCCCTGCAATACTCAGATTGCTGTATCAGACCATGATTGATCCGAGACTATTACTCCCTGCATACTCAGATTGCTGTACCATACCAAGATTGATCCGAGACTATTATTCCATGCAATACTCAGATTGCTGTACCAGACCATGATTGATCCGAAACTATTGTCCCTGCAATACTCAGATTGCTGTATCAGACCATAATTGATCCGAGACTATTACTCCCTGCAATACTCAGATTACTGTACCAGACCATGATGGATCTCAGACTATTATCCCTGCAATACTCAGATTGCTGTACCAGACCATTATTGATCCGAGACTATTACTCCCTGCAATACTCAGATTGCTTTACCAGACCATGATGGATCAGAGAACATTATCCCTGCAATACTCAGTGTGCTGTATCAGACCATGATTGATCCGAGACTATTACTCCCTACAATACTAAGTTTGCTGTATCAGACCATGATTGATCCAAGACTATTACTCTCTGCAATACTCAAATTGCTGTACCAGACCATGGTTGATCCGAGACTATTACTCCCTGCAATACTCAGATTGCTGTACCAGACCATGATTGATCCGAGACTATTATCCCTGCAATACTCAGATTATTACTCCCTGCAATACTCAGATTGCTGTATCAGACCATGATTGATCCGAGACTATTACTCCCTGCAATACTCAAATTGCTGTATCAGACCATGATTCATCCGAGACTATTACTCCCTGCAATACTCAGATTGCTGTATCAGACCATGGTTGATCCGAGACTATCACTCCCTGCAATACTCAGATTGCTGTATCAGACCATGGTTGATCCGAGACTATTACTCCCTGCAATACTCAGATTGCTGTACCAGACCATGATGGATCTGAGACTATTATCCCTGCAATACTCAGATTGCTGTACCAGACCATTATTGATCCGAGACTATTACTCCCTGCAATACTCAGATTGCTGTACCAGACCATGATGGATCTGAGAACATTATCCCTGCAATACTCAGATTGCTGTATCAGACCATGATTGATCCGAAACTATTATCCCTGCAATACTCAGATTATTACTCCCTGCAATCCTCAGATTGCTGTATCAGACCATGATTGATCCGAGACTATTACTCCCTGCAATACTCAGATTGCTGTACCAGACCATGATTAATCCGAGTCTATTATCCCTGCAATACTCAGATTGCTGTACCAGACCATGATTCATCCGAGACTATTGTCCCTGCAATACGCAGATTGCTGTATCAGACCATGATTGATCCGAGACTATTATCCCTGCAATACTCAGATTGCTGTATCAGACCATGATTGATCCGAGACTATTACTCCCTGCAGTATTCAGATTGCTGTACCAGACCATGATTGATCCGAGACTATTACTCCCTGCAATACTCAGATTGCTGTACCAGACCATGATTGATCCGAAACTATTGTCCCTGCAATACTCAGATTGCTGTATCAGACCATAATTGATCCGAGACTATTACTCCCTGCAATACTCAGATTGCTGTACCAGACCATGATGGATCTGAGACTATTATCCCTGCAATACTCAGATTACTGTACCAGACCATTATTGATCCTAGACTATTACTCCCTGCAATACACAGATTGCTGTACCAGACCATGATGGATCTGAGAACATTATCCCTGCAATACTCAGATTGCTGTATCAGACCATGATTGATCCGAGACTATTATCCCTGCAATACTCAGATTATTACTCCCTGCAATCCTCAGATTGCTGTATCAGACCATGATTGATCCGAAACTATTACTCCCTGCAATACTCAGATTGCTGTACCAGACCATGATTGATCCGAGACTATTACTCCCTGCAATACTCCGATTGCTGTACCAGACCATGATTAATCCGAGTCTATTATCCCTGCAATAATCAGATTGCTGTACCAGACCATGATTGATCCGAGACTATTACTCCCTGCAATACTCAGATTGCTGTATCAGACCATGATTGATCCAAGACTATTACTCCCTCCAATACTCAGATTGCTGTACCAGACCATGATTGATCCGAGACTATTACTCCCTACATTACTAAGTTTGCTGTATCAGACCATGATTGATCCAAGACTATTACTCCCTGCAATACTCAAATTGCTGTACCAGACCATGGTTGATCCGAGACTATTACTCCCTGCAATACTCAGATTGCTGTACCAGACCATGATTGATCCGAGACTATTATCCCTGCAATACTCAGATTGCTGTACCAGACCATGATTGATCCGAGAATATTATCCCTGCAATACTCAGATTATTACTCCCTGCAATACTCAGATTGCTGTATCAGACCATGATTGATCCGAGACTATTACTCCCTGCAATACTCAAATTGCTGTATCAGACCATGATTGATCCGAGACTATTACTCCCTGCAATACTCAGATTGCTGTATCAGACCATGGTTGATCCGAGACTATTACTCCCTGCAATACTCAGATTGCTGTATCAGACCATGGTTGATCCGAGACTATTACTCCCTGCAATACTCAGATTGCTGTACCAGACAATGATTGATCCGAGACTATTAATCCCTACAATACTCAGATTGCTGTATCAGTCCATTGTTGATCCGAGACTATTACTCGCTGCAATACTCAGATTGCTGTATCAGACCATGGTTGATCGAGACTATTACTCTCTGCAATACTCAGATTGCTGTACCAGACCAAGATTGATCCGAGACTATTACTCCCTGCAATATTCAGATTGCTGTATCAGACCATGGTTGATCCGAGAATATTACTCCCTGCAATATTCACATTGCTGTACCAGACCATGATTGATCTGAGACTATTACTCCCTGCAATACTCAGATTGCTGTATCAGACCATGATTGATCCGAGACTATTACTCCCTGCATACTCAGATTGCTGTACCATACCATGATTGATCCGAGACTATTACTCCCTGCAATACTCAGATTGCTGTACCAGAGCATGATTGACCCGAAACTATTGTCCCTGCAATACTCAGATTGCTGTATCGGACCATAATTGATCCGAGACTATTATCCCTGCAATACTCAGATTATTACTCCCTGCAATACTCAGATTGCTGTACCAGACCATGATTGATCCGAGACTATTACTCCCAGCAATACTCAGATTGCTGTATCAGACCATGATTGATCCGAGACTATTACTCCCTGCAATACTCAGATTGCTGTATCAGACCATTATTGATCCGAGACTATTACTCCCTGCAATACTCAGATTGCTGTAGCAGACCATGATGGATCTGAGACTATTATCCCTGCAATACTCAGATTGCTGTATCAGACCATGATTGATCCGAGACTATTATCCCTGCAATGCTCAGATTATTGCTCCCTGCAATACTCAGATTGCTGTATCAGACCATGATGGATCTGAGACTATTACTCCCTGCAATACTCAGATTGCTGTACCAGACCATGATTGATCAGAGACTATAACTCCCTTCAATCCTCCGATTGCTGTACCAGACCATAATTAATCCGAGACTATTATCCCTGCAATGCTCAGATTGCTGTACCAGACAATGATTGATACGAGACTATTATCCCTGCAATACTCAGATTGCTGTATCAGACCAAGATTGATCCGGGAATATTGTCCCTGCAATACTCAGATTATTACTCCCTGCAATACTCAGATTGCTGTACCAGACCATGATTGATCCGAGACTATTACTCCCTGCAATACTCAGATTGCTGTATCAGACCATGGTTGATCCGAGACTATCACTCCCTGCAATACTCAGATTGCTGTATCAGACCATGGTTGATCCTAGACTATTACTCCTTGCAATACTCAGATTGCTGTACCAGACCATGATGGATCTGAGACTATTATCCTTGCAATACTCAGATTGCTGTACCAGACCATTATTGATCCGAGACTATTACTCCCTGCAATACTCAAATTGCTGTACCAGACCATGATGGATCTGAGAACATTATCCCTGCAATACTCAGATTGCTGTATCAGACCATGATTGATCCGAGACTATTATCCCTGCAATACTCAGATTGCTGTACCAGACCATGATTGATCCGAGACTATTACTCCCTGCAATACTCAGATTGCTGTACCAGACCATGATTGATACGAGACTATTACTCCCTGCAATACTCCGATTGCTGTACCAGACCATGATTAATCCGAGTCTATTATCCCTGCAATACTCAGATTGCTGTACCAGACCATGATTCATCCGAGACTATTGTCCCTGCAATACGCAGATTGCTGTATCAGACCATGATTGATCCGAGACTATTATCCCTGCAATACTCAGATTATTACTCCCTGCAATACTCAGATTGCTGTACCAGACCATGATTGATCCGAGACTATTATCCCTGCAATACTCAGATTGCTGTATCAGACCATGGTTGATCCGAGACTATTACTCCCTGCAGTATTCAGATTGCTGTACCAGACCATGATTGATCCGAGACTATTACTCCCTGCAATACTCAGATTGCTGTACCAGACCATGATTGATCCGAAACTGTTGTCCCTGCAATACTCAGATTGCTGTATCAGACCATTATTGATCCGAGACTATTACTCCCTGCAATACTCAGATTGCTGTACCAGACCATGATGGATCTGAGAACATTATCCCTGCAATACTCAGATTGCTGTATCAGACCATGATTGATCCGAGACTATTATCCCTGCAATACTCAGATTATTACTCCCTGCAATCCTCAGATTGCTGTATCAGACCATGATTGATCCGAGACTATTACTCCCTGCAATACTCAGATTGCTGTACCAGACCATGATTGATCCGAGACTATTACTCCCTGCAATACTCCGATTGCTGTACCAGACCATGATTAATCCGAGTCTATTATCCCTGCAATACTCAGATTGCTGTACCAGACCATGATTGATCCGAGACTATTACTCCCTTCAATACTCCGATTGCTGTACCAGACCATAATTAATCCGAGACTATTATCCCTGCAATGCTCAGATTGCTGTACCAGACCATGATTGATACGAGACTATTATCCCTGCAATACTCAGATTGCTGTATCAGACCAAGATTGATCCGGGAATATTGTCCCTGCAATACTCAGATTATTACTCCCTGCAATACTCCGATTGCTGTACCAGACTATGATTAATCCGAGTCTATTATCCCTGCAATACTCAGATTGCTGTACCAGACCATGATTCATCCGAGACTATTGTCCCTGCAATACGCAGATTGCTGTATCAGACCATGATTGATCCGAGACTATTATCCCTGCAATACTCAGATTATTACTCCCTGCAATACTCAGATTGCTGTACCAGACCATGATTGATCCGAGACTATTATCCCTGCAATACTCAGATTGCTGTATCAGACCATGGTTGATCCGAGACTATTACTCCCTGCAGTATTCAGATTGCTGTACCAGACCATGATTGATCCGAGACTATTACTCCCTGCAATACTCAGATTGCTGTACCAGACCATGATTGATCCGAAACTGTTGTCCCTGCAATACTCAGATTGCTGTATCAGACCATTATTGATCCGAGACTATTACTCCCTGCAATACTCAGATTGCTGTACCAGACCATGATGGATCTGAGAACATTATCCCTGCAATACTCAGATTGCTGTATCAGACCATGATTGATCCGAGACTATTATCCCTGCAATACTCAGATTATTACTCCCTGCAATCCTCAGATTGCTGTATCAGACCATGATTGATCCGAGACTATTACTCCCTGCAATACTCAGATTGCTGTACCAGACCATGATTGATCCGAGACTATTACTCCCTGCAATACTCCGATTGCTGTACCAGACCATGATTAATCCGAGTCTATTATCCCTGCAATACTCAGATTGCTGTACCAGACCATGATTGATCCGAGACTATTACTCCCTTCAATACTCCGATTGCTGTACCAGACCATAATTAATCCGAGACTATTATCCCTGCAATGCTCAGATTGCTGTACCAGACCATGATTGATACGAGACTATTATCCCTGCAATACTCAGATTGCTGTATCAGACCAAGATTGATCCGGGAATATTGTCCCTGCAATACTCAGATTATTACTCCCTGCAATACTCAGATTGCTGTACCAGACCATGATTGATCCGAGACTATTATCCCTGCAATACTCAGATTGCTGTACCAGACCATTATTGATCCGAGACTATTACTCCCTGCAATACTCAAATTGCTGTACCAGACCATGATGGATCTGAGAACATTATCCCTGCAATACTCAGATTGCTGTATCAGACCATGATTGATCCGAGACTATTACTCCCTGCAATACTCAGATTGCTGTACCAGACCATGATTGATACGAGACTATTACTCCCTGCAATACTCCGATTGCTGTACCAGACCATGATTAATCCGAGTCTATTATCCCTGCAATACTCAGATTGCTGTACCAGACCATGATTGATCCGAGACTATTGTCCCTGCAATACGCAGATTGCTGTATCAGACCATGATTGATCCGAGACTATTATCCCTGCAATACTCAGATTATTACTCCCTGCAATACTCAGATTGCTGTACCAGACCATGATTGATCCGAGACTATTATCCCTGCAATACTCAGATTGCTGTATCAGACCATGGTTGATCCGAGACTATTACTCCCTGCAGTATTCAGATTGCTGTACCAGACCATGATTGATCCGAGACTATTACTCCCTGCAATACTCAGATTGCTGTACCAGACCATGATTGATCCGAAACTTTTGTCCCTGCAATACTCAGATTGCTGTATCAGACCATAATTGATCCGAGACCATTACTCCCTGCAATACTCAGATTGCTGTAACAGACCATGATGGATCTGAGACTATTATCCCTGCAATACTCAGATTATTACTCCCTGCAATCCTCAGATTGCTGTATCAGACCATGATTGATCCGAGACTATTACTCCCTGCAATACTCAGATTGCTGTACCAGACCATGATTGATCCGAGACTATTACTCCCTGCAATACTCCGATTGCTGTACCAGACCATGATTAATCCGAATCTATTATCCCTGCAATACTCAGATTGCTGTACCAGACCATGATTGATCCGAGACTATTACTCCCTGCAATACTCAGATTGCTGTATCAGACCTTGATTGATCCGAGACTATTATCCCTGCAATACTCAGATTATTACTCCCTGCAATCCTCAGATTGCTGTATCAGACCATGATTGATCCGAGACTATTACTCCCTGCAATACTCAGATTGCTGTACCAGACCATGATTGATCCGAGACTATTACTCCCTGCAATACTCCGATTGCTGTACCAGACCATGATTAATCCGAGTCTATTATCCCTGCAATACTCAGATTGCTGTACCAGACCATGATTGATCCGAGACAATGACTCTCTGTAATACTCAGATTGCTGCATCAGACCATGGTTGATCTGAGACTATTATTCCCTGCAATACTCAGATTGCTGTATCAGACCATGGTTGATCCGAGACTATTACTCCCTGCAATACTCAGATTGCTGTACCAGCCCATGATTGATCCGAGACTATTACTCCCTGCAATACTCAGATTGCTGTACCAGACCATGATTGATCCGAAACTGTTGTCCCTGCAGTACTCAGATTGCTGTATCAGACCATAATTGATCCGAGACCATTACTCCCTGCAATACTCAGATTGCTGTACCAGACCATGATGGATCTGAGACTATTATCCCTGCAATACTCAGATTGCTGTACCAGACCATTATTGATCCGAGACTATTACTCCCTGCAATACTCAGATTGCTGTACCAGACCATGACGGATCTGAGAACATTATCCCTGCAATACTCAGATTGCTGTATCAGACCATGATTGATCCGAGACTATTATCCCTGCAATACTCAGATTATTACTCCCTGCAATCCTCAGATTGCTGTATCAGACCATGATTGATCCGAGACTATTACTCCCTGCAATACTCAGATTGCTGTACCAGACCATGATTGAACCGAGACTATTACTCCCTGCAATACTCCGATTGCTGTACCAGACCATGATTAATCCGAGTCTATTATCCCTGCAATACTCAGATTGCTGTACCAGACCATGATTGATCCGAGACTATTACTCCCTGCAATACTCAGATTGCTGTATCAGACCATGATTGATCCAAGACTATTACTCCCTCCAATACTCATATTGCTGTACCAGACCATGATTGATCCGAGACTATTACTCCCTACAATACTAAGTTTGCTGTATCAGACCATGATTGATCCAAGACTATTACTCCCTGCAATACTCAAATTGCTGTACCAGACCATGGTTGATCCGAGACTATTACTCCCTGCAATACTCAGATTGCTGTACCAGACCATGATTGATCCGAGACTATTATCCCTGCAATACTCAGATTGCTGTACCAGACCATGATTGATCCGAGAATATTATCCCTGCAATACTCAGATTATTACTCCCTGCAATACTCAGATTGCTGTATCAGACCATGATTGATCCGAGACTATAACTCCCTGCAATACTCAAATTGCTGTATCAGACCATGATTGATCCGAGACTATTACTCCCTGCAATACTCAGATTGCTGTATCAGACCATGGTTGATCCGAGACTATTACTCCCTGCAATACTCAGATTGCTGTATCAGACCATGGTTGATCCGAGACTATTACTCCCTGCAATACTCAGATTGCTGTACCAGACCATGATTGATCCGAGACTATTACTCCCTGCAATATTCAGATTGCTGTATCAGACCATGATTGATCCGAGACTATTACTCCCTGCAATACTCAGATTAATATATCAGACCATGGTTGATCCGAGACTATTACTCCCTGCAATACTCAGATTGCTGTATCAGACCATGATTGATCCAAGACTATTACACCCTGCAATACTCAGATTGCTGTATCAGACCATGGTTGATCCAAGACTATTACTCCCTGCAATACTCAGATTGCTGTATCAGACCATGATTGATCCGAGACTATTATCCCTGCAATACTCAGATTATTACTCCCTGCAATACTCAGATTGCTGTACCAGACCATGATTGATCCGAGACTATTACTCCCTGCAATATTCAGATTGCTGTACCAGACCATGATTGATCTGAGACTGTTACTCCCTGCAATACTCAGATTGCTGCATCAGACCATGATTGATCCGAGACTATTATTCCTGCAATACTCAGATTATTACTCCCTGCACTACTCAGATTGCTGTATCAGACCATGATTGATCCGAGACTATTACTCCCTGCAATACTCAGATTGCTGTATCAGACCATGGTTGATCCAAGACTATTACTCCCTGCAATACTCAGATTGCTGTATCAGACCATGGTTGATCCGAGACTATTACTCCCTGCAATACTCAGATTGCTGTACCAGACCATGATTGATCCGAGACTATTATCCCTGCAATACTCAGATTATTACTCCCTGCAATACTCAGATTGCTGTATCAGACCATGATTGATCCGAGACTATTACTCCCTGCAATACTCAGATTGCTATATCAGACTATGGTTGATCCGAGACTATTACTCCATGCAATACTCAGATTGCTGTATCAGACCATGATTGATCCAAGACTATTACTCCCTGCAATACTCAGATTGCTGTATCAGACCATGATTGATCCGAGACTATTATCCCTGCAATACTCAGATTATTACTCCCTGCAATCCTCAGATTGCTGTATCAGACCATGATTGATCCGAGACTATTACTCCCTGCAATACTCAGATTGCTGTACCAGACCATGATTGATCCGAGACTATTACTCCCTGCAATACTCCGATTGCTGTACCAGACCATGATTAATCCGAGTCTATTATCCCTGCAATACTCAGATTGCTGTACCAGACCATGATTGATCCGAGACTATTACTCCCTGCAATACTCAGATTGCTGTATCAGACCATGATTGATCCAAGACTATTACTCCCTCCAATACTCATATTGCTGTACCAGACCATGATTGATCCGAGACTATTACTCCCTACAATACTAAGTTTGCTGTATCAGACCATGATTGATCCAAGACTATTACTCCCTGCAATACTCAGATTGCTGTACCAGACCATGATTGATCCGAGATTATTATCCCTGCAATACTCAGATTGCTGTACCAGACCATGATTGATCCGAGAATATTATCCCTGCAATACTCAGATTATTACTCCCTGCAATACTCAGATTGCTGTATCAGACCATGATTGATCCGAGACTATTACTCCCTGCAATACTCAAATTGCTGTATCAGACCATGATTGATCCGAGACTATTACTCCCTGCAATACTCAGATTGCTGTATCAGACCATGGTTGATCCGAGACTATTACTCCCTGCAATACTCAGATTGCTGTATCAGACCATGGTTGATCCGAGACTATTACTCCCTGCAATACTCAGATTGCTGTACCAGACCATGATTGATCCGAGACTATTAATCCCTACAATACTCAGATTGCTGTATCAGTCCATTGTTGATCCGAGACTATTACTCGCTGCAATACTCAGATTGCTGTATCAGACCATGGTTGATCCGAGACTATTACTCTCTGCAATACTCAGATTGCTGTACCAGACCATGATTGATCCGAGACTATTACTCCCTGCAATATTCAGATTGCTGTATCAGACCATGATTGATCCGAGACTATTACTCCCTGCAATACTCAGATTGCTGTATCAGACCATGATTGATCCAAGACTATTACTCCCTGCAATACTCAGATTGCTGTATCAGACCATGGTTGATCCAAGACTATTACTCCCTGCAATACTCAGATTGCTTTATCAGACCATGGTTTATCCGAGACTATTACTCCCTGCAATACTCAGATTGCTGTATCAGACCATGGTTGATCCGAGAATATTACTCCCTGCAATACTCAGATTGCTGTACCAGACCATGATTGATCCGAGACTATTATCCCTGCAATACTCAGATTATTACTCCCTGCAATACTCAGATTGCTGTACCAGACCATGATTGATCCGAGACTATTACTCCCTGCAATATTCAGATTGCTGTACCAGACCATGATTGATCTGAGACTGTTACTCCCTGCAATACTCAGATTGCTGCATCAGACCATGATTGATCCGAGACTATTATTCCTGCAATACTCAGATTATTACTCCCTGCAATACTCAGATTGCTGTATCAGACCATGATTGATCCCAGACTATTACTCCCTGCAATACTCAGATTGCTGTATCAGACCATGGTTGATCCAAGACTATTACTCCCTGCAATACTCAGATTGCTGTATCAGACCATGGTTGATCCGAGACTATTACTCCCTGCAATACTCAGATTGCTGTACCAGACCATGATTGATCCGAGACTATTATCCCTGCAATACTCAGATTATTACTCCCTGCAATACTCAGATTGCTGTATCAGACCATGATTGATCCGAGACTATTACTCCCTGCAATACTCAGATTGCTATATCAGACCATGGTTGATCCGAGACTATTACTCCCTGCAATACTCAGATTGCTGTATCAGACCATGATTGATCCAAGACTATTACTCCCTGCAATACTCAGATTGCTGTATCAGACCATGGTTGATCCAAGACTATTACTCCTTGCAATACTCAGATTGCTTTATCAGACCATGGTTTATCCGAGACTATTACTCCCTGCAATACTCAGATTGCTGTATCAGACCATGGTTGATCCGAGAATATTACTCCCTGCAATACTCAGATTGCTGTACCAGACCATGATTGATCCGAGACTATTATCCCTGCAATACTCAGATTATTACTCCCTGCAATACTCAGATTGCTGTACCAGACCATGATTGATCCGAGACTATTACTCCCTGCAATATTCAGATTGCTGTACCAGACCATGATTGATCTGAGACTGTTACTCCCTGCAATACTCAGATTGCTGCATCAGACCATGATTGATCCGAGACTATTATCCCTGCAATACTCAGATTATTACTCCCTGCAATACTCAGATTGCTGTATCAGACCATGATTGATCCGAGACTATTACTCCCTGCAATACTCAGATTGCTGTATCAGACCATGGTTGATCCAAGACTATTACTCCCTGCAATACTCAGATTGCTGTATCAGACCATGGTTGATCCGAGACTATTACTCCCTGCAATACTCAGATTGCTGTACCAGACCATGATTGATCCGAGACTATTATCCCTGCAATACTCAGATTATTACTCCCTGCAATACTCAGATTGCTGTACCAGACCATGACTGATCCGACACTATTACTCCCTGCAATATTCAGATTGCTGTACCAGACCATGATTGATCTGAGACTATTACTCCCTGCAATACTCAGATTGCTGTATCAGACCATGATTGATCCGAGACTATTACTCCCTGCATACTCAGATTGCTGTACCATACCATGATTGATCCGAGACTATTACTCCCTGCAATACTCACTTTGCTGTACCAGAGCATGATTGATCCGAAACTATTGTCCCTGCAATACTCAGATTGCTGTATCAGACCATAATTGATCCGAGACTATTATCCCTGCAATACACAGGTTATTACTCCCTGCAATACCCAGATTGCTGTACCAGACCATGATTGATCCGAGACTATTACTCCCAGCAATACTCAGATTGCTGTATCAGACCATGATTGATCCGAGACTATTACTCCCTGCAATACTCAGATTGCTGTATCAGACCATGATTGATCCGAGACTATTATCCCTGCAATACTCAGATTATTACTGCCTGCAATACTCAGATTGCTGTACAGACCATGATTGATCCGAGACTATTACTCCCTGCAATACTCCGATTGCTGTACCAGATCATGATTAATCCGAGACTATTATCCCTGCATTGCTCAGATTGCTGTACCAGACCATGATTGATCCGAGACTATTATCCCTGCAATACTCAGATTGCTGTATCAGACCACGATTGATCCGGGACTATTGTCCCTGCAATACACAGATTATTACTTCCTGCTATACTCAGATTGCTGTACCAGACCATGATTGATCCGAGACTATTACTCCCTGCAATACTCAGATTGCTGTATCAGACCATGGTTGATCCGAGACTATTACTCCCTGCAATATTCAGATTGCTGTATCAGACCATGGTTGATCCGAGACTATTACTCCCTGCAGTACTCAGATTGCTGTACCAGACCATGATTGATCCGAGACTATTATCCCTACAATACTCAGATTGCTGTATCAGACCATGATTGATCCGAGACTATTACTCCCAGCAATACTCAGATTGCTGTATCAGACCATGATTGATCCGAGACTATTACTCCCTGCAATACTCAGATTGCTGTATCAGACCATGGTTGATCAGAGACTATTACTCCCTGCAATACTCAGATTGCTGTATCAGACCATGATTGATCCAAGACTATTACTCCCTGCAGTACTGAGATTGCTGTATCAGACCATGGTTGATCCAAGACTATTACTCCCTGCAATACTCAGATTGCTGTATCAGACCATGATTGATCCGAGACTATTACTCCCTGCAATGCTCAAATTGCTGTATCAGACCATGGTTCATCCGAGACTATTACTCCCTGCAATACTCAGATTGCTGTATCAGACATTGGTTGATCCGAGACTATTACTCACTGCAATACTCAGATTGCTGTATCAGACCATGGCTGATCCGAGACCATTACTCCCTGCAATACTCAGATTGCTGTATCAGACCATGATTGATCCAAGACTACTACTCCCTGCAATGCTCATATTGCTGTACCAGACCATGATTGATCCGAGACTATTACGCCCTGCAATACTCAGATTGCTGTATCAGACCATGGTTGATCCGAGACTATTACTCCCTGCAATACTCAGATTGCTGTATCAGACCATGGTTGATCCGAGACTATTACTCCCTGCAATACTCAGATTGCTGTACCGGACCATGATTGGTCCGAGACTATTACTCCCTGCAATACTAATTTTGCTGTATCAGACCATGATTGATCCAAGACTATTACTCCCTGCAATACTCAGATTGCTGTATCAGACCATTGTTGATCCGAGACTATTACTCCCTGCAATACTCAGATTGCTGTACCAGACCATGATTGATCCGAGACTATTATCCCTGCAATACTCAGATTATTACTCCCTGCAATACTCAGATTTCTGTATCAGACCATGATGGATCCAAGACTATTACCCCCTGCAATACTCAGATTGCTATATCAGACCATGGTTGATCCAAGACTATTACCCCCTGCAATACTCAGATTGCTATATCAGACCATGGTTGATCCGAGACTATTACACCCTGCAATACTCAGATTATTACTCCCAGCAATACTCAGATTGCTGTATCAGACCATGATTGATCCGAGACTATTACTCCCTGCAATACTCAGATTGCTGTATCAGACCATGGTTGATCCGAGACTATTACTCCCTGCAATATTCAGATTGCTGTATCAGACCATGGTTGATCCGAGACTATTACTCCCTGCAATACTCAGATTGCTGTACCAGACCATGATTGATCCGAGACTATTATCCCTACAATACTCAGATTGCTGTATCAGACCATGGTTGATCCGAGACTATTACTCCCTGCAATACTCAGATTGCTGTATCAGACCATGATTGATCCAAGACTATTACTCCCTGCAGTACTGAGATTGCTGTATCAGACCATGGTTGATCCAAGACTATTACTCCCTGCAATACTCAGATTGCTGTATCAGACCATGATTGATCCAAGACTATTACTCCCTGCAATACTCAGATTATTACTCCCTGCCATACTCAGATTGCTGTATCAGACCATGATTGATCCGGGACTATTACTCCCTGCAATACTCAGATTGCTGTATCAGACCATGGTTGATCCGAGACTATTACTCCCTGCAATACTCAGATTGCTATATCAGTCCATGATTGATCCAAGACTATTACTCCCTGCAATACTCAGATTGCTGTATCAGACCATGGTTGATCCGAGACTATTACTCCCTGCAATACTCAGATTGCTATATCAGTCCATGATTGATCCAAGACTATTACTCCCTGCAATACTCAGATTGCTGTATCAGACATTGGTTGATCCGAGACTATTACTCACTGCAATACTCAGATTGCTGTATCAGACCATGGCTGATCCGAGACCATTACTCCCTGCAATACTCAGATTGCTGTACCAGACCATGATTGATCCGAGACCATTACTCCCTGCAATACTCAGATTGCTGTATCACACCATGATTGATCCGAGACTATTACTCCCTACAATACTCAGATTGCTGTATCAGACCATGATTGATCCAAGACTACTACTCCCTGCAATGCTCATATTGCTGTACCAGACCATGATTGATCCGAGACTATTACGCCCTGCAATACTCAGATTGCTGTATCAGACCATGGTTGATCCGAGACTATTACTCCCTGCAATACTCAGATTGCTGTATCAGACCATGGTTGATCCGAGACTATTACTCCCTGCAATACTCAGATTGCTGTACCGGACCATGATTGGTCCGAGACTATTACTCCCTGCAATACTAATTTTGCTGTATCAGACCATCATTGATCCAAGACTATTACTCCCTGCAATACTCAGATTGCTGTATCAGACCATTGTTGATCCGAGACTATTACTCCCTGCAATACTCAGATTGCTGTACCAGACCATGATTGATCCGAGACTATTATCCCTGCAATACTCAGATTATTACTCCCTGCAATACTCAGATTTCTGTATCAGACCATGATGGATCCAAGACTATTACCCCCTGCAATACTCAGATTGCTATATCAGACCATGGTTGATCCGAGACTATTACACCCTGCAATACTCAGATTATTACTCCCTGCAATACTCAGATTGCTGTATCAGACCATGGTTGATCCAAGACTATTACTCCCTGCAATACTCAGATTGCTGTATCAGACCATGATTGATCCAAGACTATTACTCCCTGCAATACTCAGATTGCTGTACCAGACCATGATTGGTCCGAGACTATTACTCTGTGCAATACTCATATTGCTGTGCCAGGCCATAATTGATCCGAGACTATTACTCCCTGCAATACTCAGATTGCTGTACCAGACCATGATTGATCCAAGACTATTACTCCCTGCAATACTCAGATTGCTGTACCAGACCATGATTGTTCCAAGACTATTATCGCTGCAATACTCAGATTGCTGTATCAGATCATGATTGATCCGAGACTATTATCCCTGCAATACTCAGATTATTACTCCCTGCAATACTCAGATTGCTGTATCAGACCATGATTGATCCGAGACTATTACTCCCTGCAATACTCACATTTGCTGTATCAGATCGTGGTTCATTCGAGACAATTACTCCCTGCAATACTCAGATTGCTGTATCAGACCATGGTTGATCCGAGACTATTACTCCCTGCAATTCTCAGATTGCTGTACCAGACCATGATTGATCCGAGACTATTACTCTCTGCAATACTCAGATTGCTGTGTCAGACCATGGTTGATCCGAGACTATTACTCAATGCAATACTCAGATTGCTGTACCAGACCATGATTGATCCGAGACTATTATCCCTGCAATACTCAGATTGCTGTACCAGACCATGATTGATCCGAGACTATTATCCCTGCAATAATCAGATTATTACTCCCTGCAATACTCAGATTGCTGTATCAGACCATGATGGATCCGAGAATATTACTCCCTGCAATACTCAAATTGCTGTATCAGACCATGATTGATCCGAAACTATTACTCCCTGCAATACTCAGCTTACTGTATCAGACAATGGTTGATTCGAGACTATTACTCCCTGCAATACTCAGATTGCTGTACCAGACCATGAGTGATCCGAGACTATTACACCCTGCAATACTCAGATTGCTGTATCAGACCATGATTGATCTGAGACTATTACTCTCTGCAATTCTCAGATTGCTGTATCAGACCATGGTTGATCCGAGACTATTACTCCCTGCAATACTCAGATTGCTGTACCAGACCATGATTGATCCGAGACTATTATCCCTGCAATACTCAGATTATTACTCCCTGCAATACTCAGATTGCTGTACCAGACCATGATTGATCCGAGACTATTACTCCCTGCAATATTCAGATTGCTGTACCAGACCATGATTGATCTGAGACTATTACTCCCTGCAATACTCAGATTGCTGTATCAGACCATGATTGATCCGAGACTATTACTCCCTGCATACTCAGATTGCTGTACCATACCATGATTGATCCGAGACTATTACTCCCTGCAATACTCAGATTGCTGTACCAGAGCATGATTGATCCGAAACTATTGTCCCTGCAATACTCAGATTGCTGTATCAGACCATAATTGATCCGAGACTATTATCCCTGCAATACTCAGATTATTACTCCCTGCAATACCCAGATTGCTGTACCAGACCATGATTGATCCGAGACTATTACTCCCAGCAATACTCAGATTGCTGTATCAGACCATGATTGATCCGATACTATTACTCCCTGCAATACTCAGATTGCTGTATCAGAACATGATTGATCCGAGACTATTATCCCTGCAATACTCAGATTATTACTCCCTGCAATACTCAGATTGCTGTATCAGACCATGATTGATCCGAGACTATTACTCCCTGCAATACTCAGATTGCTGTACCAGACCATGATTGATCAGAGACTATTACTCCCTGCAATACTCCGATTGCGGTACCAGACCACGATTGATCCGAGACTATTACTCCCTGCAATACTCAGATTGCTATATCAGTCCATGATTGATCCAAGACTATTACTCCCTGCAATACTCAGATTGCTGTATCAGACCATGGTTTATCCGAGACTATTACTCCCTGCAATACTCAGATTGCTGTATCAGACCATGGTTGATCCGAGACTATTACTCCCTGCAATACTCAGATTTCTGTACCAGACCATGATTGATCCGAGACTATTATCCCTACAATACTCAGATTGCTGTATCAGACCATGATTGATCCGAGACTATTACTCCCAGCAATACTCAGATTGCTGTATCAGACCATGATTGATCCGAGACTATTACTCCCTGCAATACTCAGATTGCTGTATCAGACCATGGTTGATCCGAGACTATTACTCCCTGCAATATTCAGATTGCTGTATCAGACCATGGTTGATCCGAGACTATTACTCCCTGCAATACTCAGATTGCTGTACCAGACCATGATTGATCCGAGACTATTATCCCTACAATACTCAGATTGCTGAATCAGACCATGGTTGATCCGAGACTATTACTCCCTGCAATACTCAGATTGCTGTATCAGACCATGATTGATCCAAGACTATTACTCCCTGCAGTACTGAGATTGCTGTATCAGACCATGGTTGATCCAAGACTATTACTCCCTGCAATACTCAGATTGCTGTATCAGACCATGATTGATCCAAGACTATTACTCCCTGCAATACTCAGATTATTACTCCCTGCCATACTCAGATTGCTGTATCAGACCATGATTGATCCGGGACTATTACTCCCTGCAATACTCAGATTGCTGTATCAGACCATGGTTGATCCGAGACTATTACTCCCTGCAATACTCAGATTGCTATATCAGTCCATGATTGATCCAAGACTATTACTCCCTGCAATACTCAGATTGCTGTATCAGACCATGGTTGATCCAAGACTATTACTCCCTGCAATACTCAGATTGCTGTATCAGACCATGGTTTATCCGAGACTATTACTCCCTGCAATACTCAGATTGCTGTATCAGACCATGGTTGATCCGAGACTATTACTCCCTGCAATACTCAGATTTCTGTACCAGACCATGATTGATCTGAGACTATTATCCCTACAATACTCAGATTGCTGTATCAGACCATGATTGATCCGAGACTATTACTCCCAGCAATACTCAGATTGCTGTATCAGACCATGATTGATCCGAGACTATTACTCCCTGCAATACTCAGTTGCTGTATCAGACCATGGTTGATCCGAGACTATTACTCCCTGCAATATTCAGATTGATGTATCAGACCATGGTTGATCCGAGACTATTACTCCCTGCAATACTCAGATTGCTGTACCAGACCATGATTGATCCGAGACTATTATCCCTACAATACTCAGATTGCTGTATCAGACCATGATTGATCCGAGACTATTACTCCCAGCAATACTCAGATTGCTGTATCAGACCATGATTGATCCGAGACTATTACTCCCTGCAATACTCAGATTGCTGTATCAGACCATGGTTGATCCGAGACTATTACTCCCTGCAATACTCAGATTGCTGTATCAGACCATGATTGATCCAAGACTATTGCTCCCTGCAGTACTGAGATTGCTGTATCAGACCATGGTTGATCCAAGACTATTACTCCCTGCAATACTCAGATTGCTGTATCAGACCATGATTGATCCAAGACTATTACTCCCTGCAATACTCAGATTGCTGTACCAGACCATGATTGGTCCGACAATATTACTCTCTGCAATACTCATATTCCTGTACCAGACCATAATTGATCCGAGACTATTACTCCCTGCAATACTCAGATTGCTGTACCAGACCATGATTGATCCAAGACTATTACTCCCTGCAATACTCAGATTGCTACCAGACCATGATTGTTCCGAGACTATTATCCCTGCAATACTCAGATTGCTGTATCAGACCATGATTGATCCGAGACTATTATCCCTGCAATACTCAGATTATTACTCCCTGCAATACTCAGATTGCTATATCAGACCATGATTGATCCGAGACTATTACTCCCTGGAATACTCAATTTGCTGCATCAGACCATGGTCGATCCGAGACTATTACTCCCTGCAATACTCAGATTGCTGTATCGGACCATGGTTTATCCGAGACTATTACTCCCTGCAATACTCAGATTGCTGTATCAGACAATGGTTGATCCGAGACTATTACTCCCTGCAATACTCAGATTGCTGTACCAGACCATGATTGATCCGAGACTATTATCCTTACAATACTCAGATTGCTGTATCAGACCATGATTGATCCGAGACTATTATCGCTGCAATACTCAGATTATTACTCCCTGCTATACTCAGATTGCTATATCAGACCATGATTGATCCGAGACTATTACTCCCTGCAATACTCAGATTGCTGTATCAGACCATGGTTGATCCGAGACTATTATCCCTGCAATACTCAGATTGCTGTATCAGACCATGATTGATCCGAGACTATTATCCCTGCAATACTCAGATTATTACTCCCTGCAATACTCAGATTGCTATATCAGACCATGATTGATCCGAGACTATTACTCCCTGGAATACTCAATTTGCTGCATCAGACCATGGTCGATCCGAGACTATTACTCCCTGCAATACTCAGATTGCTGTATCGGACCATGGTTTATCCGAGACTATTACTCCCTGCAATACTCAGATTGCTATATCAGACAATGGTTGATCCGGGACTATTACTCCCTGCAATACTCAGATTGCTGTACCAGACCATGATTCATCCGAGACTATTATCCCTACAATACTCAGATTGCTGTATCAGACCATGATTGATCCGAGACTATTATCGCTGCAATACTCAGATTATTACTCCCTGCTATACTCAGATTGCTGTATCAGACCATGATTGATCCGAGACTATTACTCCCTGCAATACTCAGATTGCTGTATCAGACCATGGTTGATCCGAGACTATTACTCCCTGCAATACTCAGATTGCTGTATCAGACCATGATTGATCCGAGACTATTACTCCCTGCAATACTCAAATTGCTGTATCAGACCATGATTGCTCCGAGACTATTACTCCCTGCAATACTCAGATTGCTGTATCAGACCATGGTTGATCCGAGACTATTACTGCCTGCAATACTCAGATTGCTGTATCAGACCATGGTTGATCCGAGACTATTACTCCCTGCAATACTCAGATTGCTGTATCAGACCATGGTTGATCCGAGACTATTACTCCCGGCAATACACAGATTGCTGTACCAGACCATGATTGATCCGAGACTATTACTCCCTGCAATACTCAGATTGCTGTATCACACCATGATTGATCCGAGACTATTACTCCCTAGAATACTCAGATTGCTGTATCAGACCATGATTGATCCGAGACTACTATTCCCTGCAATACTCATATTGCTGTACCAGACCATGATTGATCCGAGGTTATTACGCCCTGCAATACTCAGATTGCTGTATCAGACCATGGTTGATCCGAGACTATTACTCCCTGCAATACTCAGATTGCTGTATCAGACCATGGTTGATCCGAGACTATTACTCCCTGCAATACTCAGATTGCTGTATCAGACCATGGTTGATCCGAGACTATTACTCCCGGCAATACTCAGATTGCTGTACCAGACCATGATTGATCCGAGACTATTACTCCCTGCAATACTCAGATTGCTGTATCACACCATGATTGATCCGAGACTATTACTCCCTATAATACCAGATTGCTGTATCAGACCATGATTGATCCGAGACTACTATTCCCTGCAATACTCAGATTGCTGTATCAGACCATGGTTGATCCGAGACTATTACTCCCTGCAATACTCAGATTGCTGTACCGGACCATGATTGATCCGAGACAATGACTCCCTGCAATACTCAGATTGCTGTATCAGACCATGGATGATCCGAGACTATTACTCCCTGCAATACTCAGATTGCTGTATCAGACCATGGTTGATCCGAGACTATTACTCCCGGCAATACTCAGATTGCTGTACCAGACCATGATTGATCCGAGACTATTACTCCCTGCAATGCTCAGATTGCTGTATCACACCATGATTGATCCGAGACTATTACGCCCTACAATACTCAGATTGCTGTATCAGACCATGATTGATCCGAGACTACTATTCCCTGCAATACTCATATTGCGGTACCAGACCATGATTGATCCGAGACTATTACGCCCTGCAATACTCAGATTGCTGTATCAGACCATGGTTGATCCGAGACTATTACTCCCTGCAATACTCAGATTGCTGTATCAGACCATTGTAGATCCGAGACTATTACTCCCTGCAATACTCAGATTGCTGTACCGGACCATGATTGATCCGAAGCTATTACTCCCTGCAATACTAATTTTGCTGTATCAGACCATGATTGATCCAAGAATATTACTCCCTGCAATACTCAGATTGCTGTATCAGACCATTGTTGATCCGAGACTACTACTCCCTGCAATACTCAAATTGCTGTACCAGACCATGGTTGATCCGAGACTATTACTCCCTGTAATACTCAGATTGCTGTACCAGACCATGATTGATCCGAGACTATTATCTCTGCAATACTCAGATTGCTGTACCAGACCATGATTGATCCGAGACTATTATCCCTGCAATACTCAGATTATTACACCCTGCAATACTCAGATTGCTGTATCAGACCATGGTTGATCCAAGACTATTACTCCCTGCAATACTCAGATTGCTGTATCAGACCATGGTTGATCCAAGACTAATACTCCCTGCAATACTCAGATTGCTGTATCAGACCATGATTGATCCAAGACTATTACTCCCTGAAATACTCAGATTGCTGTACCAGACCATGATTGATCCGAGACTATTACTCCCTGCAATACTCAGATTGCTGTATCACACCATGATTGATCCGAGACTATTACTCCCTATAATACCAGATTGCTGTATCAGACCATGATTGATCCGAGACTACTATTCCCTGCAATACTCATATTGCTGTATCAGACCATGGTTGATCCGAGACTATTACTCCCTGCAATACTCAGATTGCTGTACCGGACCATGATTGATCCGAGACAATGACTCCCTGCAATACTCAGATTGCTGTATCAGACCATGGATGATCCGAGACTATTACTCCCTGCAATACTCAGATTGCTGTATCAGACCATGGTTGATCCGAGACTATTACTCCCGGCAATACTCAGATTGCTGTACCAGACCATGATTGATCCGAGACTATTACTCCCTGCAATGCTCAGATTGCTGTATCACACCATGATTGATCCGAGACTATTACGCCCTACAATACTCAGATTGCTGTATCAGACCATGATTGATCCGAGACTACTATTCCCTGCAATACTCATATTGCGGTACCAGACCATGATTGATCCGAGACTATTACGCCCTGCAATACTCAGATTGCTGTATCAGACCATGGTTGATCCGAGACTATTACTCCCTGCAATACTCAGATTGCTGTATCAGACCATTGTAGATCCGAGACTATTACTCCCTGCAATACTCAGATTGCTGTACCGGACCATGATTGATCCGAAGCTATTACTCCCTGCAATACTAATTTTGCTGTATCAGACCATGATTGATCCAAGAATATTACTCCCTGCAATACTCAGATTGCTGTATCAGACCATTGTTGATCCGAGACTACTACTCCCTGCAATACTCAAATTGCTGTACCAGACCATGGTTGATCCGAGACTATTACTCCCTGTAATACTCAGATTGCTGTACCAGACCATGATTGATCCGAGACTATTATCTCTGCAATACTCAGATTGCTGTACCAGACCATGATTGATCCGAGACTATTATCCCTGCAATACTCAGATTATTACTCCCTGCAATACTCAGATTGCTGTATCAGACCATGGTTGATCCAAGACTATTACTCCCTGCAATACTCAGATTGCTGTATCAGACCATGGTTGATCCAAGACTAATACTCCCTGCAATACTCAGATTGCTGTATCAGACCATGATTGATCCAAGACTATTACTCCCTGAAATACTCAGATTGCTGTACCAGACCATGATTGGTCCGAGACTATTACTCTGTGCAATACTCATATTGCTGTGCCAGGCCATAATTGATCCGAGACTATTACTCCCTGCAATACTCAGATTGCTGTACCAGACCATGATTGATCCAAGACTATTACTCCCTGCAATACTCAGATTGCTGTACCAGACCATGATTGTTCCGAGACTATTATCGCTGCAGTACTCAGATTGCTGTATCAGACCATGATTGATTAGAGACTATTATCCCTGCAATACTCAGATTGCTGTATCAGACCATGGTTGATCCGAGACTATTACTCCCTGCAATACTCAGATTGCTGTATCAGACCATGATTGATCCAAGACTATTACTCCGTGCTGTACTGAGATTGCTGTATCAGACCATGGTTGATCCAAGACTATTACTCCCTGCAATACTCAGATTGCTGTATCAGACCATGATTGATCCAAGACTATTACTCCCTGCAATACTCAGATTGCTGTACCAGACCATGATTGGTCCGACAATATTACTCTCTGCAGTACTCATATTGCTGTACCAGACCATAATTGATCCGAGACTATTACTCCCTGCAATACTCAGATTGCTGTACCAGACCATGATTGATCCGAGACTATTACTCCCCGCAATACTCAGATTGCTGTGCCGGACCATGATTGATCCGAGACTATTACTCCCTGCAATACTAATTTTGCTGTATCAGACCATGATTGATCCAAGAATATTACTCCCTGCAATACTCAGATTGCTGTATCAGACCATTGTTGATCCGAGACTACTACTCCCTGCAATACTCAAATTGCTGTACCAGACCATGGTTGATCCGAGACTATTACTCCCTGCAATACTCAGATTGCTGTACCAGACCATGATTGATCCGAGACTATTATCTCTGCAATACTCAGATTGCTGTACCAGACCATGATTGATCCGAGATTATTATCTCTGCAATACTCAGATTATTACTCCCTGCAATACTCAGATTGCTGTATCAGACCATGGTTGATCCAAGACTATTACTCCCTGCAATACTCAGATTGCTGTATCAGACCATGGTTGATCCAAGACTTTTACTCCCTGCAATACTCAGATTGCTGTATCAGACCATGATTGATCCAAGACTATTACTCCCTGCAATACTCAGATTGCTGTACCAGACCATGATTGGTCCGAGACTATTACTCTGTGCAATACTCATATTGCTGTGCCAGGCCATAATTGCTCCGAGACTATTACTCCCTGCAATACTCATATTGCTGTACCAGACCATGATTGATCCAAGACTATTACTCCCTGCAATACTCAGATTGCTGTACCAGACCATGATTGTTCCGAGACTATTATCGCTACAGTACTCAGATTGCTGTATCAGACCATGATTGATCCGAGACTATTATCCCTGCAATACTCAGATTGCTGCATCAGACCATGGTTGATCCGAGACTATTACTCCCTGCAATACTCAGATTGCTGTATCAGACCATGATTGATCCAAGACTATTACTCCATGCTGTACTGAGATTGCTGTATCAGACCATGGTTGATCCAAGACTATTACTCCCTGCAATACTCAGATTGCTGTATCAGACCATGATTGATCCAGGACTATTACTCCCTGCAATACTCAGATTGCTGTACCAGACCATGATTGGTCCGACAATATTACTCTCTGCAGTGCTCATATTGCTGTACCAGACCATAATTGATCCGAGACTATTACTCCCTGCAATACTCAGATTGCTGTACCAGACCATGATTGATCCAAGACTATTACTCCCTGCAATACTCAGATTGCTGTACCTTACCATGATTGATCCGAGACTATTACTCCCTGCAATACTCAGATTGCTGTACCAGAGCATGATTGATCCGAAACTATTATCCCTGCAATACTCAGATTGCTGTATCAGACCACAATTGATCCGAGACTATTATCACTGCAATACTCAGATTATTACTCCCTGCAATACTCAGATTGCTGTATCAGACCATGATTGATCCGAGACTATTACTGCCTGCAATACTCAGATTGCTGTACCAGACCATGATTGATCAGAGACTATTACTCCCTGCAATACTCCGATTGCTGTACCAGACCATGATTAATCCGAGACAATTATCCCTGCAAGTCTCAGATTGCTGTACCAGACCATGATTGATCCGAGACTATTATCCCTGCAATACTCAGATTATTACTCCCTGCAAAACTCAGATTGCTGTATCAGACCATGATTGATCCGAGACTATTACTCCCTGCAATACTCAGATTGCTGTATCAGACCATGGTTGATCCGAGACTATTACTCCCTGCAATACTTAGATTGCTGTATCAGACCATGGTTGATCCGAGACTATTACTCCCTGCAATACTCAGATTGCTGTACCAGACCATGATTGATCCGAGACTATTACTCCCTGCAATACACAGATTGCTGTATCAGACCATGATTGATCCGAGACTATTACTCCCTGCAATACTCAGATTGCTGTATCAAACCATTGGTGATCCGAGACTATTACTCCCTGAAATACACAGATTGCTGTATCAGTCCATGATTATTCCGAGACTATTACTCCCTGCAATACTTAGATTGCTGTATCAGGCCATTATTGATCCGAGACTATTACTCCCTGCAATACTCAGATTGCTGTACCAGACCATGATGGATCTGAGACTATTATCCCTGCAATACTCAGATTGCTGTATCAGACCATGATTGATCCGAGACTATTATCCCTGCAATACTCAGATTGCTGTACCAGACCATGATGGATCTGAGACTATTATCCCTGCAATACTCAGATTGCTGTATCAGACCATGATTGATCCGAGACTATTATCACTGCAATACTCAGATTATTACTCCCTGCAATACTCAGATTGCTGTATCAGACCATGATTGATCCGAGACTATTACTGCCTGCAATACTCAGATTGCTGTACCAGACCATGATTGATCAGAGACTATTACTCCCTGCAATACTCCGATTGCTGTACCAGACCATGATTAATCCGAGACTATTATCCCTGCAATGCTCAGATTGCTGTACCAGACCATGATTGATCCGAGACTATTATCCCTGCAATACTCAGATTATTACTCCCTGCAAAACTCAGATTGCTGTATCAGACCATGATTTATCCGAGACTATTACTCCCTGCAATACACAGATTGCTGTATCAGACCATGATTGATCCGGGACTATTACTCCCTGCAATACTCAGATTGCTGTATCAGACCATTGGTGATCCGAGACTATTACTCCCTGAAATACACAGATTGCTGTATCAGTCCATGATTATTCCGAGACTATTACTCCCTGCAATACTTAGATTGCTGTATCAGACCATTATTGATCCGAGACTATTACTCCCTGCAATACTCAGATTGCTGTACCAGACCATGATGGATCTGAGACTATTATCCCTGCAATACTCAGATTGCTGTATCAGACCATGATTGATCCGAGACTATTACTGCCTGCAATACTCCGATTGCTGTACCAGACCATGATTAATCCGAGACTATTATCCCTGCAATGCTCAGATTGCTGTACCAGACCATGATTGATCCGAGACTATTATCCATGCAATACTCAGATTGCTGTATCAGACCACGATGGATCCGGGACTATTCTCCCTGCAATACTCAGATTATTACTCCCTGCAATACTCAGGTGGCTGTACCAGACCATGATTGATCCGAGGCTATTATGCCTGCAATACTCAGATTTCGGTATCAGACCATGTTTGATCCGAGACTATTATCCCTGCAATACTCAGAGTATTACTCCCTGCAATACTCAGATTGCTGTATCAGACCATGATTGATCCGAGACTATTACTCCCTGCAATACTCAGATTATTGTATCAGACCATGGTTGATCTGGGACTATTACTCCGTGCAATACTCAGATTGCTGTATCAGACCATGATTGATCCAAGACTATTACACCCTGCAATACTCAGATTGCTGTATCAGACCATGGTTGATCCAAGACTATTACTCCCTGCAATACTCAGATTTCTGTATCAGACCACGGTTTATCCGAGACTATTACTCCCTGCAATACTGAGATTGCTGTATCAGACCATGGGTGATCCGAGTCTATTACTCGCTGCAATACTCAGATTGCTGTACCAGACCATGATTGATCCGAGACTATTATCCCTACAATACTCAGATTGCTGTATCAGACCATGATTGATCCGAGAGTATTATCCCTGCAATACTCAGATTATTACTCCCTGCAATACTCACATTGCTGTATCAGACCATGATTGATCCGAGACTATTACTCCCTGCAATTCTCAGATTGCTGTATCAGACCATGGTTGATCCCAGACTATTACTCCCTGCAATACTCAGATTGCTGTATCAGAGCATGATTGATCCAAGACTATTACTCCCTGCAATACTCAGATTGCTGTATCAGACCATCGTTGATCCAAGACTATTACGCCCTGCAATACTCAGATTGCTGTATCAGACCATGATTGATCCAAGACTATTACTCCCTGCAATACTCAGATTGCTGTACCAGACCATGATTGGTCCGAGACTATTACTCTGTGCAATACTCATATTGCTGTGCCAGGCCATAATTGATCCGAGACTATTACTCCCTGCAATACTCAGATTGCTGTACCAGACCATGATTGATCCAAGACTATTACTCCCTGCAATACTCAGATTGCTGTACCAGACCATGATTGTTCCGAGACTATTATCGCTGCAGTACTCAGATTGCTGTATCAGACCATGATTGATCCGAGACTATTATCCCTGCAATACTCAGATTGCTGTATCAGACCATGGTTGATCCGAGACTATTACTCCCTGCAATTCCAGATTGCTGTATCAGACCATGATTGATCCAAGACTATTACTCCGTGCTGTACTGATATTGCTGTATCAGACCATGGTTGATCCAAGACTATTACTCCCTGCAATACTCAGATTGCTGTATCAGACCATGATTGATCCAAGACTATTACTCCCTGCAATACTCAGATTGCTGTACCAGACCATGATTGGTCCGACAATATTACTCTCTGCAGTACTCATATTGCTGTACCAGACCATAATTGATCCGAGACTATTACTCCCTGCAATACTCAGATTGCTGTACCAGACCATGATTGATCCAAGACTATTACTCCCTGCAATACTCAGATTGCTACCAGACCATGATTGTTCGGAGACTATTATCACTGCAATACTCAGATTGCTGTATCAGACCATGATTGATCCGAGACTATTATCCCTGCAATACTCAGATTATTACTCCCTGCATACTCAGATTGCTGTACCTTACCATGATTGATCCGAGACTATTACTCCCTGCAATACTCAGATTGCTGTACCAGAGCATGATTGATCCGAAACTATTGTCCCTGCAATACTCAGATTGCTGTATCAGACCACAATTGATCCGAGACTATTATCCCTGCAATACTCAGATTATTACTCCCTGCAATACTCAGATTGCTGTACCAGACCATGATTGATCCGAGACTATTACTCCCAGCAATACTCAGATTGCTGTATCAGTCCATGATTATTCCGAGACTATTACTCCCTGCAATACTCAGATTGCTGTATCAGACCATTATTGATCCGAGACTATTACTCCCTGCAATACTCAGATTGCTGTACCAGACCATGATGGATCTGAGACTATTATCCCTGCAATACTCAGATTGCTGTATCAGACCATGATTGATCCGAGACTATTATCACTGCAATACTCAGATTATTACTCCCTGCAATACTCAGATTGCTGTATCAGACCATGATTGATCCGAGACTATTACTGCCTGCAATACTCAGATTGCTGTACCAGACCATGATTGATCAGAGACTATTACTCCCTGCAATACTCCGATTGCTGTACCAGACCATGATTAATCCGAGACTATTATCCCTGCAATGCTCAGATTGCTGTACCAGACCATGATTGATCCGAGACTATTATCCCTGCAATACTCAGATTATTACTCCCTGAAAACTCAGATTGCTGTATCAGACCATGATTGATCCGAGACTATTACTCCCTGCAATACTCAGATTGCTGTATCAGACCATGGTTGATCCGAGACTATTACTCCCTGCAATACTTAGATTGCTGTATCAGACCATGGTTGATCCGAGACTATTACTCCCTGTAATACTCAGATTGCTGTACCAGACCATGATTGATCCGAGACTATTACTCCCTGCAATACACAGATTGCTGTATCAGACCATGATTGATCCGAGACTATTACTCCCTGCAATACTCAGATTGCTGTATCAGACCATTGGTGATCCGAGACTATTACTCCCTGAAATACACAGATTGCTGTATCAGTCCATGATTATTCCGAGACTATTACTCCCTGCAATACTTAGATTGCTGTATCAGACCATTATTGATCCGAGACTATTACTCCCTGCAATACTCAGATTGCTGTACCAGACCATGATGGATCTGAGACTATTATCCCTGCAATACTCAGATTGCTGTATCAGACCATGATTGATCCGAGACTATTACTGCCTGCAATACTCCGATTGCTGTACCAGACCATGATTAATCCGAGACTATTATCCCTGCAATGCTCAGATTGCTGTACCAGACCATGATTGATCCGAGACTATTATCCATGCAATACTCAGATTGCTGTATCAGACCACGATGGATCCGGGACTATTCTCCCTGCAATACTCAGATTATTACTCCCTGCAATACTCAGGTGGCTGTACCAGACCATGATTGATCCGAGGCTGTTATGCCTGCAATACTCAGATTTCGGTATCAGACCATGTTTGATCCGAGACTATTATCCCTGCAATACTCAGAGTATTACTCCCTGCAATACTCAGATTGCTGTATCAGACCATGATTGATCCGAGACTATTACTCCCTGCAATACTCAGATTATTGTATCAGACCATGGTTGATCTGAGACTATTACTCCGTGCAATACTCAGATTGCTGTATCAGACCATGATTGATCCAAGACTATTACTCCCTGCAATACTCAGATTGCTGTATCAGACCATGGCTGATCCAAGACTATTACTCCCTGCAATACTCAGATTTCTGTATCAGACCACAGTTTATCCGAGACTATTACTCCCTGCAATACTGAGATTGCTGTATCAGACCATGGGTGATCCGAGTCTATTACTCCCTGCAATACTCAGATTGCTGTACCAGACCATGATTGATCCGAGACTATTATCCCTGCAATACTCAGATTGCTGTATCAGACCATGATTGATCCAAGACTATTACTCCCTGCAATACTCAGATTTCTGTATCAGACCACAGTTTATCCGAGACTATTACTCCCTGCAATACTGAGATTGCTGTATCAGACCATGGGTGATCCGAGTCTATTACTCCCTGCAATACTCAGATTGCTGTACCAGACCATGATTGATCCGAGACTATTATCCCTACAATACTCAGATTGCTGTATCAGACCATGATTGATCCGAGACTATTACTCCCTGCAATACTCAGATTACTGTATCAGACCATGGTTGATCTGAGACTATTACTCCCTGCAATACTCAGATTGCTGTATCAGACCATGATTGATCCAAGACTATTACTCCCTGCAATACTCAGATTGCTGTATCAGACCACGGTTTATCCGAGACTATTACTCCCTGCAATACTCAGATTGCTGTACCAGACCATGATTGATCCGAGACTATTATCCCTACAATACTCAGATTGCTGTATCAGACCGTGATTGATCCGAGAGTATTATCCCTGCAATACTCAGATTATTACTCCCTGCAATACTCACATTGCTGTATCAGACCATGATTGATCCGAGACTATTACTCCCTGCAATTCTCAGATTGCTGTATCAGACCATGGTTGATCCCAGACTATTACTCCCTGCAATACTCAGATTGCTGTACCAGAGCATGATTCATCCAAGACTATTACTCCCTGCAATACTCAGATTGCTGTATCAGACCATCGTTGATCCAAGACTATTACTCCCTGCAATACTCAGATTGCTGTATCAGACCATGATTGATCCAAGACTATTACTCCCTGCAATACTCAGATTGCTGTACCAGACCATGATTGGTCCGAGACTATTACTCTGTGCAATACTCATATTGCTGTGCCAGGCCATAATTGATCCGAGACTATTACTCCCTGCAATACTCAGATTGCTGTACCAGACCATGATTGATCCAAGACTATTACTCCCTGCAATACTCAGATTGCTGTACCAGACCATGATTGTTCCGAGACTATTATCGCTGCAGTACTCAGATTGCTGTATCAGACCATGATTGATCCGAGACTATTATCCCTGCAATACTCAGATTGCTGTATCAGACCATGGTTGATCCAAGACTATTATCCCTGCAATACTCAGATTGCTGTATCAGACCATGGTTGATCCGAGACTATTACTCCCTGCAATTCTCAGATTGCTGTATCAGACCATGATTGATCCAAGACTATTACTCCGTGCTGTACTGAGATTGCTGTATCAGACCATGGTTGATCCAAGAATATTACTCCCTGCAATACTCAGATTGCTGTATCAGACCATGATTGATCCAAGACTATTACTCCCTGCAATACTCAGATTGCTCTACCAGACCATGATTGGTCCGACAATATTACTCTCTGCAGTACTCATATTGCTGTACCAGACCATAATTGATCCGAGACTATTACTCCCTGCAATACTCAGATTGCTGTACCAGACCATGATTGATCCAAGACTATTACTCCCTGCAATACTCAGATTGCTACCAGACCATGATTGTTCTGAGACTATTATCCCTGCAATACTCAGATTGCTGTATCAGACCATGATTCATCCGAGACTATTATCCCTGCAATACTCAGATTATTACTCCCTGCATACTCAGATTGCTGTACCTTACCATGATTGATCCGAGACTATTACTCCCTGCAATACTCAGATTGCTGTACCAGAGCATGATTGATCCGAAACTATTGTCCCTGCAATACTCAGATTGCTGTATCAGACCACAATTGATCCGAGACTATTATCCCTGCAATACTCAGATTATTACTCCCTGCAATACTCAGATTGCTGTACCAGACCATGATTGATCCGAGACTATTACTCCCAGCAATACTCAGATTGCTGTATCAGTCCATGATTATTCCGAGACTATTACTCCCTGCAATACTCAGATTGCTGTATCAGACCATTATTGATCCGAGACTATTACTCCCTGCAATACTCAGATTGCTGTACCAGACCATGATGGATCTGAGACTATTATCCCTGCAATACTCAGATTGCTGTATCAGACCATGATTGATCCGAGACTATTATCACTGCAATACTCAGATTATTACTCCCTGCAATACTCAGATTGCTGTATCAGACCATGATTGATCCGAGACTATTACTGCCTGCAATACTCAGATTGCTGTACCAGACCATGATTGATCAGAGACTATTACTCCCTGCAATACTCCGATTGCTGTACCAGACCATGATTAATCCGAGACTATTATCCCTGCAATGCTCAGATTGCTGTACCAGACCATGATTGATCCGAGACTATTATCCCTGCAATACTCAGATTATTACTCCCTGCAAAACTCAGATTGCTGTATCAGACCATGATTGATCCGAGACTATTACTCCCTGCAATACTCAGATTGCTGTATCAGACCATGGTTGATCCGAGACTATTACTCCCTGCAATACTTAGATTGCTGTATCAGACCATGGTTGATCCGAGACTATTACTCCCTGTAATACTCAGATTGCTGTACCAGACCATGATTGATCCGAGACTATTACTCCCTGCAATACACAGATTGCTGTATCAGACCATGATTGATCAGAGACTATTACTCCCTGCAATACTCAGATTGCTGTATCAGACCATTGGTGATCCGAGACTATTACTCCATGAAATACACAGATTGCTGTATCAGTCCATGATTATTCCGAGACTATTACTCCCTGCAATACTTAGATTGCTGTATCAGACCATTATTGATCCGAGACTATTACTCCCTGCAATACTCAGATTGCTGTACCAGACCATGATGGATCTGAGACTATTATCCCTGCAATACTCAGATTGCTGTATCAGACCATGATTGATCCGAGACTATTACTGCCTGCAATACTCCGATTGCTGTACCAGACCATGATTAATCCGAGACTATTATCCCTGCAATGCTCAGATTGCTGTACCAGACCATGATTGATCCGAGACTATTATCCATGCAATACTCAGATTGCTGTATCAGACCACGATGGATCCGGGACTATTCTCCCTGCAATACTCAGATTATTACTCCCTGCAATACTCAGATTGCTGTATCAGACCATGATTGATCCGAGACTATTACTGCCTGCAATACTCAGATTGCTGTACCAGACCATGATTGATCAGAGACTATTACTCCCTGCAATACTCCGACTGCTGTACCAGACCATGATTAATCCGAGACTATTATCCCTGCAATGCTCAGATTGCTGTACCAGACCATGATTGATCCGAGACTATTATCCCTGCAATACTCAGATTATTACTCCCTGCAAAACTCAGATTGCTGTATCAGACCATGATTGATCCGAGACTATTACTCCCTGCAATACTCAGATTACTGTATCAGACCATGGTTGATCTGAGACTATTACGCCCTGCAATACTCAGATTGCTGTATCAGACCATGATTGATCCAAGACTATTACTCCCTGCAATACTCAGATTGCTGTATCAGACCACGGTTTATCCGAGACTATTACTCCCTGCAATACTCAGATTGCTGTACCAGACCATGATTGATCCGAGACTATTATCCCTACAATACTCAGATTGCTGTATCAGACCGTGATTGATCCGAGAGTATTATCCCTGCAATACTCAGATTATTACTCCCTGCAATACTCACATTGCTGTATCAGACCATGATTGATCCGAGACTATTACTCCCTGCAATTCTCAGATTGCTGTATCAGACCATGGTTGATCCCAGACTATTACTCCCTGCAATACTCAGATTGCTGTATCAGAGCATGATTCATCCAAGACTATTACTCCCTGCAATACTCAGATTGCTGTATCAGACCATCGTTGATCCAAGACTATTACTCCCTGCAATACTCAGATTGCTGTATCAGACCATGATTGATCCAAGACTATTACTCCCTGCAATACTCAGATTGCTGTACCAGACCATGATTGGTCCGAGACTATTACTCTGTGCAATACTCATATTGCTGTGCCAGGCCATAATTGATCCGAGACTATTACTCCCTGCAATACTCAGATTGCTGTACCAGACCATGATTGATCCAAGACTATTACTCCCTGCAATACTCAGATTGCTGTACCAGACCATGATTGTTTCGAGACTATTATCGCTGCAGTACTCAGATTGCTGTATCAGACCATGATTGATCCGAGACTATTATCCCTGCAATACTCAGATTGCTGTATCAGACCATGGTTGATCCGAGACTATTACTCCCTGCAATTCTCAGATTGCTGTATCAGACCATGATTGATCCAAGACTATTACTCCGTGCTGTACTGAGATTGCTGTATCAGACCATGGTTGATCCAAGACTATTACTCCCTGCAATACTCAGATTGCTGTATCAGACCATGATTGATCCAAGACTATTACTCCCTGCAATACTCAGATTGCTGTACCAGACCATGATTGGTCCGACAATATTACTCTCTGCAGTACTCATATTGCTGTACCAGACCATAATTGATCCGAGACTATTACTCCCTGCAATACTCAGATTGCTGTACCAGACCATGATTGATCCAAGACTATTACTCCCTGCAATACTCGGATTGCTACCAGACCATGATTGTTCCGAGACTATTATCCCTGCAATACTCAGATTGCTGTATCAGACCATGATTGATCCGAGACTATTATCCCTGCAATACTCAGATTATTACTCCCTGCATACTCAGATTGCTGTACCTTACCATGATTGATCCGAGACTATTACTCCCTGCAATACTCAGATTGCTGTACCAGAGCATGATTGATCCGAAACTATTGTCCCTGCAATACTCAGATTGCTGTATCAGACCACAATTGATCCGAGACTATTATCCCTGCAATACTCAGATTATTACTCCCTGCAATACTCAGATTGCTGTACCAGACCATGATTGATCCGAGACTATTACTCCCAGCAATACTCAGATTGCTGTATCAGTCCATGATTATTCCGAGACTATTACTCCCTGCAATACTCAGATTGCTGTATCAGACCATTATTGATCCGAGACTATTACTCCCTGCAATACTCAGATTGCTGTACCAGACCATGATGGATCTGAGACTATTATCCCTGCAATACTCAGATTGCTGTATCAGACCATGATTGATCCGAGACTATTATCACTGCAATACTCAGATTATTACCCCCTGCAATACTCAGATTGCTGTATCAGACCATGATTGATCCGAGACTATTACTGCCTGCAATAATCAGATTGCTGTACCAGACCATGATTGATCAGAGACTATTACTCCCTGCAATACTCCGATTGCTGTACCAGACCATGATTAATCCGAGACTATTATCCCTGCAATGCTCAGATTGCTGTACCAGACCATGATTGATCCGAGACTATTATCCCTGCAATACTCAGATTATTACTCCCTGCAAAACTCAGATTGCTGTATCAGACCATGATTGATCCGAGACTATTACTCCCTGCAATACTCAGATTGCTGTATCAGACCATGGTTGATCCGAGACTATTACTCCCTGCAATACTTAGATTGCTGTATCAGACCATGGTTGATCCGAGACTATTACTCCCTGCAATACTCAGATTGCTGTACCAGACCATGATTGATCCGAGACTATTACTCCCTGCAATACACAGATTGCTGTATCAGACCATGATTGATCCGAGACTATTACTCCCTGCAATACTCAGATTGCTGTATCAGACCATTGGTGATCCGAGACTATTACTCCCTGAAATACACAGATTGCTGTATCAGTCCATGATTATTCCGAGACTATTACTCCCTGCAATACTTAGATTGCTGTATCAGACCATTATTGATCCGAGACTATTACTCCCTGCAATACTCAGATTGCTGTACCAGACCATGATGGATCTGAGACTATTATCCCTGCAATACTCAGATTGCTGTATCAGACCATGATTGATCCGAGACTATTATCCCTGCAATACTCAGATTGCTGTACCAGACCATGATGGATCTGAGACTATTATCCCTGCAATACTCAGATTGCTGTATCAGACCATGATTGATCCGAGACTATTATCACTGCAATACTCAGATTATTACTCCCTGCAATACTCAGATTGCTGTATCAGACCATGATTGATCCGAGACTATTACTGCCTGCAATACTCAGATTGCTGTACCAGACCATGATTGATCAGAGACTATTACTCCCTGCAATACTCCGATTGCTGTACCAGACCATGATTAATCCGAGACTATTATCCCTGCAATGCTCAGATTGCTGTACCAGACCATGATTGATCCGAGACTATTATCCCTGCAATACTCAGATTATTACTCCCTGCAAAACTCAGATTGCTGTATCAGACCATGATTGATCCAAGACTATTACTCCCTGCAATACTCAGATTGCTGTATCAGACCATGGTTGAACCGAGACTATTACTCCCTGCAATACTTAGATTGCTGTATCAGACCATGGTTGATCCGAGACTATTACTCCCTGCAATACTCAGATTGCTGTACCAGACCATGATTGATCCGAGACTATTACTCCCTGCAATACACAGATTGCTGTATCAGACCATGATTGATCCGAGACTGTTACTCCCTGCAATACTCAGATTGCTGTATCAGACCATTGGTGATCCGGGACTATTACTGCCTGAAATACACAGATTGCTGTATCAGTCCATGATTATTCCGAGACTATTACTCCCTGCAATACTTAGATTGCTGTATCAGACCATTATTGATCCGAGACTATTACTCCCTGCAATACTCAGATTGCTGTACCAGACCATGATGGATCTGAGACTATTATCCCTGCAATACTCAGATTGCTGTATCAGACCATGATTGATCCGAGACTATTACTGCCTGCAATACTCCGATTGCTGTACCAGACCATGATTAATCCGAGACTATTATCCCTGCAATGCTCAGATTGCTGTACCAGACCATGATTGATCCGAGACTATTATCCATGCAATACTCAGATTGCTGTATCAGACCACGATGGATCCGGGACTATTCTCCCTGCAATACTCAGATTATTACTCCCTGCAATACTCAGGTGGCTGTACCAGACCATGATTGATCCGAGGCTATTATGCCTGCAATACTCAGATTTCGGTATCAGACCATGTTTGATCCGAGACTATTATCCCTGCAATACTCAGAGTATTACTCCCTGCAATACTCAGATTGCTGTATCAGACCATGATTGATCCGAGACTATTACTCCCTGCAATACTCAGATTATTGTATCAGACCATGGTTGATCTGAGACTATTACTCCGTGCAATACTCAGATTGCTGTATCAGACCATGATTGATCCAAGACTATTACTCCCTGCAATACTCAGATTGCTGTATCAGACCATGGTTGATCCAAGACTATTACTCCCTGCAATACTCAGATTTCTGTATCAGACCACGGTTTATCCGAGACTATTACTCCCTGCAATACTGAGATTGCTGTATCAGACCATGGGTGATCCGAGTCTATTACTCCTTGCAATACTCGGATTGCTGTACCAGACCATGATTGATCCGAGACTATTATCCCTACATTACTCAGATTGCTGTATCAGACCATGATTGATCCGAGAGTATTATCCCTGCAATACTCAGATTATTACTCCCTACAATACTCACATTGCTGTATCAGACCATGATTGATCCGAGACTATTACTCCCTGCAATTCTCAGATTGCTGTATCAGACCATGGTTGATCCCAGACTATTACTCCCTGCAATACTCAGATTGCTGTATCAGAGCATGATTGATCCAAGACTATTACTCCCTGCAATATTCAGATTGCTGTATCAGACCATCGTTGATCCAAGACTATTACTCCCTGCAATACTCAGATTGCTGTATCAGACCATGATTGATCCAAGACTATTACTTCCTGCAATACTCAGATTGCTGTACCAGACCATGATTGGTCCGAGACTATTACTCTCTGCAATGCTAATATTGCTGTACCAGAACATAATTGATCCGAGACTATTACTCCCTGCAATACTCAGATTGCTGTACCAGACCATGATTGATCCAAGACTATTACTCCCTGCAATACTCAGATTGCTGTACCAGACCATGATTGATCCGAGACTATTACTCTCTGCAATACTCAGATTGCTGTATCAGACCATGATTGATCCGAGACTATTATCCCTGCAATACTCAGATTATTACTCCCTGCAAAACTCAGATTGCTGTATCAGACCATGATTGATCCGAGACTATTACTCCCTGCAATACTCAGATTGCTGTATCAGACCATGGTTGATCCGAGACTATTACTCCCTGCAATACTCAGATTGCTGTATCAGACCATGGTTGATCCGAGACTATTACTCCCTGCAATACTCAGATTGCTGTACCAGACCATGATTGATCCGAGACTATTACTCCCTGCAATACACAGATTGCTGTATCAGACCATGGTTGATCCGAGACTATTATTCCCTGCAATACTCAGATTGCTGTATCAGACCATGGTTGATCCGAGACTATTACTCCCTGCAATACTCAGATTGCTTTACCAGACATGTTTGATCCGAGACTATTATCCCTGCAATACTCAGATTATTACTCCCTGCAATACTCAGATTGCTGTATCAGACCATGATTGATCCGAGACTATTACTCCCTGCAATACTCAGATTGCTGTACCAGACCATGATTGATCAGAGACTATTACTCCCTGCAATACTCCGATTGCTGTACCAGACCATGATTAATCCGAGACTATTATCCCTGCAATGCTCAGATTGCTGTACCAGACCATGATTGATCCGAGACTATTATCCCTGCAATACTCAGATTGCTGTATCAGACCACGATGGATCCGGGACTATTCTCCCTGCAATACTCAGATTATTACTCCCTGCAATACTCAGATGGCTGTACCAGACCATGATTGATCCGAGGCTATTATGCCTGCAATACTCAGATTTCGGTATCAGACCATGTTTGATCCGAGACTATTATCCCTGCAATACTCAGAGTATTACTCCCTGCAATACTCAGATTGCTGTATCAGACCATGATTGATCCGAGACTATTACTCCCTGCAATACTCAGATTACTGTATCAGACCATGGTTGATCTGAGACTATTACTCCCTGCAATACTCAGATTGCTGTATCAGACCATGATTGATCCAAGACTATTACTCCCTGCAATACTCAGATTGCTGTATCAGACCACGGTTTATCCGAGACTATTACTCCCTGCAATACTCAGATTGCTGTATCAGACCATGGGTGATCCGAGTCTATTACTCCCTGCAATACTCAGATTGCTGTACCAGACCATGATTGATCCGAGACTATTATCCCTACAATACTCAGATTGCTGTATCAGACCATGATTGATCCGAGAGTATTATCCCTGCAATACTCAGATTATTACTCCCTGCAATACTCACATTGCTGTATCAGACCATGATTGATCCAAGACTATTACTGCCTGCAATACTCAGATTGCTGTACCAGACCATGGGTGATCCGAGTCTATTACTCCCTGCAATACTCCGATTGCTGTACCAGACCATGATTAATCCGAGACTATTATCCCTGCAATGCTCAGATTGCTGTACCAGACCATGATTGATCCGAGACTATTATCCCTGCAATACTCAGATTGCTGTATCAGACCACGATGGATCCGGGACTATTCTCCCTGCAATACTCAGATTATTACTCCCTGCAATACTCAGATGGCTGTACCAGACCATGATTGATCCGAGGCTATTATGCCTGCAATACTCAGATTTCGGTATCAGACCATGTTTGATCCGAGACTATTATCCCTGCAATACTCAGAGTATTACTCCCTGCAATACTCAGATTGCTGTATCAGACCATGGTTGATCTGAGACTATTACTCCCTGCAATGCTCAGATTGCTGTATCAGACCATGATTGATCCAAGACTATTACTCCCTGCAATACTCAGATTGCTGTATCAGACCACGGTTTATCCGAGACTATTACTCCCTGCAATACTCAGATTGCTGTATCAGACCATGGGTGATCCGAGTCTATTACTCCCTGCAATACTCAGATTGCTGTACCAGACCATGATTGATCCGAGACTATTATCCCTACAATACTCAGATTGCTGTATCAGACCATGATTGATCCGAGAGTATTATCCCTGCAATACTCAGATTATTACGCCCTGCAATACTCACATTGCTGTATCAGACCATGATTGATCCAAGACTATTACTGCCTGCAATACTCAGATTGCTGTACCAGACCATGATTGATCCGAGATTATTACTCCCTGCATACTCAGATTGCTGTACCTTACCATAATTGATCCGAGACTATTACTCCCTGCAATACTCAGATTGCTGTACCAGAGCATGATTGATCCGAAACTATTGTCCCTGCAATACTCAGATTGCTGTATCAGACCACAATTGATCCGAGACTATTATCCCTGCAATACTCAGATTATTACTCCCTGCAATACTCAGATTGCTGTACCAGACCATGATTGATCCGAGACTATTACTCCCAGCAATACTCAGATTGCTGTATCAGTCCATGATTATTCCGAGACTATTACTCCCTGCAATACTCAGATTGCTGTATCAGACCATTATTGATCCGAGACTATTACTCCCTGCAATACTCAGATTGCTGTACCAGACCATGATGGATCTGAGACTATTATCCCTGCAATCCTCAGATTGCTGTATCAGATCATGATTGATCCGAGACTATTATCACTGCAATACTCAGATTATTACTCCCTGCAATACTCAGATTGCTGTATCAGACATGATTGATCCGAGACTATTACTGCCTGCAATACTCAGATTGCTGTACCAGACCATGATTGATCAGAGACTATTACTCCCTGCAATACTCCGATTGCTGTACCAGACCATGATTAATCCGAGACTATTATCCCTGCAATGCTCAGATTGCTGTACCAGACCATGATTGATCCGAGACTATTATCCCTGCAATACTCAGATTATTACTCCCTGCAAAACTCAGATTGCTGTATCAGACCATGATTGATCCGAGACTATTACTCCCTGCAATACTCAGATTGCTGTATCAGACCATGGTTGATCCGAGACTATTACTCCCTGCAATACTCAGATTGCTGTATCAGACCATGGTTGATCCGAGACTATTACTCCCTGCAATACTCAGATTGCTGTACCAGACCATGATTGATCCGAGACTATTACTCCCTGCAATACACAGATTGCTGTATCAGACCATGATTGATCCGAGACTATTACTCCCTGCAATACTCAGATTGCTGTATCAGACCATTGGTGATCCGAGACTATTACTCCCTGAAATACACAGATTGCTGTATCAGACCATGGTTGATCCGAGACTATTACTCTCTGCAATACTCAGATTGCTGTGTCAGACCATGGTTGATCCGAGACTATTATTCCCTGCAATACTCAAATTGCTGTATCAGACCATGGTTGATCCGAGACTATTACTCCCTGCAATAATCAGATTGCTGTACCAGACCATGTTTGATCCGAGACTATCATCCCTGCAATACTCAGATTATTACTCCCTGCAATACTCAGATTGCTGTACCAGACCATGATTGATCCGAGACTATTACTCCCTGCAATATTCAGATTGCTGTACCAGACCATGATTGATCTGAGACAATTACTCCCTGCAATACTCAGATTGCTGTATCAGACCATGATTGATCCGAGACTATTACTCCCTGCATACTCAGATTGCTGTACATTACCATGATTGATCCGAGACTATTACTCCCTGCAGTACTCAGATTGCTGAACCAGACCATGATTGATCCGAAACTATTGTCCCTGCAATACTCAGATTGCTGTACCAGACCATGATTGATCCGAGACTATTATCCCTGCAATGCTCAGATTATTACTCCCTGCAAAACTCAGATTGCTGTATAAGACCATGATTGATCCGAGACTATTACTCCCTGCAATACTCAGATTGCTGTATCAGACCATGGTTGATCCGAGACTATTACTCCCTGCAATACTCAGATTGCTGTATCAGACCATGGTTGATCCGAGACTATTACTCCCTGCAATACTCAGATTGCTGTACCAGACCATGATTGATCCGAGACTATTACTCCCTGCAATACACAGATTGCTGTATCAGACCATGATTGATCCGAGTCTATTACTCCCTGCAATACTCAGATTGCTGTATCAGACCATTGGTGATCCGAGACTATTACTCCCTGAAATACAGAGATTGCTGTATCAGACCATGGTTGATCCGAGACTATTACTCTCTGCAATACTCAGATTGCTGTATCAGACCATGGTTGATCCGAGACTATTATTCCCTGCAATACCCAAATTGCTGTATCAGACCATGGTTGATCCGAGACGATTACTCCCTGCAATACTCAGATTGCTGTACCAGACCATGTTTGATCCGAGACTATTATCCCTGCAATACTCAGATTATTACTCCCTGCAATACTCAGATTGCTGTACCAGACCATGATTGATCCGAGACTATTACTCCCTGCAATATTCAGATTGCTGTACCAGACCATGATTGATCTGAGACAATTACTCCCTGCAATACTCAGATTGCTGTATCAGACCATGATTGATCCGAGACTATTACTCCCTGCATACTCAGATTGCTGTACATTACCATGATTGATCCGAGACTATTACTCCCTGCAATACTCAGATTGCTGTACCAGAGCATGATTGATCCGAAACTATTGTCCCTGCAATACTCAGATTGCTGTATCAGACCATAATTGATCCGAGCCTATTATCCCTGCAATACTCAGATTATTACTCCCTGCAATACTCAGATTGCTGTACCAGACCATGATTGATCCGAGACTATTACTCCCAGCAATACTCAGATTGCTGTATCAGTCCATAATTATTCCGAGACTATTACTCCCTGCAATACTCAGATTGCTGTATCAGACCATTATTGATCCGAGACTATTACTCCCTGCAATACTCAGATTGCTGAACCAGACCATGATGGATCTGAGACTATTATCCCTGCAATACTCACATTGCTGTATCAGACCATGATTGATCCGAGACTATTATCCCTGCAATACTCAGATTATTACTGCCTGCAATACTCAGATTGATGTATAAGACCATGATTGATCCGAGACTATTACTGCCTGCAATACTCCGATTGCTGTACCAGACCATGATTAATCCGAGACTATTATCCATGCAATGCTCAGATTGCTGTACCAGACCATGATTGATCCGAGACTATTATCCATGCAATACTCAGATTGCTGTATCAGACCACGATGGATCCGGGACTATTCTCCCTTCAATACTCAGATTATTATTCCCAGCAATACTCAGATGGCTGTACCAGACCATGATTGATCCGAGGCTATTATGCCTGCAATGCTCAGATTTCGGTATCAGACCATGTTTGATCCGAGACTATTATCCCTGCCATACTCAGAGTATTACTCCCTGCAATACTCAGATTGCTGTATCAGACCATGATTGATCCGAGACTATTACTCCCTGCAATACTCAGATTACTGTATCAGACCATGGTTGATCTGAGACTATTACTCCCTGCAATACTCAGATTGCTGTATCAGACCATGATTGATCCAAGACTATTACTCCCTGCAATACTCAGATTGCTGTATCAGACCACGGTTTTTCCGAGACTATTACTCCCTGCAATACTCAGATTGCTGTACCAGACCATGATTGATCCGAGACTATTATCCCTACAATACTCAGATTGCTGTATCAGACCATGATTGATCCGAGACTATTACTCCCTGCAATTCTCAGATTGCTGTATCAGACCATGGTTGATCCCAGACTATTACTCCCTGCAATACTCAGATTGCTGTATCAGAGCATGATTGATCCAAGACTATTACTCCCTGCAATACTCAGATTGCTGTATCAGACCATCGTTGATCCAAGACTATTACTCCCTGCAATACTCAGATGGCTGTATCAGACCATGATTGATCCAAGACTATTACTCCCTGCAATACTCAGATTGCTGTACCAGACCATGATTGGTCCGAGACTATTACTCTGTGCAATACTCATATTGCTGTGCCAGGCCATAATTGATCCGAGACTATTACTCCCTGCAATACTCAGATTGCTGTACCAGACCATGATTGATCCAAGACTATTACTCCCTGCAATACTCAGATTGCTGTACCAGACCATGATTGTTCCGAGACTATTATCGCTGCAGTACTCAGATTGCTGTATCAGACCATGATTGATCCGAGACTATTATCCCTGCAATACTCAGATTGCTGTATCAGACCATGGTTGATCCGAGACTATTACTCCCTGCAATTCTCAGATTGCTGTATCAGACCATGATTGATCCAAGACTATTACTCCGTGCTGTACTGAGATTGCTGTATCAGACCATGGTTGATCCAAGACTATTACTCCCTGCAATACTCAGATTGCTGTATCAGACCATGATTGATCCAAGACTATTACTCCCTGCAATACTCAGATTGCTGTACCAGACCATGATTGGTCCGACAATATTACTCTCTGCAGTACTCATATTGCTGTACCAGACCATAATTGATCCGAGACTATTACTCCCTGCAATACTCAGATTGCTGTACCAGACCATGATTGATCCAAGACTATTACTCCCTGCAATACTCAGATTGCTACCAGACCATGATTGTTCCGAGACTATTATCCCTGCAATACTCAGATTGCTGTATCAGACCATGATTGATCCGAGACTATTATCCCTGCAATACTCAGATTATTACTCCCTGCATACTCAGATTGCTGTACCTTACCATGATTGATCCGAGACTATTACTCCCTGCAATACTCAGATTGCTGTACCAGAGCATGATTGATCCGAAACTATTGTCCCTGCAATACTCAGATTGCTGTATCAGACCACAATTGATCCGAGACTATTATCCCTGCAATACTCAGATTATTACTCCCTGCAATACTCAGATTGCTGTACCAGACCATGATTGATCCGAGACTATTACTCCCAGCAATACTCAGATTGCTGTATCAGTCCATGATTATTCCGAGACTATTACTCCCTGCAATACTCAGATTGCTGTATCAGACCATTATTGATCCGAGACTATTACTCCCTGCAATACTCAGATTGCTGTACCAGACCATGATGGATCTGAGACTATTATCCCTGCAATACTCAGATTGCTGTATCAGACCATGATTGATCCGAGACTATTATCACTGCAATACTCAGATTATTACTCCCTGCAATACTCAGATTGCTGTATCAGACCATGATTGATCCGAGACTATTACTGCCTGCAATACTCAGATTGCTTTACCAGACCATGATTGATCAGAGACTATTACTCCCTGCAATACTCCGATTGCTGTACCAGACCATGATTAATCCGAGACTATTATCCCTGCAATGCTCAGATTGCTGTACCAGACCATGATTGATCCGAGACTATTACTCCCTGCAATACTCAGATTGCTGTATCAGACCATGGTTGATCCGAGACTATTACTCCCTGCAATACTTAGATTGCTGTATCAGACCATGGTTGATCCGAGACTATTACTCCCTGCAATACTCAGATTGCTGTACCAGACCACGATTGATCCGAGACTATTACTCCCTGCAATACACAGATTGCTGTATCAGACCATGATTGATCCGAGACTATTACTCCCTGCAATACTCAGATTGCTGTATCAGACCATTGGTGATCCGAGACTATTACTCCCTGAAATACACAGATTGCTGTATCAGTCCATGATTATTCCGAGACTATTACTCCCTGCAATACTTAGATTGCTGTATCAGACCATTATTGATCCGAGACTATTACTCCCTACAATACTCAGATTGCTGTACCAGACCATGATGGATCTGAGACTATTATCCCTGCAATACTCAGATTGCTGTATCAGACCATGATTGATCCGAGACTATTATCCCTGCAATACTCAGATTGCTGTACCAGACCACGATGGATCTGAGACTATTATCCCTGCAATACTCAGATTGCTGTATCAGACCATGATTGATCCGAGACTATTATCACTGCAATACTCAGATTATTACTCCCTGCAATACTCAGATTGCTGTATCAGACCATGATTGATCCGAGACTATTTCTGCCTGCAATACTCAGATTGCTGTACCAGACCATGATTGATCAGAGACTATTACTCCCTGCAATACTCCGATTGCTGTACCAGACCATGATTAATGCGAGACTATTATCCCTGCAATGCTCAGATTGCTGTATCAGACCATTATTGATCCGAGACTATTACTCCCTGCAATACTCAGATTGCTGAACCAGACCATGATGGATCTGAGACTATTATCCCTGCAATACTCAGATTGCTGTATCAGACCATGATTGATCCGAGACTATTACTCCCTGCATACTCAGATTGCTGTACATTACCATGATTGATCCGAGACTATTACTCCCTGCAATACTCAGATTGCTGAACCAGACCATGATTGATCCGAAACTATTGTCCCTGCAATACTCAGATTGCTGTACCAGACCATGATTGATCCGAGACTATTATCCCTGCAATACTCAGATTATTACTCCCTGCAAAACTCAGATTGCTGTATCAGACCATGATTGATCCGAGACTATTACTCCCTGCAATACTCAGATTGCTGTATCAGACCATGGTTGATCCGAGACTATTACTCCCTGCAATACTCAGATTGCTGTATCAGACCATGGTTGATCCGAGACTATTACTCCCTGCAATACTCAGATTGCTGTACCAGACCATGATTGATCCGAGACAATTATCCCTGCAATACTCAGATTATTACTCCCTGCAAAACTCAGATTGCTGTATCAGACCATGATTGATCCGAGACTATTACTCCCTGCAATACACAGATTGCTGTATCAGACCATGATTGATCCGAGACTATTACTCCCTGCAATACTCAGATTGCTGTATCAGACCATTGGTGATCCGAGACTATTACTCCCTGAAATACATAGATTGCTGTATCAGACCATGGTTGATCCGAGACTATTACTCTCTGCAATACTCAGATTGCTGTATCAGACCATGGTTGATCCGAGACTATTATTCCCTGCAATACTCAAATTGCTGTATCAGACCATGGTTGATCCGAGACGATTACTCCCTGCAATACTCAGATTGCTGTACCAGACCATGTTTGATCCGAGACTATTATCCCTGCAATACTCAGATTATTACTCCCTGCAATACTCAGATTGCTGTACCAGACCATGATTGATCCGAGACTATTACTCCCTGCAATATTCAGATTGCTGTACCAGACCATGATTGATCCAAGACTATTACTCCCTGCAATACTCAGATTGCTGTATCAGACCATGATTGATCCGAGACTATTACTCCCTGCATACTCAGATTGCTGTACATTACCATGATTGATCCGAGACTATTACTCCCTGCAATACTCAGATTGCTGTACCAGAGTATGATTGATCTGAAACTATTGTCCCTGCAATACTCAGATTGCTGTATCAGACCATAATTGATCCGAGCCTATTATCCCTGCAATACTCAGATTATTACTCCCTGCAATACTCAGATTGCTGTACCAGACCATGATTGATCCGAGACTATTACTCCCAGCAATACTCAGATTGCTGTATCAGTCCATGATTATTCCGAGACTATTACTCCCTGCAATACTCAGATTGCTGTATCAGACCATTATTGATCCGAGACTATTACTTCCTGCAATACTCAGATTGCTGAACCAGACCATGATGGATCTGAGACTATTATCCCTGCAATACTCAGATTGCTGTATCAGACCATGATTGATCCGAGACTATTATCCCTGCAATACTCAGATTATTACTGCCTGCAATACTCAGATTGATGTATAAGACCATGATTGATCCGAGACTATTACTGCCTGCAATACTCCGATTGCTGTACCAGACCATGATTAATCCGAGACTATTATCCCTGCAATGCTCAGATTGCTGTACCAGACCATGATTGATCCGAGACTATTATCCATGCAATACTCAGATTGCTGTATCAGACCACGATGGATCCGGGACTATTCTCCCTGCAATACTCAGATTATTACTCCCTGCAATACTCAGATGGCTGTACCAGACCATGATTGATCCGAGGCTATTATGCCTGCAATACTCAGATTTCGGTACCAGACCATGTTTGATCCGAGACTATTATCCCTGCAATACTCAGAGTATTACTCCCTGCAATACTCAGATTGCTGTATCAGACCATGATTGATCCGAGACTATTACTCCCTGCAATACTCAGATTACTGTATCAGACCATGGTTGATCTGAGACTATTACTCCGTGCAATACTCAGATTGCTGTATCAGACCATGATTGATCCGAGACTATTACTCCCTGCAATACTGAGATTGCTGTATCAGACCATGGGTGATCCGAGTCTATTACTCCCTGCAATACTCAGATTGCTGTACCAGACCATGATTGATCCGAGACTATTATCCCTACAATACTCAGATTGCTGTATCAGACCATGATTGATCCGAGAGTATTATCCCTGCAATACTCAGATTATTACTCCCTGCAATACTCACATTGCTGTATCAGACCATGATTGATCCGACACTATTACTCCCTGCAATTCTCAGATTGCTGTATCAGACCATGGTTGATCCCAGACTATTACTCCCTGCAATACTCAGATTGCTGTATCAGAGCATGATTGATCCAAGACTATTACTCCCTGCAATACTCAGACTGCTGTATCAGACCATCGTTGATCCAAGACTATTACTCCCTGCAATACTCAGATTGCTGTATCAGACCATGATTGATCCAAGACTATTACTTCCTGCAATACTCAGATTGCTGTACCAGACCATGATTGGTCCGAGACTATTACTCTCTGCAATGCTAATATTGCTGTACCAGAACATAATTGATCCGAGACTATTACTCCCTGCAATACTCAGATTGCTGTACCAGACCATGATTGATCCAAGACTATTACTCCCTGCAATACTCAGATTGCTGTACCAGACCATGATTGATCCGAGACTATTACTCTCTGCAATACTCAGATTGCTGTATCAGACCATGATTGATCCGAGACTATTATCCCTGCAATACTCAGATTATTACTCCCTGCAAAACTCAGATTGCTGTATCAGACCATGATTGATCCGAGACTATTACTCCCTGCAATACTCAGATTGCTGTATCAGACCATGGTTGATCCGAGACTATTACTCCCTGCAATACTCAGATTGCTGTATCAGACCATGGTTGATCCGAGACTATTACTCCCTGCAATACTCAGATTGCTGTACCAGACCATGATTGATCCGAGACTATTACTCCCTGCAATACACAGATTGCTGTATCAGACCATGATTGATCCAAGACTATTACTCCGTGCTGTACTGAGATTGCTGTATCAGACCATGGTTGATCCAAGACTATTACTCCCTGCAATACTCAGATTGCTGTATCAGACCATGATTGATCCAAGACTATTACTCCCTGCAATACTCAGATTGCTGTACCAGACCATGATTGGTCCGACAATATTATTCTCTGCAGTACTCATATTGCTGTACCAGACCATAATTGATCCGAGACTATTACTCCCTGCAATACTCAGATTGCTGTACCAGACCATGATTGATCCAAGACTATTACTCCCTGCAATACTCAGATTGCTACCAGACCATGATTGTTCCGAGACTATTATCCCTGCAATACTCAGATTGCTGTATCAGACCATGATTGATCCGAGACTATTATCCCTGCAATACTCAGATTATTACTCCCTGCATACTCAGATTGCTGTACCTTACCATGATTGATCCGAGACTATTACTCCCTGCAATACTCAGATTGCTGTATCAGACCACAATTGATCCGAGACTATTATCCCTGCAATACTCAGATTATTACTCCCTGCAATACTCAGATTGCTGTACCAGACCATGATTGATCCGAGACTATTACTCCCAGCAATACTCAGATTGCTGTATCAGTCCATGATTATTCCGAGACTATTACTCCCTGCAATACTCAGATTGCTGTATCAGACCATTATTGATCCGAGACTATTACTCCCTGCAATACTCAGACTGCTGTACCAGACCATGATGGATCTGAGACTATTATCCCTGCAATACTCAGATTGCTGTATCAGACCATGATTATTCCGAGACTATTACTCCCTGCAATACTCAGATTGCTGTATCAGACCATTATTGATCCGAGACTATTACTCCCTGCAATACTCAGACTGCTGTACCAGACCATGATTGATCCGAGACTATTACTCCCAGCAATACTCAGATTGCTGTATCAGTCCATGATTATTCCGAGACTATTACTCCCTGCAATACTCAGATTGCTGTATCAGACCATTATTGATCCGAGACTATTACTCCCTGCAATACTCACATTGCTGTATCAGACCATGATTGATCCGACACTATTACTCCCTGCAATTCTCAGATTGCTGTATCAGACCATGGTTGATCCCAGACTATTACTCCCTGCAATACTCAGATTGCTGTATCAGAGCATGATTGATCCAAGACTATTACTCCCTGCAATACTCAGACTGCTGTATCAGACCATCGTTGATCCAAGACTATTATTCCCTGCAATACTCAGATTGCTGTATCAGACCATGATTGATCCAAGACTATTACTTCCTGCAATACTCAGATTGCTGTACCAGACCATGATTGGTCCGAGACTATTACTCTCTGCAATGCTAATATTGCTGTACCAGAACATAATTGATCCGAGACTATTACTCCCTGCAATACTCAGATTGCTGTACCAGACCATGATTGATCCAAGACTATTACTCCCTGCAATACTCAGATTGCTGTACCAGACCATGATTGATCCGAGACTATTACTCTCTGCAATACTCAGATTGTTGTATCAGACCATGATTGATCCGAGACTATTATCCCTGCAATACTCAGATTATTACTCCCTGCAAAACTCAGATTGCTGTATCAGACCATGATTGATCCGAGACTATTACTCCCTGCAATACTCAGATTGCTGTATCAGACCATGGTTGATCCGAGACTATTACTCCCTGCAATACTCAGATTGCTGTATCAGACCATGGTTGATCCGAGACTATTACTCCCTGCAATACTCAGATTGCTGTACCAGACCATGATTGATCCGAGACTATTACTCCCTGCAATACACAGATTGCTGTATCAGACCATGATTGATCCAAGACTATTACTCCGTGCTGTACTGAGATTGCTGTATCAGACCATGGTTGATCCAAGACTATTACTCCCTGCAATACTCAGATTGCTGTATCAGACCATGATTGATCCAAGACTATTACTCCCTGCAATACTCAGATTGCTGTACCAGACCATGATTGGTCCGACAATATTATTCTCTGCAGTACTCATATTGCTGTACCAGACCATAATTGATCCGAGACTATTACTCCCTGCAATACTCAGATTGCTGTACCAGACCATGATTGATCCAAGACTATTACTCCCTGCAATACTCAGATTGCTACCAGACCATGATTGTTCCGAGACTATTATCCCTGCAATACTCAGATTGCTGTATCAGACCATGATTGATCCGAGACTATTATCCCTGCAATACTCAGATTATTACTCCCTGCATACTCAGATTGCTGTACCTTACCATGATTGATCCGAGACTATTACTCCCTGCAATACTCAGATTGCTGTATCAGACCACAATTGATCCGAGACTATTATCCCTGCAATACTCAGATTATTACTCCCTGCAATACTCAGATTGCTGTACCAGACCATGATTGATCCGAGACTATTACTCCCAGCAATACTCAGATTGCTGTATCAGTCCATGATTATTCCGAGACTATTACTCCCTGCAATACTCAGATTGCTGTATCAGACCATTATTGATCCGAGACTATTACTCCCTGCAATACTCAGACTGCTGTACCAGACCATGATGGATCTGAGACTATTATCCCTGCAATACTCAGATTGCTGTATCAGACCATGATTATTCCGAGACTATTACTCCCTGCAATACTCAGATTGCTGTATCAGACCATTATTGATCCGAGACTATTACTCCCTGCAATACTCAGACTGCTGTACCAGACCATGATTGATCGAGACTATTACTCCCAGCAATACTCAGATTGCTGTATCAGTCCATGATTATTCCGAGACTATTACTCCCTGCAATACTCAGATTGCTGTATCAGACCATTATTGATCCGAGACTATTACTCCCTGCAATACTCAGACTGCTGTACCAGACCATGATGGATCTGAGACTATTATCCCTGCAATACTCAGATTGCTGTATCAGACCATGATTGATCCGAGACTATTATCACTGCAATACTCAGACTATTACTCCCTGCAATACTCAGATTGCTGTACCAGACCATGATTGGTCCGACAATATTACTCTCTGCAGTACTCATATTGCTGTACCAGACCATAATTGATCCGAGACTATTACTCCCTGCAATACTCAGATTGCTGTACCAGACCATGATTGATCCAAGACTATTACTCCCTGCAATACTCAGATTGCTACCAGACCATGATTGTTCCGAGACTATTATCCCTGCAATACTCAGATTGCTGTATCAGACCATGATTGATCCGAGACTATTATCCCTGCAATACTCAGATTATTACTCCCTGCATACTCAGATTGCTGTACCTTACCATGATTGATCCGAGACTATTACTCCCTGCAATACTCAGATTGCTGTATCAGACCACAATTGATCCGAGACTATTATCCCTGCAATACTCAGATTATTACTCCCTGCAATACTCAGATTGCTGTACCAGACCATGATTGATCCGAGACTATTACTCCCAGCAATACTCAGATTGCTGTATCAGTCCATGATTATTCCGAGACTATTACTCCCTGCAATACTCAGATTGCTGTATCAGACCATTATTGATCCGAGACTATTACTCCCTGCAATACTCAGACTGCTGTACCAGACCATGATGGATCTGAGACTATTATCCCTGCAATACTCAGATTGCTGTATCAGACCATGATTGATCCGAGACTATTATCACTGCAATACTCAGATTATTACTCCCTGCAATACTCAGATTGCTGTATCAGACCATGATTGATCCGAGACTATTACTGCCTGCAATACTCAGATTGCTTTACCAGACCATGATTGATCAGAGACTATTACTCCCTGCAATACTCCGATTGCTGTACCAGACCATTATTGATCCGAGGACTATTACTCCCTGCAATACTCAGACTGCTGTACCAGACCATGATGGATCTGAGACTATTATCCCTGCAATACTCAGATTGCTGTACCAGACCATGATTGATCCGAGACTATTACTCCCTGCAATACGCAGATGGCTGTACCAGACCATGATTGATCCGAGGCTATTATCCCTGCAATACTCAGATTTCGGTATCAGACTATGTTTGATCCGAGACTATTATCCCTGCAATACTCAGATTATTACTCCCTGCAATGCTCAGATTGCTGTATCAGACCATGATTGATCCGAGACTATTACTCCCTGCAATACTCAGATTGCTGTATCAGACCATGGTTGATCCGAGACTATTACTCCCTGCAATACTCAGATTGCTGTATCAGACCATGATTGATCCAAGACTATTACCCCCTGCAATAATCAGATTGCTGTATCAGACCATGATTGATCCGAGACTATTATCCCTGCAATACTCAGATTGCTGTATCAGACCATGATTGATCCGAGACTATTATCCCTGCAATACTCAGATTATTACTCCCTGCATACTCAGATTGCTGTACCTTACCATGATTGATCCGAGACTATTACTCCCTGCAATACTCAGATTGCTGTATCAGACCACAATTGATCCGAGACTATTATCCCTGCAATACTCAGATTATTACTCCCTGCAATACTCAGATTGCTGTACCAGACCATGATTGATCCGAGACTATTACTCCCAGCAATACACAGATTGCTGTATCAGTCCATGATTATTCCGAGACTATTACTCCCTGCAATACTCAGATTGCTGTATCAGACCATTATTGATCCGAGACTATTACTCCCTGCAATACTCAGACTGCTGTACCAGACCATGATGGATCTGAGACTATTATCCCTGCAATACTCAGATTGCTGTATCAGACCATGATTGATCCGAGACTATTATCACTGCAATACTCAGATTATTACTCCCTGCAATACTCAGATTGCTGTATCAGACCATGATTGATCCGAGACTATTACTGCCTGCAATACTCAGATTGCTTTACCAGACCATGATTGATCAGAGACTATTACTCCCTGCAATACTCCGATTGCTGTACCAGACCATGATTAATCCGAGACTATTATCCCTGCAATGCTCAGATTGCTGTACCAGACCATGATTGATCCGAGACTATTATCCCTGCAATACTCAGATTATTACTCCCTGCAAAACTCAGATTGCTGTATCAGACCATGATTGATCCGAGACTATTATCCCTGCAATACTCAGATTATTACTCCCTGCATACTCAGATTGCTGTACCAGACCATGATTGATCCGAGACTATTACTCCCTGCAATACGCAGATGGCTGTACCAGACCATGATTGATCCGAGGCTATTATCCCTGCAATACTCAGATTTCGGTATCAGACTATGTTTGATCCGAGACTATTATCCCTGCAATACTCAGATTATTACTCCCTGCAATGCTCAGATTGCTGTATCAGACCATGATTGATCCGAGACTATTACTCCCTGCAATACTCAGATTGCTGTATCAGACCATGGTTGATCCGAGACTATTACTCCCTGCAATACTCAGATTGCTGTATCAGACCATGATTGATCCAAGACTATTACCCCCTGCAATAATCAGATTGCTGTATCAGACCATGATTCATCCGAGACTATTATCCCTGCAATACTCAGATTGCTGTATCAGACCATGATTGATCCGAGACTATTATCCCTGCAATACTCAGATTATTACTCCCTGCATACTCAGATTGCTGTACCTTACCATGATTGATCCGAGACTATTACTCCCTGCAATACTCAGATTGCTGTATCAGACCACAATTGATCCGAGACTATTATCCCTGCAATACTCAGATTATTACTCTCTGCAATACTCAGATTGCTGTACCAGACCATGATTGATCCGAGACTATTACTCCCAGCAATACTCAGATTGCTGTATCAGTCCATGATTATTCCGAGACTATTACTCCCTGCAATACTCAGATTGCTGTATCAGACCATTATTGATCCGAGACTATTACTCCCTGCAATACTCAGACTGCTGTACCAGACCATGATGGATCTGAGACTATTATCCCTGCAATACTCAGATTGCTGTATCAGACCATGATTGATCCGAGACTATTATCACTGCAATACTCAGATTATTACTCCCTGCAATACTCAGATTGCTGTATCAGACCATGATTGATCCGAGACTATTACTGCCTGCAATACTCAGATTGCTTTACCAGACCATGATTGATCAGAGACTATTACTCCCTGCAATACTCCGATTGCTGTACCAGACCATTATTGATCCGAGACTATTACTCCCTGCAATACTCAGACTGCTGTACCAGACCATGATGGATCTGAGACTATTATCCCTGCAATACTCAGATTGCTGTACCAGACCATGATTGATCCGAGACTATTACTCCCTGCAATACGCAGATGGCTGTACCAGACCATGATTGATCCGAGGCTATTATCCCTGCAATACTCAGATTTCGGTATCAGACTATGTTTGATCCGAGACTATTATCCCTGCAATACTCAGATTATTACTCCCTGCAATGCTCAGATTGCTGTATCAGACCATGATTGATCCGAGACTATTACTCCCTGCAATACTCAGATTGCTGTATCAGACCATGGTTGATCCGAGACTATTACTCCCTGCAATACTCAGATTGCTGTATCAGACCATGATTGATCCAAGACTATTACCCCCTGCAATAATCAGATTGCTGTATCAGACCATGATTGATCCGAGACTATTATCCCTGCAATACTCAGATTGCTGTATCAGACCATGATTGATCCGAGACTATTATCCCTGCAATACTCAGATTATTACTCCCTGCATACTCAGATTGCTGTACCTTACCATGATTGATCCGAGACTATTACTCCCTGCAATACTCAGATTGCTGTATCAGACCACAATTGATCCGAGACTATTATCCCTGCAATACTCAGATTATTACTCCCTGCAATACTCAGATTGCTGTACCAGACCATGATTGATCCGAGACTATTACTCCCAGCAATACTCAGATTGCTGTATCAGTCCATGATTATTCCGAGACTATTACTCCCTGCAATACTCAGATTGCTGTATCAGACCATTATTGATCCGAGACTATTACTCCCTGCAATACTCAGACTGCTGTACCAGACCATGATGGATCTGAGACTATTATCCCTGCAATACTCAGATTGCTGTATCAGACCATGATTGATCCGAGACTATTATCACTGCAATACTCAGATTATTACTCCCTGCAATACTCAGATTGCTGTATCAGACCATGATTGATCCGAGACTATTACTGCCTGCAATACTCAGATTGCTTTACCAGACCATGATTGATCAGAGACTATTACTCCCTGCAATACTCCGATTGCTGTACCAGACCATGATTAATCCGAGACTATTATCCCTGCAATGCTCAGATTGCTGTACCAGACCATGATTGATCCGAGACTATTATCCCTGCAATACTCAGATTATTACTCCCTGCAAAACTCAGATTGCTGTATCAGACCATGATTGATCCGAGACTATTATCCCTGCAATACTCAGATTATTACTCCCTGCATACTCAGATTGCTGTACCAGACCATGATTGATCCGAGACTATTACTCCCTGCAATACGCAGATGGCTGTACCAGACCATGATTGATCCGAGGCTATTATCCCTGCAATACTCAGATTTCGGTATCAGACTATGTTTGATCCGAGACTATTATCCCTGCAATACTCAGATTATTACTCCCTGCAATGCTCAGATTGCTGTATCAGACCATGATTGATCCGAGACTATTACTCCCTGCAATACTCAGATTGCTGTATCAGACCATGGTTGATCCGAGACTATTACTCCCTGCAATACTCAGATTGCTGTATCAGACCATGATTGATCCAAGACTATTACCCCCTGCAATAATCAGATTGCTGTATCAGACCATGATTGATCCGAGACTATTATCCCTGCAATACTCAGATTGCTGTATCAGACCATGATTGATCCGAGACTATTATCCCTGCAATACTCAGATTGCTGTACCAGACCATGATGGATCTGAGACTATTATCCCTGCAATACTCAGATTGCTGTATCAGACCATGATTGATCCGAGACTATTACTCCCTGCAATACTCAGATTGCTGTATCAGACCATGGTTGATCCGAGACTATTACTCCCTGCAATACTTAGATTGCTGTATCAGACCATGGTTGATCCGAGACTATTACTCCCTGCAATACTCAGATTGCTGTACCAGACCATGATTGATCCGAGACTATTACTCCCTGCAATACACAGATTGCTGTATCAGACCATGATTGATCCGAGACTATTACTCCCTGCAATACTCAGATTGCTGTATCAGACCATTGGTGATCCGAGACTATTACTCCCTGAAATACACAGATTGCTGTATCAGTCCATGATTATTCCGAGACTATTACTCCCTGCAATACTTAGATTGCTGTATCAGACCATTATTGATCCGAGACTATTACTCCCTGCAATACTCCGATTGCTGTACCAGACCATGATTAATCCGAGACTATTATCCCTGCAATGCTCAGATTGCTGTACCAGACCATGATTGATCCGAGACTATTATCCATGCAATACTCAGATTGCTGTATCAGACCATGATTGATCCGAGACTATTACTCCCTGCATACTCAGATTGCTGTACCATACCATGATTGATCCGAGACTATTACTCCCTGCAATACTCAGATTGCTGAACCAGGGCTTGATTGATCCGAAACTATTGTCCCTGCAATACTCAGATTGCTGTATCAGACCATAATTGATCCGAGACTATTATCCCTGCAATACTCAGATTATTACTCCCTGCAATACTCAGATTGCTGTACCAGACCATGATTGATCCGAGACTATTACTCCCAGCAATACTCAGATTGCTGTATCAGACCATGACTAAACCGAGACTATTACTCCCTGCAATACTCAGATTGCTGTATCAGACCATTATTGATCCGAGACTATTTCTCCCTGCAATACTCAGATTGCTGTACCAGACCATGATGGATCTGAGACTATTATCCCTGCAATACTCAGATTACTGTATCAGACCATGATTGACCTGACACTATTATCCCTGCAATACTCAGATTGCTGTACCAGACCATGATTGATCCGAGACTATTACTCCCTGCAATACGCAGATGGCTGTACCAGACCATGATTGATCCGAGGCTATTATCCCTGCAATACTCAGATTTCGGTATCAGACTATGTTTGATCCGAGACTATTATCCCTGCAATACTCAGATTATTACTCCCTGCAATGCTCAGATTGCTGTATCAGACCATGATTGATCCGAGACTATTACTCCCTGCAATACTCAGATTGCTGTATCAGACCATGGTTGATCCGAGACTATTACTCCCTGCAATACTCAGATTGCTGTATCAGACCATGATTGATCCAAGACTATTACCCCCTGCAATAATCAGATTGCTGTATCAGACCATGATTGATCCGAGACTATTATCCCTGCAATACTCAGATTGCTGTATCAGACCATGATTGATCCGAGACTATTATCCCTGCAATACTCAGATTGCTGTACCAGACCATGATGGATCTGAGACTATTATCCCTGCAATACTCAGATTGCTGTATCAGACCATGATTGATCCGAGACTATTACTCCCTGCAATACTCAGATTGCTGTATCAGACCATGGTTGATCCGAGACTATTACTCCCTGCAATACTTAGATTGCTGTATCAGACCATGGTTGATCCGAGACTATTACTCCCTGCAATACTCAGATTGCTGTACCAGACCATGATTGATCCGAGACTATTACTCCCTGCAATACACAGATTGCTGTATCAGACCATGATTGATCCGAGACTATTACTCCCTGCAATACTCAGATTGCTGTATCAGACCATTGGTGATCCGAGACTATTACTCCCTGAAATACACAGATTGCTGTATCAGACCATGATTGATCCGAGACTATTACTCCCTGCATACTCAGATTGCTGTACCATACCATGATTGATCCGAGACTATTACTCCCTGCAATACTCAGATTGCTGAACCAGGGCTTGATTGATCCGAAACTATTGTCCCTGCAATACTCAGATTGCTGTATCAGACCATAATTGATCCGAGACTATTATCCCTGCAATACTCAGATTATTACTCCCTGCAATACTCAGATTGCTGTACCAGACCATGATTGATCCGAGACTATTACTCCCAGCAATACTCAGATTGCTGTATCAGACCATGACTAAACCGAGACTATTACTCCCTGCAATACTCAGATTGCTGTATCAGACCATTATTGATCCGAGACTATTTCTCCCTGCAATACTCAGATTGCTGTACCAGACCATGATGGATCTGAGACTATTATCCCTGCAATACTCAGATTACTGTATCAGACCATGATTGACCCGACACTATTATCCCTGCAATACTCAGATTGCTGTACCAGACCATGATTGATCCGAGACTATTACTCCCTGCAATACGCAGATGGCTGTACCAGACCATGATTGATCCGAGGCTATTATCCCTGCAATACTCAGATTTCGGTATCAGACTATGTTTGATCCGAGACTATTATCCCTGCAATACTCAGATTATTACTCCCTGCAATGCTCAGATTGCTGTATCAGACCATGATTGATCCGAGACTATTACTCCCTGCAATACTCAGATTGCTGTATCAGACCATGGTTGATCCGAGACTATTACTCCCTGCAATACTCAGATTGCTGTATCAGACCATGATTGATCCAAGACTATTACCCCCTGCAATAATCAGATTGCTGTATCAGACCATGATTGATCCGAGACTATTATCCCTGCAATACTCAGATTGCTGTATCAGACCATGATTGATCCGAGACTATTATCCCTGCAATACTCAGATTATTACTCCCTGCATACTCAGATTGCTGTACCTTACCATGATTGATCCGAGACTATTACTCCCTGCAATACTCAGATTGCTGTATCAGACCACAATTGATCCGAGACTATTATCCCTGCAATACTCAGATTATTACTCCCTGCAATACTCAGATTGCTGTACCAGACCATGATTGATCCGAGACTATTACTCCCAGCAATACTCAGATTGCTGTATCAGTCCATGATTATTCCGAGACTATTACTCCCTGCAATACTCAGATTGCTGTATCAGACCATTATTGATCCGAGACTATTACTCCCTGCAATACTCAGACTGCTGTACCAGACCATGATGGATCTGAGACTATTATCCCTGCAATACTCAGATTGCTGTATCAGACCATGATTGATCCGAGACTATTATCACTGCAATACTCAGATTATTACTCCCTGCAATACTCAGATTGCTGTATCAGACCATGATTGATCCGAGACTATTACTGCCTGCAATACTCAGATTGCTTTACCAGACCATGATTGATCAGAGACTATTACTCCCTGCAATACTCCGATTGCTGTACCAGACCATGATTAATCCGAGACTATTATCCCTGCAATGCTCAGATTGCTGTACCAGACCATGATTGATCCGAGACTATTATCCCTGCAATACTCAGATTATTACTCCCTGCAAAACTCAGATTGCTGTATCAGACCATGATTGATCCGAGACTATTACTCCCTGCAATACTCAGATTGCTGTATCAGACCATGGTTGATCCGAGACTATTACTCCCTGCAATACTTAGATTGCTGTATCAGACCATGGTTGATCCGAGACTATTACTCCCTGCAATACTCAGATTGCTGTACCAGACCATGATTGATCCGAGACTATTACTCCCTGCAATACACAGATTGCTGTATCAGACCATGATTGATCCGAGACTATTACTCCCTGCAATACTCAGATTGCTGTATCAGACCATTGGTGATCCGAGACTATTACTCCCTGAAATACACAGATTGCTGTATCAGTCCATGATTATTCCGAGACTATTACTCCCTGCAATACTTAGATTGCTGTATCAGACCATTATTGATCCGAGACTATTACTCCCTGCAATACTCAGATTGCTGTACCAGACCATGATGGATCTGAGACTATTATCCCTGCAATACTCAGATTGCTGTATCAGACCATGATTGATCCGAGACTATTATCCCTGCAATACTCAGATTGCTGTACCAGACCATGATGGATCTGAGACTATTATCCCTGCAATACTCAGATTGCTGTATCAGACCATGATTGATCCGAGACTATTACTCCCTGCAATACTCAGATTGCTGTATCAGACCATGGTTGATCCGAGACTATTACTCCCTGCAATACTTAGATTGCTGTATCAGACCATGGTTGATCCGAGACTATTACTCCCTGCAATACTCAGATTGCTGTACCAGACCATGATTGATCCGAGACTATTACTCCCTGCAATACACAGATTGCTGTATCAGACCATGATTGATCCGAGACTATTACTCCCTGCAATACTCAGATTGCTGTATCAGACCATTGGTGATCCGAGACTATTACTCCCTGAAATACACAGATTGCTGTATCAGTCCATGATTATTCCGAGACTATTACTCCCTGCAATACTTAGATTGCTGTATCAGACCATTATTGATCCGAGACTATTACTCCCTACAATACTCAGATTGCTGTACCAGACCATGATGGATCTGAGACTATTATCCCTGCAATACTCAGATTGCTGTATCAGACCATGATTGATCCGAGACTATTACTGCCTGCAATACTCCGATTGCTGTACCAGACCATGATTAATCCGAGACTATTATCCCTGCAATGCTCAGATTGCTGTACCAGACCATGATTGATCCGAGACTATTATCCATGCAATACTCAGATTGCTGTATCAGACCACGATGGATCCGGGACTATTCTCCCCGCAATACTCAGATTATTACTCCCTGCAATACTCAGGTGGCTGTACCAGACCATGATTGATCCGAGGCTATTATGCCTGCAATACTCAGATTTCGGTATCAGACCATGTTTGATCCGAGACTATTATCCCTGCAATACTCAGAGTATTACTCCCTGCAATACTCAGATTGCTGTATCAGACCATGATTGATCCGAGACTATTACTCCCTGCAATGCTCAGATTATTGTATCAGACCATGGTTGATCTGAGACTATTACTCCGTGCAATACTCAGATTGCTGTATCAGACCATGATTGATCCAAGACTATTACTCCCTGCAATACTCAGATTGCTGTATCAGACCATGGTTGATCCAAGACTATTACTCCCTGCAATACTCAGATTTCTGTATCAGACCACGGTTTATCCGAGACTATTACTCCCTGCAATACTGAGATTGCTGTATCAGACCATGGGTGATCCGAGTCTATTACTCCTTGCAATACTCAGATTGCTGTACCAGACCATGATTGATCCGAGACTATTATCCCTACAATACTCAGATTGCTGTATCAGACCATGATTGATCCGAGACTATTACTCCCTGCAATACTCAAATTGCTGTATCAGACCATGGTCGATCCGAGACTATTACTCCCTGCAATACTCAGATTGCTGTATCAGATCATGGTTCATCCGAGGCTATTACTCTCTGCAATACTCAGATTGCTGTATCAGACCATGATTGATCCAAGACTATTACTCCCTGCAATACTCAGATTGCTGTACCAGACCATGATTGATCCGAGACTATTACGCCCTGCAATACTCAGATTGCTGTACCAGACCATGATTGATCCGAGACTATTATCCCTGCAATACGCAGATTGCTGTATCAGAACATGATTGATCCGAGACTATTATCCCTGCAATACTCAGATTATTACTCCCTGCAATACTCAGATTGCTGTACCAGACCATGATTGATCTGAGACTATTACTCCCTGCAATACTCAGATTGCTGTATCAGACCATGATTGATCCGAGACTATTACTCCCTGCATACTCAGATTGCTGTACCATACCATGATTGATCCGAGACTATTACTCCCTGCAATACTCAGATTGCTGAACCAGGGCTTGATTGATCCGAAACTATTGTCCCTGCAATACTCAGATTGCTGTATCAGACCATAATTGATCCGAGACTATTATCCCTGCAATACTCAGATTATTACTCCCTGCAATACTCAGATTGCTGTACCAGACCATGATTGATCCGAGACTATTACTCCCAGCAATACTCAGATTGCTGTATCAGACCATGACTAAACCGAGACTATTACTCCCTGCAATACTCAGATTGCTGTATCAGACCATTATTGATCCGAGACTATTTCTCCCTGCAATACTCAGATTGCTGTACCAGACCATGATGGATCTGAGACTATTATCCCTGCAATACTCAGATTACTGTATCAGACCATGATTGACCCGACACTATTATCCCTGCAATACTCAGATTGCTGTACCAGACCATGATTGATCCGAGACTATTACTCCCTGCAATACGCAGATGGCTGTACCAGACCATGATTGATCCGAGGCTATTATCCCTGCAATACTCAGATTTCGGTATCAGACTATGTTTGATCCGAGACTATTATCCCTGCAATACTCAGATTATTACTCCCTGCAATGCTCAGATTGCTGTATCAGACCATGATTGATCCGAGACTATTACTCCCTGCAATACTCAGATTGCTGTATCAGACCATGGTTGATCCGAGACTATTACTCCCTGCAATACTCAGATTGCTGTATCAGACCATGATTGATCCAAGACTATTACCCCCTGCAATAATCAGATTGCTGTATCAGACCATGATTGATCCGAGACTATTATCCCTGCAATACTCAGATTGCTGTATCAGACCATTGGTGATCCGAGACTATTACTCCCTGAAATACACAGATTGCTGTATCAGTCCATGATTATTCCGAGACTATTACTCCCTGCAATACTTAGATTGCTGTATCAGACCATTATTGATCCGAGACTATTACTCCCTACAATACTCAGATTGCTGTACCAGACCATGATGGATCTGAGACTATTATCCCTGCAATACTCAGATTGCTGTATCAGACCATGATTGATCCGAGACTATTACTGCCTGCAATACTCCGATTGCTGTACCAGACCATGATTAATCCGAGACTATTATCCCTGCAATGCTCAGATTGCTGTACCAGACCATGATTGATCCGAGACTATTATCCATGCAATACTCAGATTGCTGTATCAGACCACGATGGATCCGGGACTATTCTCCCTGCAATACTCAGATTATTACTCCCTGCAATACTCAGGTGGCTGTACCAGACCATGATTGATCCGAGGCTATTATGCCTGCAATACTCAGATTTCGGTATCAGACCATGTTTGATCCGAGACTATTATCCCTGCAATACTCAGAGTATTACTCCCTGCAATACTCAGATTGCTGTATCAGACCATGATTGATCCGAGACTATTACTCCCTGCAATGCTCAGATTATTGTATCAGACCATGGTTGATCTGAGACTATTACTCCGTGCAATACTCAGATTGCTGTATCAGACCATGATTGATCCAAGACTATTACTCCCTGCAATACTCAGATTGCTGTATCAGACCATGGTTGATCCAAGACTATTACTCCCTGCAATACTCAGATTTCTGTATCAGACCACGGTTTATCCGAGACTATTACTCCCTGCAATACTGAGATTGCTGTATCAGACCATGGGTGATCCGAGTCTATTACTCCTTGCAATACTCAGATTGCTGTACCAGACCATGATTGATCCGAGACTATTATCCCTACAATACTCAGATTGCTGTATCAGACCATGATTGATCCGAGACTATTACTCCCTGCAATACTCAAATTGCTGTATCAGACCATGGTCGATCCGAGACTATTACTCCCTGCAATACTCAGATTGCTGTATCAGATCATGGTTCATCCGAGGCTATTACTCTCTGCAATACTCAGATTGCTGTATCAGACCATGATTGATCCAAGACTATTACTCCCTGCAATACTCAGATTGCTGTACCAGACCATGATTGATCCGAGACTATTACGCCCTGCAATACTCAGATTGCTGTACCAGACCATGATTGATCCGAGACTATTATCCCTGCAATACGCAGATTGCTGTATCAGAACATGATTGATCCGAGACTATTATCCCTGCAATACTCAGATTATTACTCCCTGCAATACTCAGATTGCTGTACCAGACCATGATTGATCTGAGACTATTACTCCCTGCAATACTCAGATTGCTGTATCAGACCATGATTGATCCGAGACTATTACTCCCTGCATACTCAGATTGCTGTACCATACCATGATTGATCCGAGACTATTACTCCCTGCAATACTCAGATTGCTGAACCAGGGCTTGATTGATCCGAAACTATTGTCCCTGCAATACTCAGATTGCTGTATCAGACCATAATTGATCCGAGACTATTATCCCTGCAATACTCAGATTATTACTCCCTGCAATACTCAGATTGCTGTACCAGACCATGATTGATCCGAGACTATTACTCCCAGCAATACTCAGATTGCTGTATCAGACCATGACTAAACCGAGACTATTACTCCCTGCAATACTCAGATTGCTGTATCAGACCATTATTGATCCGAGACTATTTCTCCCTGCAATACTCAGATTGCTGTACCAGACCATGATGGATCTGAGACTATTATCCCTGCAATACTCAGATTACTGTATCAGACCATGATTGACCCGACACTATTATCCCTGCAATACTCAGATTGCTGTACCAGACCATGATTGATCCGAGACTATTACTCCCTGCAATACGCAGATGGCTGTACCAGACCATGATTGATCCGAGGCTATTATCCCTGCAATACTCAGATTTCGGTATCAGACTATGTTTGATCCGAGACTATTATCCCTGCAATACTCAGATTATTACTCCCTGCAATGCTCAGATTGCTGTATCAGACCATGATTGATCCGAGACTATTACTCCCTGCAATACTCAGATTGCTGTATCAGACCATGGTTGATCCGAGACTATTACTCCCTGCAATACTCAGATTGCTGTATCAGACCATGATTGATCCAAGACTATTACCCCCTGCAATAATCAGATTGCTGTATCAGACCATGATTGATCCGAGACTATTATCCCTGCAATACTCAGATTGCTGTATCAGACCATGATTGATCCGAGACTATTATCCCTGCAATACTCAGATTATTACTCCCTGCATACTCAGATTGCTGTACCTTACCATGATTGATCCGAGACTATTACTCCCTGCAATACTCAGATTGCTGTATCAGACCACAATTGATCCGAGACTATTATCCCTGCAATACTCAGATTATTACTCCCTGCAATACTCAGATTGCTGTACCAGACCATGATTGATCCGAGACTATTACTCCCAGCAATACTCAGATTGCTGTATCAGTCCATGATTATTCCGAGACTATTACTCCCTGCAATACTCAGATTGCTGTATCAGACCATTATTGATCCGAGACTATTACTCCCTGCAATACTCAGACTGCTGTACCAGACCATGATGGATCTGAGACTATTATCCCTGCAATACTCAGATTGCTGTATCAGACCATGATTGATCCGAGACTATTATCACTGCAATACTCAGATTATTACTCCCTGCAATACTCAGATTGCTGTATCAGACCATGATTGATCCGAGACTATTACTGCCTGCAATACTCAGATTGCTTTACCAGACCATGATTGATCAGAGACTATTACTCCCTGCAATACTCCGATTGCTGTACCAGACCATGATTAATCCGAGACTATTATCCCTGCAATGCTCAGATTGCTGTACCAGACCATGATTGATCCGAGACTATTATCCCTGCAATACTCAGATTATTACTCCCTGCAAAACTCAGATTGCTGTATCAGACCATGATTGATCCGAGACTATTACTCCCTGCAATACTCAGATTGCTGTATCAGACCATGGTTGATCCGAGACTATTACTCCCTGCAATACTTAGATTGCTGTATCAGACCATGGTTGATCCGAGACTATTACTCCCTGCAATACTCAGATTGCTGTACCAGACCATGATTGATCCGAGACTATTACTCCCTGCAATACACAGATTGCTGTATCAGACCATGATTGATCCGAGACTATTACTCCCTGCAATACTCAGATTGCTGTATCAGACCATTGGTGATCCGAGACTATTACTCCCTGAAATACACAGATTGCTGTATCAGTCCATGATTATTCCGAGACTATTACTCCCTGCAATACTTAGATTGCTGTATCAGACCATTATTGATCCGAGACTATTACTCCCTGCAATACTCAGATTGCTGTACCAGACCATGATGGATCTGAGACTATTATCCCTGCAATACTCAGATTGCTGTATCAGACCATGATTGATCCGAGACTATTATCCCTGCAATACTCAGATTGCTGTACCAGACCATGATGGATCTGAGACTATTATCCCTGCAATACTCAGATTGCTGTATCAGACCATGATTGATCCGAGACTATTACTGCCTGCAATACTCAGATTGCTTTACCAGACCATGATTGATCAGAGACTATTACTCCCTGCAATACTCCGATTGCTGTACCAGACCATGATTAATCCGAGACTATTATCCCTGCAATGCTCAGATTGCTGTACCAGACCATGATTGATCCGAGACTATTATCCCTGCAATACTCAGATTATTACTCCCTGCAAAACTCAGATTGCTGTATCAGACCATGATTGATCCGAGACTATTACTCCCTGCAATACTCAGATTGCTGTATCAGACCATGGTTGATCCGAGACTATTACTCCCTGCAATACTTAGATTGCTGTATCAGACCATGGTTGATCCGAGACTATTACTCCCTGCAATACTCAGATTGCTGTACCAGACCATGATTGGTCCGACAATATTACTCTCTGCAGTACTCATATTGCTGTACCAGACCATAATTGATCCGAGACTATTACTCCCTGCAATACTCAGATTGCTGTACCAGACCATGATTGATCCAAGACTATTACTCCCTGCAATACTCAGATTGCTACCAGACCATGATTGTTCCGAGACTATTATCCCTGCAATACTCAGATTGCTGTATCAGACCATGATTGATCCGAGACTATTATCCCTGCAATACTCAGATTATTACTCCCTGCATACTCAGATTGCTGTACCTTACCATGATTGATCCGAGACTATTACTCCCTGCAATACTCAGATTGCTGTATCAGACCACAATTGATCCGAGACTATTATCCCTGCAATACTCAGATTATTACTCCCTGCAATACTCAGATTGCTGTACCAGACCATGATTGATCCGAGACTATTACTCCCAGCAATACTCAGATTGCTGTATCAGTCCATGATTATTCCGAGACTATTACTCCCTGCAATACTCAGATTGCTGTATCAGACCATTATTGATCCGAGACTATTACTCCCTGCAATACTCAGACTGCTGTACCAGACCATGATGGATCTGAGACTATTATCCCTGCAATACTCAGATTGCTGTATCAGACCATGATTGATCCGAGACTATTATCACTGCAATACTCAGATTATTACTCCCTGCAATACTCAGATTGCTGTATCAGACCATGATTGATCCGAGACTATTACTGCCTGCAATACTCAGATTGCTTTACCAGACCATGATTGATCAGAGACTATTACTCCCTGCAATACTCCGATTGCTGTACCAGACCATGATTAATCCGAGACTATTATCCCTGCAATGCTCAGATTGCTGTACCAGACCATGATTGATCCGAGACTATTATCCCTGCAATACTCAGATTATTACTCCCTGCAAAACTCAGATTGCTGTATCAGACCATGATTGATCCGAGACTATTACTCCCTGCAATACTCAGATTGCTGTATCAGACCATTGGTGATCCGAGACTATTACTCCCTGAAATACACAGATTGCTGTATCAGACCATGGTTGATCCGAGACTATTACTCCCTGCAATACTCAGATTGCTGTACCAGACCATGATTAATCCGAGACTATTATCCCTGCAATACTCAGACTATTACTCACTGCAATACTCAGATTGCTGTTTCAGACCATGGTTGATCCGAGACTATTACTCCCTGCAATACTCAGATTATTACTCCCTGCAATACTCAGATTGCTGTATCAGACCATGATTGATCCGAGACTATTACTCCCTGCAATACTCAAATTGCTGTATCAGACCATGGTCGATCCGAGACTATTACTCCCTGCAATACTCAGATTGCTGTATCAGATCATGGTTCATCCGAGGCTATTACTCTCTGCAATACTCAGATTGCTGTATCAGACCATGATTGATCCAAGACTATTACTCCCTGCAATACTCAGATTGCTGTACCAGACCATGATTGATCCGAGACTATTACGCCCTGCAATACTCAGATTGCTGTACCAGACCATGATTGATCCGAGACTATTATCCCTGCAATACGCAGATTGCTGTATCAGAACATGATTGATCCGAGACTATTATCCCTGCAATACTCAGATTATTACTCCCTGCAATACTCAGATTGCTGTACCAGACCATGATTGATCTGAGACTATTACTCCCTGCAATACTCAGATTGCTGTATCAGACCATGATTGATCCGAGACTATTACTCCCTGCATACTCAGATTGCTGTACCATACCATGATTGATCCGAGACTATTACTCCCTGCAATACTCAGATTGCTGAACCAGGGCTTGATTGATCCGAAACTATTGTCCCTGCAATACTCAGATTGCTGTATCAGACCATAATTGATCCGAGACTATTATCCCTGCAATACTCAGATTATTACTCCCTGCAATACTCAGATTGCTGTACCAGACCATGATTGATCCGAGACTATTACTCCCAGCAATACTCAGATTGCTGTATCAGACCATGACTAAACCGAGACTATTACTCCCTGCAATACTCAGATTGCTGTATCAGACCATTATTGATCCGAGACTATTTCTCCCTGCAATACTCAGATTGCTGTACCAGACCATGATGGATCTGAGACTATTATCCCTGCAATACTCAGATTACTGTATCAGACCATGATTGACCCGACACTATTATCCCTGCAATACTCAGATTGCTGTACCAGACCATGATTGATCCGAGACTATTACTCCCTGCAATACGCAGATGGCTGTACCAGACCATGATTGATCCGAGGCTATTATCCCTGCAATACTCAGATTTCGGTATCAGACTATGTTTGATCCGAGACTATTATCCCTGCAATACTCAGATTATTACTCCCTGCAATGCTCAGATTGCTGTATCAGACCATGATTGATCCGAGACTATTACTCCCTGCAATACTCAGATTGCTGTATCAGACCATGGTTGATCCGAGACTATTACTCCCTGCAATACTCAGATTGCTGTATCAGACCATGATTGATCCAAGACTATTACCCCCTGCAATAATCAGATTGCTGTATCAGACCATGATTGATCCGAGACTATTACTCCCTGCAATACTCAGATTGCTGTATCAGACCTTGATTGATCCAAGACTATTACTCCCTGCAAAACTCAGATTGCTGTACCAGACCATGATTGGTCCGAGACTATTACTCTCTGCAATACTCATATTGCTGTACCAGACCATAATTGATCCGAGACTACTACTCCCTGCAATACTCAGATTGCTCTACCAGACCATGATTGATCCAAGACTATTACTGCCTGCAATACTCAGATTGCTGTACCAGACCATGATTGATCCGAGACTATTATCCCTGCAATACTCAGATTGCTGTATCAGACCATGATTGATCCGGGACTATTATCCCTGCAATACTCAGATTATTACTCCCTGCAATACTCAGATTGCTATATCAGACCATGATTGATCCGAGACTATTACTCGCTGGAATACTCAAATTGCTGTATCAGACCATGGTCGATCCGAGACTATTACTCCCTGCAATACTCAGATTGCTGTATCAGACCATGGTTTATCCGAGACTATTACTCCCTGCAATACTCAGATTGCTATATCAGACCATAGTTGATCCGAGACTATTACTCCCTGCAATACTCAGATTGCTGTACAAGACCATGATTGATCCGAGACTATTATCCCTACAATACTCAGATTGCTGTATCAGACCATGATTGATCCGAGACTATTATCCCTGCAATACTCAGATTATTAATCCCTGCAATACTCAGATTGCTGTATCGGACCATGATTGATCCAAGACTATTACTCCCTCCAATACTCAGATTGCTGTTACAGACCATAATTCATCCGAGACTATTACGCCCTGCAATACTCAGATTGCTGTATCAGACCATGATTGATCCGAGACTATTACTCCCTGCAATACTCATATTGCTGTACCAGACCATGATAGATCCACGACTATTACGCCCGGCAATACTCAGATTGCTGTACCAGACCATGATTGATTCGAGACTATTGTCCCTGCAATACTCATATTATTACTCCCTGCAATACTCAGATCGCTATACCAGACCATTATTGATCCGAGACTATTACTCCCTGCAATACTCGGATTGCTGTATCAGACCATGGTTGATCCGAGACTATTACTCCCTGCAATATTCAGATTGCTGTACCAGACCATGATTGATCTGAGACTATTACTCCCTGCAATACTAAGATTGCTGTATCAGACCATGATTGATCCGAGACTATTACTCCCTGCATACTCAGATTGCTGTACCATACCTTGATTGATCCGAGACTATTACTCCATGCAATACTCAGATTGCTGTACCAGACCATGATTGATCCGAAACTATTGTCCCTGCAATACTCAGATTGCTGTATCAGCCATAATTGATCCGAGACTATTACTCCCTGCAATACTCAGATTGCTGTACCAGACCATGATGGATCTGAGACTATTATCCCTGCAATACTCAGATTGCTGTACCAGACCATTATTGATCCGAGACTATTACTCCCTGCAATACTCAGATTGCTGTACCAGAGCATGATGGATCTGAGACTATTATCCCTGCAATACTCAGATTATTACTCCCTGCAATCCTCAGATTGCTGTATCAGACCATGATTGATCCGAGACTATTACTCCCTGCAATACTCAGATTGCTGTACCAGACCATGATTGATCCGAGACTATTACTCCCTGCAATACTCCGATTGCTGTACCAGACCATGATTAATCCGAGACTATTATCCCTGAAATACTCAAATTGCTGTATCAGAGCATAATTGATCCGAGACTATTACTCCCTGCAATACTCAGATTGCTGTATCAGACCATGGTTGATCCGAGACTATTACTCCCTACAATACTCAGATTGCTCTATCAGACCATGGTTGATCCGAGACTATTACTCCCTGCAATACTCAGATTGCTGTACCAGACCATGATTGATCCGAGACTATTATTCCCTACAATACGAAGTTTGCTGTATCAGACCATGATTGATCCAAGACTATTACTCCCTGCAATACTCAGATTGCTGTATCAGACCATTGTTGATCCGAGACTATTACTCCCTGCAATACTCAAATTGCTGTACCAGGCCATGGTTGATCCGAGATTATTACTCCCTACAATACTCAGATTGCTGTACCAGACCATGATTGATCCGAGACTATTACTCCCAGCAATACTCAGATTGCTGTATCAGACCATGATTGATCCGAGACTATTACTCCCTGCAATACTCAGATTGCTGTATCAGACCACAATTGATCCGAGACTATTATCCCTGCAATACTCAGATTATTACTCCCTGCAATACTCAGATTGCTGTATCAGTCCATGATTATTCCGAGACTATTACTCCCTGCAATACTCAGATTGCTGTATCAGACCATTATTGATCCGAGACTATTACTCCCTGCAATACTCAGATTGCTGTACCAGACCATGATGGATCTGAGACTATTATCCCTGCAATACTCAGATTGCTGTATCAGACCATGATTGATCCGAGACTATTATCACTGCAATACTCAGATTATTACTCCCTGCAATACTCAGATTGCTGTATCAGACCATGATTGATCCGAGACTATTACTGCCTGCAATACTCAGATTGCTGTACCAGACCATGATTGATCAGAGACTATTACTCCCTGCAATACTCCGATTGCTGTACCAGACCATGATTAATCCGAGACTATTATCCCTGCAATGCTCAGATTGCTGTACCAGACCATGATTGATCCGAGACTATTATCACTGCAATACTCAGATTATTACTCCCTGCAAAACTCAGATTGCTGTATCAGACCATGATTGATCCGAGACTATTACTCCCTGCAATACTCAGATTTCTGTATCAGACCATGGTTGATCCGAGACTATTACTCCCTGCAATACTCAGATTGCTGTATCAGACCATGGTTGATCCGAGACTATTACTCCCTGCAATACTCAGATTGCTGTACCAGACCATGATTGATCCGAGACTATTACTCCCTGCAATACACAGATTGCTGTATCAGACCATGATTGATCCGAGACTATTACTCCCTGCAATACTCAGATTGCTGTATCAGACCATTGGTGATCCGAGACTATTACTCCCTGAAATACACAGATTGCTGTATCAGACCATGGTTGATCCGAGACTATTACTCTCTGCAATACTCAGATTGCTGTATCAGACCATGGTTGATCCGAGACTATTATTCCCTGCAATACTCAAATTGCTGTATCAGACCATGGTTGATCCGAGACTATTACTCCCTGCAATACTCAGATTTCTGTATCAGACCATGGTTGATCCGAGACTATTACTCCCTGCAATACTCAGATTGCTGTATCAGACCATGGTTGATCCGAGACTATTACTCCCTGCAATACTCAGATTGCTGTACCAGACCATGATTGATCCGAGACTATTACTCCCTGCAATACACAGATTGCTGTATCTGACCATGATTGATCCGAGACTATTACTCCCTGCAATACTCAGATTGCTGTATCAGACCATTGGTGATCCGAGACTATTACTCCCTGAAATACACAGATTGCTGTATCAGACCATGGTTGATCCGAGACTATTACTCTCTGCAATACTCAGATTGCTGTATCAGACCATGGTTGATCCGAGACTATTATTCCCTGCAATACTCAAATTGCTGTATCAGACCATGGTTGATCCGAGACTATTACTCCCTGCAATAATCAGATTGCTGTACCAGACCATGTTTGATCCGAGACTATTATCCCTGCAATACTCAGATTATTACTCCCTGCAATACTCAGATTGCTGTACCAGACCATGATTGATCCGAGACTATTACTCCCTGCAATATTCAGATTGCTGTACCAGACCATGATTGATCTGAGACAATTACTCCCTGCAATACTCAGATTGCTGTATCAGACCATGATTGATCCGAGACTATTACTCCCTGCATACTCAGATTGCTGTACATTACCATGATTGATCCGAGACTATTACTCCCTGCAATACTCAGATTGCTGTACCAGAGCATGATTGATCCGAAACTATTGTCCCTGCAATACTCAGATTGCTGTACCAGACCATGATTGATCCGAGACTATTATCCCTGCAATACTCAGATTATTACACCCTGCAAAACTCAGATTGCTGTATCATTCCATGATTGATCCGAGACTATTACTCCCTGCAATACTCAGATTGCTGTATCAGACCATGGTTGATCCGAGACTATTACTCTCTGCAATACTCAGATTGCTGTATCAGACCATGGTTGATCCGAGACTATTACTCCCTGCAATACTCAGATTGCTGTACCAGACCATGATTGATCCGAGACTATTACTCCCTGCAATACACAGATTGCTGTATCAGACCATGATTGATCCGAGACTATTACTCCCTGCAATACTCAGATTGCTGTATCAGACCATTGGTGATCCGAGACTATTACTCCCTGAAATACACAGATTGCTGTATCAGACCATGGTTGATCCGGGACTATTACTCCCTGCAATACTCAGATTGCTGTACCAGACCATGATTGATCCGAGACTATCATCCCTGCAATACTCAGACTATTACTCACTGCAATACTCAGATTGCTGTTTCAGACCATGGTTGATCCGAGACTATTACTCCCTGCAATACTCAGATTATTACTCCCTGCAATACTCAGATTGCTGTATCAGACCATGATTGATCCGAGACTATTACTCCCTGCAATACTCAAATTGCTGTATCAGACCATGGTCGATCCGAGACTATTACTCCCTGCAATACTCAGATTGCTGTATCAGATCATGGTTCATCCGAGGCTATTACTCTCTGCAATACTCAGATTGCTGTATCAGACCATGATTGATCCAAGACTATTACTCCCTGCAATACTCAGATTGCTGTACCAGACCATGATTGATCCGAGACTATTACGCCCTGCAATACTCAGATTGCTGTACCAGACCATGATTGATCCGAGACTATTATCCCTGCAATACGCAGATTGCTGTATCAGAACATGATTGATCCGAGACTATTATCCCTGCAATACTCAGATTATTACTCCCTGCAATACTCAGATTGCTGTACCAGACCATGATTGATCTGAGACTATTACTCCCTGCAATACTCAGATTGCTGTATCAGACCATGATTGATCCGAGACTATTACTCCCTGCATACTCAGATTGCTGTACCATACCATGATTGATCCGAGACTATTACTCCCTGCAATACTCAGATTGCTGTACCAGGGCTTGATTGATCCGAAACTATTGTCCCTGCAATACTCAGATTGCTGTATCAGACCATAATTGATCCGAGACTATTATCCCTGCAATACTCAGATTATTACTCCCTGCAATACTCAGATTGCTGTACCAGACCATGATTGATCCGAGACTATTACTCCCAGCAATACTCAGATTGCTGTATCAGACCATGACTGAACCGAGACTATTACTCCCTGCAATACTCAGATTGCTGTATCAGACCATTATTGATCCGAGACTATTTCTCCCTGCAATACTCAGATTGCTGTACCAGACCATGATGGATCTGAGACTATTATCCCTGCAATACTCAGATTACTGTATCAGACCATGATTGACCCGACACTATTATCCCTGCAATACTCAGATTGCTGTACCAGACCATGATTGATCCGAGACTATTACTCCCTGCAATACGCAGATGGCTGTACCAGACCATGATTGATCCGAGGCTATTATCCCTGCAATACTCAGATTTCGGTATCAGACTATGTTTGATCCGAGACTATTATCCCTGCAATACTCAGATTATTACTCCCTGCAATGCTCAGATTGCTGTATCAGACCATGATTGATCCGAGACTATTACTCCCTGCAATACTCAGATTGCTGTATCAGACCATGGTTGATCCGAGACTATTACTCCCTGCAATACTCAGATTGCTGTATCAGACCATGATTGATCCAAGACTATTACACCCTGCAATAATCAGATTGCTGTATCAGACCATGATTGATCCGAGACTATTACTCCCTGCAATACTCAGATTGCTGTATCAGACCTTGATTGATCCAAGACTATTACTCCCTGCAAAACTCAGATTGCTGTACCAGACCATGATTGGTCCGAGACTATTACTCTCTGCAATACTCATATTGCTGTACCAGACCATAATTGATCCGAGACTACTACTCCCTGCAATACTCAGATTGCTCTACCAGACCATGATTGATCCAAGACTATTACTGCCTGCAATACTCAGATTGCTGTACCAGACCATGATTGATCCGAGACTATTATCCCTGCAATACTCAGATTGCTGTATCAGACCATGATTGATCCGAGACTATTATCCCTGCAATACTCAGATTATTACTCCCTGCAATACTCAGATTGCTATATCAGACCATGATTGATCCGAGACTATTACTCGCTGGAATACTCAAATTGCTGTATCAGACCATGGTCGATCCGAGACTATTACTCCCTGCAATACTCAGATTGCTGTATCAGACCATGGTTTATCCGAGACTATTACTCCCTGCAATACTCAGTTTGCTATATCAGACCATAGTTGATCCGAGACTATTACTCCCTGCAATACTCAGATTGCTGTACCAGACCATGATTGATCCGAGACTATTATCCCTACAATACTCAGATTGCTGTATCAGACCATGATTGATCCGAGACTATTATCCCTGCAATACTCAGATTATTAATCCCTGCAATACTCAGATTGCTGTATCGGACCATGATTGATCCAAGACTATTACTCCCTCCAATACTCAGATTGCTGTTACAGACCATAATTCATCCGAGACTATTACGCCCTGCAATACTCAGATTGCTGTATCAGACCATGATTGATCCGAGACTATTACTCCCTGCAATACTCATATTGCTGTACCAGACCATGATAGATCCACGACTATTACGCCCGGCAATACTCAGATTGCTTTACCAGACCATGATTGATTCGAGACTATTGTCCCTGCAATACTCATATTATTACTCCCTGCAATACTCAGATCGCTATACCAGACCATTATTGATCCGAGACTATTACTCCCTGCAATACTCGGATTGCTGTATCAGACCATGGTTGATCCGAGACTATTACTCCCTGCAATATTCAGATTGCTGTACCAGACCATGATTGATCTGAGACTATTACTCCCTGCAATACTAAGATTGCTGTATCAGACCATGATTGATCCGAGACTATTACTCCCTGCATACTCAGATTGCTGTACCATACCTTGATTGATCCGAGACTATTACTCCATGCAATACTCAGATTGCTGTACCAGACCATGATTGATCCGAAACTATTGTCCCTGCAATACTCAGATTGCTGTATCAGCCATAATTGATCCGAGACTATTACTCCCTGCAATACTCAGATTGCTGTACCAGACCATGATGGATCTGAGACTATTATCCCTGCAATACTCAGATTGCTGTACCAGACCATTATTGATCCGAGACTATTACTCCCTGCAATACTCAGATTGCTGTACCAGAGCATGATGGATCTGAGACTATTATCCCTGCAATACTCAGATTATTACTCCCTGCAATCCTCAGATTGCTGTATCAGACCATGATTGATCCGAGACTATTACTCCCTGCAATACTCAGATTGCTGTACCAGACCATGATTGATCCGAGACTATTACTCCCTGCAATACTCCGATTGCTGTACCAGACCATGATTAATCCGAGACTATTATCCCTGAAATACTCAAATTGCTGTATCAGAGCATAATTGATCCGAGACTATTACTCCCTGCAATACTCAGATTGCTGTATCAGACCATGGTTGATCCGAGACTATTACTCCCTACAATACTCAGATTGCTCTATCAGACCATGGTTGATCCGAGACTATTACTCCCTGCAATACTCAGATTGCTGTACCAGACCATGATTGATCCGAGACTATTATTCACTACAATACGAAGTTTGCTGTATCAGACCATGATTGATCCAAGACTATTACTCCCTGCAATACTCAGATTGCTGTATCAGACCATTGTTGATCCGAGACTATTACTCCCTGCAATACTCAAATTGCTGTACCAGGCCATGGTTGATCCGAGACTATTACTCCCTGCAATACTCAGATTGCTGTACCAGAACATGATTGATCCGAGACTATTATCCCTGCAATGCTCAGATTGCTGTACCAGACCATGATTGATCCGAGACTATTATCCCTGCAATACTCAGATTATTACTCCCTGCAATACTCAGATTGCTGTATCAGACCATGATTGATCCGAGAATATTACTTCCTGCAATACTCAGATTGCTGTATCAGACCATGATTTATCCGGGACTATTACTCCCTGAAATACTCAGATTGCTGTATCAGTCCATGATTGATCCGAGACTATTACTCCCTGCAATACTCAGACTGCTGTATCAGACCATGATTGATCCGAGACTATTACTCCCTGCAATACTCAGATTGCTGTATCAGTCCATGATTGATCTGAGACTATTACTCCCTGCAATACTCAGATTGCTGTATCAGACCATGGTTGATCCGAGACTATTACTCCCTGCAATACTCAGATTGCTCTACCAGACCATTATGGATCCAAGACTATTACTCCCTCCAATACTCAGATTGCTGTTACAGACCATAATTGATCCGAGACTATTACGCCCTGCAATGCTCAGATTGCTGTATCAGACCATGATTGATCCGAGACTATTACTCCCTGCAATACTCAGATTGCTGTACCAGACCATGATTGATTCGAGACTATTGTCCCTGCAATACTCATATTATTACTCCCTGCAATACTCAGATCGCTATACCAGACCATTATTGATCCGAGACTATTACTCCCTGCAATACTCGGATTGCTGTATCAGACCATGGTTGATCCGAGACTATTACTCCCTGCAATATTCAGATTGCTGTACCAGACCATGATTGATCTGAGACTATTACTCCCTGCAATACTAAGATTGCTGTATCAGACCATGATTGATCCGAGACTATTACTCCCTGCATACTCAGATTGCTGTACCATACCTTGATTGATCCGAGACTATTACTCCATGCAATATCAGATTGCTGTACCAGACCATGATTGATCCGAAACTATTGTCCCTGCAATACTCAGATTGCTGTATCAGCCATAATTGATCCGAGACTATTACTCCCTGCAATACTCAGATTGCTGTACCAGACCATGATGGATCTGAGACTATTATCCCTGCAATACTCAGATTGCTGTACCAGACCATTATTCATCCGAGACTATTACTCCCTGCAATACTCAGATTGCTGTACCAGACCATGATGGATCTGAGACTATTATCCCTGCAATACTCAGATTATTACTCCCTGCAATCCTCAGATTGCTGTATCAGACCATGATTGATCCGAGACTATTACTCCCTACAATACTCAGATTGCTGTATCAGACCATGGTAGATCCGAGACTATTACTCCCTACAATACTCAGATTGCTGTATCAGACCATGGTTGATCCGAGACTATTACTCCCTGCAATACTCAGATTGCTGTACCAGACCATGATTGATCCGAGACTATCATTCCCTACAATACGAAGTTTGCTGTATCAGACCATGATTGATCCAAGACTATTACTCCCTGCAATACTCAGATTGCTGTATCAGACCATTGTTGATCCGAGACTATTACTCCCTGCAATACTCAAATTGCTGTACCAGACCATGGTTGATCCGAGACTATTACTCCCTGCAATACTCAGATTGCTGTACCAGAACATGATTGATCCGAGACTATTATCCCTGCAATGCTCAGATTGCTGTACCAGACCATGATTGATCCGAGACTATTATCCCTGCAATACTCAGATTATTACTCCCTGCAATACTCAGATTGCTGTATCAGACCATGATTGATCCGAGACTATTACTCCCTGCAATACTCAGATTGCTGTATCAGACCATGATTGATCCGAGACTATTACTCCCTGCAATACTCAGATTGCTGTATCAGTCCATGATTGATCCGAGACTATTACTCCCTGCAATACTCAGATTGCTGTATCAGACCATGGTTGATCCGAGACTATTACTCCCTGCAATACTCAGATTGCTGTACCAGACCATTATGGATCTGAGACTATTATCCCTGCAATACTCAGATTGCTGTATCAGACCATGATTGATCCGAGACTATTATCCCTGCAATACTCAGATTATTACTCTCTGCAATCCTCAGGTTGCTGTATCAGACCATGATTGATCCGAGACTATTACTCCCTGCAATACTCAGATTGCTGTACCAGACCATGATTGATCCGAGACTATTTCTCCCTGCAATACGTCGATTGCTGTAACAGACCATGATTAATCCGAGACTATTATCCCTGAAATACTCAGATTGCTGTACCAGACCATGATTGATCCGAGACTATTATCCCTGCAATACTCAGATTGCTGTATCAGACCATGATTGATCCGAGACTATTATCCCTGCAATACTCAGATTGCTGTATCAGACCATGATTGAACCGGGACTATTATCCCTGCAATACTCAGATTATTACTCTTTGCAAAACTCAGATTGCTGTATCAGAGCATAATTGATCCGAGACTATTACTCCCTGCAATACTCAGATTGCTGTATCAGACCATGGTTGATCCGAGACTATTACTCCCTACAATACTCAGATTGCTGTATCAGACCATGGTTGATCCGAGACTGTTACTCCCTGCAATACTCAGATTGCTGTACCAGACCATGATTGATCCGAGACTATTATTCCCTACAATACGAAGTTTGCTGTATCAGACCATGATTGATCCAAGACTATTACTCCCTGCAATACTCAGATTGCTGTATCAGACCAGTGTTGATCCGAGACTATTACTCCCTGCAATACTCAAATTGCTGTACCAGACCATGGTTGATCCGAGACTATTCCTCCCTGCAATACTCAGATTGCTGTACCAGAACATGATTGATCCGAGACTATTATCCCTGCAATGCTCAGATTGCTGTACCAGACCATGATTGATCCGAGACTATTATCCCTGCAATACTCAGATTATTACTTCCTGCAATACTCAGATTGCTGTATCAGACCATGATTGATCCGAGACTATTACTCCCTGCAATACTCAGATTGCTGTATCAGACCATGATTTATCCGGGACTATTACTCCCTGCAATACTCAAATTGCTGTATCAGTCCATGATTGATCCGAGACTATTACTCCCTGCAATACTCAGATTGCTGTATCAGACCATGATTGATCCGAGACTATTACTCCCTGCAATACTCAGATTGCTGTATCAGTCCATGATTGATCCGAGACTATTACTCCCTGCAATACTCAGATTGCTGTATCAGACCATGGTTGATCCGAGACTATTACTCCCTGCAATACTCAGATTGCTGTATCAGACCATGGTTGATCCGAGACTATTACTCCCTGCAATACTCTGATTGCTGTACCAGACCATGATTGATCCGAGACTATTACACCCTGCAATACTCAGATTGCTGTATCAGACCATGATATTTCCGAGACTATTATTCCCTGCAATGCTCAGATTGCTGTATCAGACCATTGTTGATCCGAGACTATTACTCCCTGCAATACTCAGATTGCTGTATCAGACCATGGTTGATCCGAGACTATTATTCCCTGCAATACTCAGATTGCTGTATCAGACCATGGTTGATCCGAGACTATTACTCCCTGCAATACTCAGATTGCTGTACCAGACCATGATTGATCCGAGACTATTATCCCTGCAATACTCAGATTATTACTCCCTGCAATACTCAGATTGCTGTACCAGACCATGATTGATCTGAGACTATTACTCCCTGCATACTCAGATTGCTGTACCAGACCAAGATTGATCCGAGACTATTATCCCTGCAATACTCAGATTGCTGTATCAGACCACGATTGATCCGGGACTATTCTCCCTGCAATACTCAGATTATTACTCCCTGCAATACTCAGATTGCTGTACCAGACCATGATTGATCCGAGACTATTACTCCCTGCAATACTCAGATGTCTGTACCAGACCATGATTGATCCGAGGCTATTATCCCTGCAATACTCAGATTTCGGTATCAGACCATGTTTGATCCGAGACTATTATCCCTGCAATACTCAGATTATTACTCCCTGCAATACTCAGATTGCTGTATCAGACCATGATTGATCCGAGACTATTACTCCCTGCAATTCTCAGATTGCTGTATCCGACCATGGTTGATCCCAGACTATTACTCCCTGCAATACTCAGATTGCTGTATCAGAGCATGATTGATCCAAGACTATTACTCCCTGCAATACTCAGATTGCTGTATCAGACCATGGTTGATCCAAGACTATTACTCCCTGCAATACTCAGATTGCTGTATCAGACCATGATTGATCCAGGACTATTACTTCCTGCAATACTCAGATTGCTGTACCAGACCATGATTGATCCGAGAGTATTATCCCTGCAATACTCAGATTATTACTCCCTGCAATACTCACATTGCTGTATCAGACCATGATTGATCCAAGACTATTACTGCCTGCAATACTCTGATTGCTGTACCAGACCATGATTGATCCGAGACTATTACTCCCTGCATACTCAGATTGCTGTACCTTACCATGATTGATCCGAGACTATTACTCCCTGCAATACTCAGATTGCTGTACCAGAGCATGATTGATCCGAAACTATTGTCCCTGCAATACTCAGATTGCTGTATCAGACCACAATTGATCCGAGACTATTATCCCTGCAATACTCAGATTATTACTCCCTGCAATACTCAGATTGCTGTACCAGACCATGATTGATCCGAGACTATTACTCCCATCAATACTCAGATTGCTGTATCAGTCCATGATTATTCCGAGACTATTACTCCCTGCAATACTCAGATTGCTGTATCAGACCATTATTGATCCGAGACTATTACTCCCTGCAATACTCAGATTGCTCTACCAGACTATGATGGATCTGAGACTATTATCCCTGCAATACTCAAATTGCTGTATCAGTCCATGATTGATCCGAGAGTATTACTCCCTGCAATACTCAGATTGCTGTATCAGACCATGATTGATCCGAGACTATTACTCCCTGCAATACTCAAATTGCTGTATCAGTCCATGATTGATCCGAGACTATTACTCCCTGCAATACTCAGATTGCTGTATCAGACCATGGTTGATCCGAGACTATTACTCCCTGCAATACTCAGATTGCTGTATCAGACCATGGTTGATCCGAGACTATTACTCCCTGCAATGCTCAGATTGCTGTATCATACCATTGTTGATCCGAGACTATTACTCCCTGCAATACTCAGATTGCTGTATCAGACCATGGTTGATCCGAGACTATTATTCCCTGCAATACTCAGATTGCTGTATCAGACCATGGTTGATCCGAGACTATTACTCCCTGCAATACTCAGATTGCTGTACCAGACCATGATTGATCCGAGACTATTATCCCTGCAATACTCAGATTATTACTCCCTGCAATACTCAGATTGCTGTACCAGACCATGATTGATCTGAGACTATTACTCCCTGCATACTCAGATTGCTGTACCAGACCAAGATTGATCCGAGACTATTATCCCTGCAATACTCAGATTGCTGTATCAGACCACGATTGATCCGGGACTATTGTCCCTGCAATGCTCAGATTATTACTCCCTGCAATACTCAGATGGCTGTACCAGACCATGATTGATCCGAGGCTATTATGCCTGCAATACTCAGATTTCGGTATCAGACCATGTTTGATCCGAGACTATTATCCCTGCAATACTCAGAGTATTACTCCCTGCAATACTCAGATTGCTGTATCAGACCATGATTGATCCGAGACTATTACTCCCTGCAATACTCAGATTACTGTATCAGACCATGGTTGATCTGAGACTATTACTCCCTGCAATACTCAGATTGCTGTATCAGACCATGATTGATCCAAGACTATTACTCCCTGCAATACTCAGATTGCTGTATCAGACCATGGTTGATCCAAGACTATTACTCCCTGCATTACTCCGATTTCTGTATCAGACCACGGTTTATCCGAGACTATTACTCCCTGCAATACTCAGATTGCTGTATCAGACCATGGGTGATCCGAGTCTATTACTCCCCGCAATACTCCGATTGCTGTACCAGACCATGATTGATCCGAGACTATTATCCCTACAATACTCAGATTGCTGTATCAGACCATGATTGATCCGAGAGTATTATCCCTGCAATACTCAGATTATTACTCCCTGCAATACTCACATTGCTGTATCAGACCATGATTGATCCAAGACTATTACTGCCTGCAATACTCTGATTGCTGTACCAGACCATGATTGATCCGAGACTATTACTCCCTGCATACTCAGATTGCTGTACCTTACCATGATTGATCCGAGACTATTACTGCCTGCAATACTGAGATTGCTGTACCAGAGCATGATTGATCCGAAACTATTGTCCCTGCAATACTCAGATTGCTGTATCAGACCACAATTGATCCGAGACTATTATCCCTGCAATACTCAGATTATTACTCCCTGCAATACTCAGATTGCTGTACCAGACCATAATTGATCCGAAACTATTACTCCCAGCAATACTCAGATTGCTGTATCAGTCCATGATTATTCCGAGACTATTACTCCCTGCAATACTCAGATTGCTGTATCAGACCATTATTGATCCGAGACTATTACTCCCTGCAATACTCAGATTGCTCTACCAGACCATGATGGATCTGAGACTATTATCCCTGCAATACTCAAATTGCTGTATCAGTCCATGATTGATCCGAGACTATTACTCCCTGCAATACTCAGATTGCTGTATCAGACCATGATTGATCCGAGACTATTACTCCCTGCAATTCTCAAATTGCTGTATCAGTCCATGATTGATCCGAGACTATTACTCCCTGCAATACTCAGATTGCTGTATCAGACCATGGTTGATCCGAGACTATTACTCCCTGCAATACTCAGATTGCTGTATCAGACCATGGTTGATCCGAGACTATTACTCCCTGCAATGCTCAGATTGCTGTATCAGACCATTGTTGATCCGAGACTATTACTCCCTGCAATACTCAGATTGCTGTATCAGACCATGGTTGATCCGAGACTATTATTCCCTGCAATACTCAGATTGCTGTATCAGACCATGGTTGATCCGAGACTATTACTCCCTGCAATACTCAGATTGCTGTACCAGACCATGTTTGATCCGAGACTATTATCCCTGCAATACTCAGATTATTACTCCCTGCAATACTCAGATTGCTGTACCAGACCATGATTGATCTGAGACTATTACTCCCTGCATACTCAGATTGCTGTACCAGACCAAGATTGATCCGAGACTATTATCCCTGCAATACTCAGATTGCTGTATCAGACCACGATTGATCCGGGACTATTGTCCCTGCAATGCTCAGATTATTACTCCCTGCAATACTCAGATTGCTGTACCAGACCATGATTGATCCGAGACTATTACTCCCTGCAATACTCAGATGTCTGTACCAGACCATGATTGATCCGAGGCTATTATCCCTGCAATACTCAGATTTCGGTATCAGACCATGTTTGATCCGAGACTATTATCCCTGCAATACTCAGATTATTACTCCCTGCAATACTCAGATTGCTGTATCAGACCATGATTGATCCGAGACTATTACTCCCTGCAATTCTCAGATTGCTGTATCAGACCATGGTTGATCCCAGACTATTACTCCCTGCAATACTCAGATTGCTGTATCAGAGCATGATTGATCCAAGACTATTACTCCCTGCAATACTCAGATTGCTGTATCAGACCATGGTTGATCCAAGACTATTACTCCCTGCAATACTCAGATTGCTGTATCAGACCATGATTGATCCGAGACTATTATCCCTGCAATACTCAGATTTTTACTCCCTGCAAAACTCAGATTGCTGTATCAGACCATGATTGATCCGAGACTATTACTCCCTGCAATACTCAGATTGCTGTATCAGACCATGGTTGATCGGAGACTATTACTCCCTGCAATACACAGATTGCTGTATCAGACCATGGTTGATCCGAGACTATTACTCCCTGCAATACTCAGATTGCTGTACCAGACCATGATTGATCCGAGACTATTACTCCCTGCAATACACAGATTGCTGTATCAGACCATGATTGATCCGAGACTATTACTCCCTGCAATACTCAGATTGCTGTATCAGACCATTGGTGATCCGAGACTATTACTCCCTGCAATACTCAGATTGCTGTATCAGACCATGGTTGATCCGAGACTATTACTCTCTGCAATACTCAGATTGCTGTATCAGACCATGGTTGATCCGAGACTATTATTCCCTGCAATACTCAGATTGCTGTATCAGACCATGGTTGATCCGAGACTATTACTCCCTGCAATACTCGGATTGCTTTACCAGACATGTTTGATCCGAGACTATTATCCCTGCAATACTCAGATTATTACTCCCTGCAATACTCAGATTGCTGTATCAGACCATGATTGATCCGAGACTATTACTCCCTGCAATACTCAGATTGCTGTATCAGACCATGATTGATCCGAGACTATTACTCCCTGCAATACTCAGATTGCTGTACCAGACCATGATTGATCAGAGACTATTACTCCCTGCAATACTCCGATTGCTGTACCAGACCATGATTAATCCGAGACTATTATCCCTGCAATGCTCAGATTGCTGTACCAGACCATGATTGATCCGAGATTATTATCCCTGCAATACTCAGATTGCTGTATCAGAACACGATGGATCCGGGACTATTCTCCCTGCAATACTCAGATTATTACTCCCTGCAATACTCAGATGGCTGTACCAGACCATGATTGATCCGAGGCTATTATGCCTGCAATACTCAGATTTCGGTATCAGACCATGTTTGATCCGAGACTATTATCCCTGCAATACTCAGAGTATTACTCCCTGCAATACTCAGATTGCTGTATCAGACCATGATTGATCCGAGACTATTACTCCCTGCAATACTCAGATTACTGTATCAGACCATGGTTGATCTGAGACTATTACTCCCTGCAATACTCAGATTGCTGTATCAGACCATGATTGATCCAAGACTATTACTCCCTGCAATACTCATTTGCTGTATCAGACCATGGTTGATCCAAGACTATTACTCCCTGCATTACTCCGATTTCTGTATCAGACCACGGTTTATCCGAGACTATTACTCCCTGCAATACTCAGATTGCTGTATCAGACCATGGGTGATCCGAGTCTATTACTCCCCGCATTACTCAGATTGCTGTACCAGACCATGATTGATCCGAGACTATTATCCCTACAATACTCAGATTGCTGTATCAGACCATGATTGATCCGAGAGTATTATCCCTGCAATACTCAGATTTTTACTCCCTGCAATACTCACATTGCTGTATCAGACCATGATTGATCCAAGACTATTACTGCCTGCAATACTCAGATTGCTGTACCAGACCATGATTGATCCGAGACTATTACTCCCTGCATACTCAGATTGTTGTACCTTACCATGATTCATCCGAGACTATTACTCCCAGCAATACTCAGATTGCTGTATCAGTCCATGATTATTCCGAGACTATTACTCCCTGCAATACTCAGATTGCTGTATCAGACCATTATTGATCCGACACTATTACTCCCTGCAATACTCTGATTGCTCTACCAGACCATGATGGATCTGAGACTATTATCCCTGCAATACTCAAATTGCTGTATCAGTCCATGATTGATCCGAGACTATTACTCCCTGCAATACTCAGATTGCTGTATCAGACCATGGTTGATCCGAGACTATTACTCCCTGCAATACTCAGATTGCTGTATCAGACCCTGGTTGATCCGAGACTATTACTCCCTGCAATACTCAGATTGCTGTACCAGACCATGATTGATCCGAGACTATTACACCCTGCAATACTCAGATTGCTGTATCAGACCATGATATTTCCGAGACTATTATTCCCTGCAATGCTCAGATTGCTGTATCAGACCATTGTTGATCCGAGACTATTACTCCCTGCAATACTCAGATTGCTGTATCAGACCATGGTTGATCCGAGACTATTATTCCCTGCAATACTCAGATTGCTGTATCAGACCATGGTTGATCCGAGACTATTACTCCCTGCAATACTCAGATTGCTGTACCAGACCATGATTGATCCGAGACTATTATCCCTGTGATACTCAGATTATTACTCCCTGCAATACTCAGATTGCTGTACCAGACCATGATTGATCTGAGACTATTACTCCCTGCATACTCAGATTGCTGTACCAGACCAAGATTGATCCGAGACTATTATCCCTGCAATACTCACATTGCTGTATCAGACCACGATTGATCCGGGACTATTGTCCCTGCAATACTCAGATTATTACTCCCTGCAATACTCAGATTGCTGTACCAGACCATGATTGATCCGAGACTATTACTCCCTGCAATACTCAGATTGCTGTATCAGAGCATGATTGATCCAAGACTATTACTCCCTGCAATACTCATATTGCTGTATCAGACCATGGTTGATCCAAGACTATTACTCCCTGCAATACTCAGATTGCTGTATCAGACCATGATTGATCCAGGACTATTACTTCCTGCAATACTCAGATTGCTGTACCAGACCATGATTGATCCAAGACTATTACTCCCTGCAATACTCAGATTGCTGTACCAGACCATGATTGATCCGAGACTATTACTCTCTGCAATACTCAGATTGCTGTATCAGACCATGATTGATCCGAGACTATTATCCCTGCAATACTCAGATTATTACTCCCTGCAAAACTCAGATTGCTGTATCAGACCATGATTGATCCGAGACTATTACTCCCTGCAATACTCAGATTGCTGTATCAGACCATGGTTGATCCGAGACTATTACTCCCTGCAATACTCAGATTGCTGTATCAGACCATGGTTGATCCGAGACTATTACTCCCTGCAATACTCAGATTGCTGTACCAGACCATGATTGATCCGAGACTATTACTCCCTGCAATACACAGATTGCTGTATCAGAACATGATTGATCCGAGACTATTACTCCCTGCAATACTCAGATTGCTGTATCAGACCATTGGTGATCCGAGACTATTACTCCCTGCAATACTCAGATTGCTGTATCAGACCATGGTTGATCCGAGACTATTACTCTCTGCAATACTCAGATTGCTGTATCAGACAATGGTTGATCCGAGACTATTATTCCCTGCAATACTCAGATTGCTGTATCAGACCATGGTAGATCCGAGACTATTACTCCCTGCAATACTCGGATTGCTTTACCAGACATGTTTGATCCGAGACTATTATCCCTGCAATACTCAGATTATTACTCCCTGCAATACTCAGATTGCTGTATCAGACCATGATTGATCCGAGACTATTACTCCCTGCAATACTCAGATTGCTGTACCAGACCATGATTGATCAGAGACTATTACTCCCTGCAATACTCCGATTGCTGTACCAGACCATGATTAATCCTAGACTATTATCCCTGCAATGCTCAGATTGCTGTACCAGACCATGATTGATCCGAGACTATTATCCCTGCAATACTCAGATTGCTGTATCAGACCACGATGGATCCGGGACTATTCTCCCTGCAATACTCAGATTATTACTCCCTGAAATACTCAGATGGCTGTACCAGACCATGATTGATCCGAGGCTATTATGCCTGCAATACTCAGATTTCGGTATCAGACCATGTTTGATCCGAGACTATTATCCCTGCAATACTCAGAGTATTACTCCCTGCAATACTCAGATTGCTGTATCAGACAATGATTGATCCGAGACTATTACTCCCTGCAATACTCAGATTACTGTATCAGACCATGGTTGATCTGAGACTATTACTCCCTGCAATACTCAGATTGCTGTATCAGACCATGATTGATCCAAGACTATTACTCCCTGCAATAGTCAGATTGCTGTATCAGACCATGGTTGATCCAAGACTATTACTCCCTGCAATACTCCGATTTCTGTATCAGACCACGGTTTATCCGAGACTATTACTCCCTGCAATACTCAGATTGCTGTATCAGACCATAGGTGATCCGAGTCTATTACTCCCTGCAATACTCAGATTGCTGTACCAGACCATGATTATCCGAGACTATTATCCCTACAATACTCAGATTGCTGTATCAGACCATGAATGATCCGAGAGTATTATCCCTGCAATACTCAGATTATTACTCCCTGCAATACTCACATTGCTGTATCAGACCATGATTGATCCAAGACTATTACTGCCTGCAATACTCAGATTGCGGTACCAGACCATGATTGATCCAAGACCATTACTCCCGGCATACTCAGATTGCTGTACCTTACCATGATCGATCCGAGACTATTACTCCCTGCAATACTCAGATTGCTGTACCAGAGCATGATTGATCCGAAACTATTGTCCCTGCAATACTCAGATTGCTGTATCAGACCACAATTGATCCGAGACTATTATCCCTGCAATACTCAGATTATTACTCCCTGCAATACTCAGAATGCTGTACCAGACCATGATTGATCCGAGACTATTACTCCCAGCAATACTCAGATTGCTGTATCAGTCCATGATTATTCCGAGACTATTACTCCCTGCAATACTCAGATTGCTGTATCAGACCATGATGGATCTGAGACTATTATCCCTGCAATACTCAGATTGCTGTATCAGACCATGATTGATCCGAGACTATTATCACTGCAATACTCAGATTATTACTCCCTGCAATACTCAGATTGCTGTATCAGACCATGATTGATCCGAGACTATTACTGCCTGCAATACTCAGATTGCTGTACCACACCATGATTGATCAGAGACTATTACTCCCTGCAATACTCCGATTGCTGTACCAGACCATGATTAATCCGAGACTATTATCCCTGCAATGCTCAGATTGCTGTACCAGACCATGATTGATCCGAGACTATTATCCCTGCAATACTCAGATTATTACTCCCTGCAAAACTCAGATTGCTGTATCAGACCATGATTGATCCGAGACTATTACTCCCTGCAATACTCAGATTGCTGTATCAGACCATGGTTGATCCGAGACTATTAATCCCTGCAATACTCAGATTGCTGTATCAGACCATGGTTGATCCGAGACTATTACTCCCTGCAATACTCAGATTGCTGTACCAGACCATGATTGATCCGAGACTATTACTCCCTGCAATACACAGATTGCTGTATCAGACCATGATTGATCCGAGACTATTACTCCCTGCAATACTCAGATTGCTGTATCAGACCATTGGTGATCCGAGACTATTACTCCCTGAAATACTCAGATTGCTGTATCAGACCATGGTTGATCCGAGACTATTACTCTCTGCAATACTCAGATTGCTGTATCAGACCATGGTTGATCCGAGACTATTATTCCCTGCAATACTCAGATTGCTGTATCAGACCATGGTTGATCCGAGACTATTACTCCCTGCAATACTCAGATTGCTGTACCAGACCATGTTTGATCCGAGACTATTATCCCTGCAATACTCAGATTATTACTCCCTGCAATACTCAGATTGCTGTACCAGACCATGATTGATCCGAGACTATTACACCCTGCAATATTCAGATTGCTGTACCAGACCATGATTGATCTGAGACTATTACTCCCTGCAATACTCAGATTGCTGTATCAGACCATGATTGATCCGAGACTATTACTCCCTGCAATACTCAGATTGTTGTACCAGACCATGATGGATCTGAGACTATTATCCCTACAATACTCAGATTGCTCTATCAGACCATGATTGATCCGAGACTATTATCCCTGCAATACTCAGATTATTACGCCCTGCAATACTCAGATTGCTGTATCAGACCATGATTGATCCGAGACTATTACTGTCTGCAATACTCAGATTGCTGTTCCAGACCATGATTGATCAGAGACTATTACTCCCTGCAATACTCCGATTGCTGTACCAGACCATGATTAATCCGAGACTATTATCCCTGCAATGCTCAGATTGCTGTACCGGACCATGATTGATCCGAGACTATTATCCCTGCAATACTCAGATTGCTGTATCAGACCACGATGGATCCGGGACTATTCTCCCTGCAATACTCAGATTATTACTCCCTGCAATACTCAGATGGCTGTACCAGACCATGATTGATCCGAGGCTATTATGCCTGCAATACTCAGATTTCGGTATCAGACCATGTTTGATCCGAGACTATTATCCCTGCAATACTCAGAGTATTACTCCCTGCAATACTCAGATTGCCGTATCAGACCATGATTGATCCGAGAATATTACTCCCTGCAATACTCAGATTACTGTATCAGACCATGGTTGATCTGAGACTATTACTCCTTGCAATACTCAGATTGCTGTATCAGACCATGATTGATCCAAGACTATTACTACCTGCAATACTCAGATTGCTGTATCAGACCATGGTTGATCCAAGACTATTACTCCCTGCAATACTCAGATTTCTGTATCAGACCACGGTTTATCCGAGACTATTACTCCCTGCAATACTCAGATTGCTGTATCAGACCATGGGTGATCCAAGTCTATTACTCCCTGCAATACTCAGATTGCTGTACCAGACCATGTTTGATCCGAGACTATTATCCCTGCAATACTCAGATTATTACTCCCTGCAATACTCAGATTGCTGTACCAGACCATGATTGATCCGAGACTATTACACCCTGCAATATTCAGATTGCTGTACCAGACCATGATTGATCTGAGACTATTACTCCCTGCAATACTCAGATTGCTGTATCAGACCATGATTGATCCGAGACTATTACTCCCTGCAATACTCAGATTGCTGTACCAGACCATGATGGATCTGAGACTATTATCCCTGCAATACTCAGATTGCTGTATCAGACCATGATTGATCCGAGACTATTATCCCTGCAATACTCAGATTATTACGCCCTGCAATACTCAGATTGCTGTATCAGACCATGATTGATCCGAGACTATTACTGTCTGCAATACTCAGATTGCTGTACCAGACCATGATTGATCAGAGACTATTACTCCCTGCAATACTCCGATTGCTGTACCAGACCATGATTAATCCGAGACTATTATCCCTGCAATGCTCAGATTGCTGTACCAGACCATGATTGATCCGAGACTATTATCCCTGCAATACTCAGATTGCTGTATCAGACCACGATGGATCCGGGACTATTCTCCCTGCAATACTCAGATTATTACTCCCTGCAATACTCAGATGGCTGTACCAGACCATGATTGATCCGAGGCTATTATGCCTGCAATACTCAGATTTCGGTATCAAACCATGTTTGATCCGAGACTATTATCCCTGCAATACTCAGAGTATTACTCCCTGCAATACTCAGATTGCCGTATCAGACCATGATTGATCCGAGAATATTACTCCCTGCAATACTCAGATTACTGTATCAGACCATGGTTGATCTGAGACTATTACTCCCTGCATAACTCAGATTGCTGTATCAGACCATGATTGATCCAAGACTATTACTCCCTGCAATACTCAGATTGCTGTATCAGACCATGGTTGATCCAAGACTATTACTCCCTGCAATACTCAGATTTCTGTATCAGACCACGGTTTATCCGAGACTATTACTCCCTGCAATACTCAGATTGCTGTATCAGACCATGGGTGATCCGAGTCTATTACTCCCTGCAATACTCAGATTGCTGTACCAGACCATGATTGATCCGAGACTATTATCCCTACAATACTCAGATTGCTGTATCAGACCATGATTGATCCGAGAGTATTATCCCTGCAATACTCAGATTATTAATCCCTGCAATACTCACATTGCTGTATCAGACCATGATTGATCCAAGACTATTACTGCCTGCAATACTCAGATTGCTGTACCAGACCATGATTGATCCGAGACTATTACTCCCTGCATACTCAGATTGCTCTATCTTACCATGATTGATCGGAGACTATTACTCCCTGCAATACTCAGATTGCTGTACCGGAGCATGATTGATCCGAAACTATTGTCCCTGCAATACTCAGATTGCTGTATCAGACCATAATTGATCCGAGACTATTATCCCTGCAATACTCAGATTATTACTCCCTGCAATACTCAGATTGCTGTACCAGACCATGATTGATCCGAGACTATTACTCCCAGCAATACTCAGATTGCTGTATCAGTCCATGATTATTCCGAGACTATTACTCCCTGCAATACTCAGATTGCTGTATCAGACCATTATTGATCCGAGACTATTACTCCCTGCAATACTCAGATTGCTGTACCAGACCATGATGGATCTGAGACTATTATCCCTGCAATACTCAGATTGCTGTATCAGACCATGATTGATCCGAGACTATTATCCCTGCAATATTCAGATTATTACTCCCTGCAATACTCAGATTGCTGTATCAGACCATGATTGATCCGAGACTATTACTCCCTGCAATACTCAGATTGCTGTACCAGACCATGATTGATCAGAGACTATTACTCCCTGCAATACTCCAATTACTGTACCAGACCATGATTAATCCGAGACTATTATCATTGCAATGCTCAGATTGCTGTACCAGACCATGGTTGATCTGAGACTATTACTCCCTGCAATACTCAGATTGCTGTATCAGACCATGATTGATCCAAGACTATTACTCCCTGCAATACTCAGATTGCTGTATCAGACCACGGTTTATCCGAGACTATTACTCCCTGCAATACTCAGATTGCTGTATCAGACCATGGGTGATCCGAGTCTATTACTCCCTGCAATACTCAGATTGCTGTACCAGACCATGATTGATCCGAGACTATTATCCCTACAATACTCAGATTGCTGTATCAGACCATGATTGATCCGAGAGTATTATCCCTGCAATACTCAGATTATTACTCCCTGCAATACTCACATTGCTGTATCAGACCATGATTGATCCAAGACTATTACTGCCTGCAATACTCAGATTGCTGTACCAGACCATGATTGATCCGAGACTATTACTCCCTGCATACTCAGATTGCTCTATCTTACCATGATTGATCCGAGACTATTACTCCCTGCAATACTCAGATTGCTGTACCAGAGCATGATTGATCCGAAACTATTGTCCCTGCAATACTCAGATTGCTGTATCAGACCATAATTGATCCGAGACTATTATCCCTGCAATACTCAGATTATTACTCCCTGCAATACTCAGATTGCTGTACCAGACCATGATTGATCCGAGACTATTACTCCCAGCAATACTCAGATTGCTGTATCAGTCCATGATTATTCCGAGACTATTACTCCCTGCAATACTCAGATTGCTGTATCAGACCATTATTGATCCGAGACTATTACTCCCTGCAATACTCAGATTGCTGTACCAGACCATGATGGATCTGAGACTATTATCCCTGCAATACTCAGATTGCTGTATCAGACCATGATTGATCCGAGACTATTATCCCTGCAATACTCAGATTATTACTCCCTGCAATACTCAAATTGCTGTATCAGACCATGATTGATCCGAGACTATTACTCCCTGCAATACTCAGATTGCTGTACCAGACCATGATTGATCAGAGACTATTACACCCTGCAATACTCAGATTGCTGTATCAGACCATGATATTTCCGAGACTATTATTCCCTGCAATGCTCAGATTGCTGTATCAGACCATTGTTGATCCGAGACTATTACTCCCTGCAATACTCAGATTGTTGTATCAGACCATGGTTGATCCGAGACTATTATTCCCTGCAATACTCAGATTGCTGTACCAGACCATGATGGATCTGAGACTATTATCCCTGCAATACTCAGATTGCTGTATCAGACCATGATTGATCCGAGACTATTATCCCTGCAATATTCAGATTATTACTCCCTGCAATACTCAGATTGCTGTATCAGACCATGATTGATCCGAGACTATTACTCCCTGCAATACTCAGATTGCTGTACCAGACCATGATTGATCAGAGACTATTACTCCCTGCAATACTCCAATTACTGTACCAGACCATGATTAATCCGAGACTATTATCCCTGCAATGCTCAGATTGCTGTACCAGACCATGGTTGATCTGAGACTATTACTCCCTGCAATACTCAGATTGCTGTATCAGACCATGATTGATCCAAGACTATTACTCCCTGCAATACTCAGATTGCTGTATCAGACCATGGTTGATCCAAGACTATTACTCCCTGCAATACTCAGATTTCTGTATCAGACCACGGTTTATCCGAGACTATTACTCCCTGCAATACTCAGATTGCTGTATCAGACCATGGGTGATCCGAGTCTATTACTCCCTGCAATGCTCAGATTGCTGTACCAGACCATGATTGATCCGAGACTATTATCCCTACAATACTCAGATTGCTGTATCAGACCATGATTGATCCGAGAGTATTATCCCTGCAATACTCAGATTATTACTCCCTGCAATACTCACATTGCTGTATCAGACCATGATTGATCCAAGACTATTACTGCCTGCAATACTCAGATTGCTGTACCAGACCATGATTGATCCGAGACTATTACTCCCTGCATACTCAGATTGCTCTATCTTACCATGATTGATCCGAGACTATTACTCCCTGCAATACTCAGATTGCTGTACCAGAGCATGATTGATCCGAAACTATTGTCCCTGCAATACTCAGATTGCTGTATCAGACCATAATTGATCCGAGACTATTATCCCTGCAATACTCAGATTATTACTCCCTGCAATACTCAGATTGCTGTACCAGACCATGATTGATCCGAGACTATTACTCCCAGCAATACTCAGATTGCTGTATCAGTCCATGATTATTCCGAGACTATTACTCCCTGCAATACTCAGATTGCTGTATCAGACCATTATTGATCCGAGACTATTACTCCCTGCAATACTCAGATTGCTGTACCAGACCATGATGGATCTGAGACTATTATCCCTGCAATACTCAGATTGCTGTATCAGACCATGATTGATCCGAGACTATTATCCCTGCAATACTCAGATTATTACTCCCTGCAATACTCAAATTGCTGTATCAGACCATGATTGATCCGAGACTATTACTCCCTGCAATACTCAGATTGCTGTACCAGACCATGATTGATCAGAGACTATTACACCCTGCAATGCTCAGATTGCTGTATCAGACCATGATATTTCCGAGACTATTATTCCCTGCAATGCTCAGATTGCTGTATCAGACCATTGTTGATCCGAGACTATTACTCCCTGCAATACTCAGATTGCTGTATCAGACCATGGTTGATCCGAGACTATTACTCCCTGCAATACTCAGATTGCTGTACCAGACCATGATTGATCCGAGACTATTATCCCTGTAATACTCAGATTATTACTCCCTGCAATACTCAGATTGCTGTACCAGACCAAGATTGATCCGAGACTTTTATCCCTGCAATACTCAGATTGCTGTATCAGACCACGATTGATCCGGGACTATTGTCCCTGCAATACTCAGATTATTACTCCCTGCAATACTCAGATTGCTGTATCAGACCATGATTGATCCAGGACTATTACTTCCTGCAATACTCAGATTGCTGTACCAGACCATGATTGGTCCGAGACTATTACTCTCTGCAATGCTAATATTGCTGTACCAGAACATAATTGATCCGAGACTATTACTCCCTGCAATACTCAGATTGCTGTACCAGACCATGATTGATCCAAGACTATTACTCACTGCAATACTCAGATTGCTGTACCATACCATGATTGATCCGAGACTATTACTCTCTGCAATACTCAGATTGCTGTATCAGACATTGATTGATCCGAGACTATTATCCCTGCAATACTCAGATTATTACTCCCTGCAATACTCAGATTGCTGTATCAGACCATGGTTGATCCGAGACTATTACTCCCTGCAATACTCAGATTGCTGTACCAGACCATGATTGATCCGAGACTATTATCCCTGTAATACTCAGATTATTACTCCCTGCAATACTCAGATTGCTGTACCAGACCAAGATTGATCCGAGACTTTTATCCCTGCAATACTCAGATTGCTGTATCAGACCACGATTGATCCGGGACTATTGTCCCTGCAATACTCAGATTATTACTCCCTGCAATACTCAGATTGCTGTATCAGACCATGATTGATCCAGGACTATTACTTCCTGCAATACTCAGATTGCTGTACCAGACCATGATTGGTCCGAGACTATTACTCTCTGCAATGCTAATATTGCTGTACCAGAACATAATTGATCCGAGACTATTACTCCCTGCAATACTCAGATTGCTGTACCAGACCATGATTGATCCAAGACTATTACTCACTGCAATACTCAGATTGCTGTACCATACCATGATTGATCCGAGACTATTACTCTCTGCAATACTCAGATTGCTGTATCAGACATTGATTGATCCGAGACTATTATCCCTGCAATACTCAGATTATTACTCCCTGCAATACTCAGATTGCTGTACCAGACCATGATTGATCCGAGACTATTACTCCCAGCAATACTCAGATTGCTGTATCAGTCCATGATTATTCCGAGACTATTACTCCCTGCAATACTCAGATTGCTGTATCAGACCATTATTGATCCGAGACTATTACTCCCTGCAATACTCAGATTGCTGTACCAGACCATGATGGATCTGAGACTATTATCCCTGCAATACTCAGATTGCTGTATCAGACCATGATTGATCCGAGACTATTATCCCTGCAATACTCAGATTATTACTCCCTGCAATACTCAAATTGCTGTATCAGACCATGATTGATCCGAGACTATTACTCCCTGCAATACTCAGATTGCTGTACCAGACCATGATTGATCAGAGACTATTACACCCTGCAATACTCAGATTGCTGTATCAGACCATGATATTTCCGAGACTATTATTCCCTGCAATGCTCAGATTGCTGTATCAGACCATTGTTGATCCGAGACTATTACTCCCTGCAATACTCAGATTGTTGTATCAGACCATGGTTGATCCGAGACTATTATTCCCTGCAATACTCAGATTGCTGTACCAGACCATGATGGATCTGAGACTATTATCCCTGCAATACTCAGATTGCTGTATCAGACCATGATTGATCCGAGACTATTATCCCTGCAATATTCAGATTATTACTCCCTGCAATACTCAGATTGCTGTATCAGACCATGATTGATCCGAGACTATTACTCCCTGCAATACTCAGATTGCTGTACCAGACCATGATTGATCAGAGACTATTACTCCCTGCAATACTCCAATTACTGTACCAGACCATGATTAATCCGAGACTATTATCCCTGCAATGCTCAGATTGCTGTACCAGACCATGGTTGATCTGAGACTATTACTCCCTGCAATACTCAGATTGCTGTATCAGACCATGATTGATCCAAGACTATTACTCCCTGCAATACTCAGATTGCTGTATCAGACCATGGTTGATCCAAGACTATTACTCCCTGCAATACTCAGATTTCTGTATCAGACCACGGTTTATCCGAGACTATTACTCCCTGCAATACTCAGATTGCTGTATCAGACCATGGGTGATCCGAGTCTATTACTCCCTGCAATGCTCAGATTGCTGTACCAGACCATGATTGATCCGAGACTATTATCCCTACAATACTCAGATTGCTGTATCAGACCATGATTGATCCGAGAGTATTATCCCTGCAATACTCAGATTATTACTCCCTGCAATACTCACATTGCTGTATCAGACCATGATTGATCCAAGACTATTACTGCCTGCAATACTCAGATTGCTGTACCAGACCATGATTGATCCGAGACTATTACTCCCTGCATACTCAGATTGCTCTATCTTACCATGATTGATCCGAGACTATTACTCCCTGCAATACTCAGATTGCTGTACCAGAGCATGATTGATCCGAAACTATTGTCCCTGCAATACTCAGATTGCTGTATCAGACCATAATTGATCCGAGACTATTATCCCTGCAATACTCAGATTATTACTCCCTGCAATACTCAGATTGCTGTACCAGACCATGATTGATCCGAGACTATTACTCCCAGCAATACTCAGATTGCTGTATCAGTCCATGATTATTCCGAGACTATTACTCCCTGCAATACTCAGATTGCTGTATCAGACCATTATTGATCCGAGACTATTACTCCCTGCAATACTCAGATTGCTGTACCAGACCATGATGGATCTGAGACTATTATCCCTGCAATACTCAGATTGCTGTATCAGACCATGATTGATCCGAGACTATTATCCCTGCAATACTCAGATTATTACTCCCTGCAATACTCAAATTGCTGTATCAGACCATGATTGATCCGAGACTATTACTCCCTGCAATACTCAGATTGCTGTACCAGACCATGATTGATCAGAGACTATTACACCCTGCAATGCTCAGATTGCTGTATCAGACCATGGTTGATCCGAGACTATTATTCCCTGCAATACTCAGATTGCTGTATCAGACCATGGTTGATCCGAGACTATTACTCCCTGCAATACTCAGATTGCTGTACCAGACCATGATTGATCCGAGACTATTATCCCTGTAATACTCAGATTATTACTCCCTGCAATACTCAGATTGCTGTACCAGACCAAGATTGATCCGAGACTTTTATCCCTGCAATACTCAGATTGCTGTATCAGACCACGATTGATCCGGGACTATTGTCCCTGCAATACTCAGATTATTACTCCCTGCAATACTCAGATTGCTGTATCAGACCATGATTGATCCAGGACTATTACTTCCTGCAATACTCAGATTGCTGTACCAGACCATGATTGGTCCGAGACTATTACTCTCTGCAATGCTAATATTGCTGTACCAGAACATAATTGATCCGAGACTATTACTCCCTGCAATACTCAGATTGCTGTACCAGACCATGATTGATCCAAGACTATTACTCACTGCAATACTCAGATTGCTGTACCATACCATGATTGATCCGAGACTATTACTCTCTGCAATACTCAGATTGCTGTATCAGACATTGATTGATCCGAGACTATTATCCCTGCAATACTCAGATTATTACTCCCTGCAAAACTCAGATTGCTGTATCAGACCATGATTGATCCGAGACTATTACTCCCTGCAATACTCAGATTGCTGTATCAGACCATGGTTGATCCGAGACTATTACTCCCTGCAATACTCAGATTGCTGTATCAGACCATGGTTGATCCGAGACTATTACTCCTTGCAATACTCAGATTGCTGTACCGGACCATGATTGATCCGAGACTATTACTCCCTGCAATACACAGATTGCTGTATCAGACCATGATTGATCCGAGACTATTACTCCCTGCAATACTCAGATTGCTGTATCTGACCATTGGTGATCCGAGACTATTACTCCCTGCAATACTCAGATTGCTGTATCAGACCATGGTTGATCCGAGACTATTACTCTCTGCAATACTCAGATTGCTGTATCAGACCATGGTTGATCCGAGACTATTATTCCCTGCAATACTCAGATTGCTGTATCAGACCATGGTTGATCCGAGACTATTACTCCCTGCAATACTCGGATTGCTTTACCAGACATGTTTGATCCGAGACTATTATCCCTGCAATACTCAGATTATTACTCCCTGCAATACTCAGATTGCTGTATCAGACCATGATTGATCCGAGACTATTACTCCCTGCAATACTCAGATTGCTGTACCAGACCATGATTGATCAGAGGCTATTACTCCCTGCAATACTCCGATTGCTGTACCAGACCATGATTAATCCGAGACTATTATCCCTGCAATGCTCAGATTGCTGTACCAGACCATGATTGATCCGAGACTATTTCCCTGCAATACTCAGATTGCTGTATCAGACCACGATGTATCCGGGACTATTCTCCCTGCAATACTCAGATTATTACTCCCTGCAATACTCAGATGGCTGTACCAGACCATGATTGATCCGAGGCTATTATGCCTGCAATACTCAGATTTCGGTATCAGACCATGTTTGATCCGAGACTATTATCCCTGCAATACTCAGAGTATTACTCCCTGCAATACTCAGATTGCTGTATCAGACCATGATTGATCCGAGACTATTACTCCCTGCAATACTCAGATTACTGTATCAGACCATGGTTGATCTGAGACTATTACTCCCTGCAATACTCAGATTGCTGTATCAGACCGTGATTGATCCAAGACTATTACTCCCTGCAATACTCAGATTGCTGTATCAGACCATGGTTGATCCAAGACTATTACTCCCTGCAATACTCCGATTTCTGTATCAGACCACGGTTTATCCGAGACTATTACTCCCTGCAATACTCAGATTGCTGAATCAGACCATAGGTGATCCGAGTCTATTACTCCCTGCAATACTCAGATTGCTGTACCAGACCATGATTATCCGAGACTATTATCCCTACAATACTCAGATTGCTGTACCAGACCATGATTGGTCCGAGACCATTACTCCCTGCATACTTAGATTGCTGTACCTTACCATGATTGATCCGAGACTATTACTCCCTGCAATACTCAGATTGCTGTACCAGACCATGATGGATCTGAGACTATTATCCCTGCAATACTCAGATTGCTGTATCAGACCATGATTGATCCGAGACGATTATCACTGCAATACTCAGATTATTACTCCCTGCAATACTCAGATTGCTGTATCAGACCATGATTGATCCGAGACTATTACTGCCTGCAATACTCAGATTGCTGTACCACACCATGATTGATCAGAGACTATTACTCCCTGCAATACTCCGATTGCTGTACCAGACCATGATTAATCCGAGACTATTATCCCTGCAATGCTCAGATTGCTGTACCAGACCATGATTGATCCGAGACTATTATCCCTGCAATACTCAGATTATTACTCCCTGCAAAACTCAGATTGCTGTATCAGACCATGATTGATCCGAGACTATTACTCCCTGCAATACTCAGATTGCTGTATCAGACCATGGTTGATCCGAGACTATTACTCCCTGCAATACTCAGATTGCTGTATCAGACCATGGTTGATCCGAGACTATTACTCCCTGCAATACTCAGATTGCTGTACCAGACCATGATTGATCCGAGACTATTACTCCCTGCAATACACAGATTGCTGTATCAGACCATGATTGATCCGAGACTATTACTCCCTGCAATACTCAGATTGCTGTATCAGACCATTGGTGATCCGAGACTATTACTCCCTGAAATACTCAGATTGCTGTATCAGACCATGGTTGATCCGAGACTATTACTCTCTGCAATACTCAGATTGCTGTATCAGACCATGGTTGATCCGAGACTATTATTCCCTGCAATACTCAGATTGCTGTATCAGACCATGGTTGATCCGAGACTATTACTCCCTGCAATACTCAGATTGCTGTACCAGACCATGTTTGATCCGAGACTATTATCCCTGCAATACTCAGATTATTACTCCCTGCAATACTCAGATTGCTGTACCAGACCATGATTGATCCGAGACTATTACACCCTGCAATATTCAGATTGCTGTACCAGACCATGATTGATCTGAGACTATTACTCCCTGCAATACTCAGATTGCTGTATCAGACCATGATTGATCCGAGACTATTACTCCCTGCAATACTCAGATTGCTGTACCAGACCATGATGGATCTGAGACTATTATCCCTGCAATACTCAGATTGCTGTATCAGACCATGATTGATCCGAGACTATTATCCCTGTAATACTCAGATTATTACGCCCTGCAATACTCAGATTGCTGTATCAGACCATGATTGATCCGAGACTATTACTGTCTGCAATACTCAGATTGCTGTACCAGACCATGACTGATCAGAAACTATTCCTCCCTGCAATACTCCGATTGCTGTACCAGACCATGATTAATCCGAGACTATTATCCCTGCAATGCTCAGATTGCTGTACCAGACCATGATTGATCCGAGACTATTATCCCTGCAATACTCAGATTGCTGTATCAGACCACGATGGATCCGGGACTATTCTCCCTGCAATACTCAGATTATTACTCCCTGCAATACTCAGATTTCGGTATCAGACCATGTTTGATCCGAGACTATTATCCCTGCAATACTCAGAGTATTACTCCCTGCAATACTCAGATTGCCGTATCAGACCATGATTGATCCGAGAATATTACTCCCTGCAATACTCAGATTACTGTATCAGACCATGGTTGATCTGAGACTATTACTCCCTGCAATACTCAGATTGCTGTATCAGACCATGATTGATCCAAGACTATTACTCCCTGCAATACTCAGATTGCTGTATCAGACCATGGTTGATCCAAGACTATTACTCCCTGCAATACTCAGATTTCTGTATCAGACCACGGTTTATCCGAGACTATTACTCCCTGCAATACTCAGATTGCTGTATCAGACCATGGGTGATCCGAGTCTATTACTCCCTGCAATACTCAGATTGCTGTACCAGACCATGATTGATCCGAGACTATTATCCCTACAATACTCAGATTGCTGTATCAGACCATGGTTGATCCGAGACTATTACTCTCTGCAATACTCAGATTGCTGTATCAGACCATGGTTGATCCGAGACTATTATTCCCTGCAATACTCAGATTGCTGTATCAGACCATGGTTGATCCGTGACTATTACTCCCTGCAATACTCAGATTGCTGTACCAGACCATGTTTGATCCGAGACTATTATCCCTGCAATACTCAGATTATTACTCCCTGCAATACTCAGATTGCTGTACCAGACCATGATTGATCCGAGACTATTACACCCTGCAATATTCAGATTGCTGTACCAGACCATGATTGATCTGAGACTATTACTCCCTGCAATACTCAGATTGCTGTATCAGACCATGATTGATCCGAGACTATTACTCCCTGCAATACTCAGATTGCTGTACCAGACCATGATGGATCTGAGACTATTATCCCTGCAATACTCAGATTGCTGTATCAGACCATGATTGATCCGAGACTATTATCCCTGCAATACTCAGATTATTACGCCCTGCAATACTCAGATTGCTGTATCAGACCATGATTGATCCGAGACTATTACTGTCTGCAATACTCAGATTGCTGTACCAGACCATGATTGATCAGAGACTATTACTCCCTGCAATACTCCGATTGCTGTACCAGACCATGATTAATCCGAGACTATTATCCCTGCAATGCTCAGATTGCTGTACCAGACCATGATTGATCCGAGACTATTATCCCTGCAATACTCAGATTGCTGTATCAGAACACGATGGATCCGGGACTATTCTCCCTGCAATACTCAGATTATTACTCCCTGCAATACTCAGATGGCTGTACCAGACCATGATTGATCCGAGGCTATTATGCCTGCAATACTCAGATTTCGGTATCAGACCATGTTTGATCCGAGACTATTATCCCTGCAATACTCAGAGTATTACTCCCTGCAATACTCAGATTGCCGTATCAGACCATGATTGATCCGAGAATATTACTCCCTGCAATACTCAGATTACTGTATCAGACCATGGTTGATCTGAGACTATTACTCCCTGCAATACTCAGATTGCTGTATCAGACCATGATTGATCCAAGACTATTACTCCCTGCAATACTCAGATTGCTGTATCAGACCATGATTGATCCGAGACTATTATCCCTGCAATACTCAGATTATTACGCCCTGCAATACTCAGATTGCTGTATCAGACCATGATTGATCCGAGACTATTACTGTCTGCAATACTCAGATTGCTGTACCAGACCATGATTGATCAGAGACTATTACTCCCTGCAATACTCCGATTGCTGTACCAGACCATGATTAATCCGAGACTATTATCCCTGCAATGCTCAGATTGCTGTACCAGACCATGATTGATCCGAGACTATTATCCCTGCAATACTCAGATTGCTGTATCAGACCACGATGGATCCGGGACTATTCTCCCTGCAATACTCAGATTATTACTCCCTGCAATACTCAGATGGCTGTACCAGACCATGATTGATCCGAGGCTATTATGCCTGCAATACTCAGATTTCGGTATCAGACCATGTTTGATCCGAGACTATTATCCCTGCAATACTCAGAGTATTACTCCCTGCAATACTCAGATTGCCGTATCTGACCATGATTGATCCGAGAATATTACTCCCTGCAATACTCAGATTACTGTATCAGACCATGGTTGATCTGAGACTATTACTCCCTGCAATACTCAGATTGCTGTATCAGACCATGATTGATCCAAGACTATTACTCCCTGCAATACTCAGATTGCTGTATCAGACCATGGTTGATCCAAGACTATTACTCCCTGCAATACTCAGATTTCTGTATCAGACCACGGTTTATCCGAGACTATTACTCCCTGCAATACTCAGATTGCTGTATCAGACCATGGGTGATCCGAGTCTATTACTCCCTGCAATACTCAGATTGCTGTACCAGACCATGATTGATCCGAGACTATTATCCCTACAATACTCAGATTGCTGTATCAGACCATGATTGATCCGAGAGTATTATCCCTGCAATACTCAGATTATTACTCCCTGCAATACTCACATTGCTGTATCAGACCATGATTGATCCAAGACTATTACTGCCTGCAATACTCAGATTGCTGTACGAGACCATGATTGATCCGAGACTATTACTCCCTGCATACTCAGATTGCTCTATCTTACCATGGTTGATCCGAGACTATTATTCCCTGCAATACTCAGATTGCTGTATCAGACCATGGTTGATCCGAGACTATTACTCCCTGCAATACTCGGATTGCTTTACCAGACATGTTTGATCCGAGACTATTATCCCTGCAATACTCAGATTATTACTCCCTGCAATACTCAGATTGCTGTATCAGACCATGATTGATCCGAGACTATTACTCCCTGCAATACTCAGATTGCTGTACCAGACCATGATTGATCAGAGGCTATTACTCCCTGCAATACTCCGATTGCTGTACCAGACCATGATTAATCCGAGACTATTATCCCTGCAATGCTCAGATTGCTGTACCAGACCATGATTGATCCGAGACTATTTCCCTGCAATACTCAGATTGCTGTATCAGACCACGATGTATCCGGGACTATTCTCCCTGCAATACTCAGATTATTACTCCCTGCAATACTCAGATGGCTGTACCAGACCATGATTGATCCGAGGCTATTATGCCTGCAATACTCAGATTTCGGTATCAGACCATGTTTGATCCGAGACTATTATCCCTGCAATACTCAGAGTATTACTCCCTGCAATACTCAGATTGCTGTATCAGACAATGATTGATCCGAGACTATTACTCCCTGCAATACTCAGATTACTGTATCAGACCATGGTTGATCTGAGACTATTACTCCCTGCAATACTCAGATTGCTGTATCAGACCGTGATTGATCCAAGACTATTACTCCCTGCAATACTCAGATTGCTGTATCAGACCATGGTTGATCCAAGACTATTACTCCCTGCAATACTCCGATTTCTGTATCAGACCACGGTTTATCCGAGACTATTACTCCCTGCAATACTCAGATTGCTGAATCAGACCATAGGTGATCCGAGTCTATTACTCCCTGCAATACTCAGATTGCTGTACCAGACCATGATTATCCGAGACTATTATCCCTACAATACTCAGATTGCTGTACCAGACCATGATTGGTCCGAGACCATTACTCCCTGCATACTTAGATTGCTGTACCTTACCATGATTGATCCGAGACTATTACTCCCTGCAATACTCAGATTGCTGTACCAGACCATGATGGATCTGAGACTATTATCCCTGCAATACTCAGATTGCTGTATCAGACCATGATTGATCCGAGACGATTATCACTGCAATACTCAGATTATTACTCCCTGCAATACTCAGATTGCTGTATCAGACCATGATTGATCCGAGACTATTACTGCCTGCAATACTCAGATTGCTGTACCACACCATGATTGATCAGAGACTATTACTCCCTGCAATACTCCGATTGCTGTACCAGACCATGATTAATCCGAGACTATTATCCCTGCAATGCTCAGATTGCTGTACCAGACCATGATTGATCCGAGACTATTATCCCTGCAATACTCAGATTATTACTCCCTGCAATACTCAGATTGCTGTATCAGACCATGGTTGATCCGAGACTATTACTCCCTGCAATACTCAGATTGCTGTATCAGACCATGGTTGATCCGAGACTATTACTCCCTGCAATACTCAGATTGCTGTACCAGACCATGATTGATCCGAGACTATTACTCCCTGCAATACACAGATTGCTGTATCAGACCATGATTGATCCGAGACTATTACTCCCTGCAATACTCAGATTGCTGTATCAGACCATTGGTGATCCGAGACTATTACTCCCTGAAATACTCAGATTGCTGTATCAGACCATGGTTGATCCGAGACTATTACTCTCTGCAATACTCAGATTGCTGTATCAGACCATGGTTGATCCGAGACTATTATTCCCTGCAATACTCAGATTGCTGTATCAGACCATGGTTGATCCGAGACTATTACTCCCTGCAATACTCAGATTGCTGTACCAGACCATGTTTGATCCGAGACTATTATCCCTGCAATACTCAGATTATTACTCCCTGCAATACTCAGATTGCTGTACCAGACCATGATTGATCCGAGACTATTACACCCTGCAATATTCAGATTGCTGTACCAGACCATGATTGATCTGAGACTATTACTCCCTGCAATACTCAGATTGCTGTATCAGACCATGATTGATCCGAGACTATTACTCCCTGCAATACTCAGATTGCTGTACCAGACCATGATGGATCTGAGACTATTATCCCTGCAATACTCAGATTGCTGTATCAGACCATGATTGATCCGAGACTATTATCCCTGTAATACTCAGATTATTACGCCCTGCAATACTCAGATTGCTGTATCAGACCATGATTGATCCGAGACTATTACTGTCTGCAATACTCAGATTGCTGTACCAGACCATGACTGATCAGAAACTATTCCTCCCTGCAATACTCCGATTGCTGTACCAGACCATGATTAATCCGAGACTATTATCCCTGCAATGCTCAGATTGCTGTACCAGACCATGATTGATCCGAGACTATTATCCCTGCAATACTCAGATTGCTGTATCAGACCACGATGGATCCGGGACTATTCTCCCTGCAATACTCAGATTATTACTCCCTGCAATACTCAGATTTCGGTATCAGACCATGTTTGATCCGAGACTATTATCCCTGCAATACTCAGAGTATTACTCCCTGCAATACTCAGATTGCCGTATCAGACCATGATTGATCCGAGAATATTACTCCCTGCAATACTCAGATTACTGTATCAGACCATGGTTGATCTGAGACTATTACTCCCTGCAATACTCAGATTGCTGTATCAGACCATGATTGATCCAAGACTATTACTCCCTGCAATACTCAGATTGCTGTATCAGACCATGGTTGATCCAAGACTATTACTCCCTGCAATACTCAGATTTCTGTATCAGACCACGGTTTATCCGAGACTATTACTCCCTGCAATACTCAGATTGCTGTATCAGACCATGGGTGATCCGAGTCTATTACTCCCTGCAATACTCAGATTGCTGTACCAGACCATGATTGATCCGAGACTATTATCCCTACAATACTCAGATTGCTGTATCAGACCATGGTTGATCCGAGACTATTACTCTCTGCAATACTCAGATTGCTGTATCAGACCATGGTTGATCCGAGACTATTATTCCCTGCAATACTCAGATTGCTGTATCAGACCATGGTTGATCCGTGACTATTACTCCCTGCAATACTCAGATTGCTGTACCAGACCATGTTTGATCCGAGACTATTATCCCTGCAATACTCAGATTATTACTCCCTGCAATACTCAGATTGCTGTACCAGACCATGATTGATCCGAGACTATTACACCCTGCAATATTCAGATTGCTGTACCAGACCATGATTGATCTGAGACTATTACTCCCTGCAATACTCAGATTGCTGTATCAGACCATGATTGATCCGAGACTATTACTCCCTGCAATACTCAGATTGCTGTACCAGACCATGATGGATCTGAGACTATTATCCCTGCAATACTCAGATTGCTGTATCAGACCATGATTGATCCGAGACTATTATCCCTGCAATACTCAGATTATTACGCCCTGCAATACTCAGATTGCTGTATCAGACCATGATTGATCCGAGACTATTACTGTCTGCAATACTCAGATTGCTGTACCAGACCATGATTGATCAGAGACTATTACTCCCTGCAATACTCCGATTGCTGTACCAGACCATGATTAATCCGAGACTATTATCCCTGCAATGCTCAGATTGCTGTACCAGACCATGATTGATCCGAGACTATTATCCCTGCAATACTCAGATTGCTGTATCAGAACACGATGGATCCGGGACTATTCTCCCTGCAATACTCAGATTATTACTCCCTGCAATACTCAGATGGCTGTACCAGACCATGATTGATCCGAGGCTATTATGCCTGCAATACTCAGATTTCGGTATCAGACCATGTTTGATCCGAGACTATTATCCCTGCAATACTCAGAGTATTACTCCCTGCAATACTCAGATTGCCGTATCAGACCATGATTGATCCGAGAATATTACTCCCTGCAATACTCAGATTACTGTATCAGACCATGGTTGATCTGAGACTATTACTCCCTGCAATACTCAGATTGCTGTATCAGACCATGATTGATCCAAGACTATTACTCCCTGCAATACTCAGATTGCTGTATCAGACCATGATTGATCCGAGACTATTATCCCTGCAATACTCAGATTATTACGCCCTGCAATACTCAGATTGCTGTATCAGACCATGATTGATCCGAGACTATTACTGTCTGCAATACTCAGATTGCTGTACCAGACCATGATTGATCAGAGACTATTACTCCCTGCAATACTCCGATTGCTGTACCAGACCATGATTAATCCGAGACTATTATCCCTGCAATGCTCAGATTGCTGTACCAGACCATGATTGATCCGAGACTATTATCCCTGCAATACTCAGATTGCTGTATCAGACCACGATGGATCCGGGACTATTCTCCCTGCAATACTCAGATTATTACTCCCTGCAATACTCAGATGGCTGTACCAGACCATGATTGATCCGAGGCTATTATGCCTGCAATACTCAGATTTCGGTATCAGACCATGTTTGATCCGAGACTATTATCCCTGCAATACTCAGAGTATTACTCCCTGCAATACTCAGATTGCCGTATCTGACCATGATTGATCCGAGAATATTACTCCCTGCAATACTCAGATTACTGTATCAGACAATGGTTGATCTGAGACTATTACTCCCTGCAATACTCAGATTGCTGTATCAGACCATGATTGATCCAAGACTATTACTCCCTGCAATACTCAGATTGCTGTATCAGACCATGGTTGATCCAAGACTATTACTCCCTGCAATACTCAGATTTCTGTATCAGACCACGGTTTATCCGAGACTATTACTCCCTGCAATACTCAGATTGCTGTATCAGACCATGGGTGATCCGAGTCTATTACTCCCTGCAATACTCAGATTGCTGTACCAGACCATGATTGATCCGAGACTATTATCCCTACAATACTCAGATTGCTGTATCAGACCATGATTGATCCGAGAGTATTATCCCTGCAATACTCAGATTATTACTCCCTGCAATACTCACATTGCTGTATCAGACCATGATTGATCCAAGACTATTACTGCCTGCAATACTCAGATTGCTGTACCAGACCATGATTGATCCGAGACTATTACTCCCTGCATACTCAGATTGCTCTACCTTACCATGATTGATCGGAGACTATTACTCCCTGCAATACTCAGATTATTACTCCCTGCAACACTCAGATTGCTGTACCAGACCATGATTGATCCGAGACTATTACTCCCAGCAATACTCAGATTGCTGTATCAGTCCATGATTATTCCGAGACTATTACTCCCTGCAATACTCAGATTGCTGTATCAGACCATTATTGATCCGAGACTATTACTCCCTGCAATACTCAGATTGCTGTACCAGACCATGATGGATCTGAGACTATTATCCCTGCAATACTCAGATTGCTGTATCAGACCATGATTGATCCGAGACTATTATCCCTGCAATATTCAGATTATTACTCCCTGCAATACTCAGATTGCTGTATCAGACCATGATTGATCCGAGACTATTACTCCCTGCAATACTCAGATTGCTGTACCAGACCATGATTGATCAGAGACTATTACTCCCTGCAATACTCCAATTACTGTACCAGACCATGATTAATCCGAGACTATTATCCCTGCAATGCTCAGATTGCTGTACCAGACCATGGTTGATCTGAGACTATTACTCCCTGCAATACTCAGATTGCTGTATCAGACCATGATTGATCCAAGACTATTACTCCCTGCAATACTCAGATTGCTGTATCAGACCACGGTTTATCCGAGACTATTACTCCCTGCAATACTCAGATTGCTGTATCAGACCATGGGTGATCCGAGTCTATTACTCCCTGCAATACTCAGATTGCTGTACCAGACCATGATTGATCCGAGACTATTATCCCTACAATACTCAGATTGCTGTATCAGACCATGATTGATCCGAGAGTATTATTCCTGCAATACTCAGATTATTACTCCCTGCAATACTCACATTGCTGTATCAGACCATGATTGATCCAAGACTATTACTGCCTGCAATACTCAGATTGCTGTACCAGACCATGATTGATCCGAGACTATTACTCCCTGCATACTCAGATTGCTCTATCTTACCATGATTGATCCGAGACTATTACTCCCTGCAATACTCAGATTGCTGTACCAGAGCATGATTGATCCGAAACTATTGTCCCTGCAATACTCAGATTGCTGTATCAGACCATAATTGATCCGAGACTATTATCCCTGCAATACTCAGATTATTACTCCCTGCAATACTCAGATTGCTGTACCAGACCATGATTGATCCGAGACTATTACTCCCAGCAATACTCAGATTGCTGTATCAGTCCATGATTATTCCGAGACTATTACTCCCTGCAATACTCAGATTGCTGTATCAGACCATTATTGATCCGAGACTATTACTCCCTGCAATACTCAGATTGCTGTACCAGACCATGATGGATCTGAGACTATTATTCCTGCAATACTCAGATTGCTGTATCAGACCATGATTGATCCGAGACTATTATCCCTGCAATACTCAGATTATTACTCCCTGCAATACTCAAATTGCTGTATCAGACCATGATTGATCCGAGACTATTACTCCCTGCAATACTCAGATTGCTGTACCAGACCATGATTGATCAGAGACTATTACACCCTGCAATACTCAGATTGCTGTATCAGACCATGATATTTCCGAGACTATTATTCCCTGCAATGCTCAGATTGCTGTATCAGACCATTGTTGATCCGAGACTATTACTCCCTGCAATACTCAGATTGCTGTATCAGACCATGGTTGATCCGAGACTATTATTCCCTGCAATACTCAGATTGCTGTACCAGACCATGATGGATCTGAGACTATTATCCCTGCAATACTCAGATTGCTGTATCAGACCATGATTGATCCGAGACTATTATCCCTGCAATATTCAGATTATTACTCCCTGCAATACTCAGATTGCTGTATCAGACCATGATTGATCCGAGACTATTACTCCCTGCAATACTCAGATTGCTGTACCAGACCATGATTGATCAGAGACTATTACTCCCTGCAATACTCCAATTACTGTACCAGACCATGATTAATCCGAGACTATTATCCCTGCAATGCTCAGATTGCTGTACCAGACCATGGTTGATCTGAGACTATTACTCCCTGCAATACTCAGATTGCTGTATCAGACCATGATTGATCCAAGACTATTACTCCCTGCAATACTCAGATTGCTGTATCAGACCATGGTTGATACAAGACTATTACTCCCTGCAATACTCAGATTTCTGTATCAGACCACGGTTTATCCGAGACTATTACTCCCTGCAATACTCAGATTGCTGTATCAGACCATGGGTGATCCGAGTCTATTACTCCCTGCAATACTCAGATTGCTGTACCAGACCATGATTGATCCGAGACTATTATCCCTACAATACTCAGATTGCTGTATCAGACCATGATTGATCCGAGAGTATTATCCCTGCAATACTCAGATTATTACTCCCTGCAATACTCACATTGCTGTATCAGACCATGATTGATCCAAGACTATTACTGCCTGCAATACTCAGATTGCTGTACCAGACCATGATTGATCCGAGACTATTACTCCCTGCATACTCAGATTGCTCTATCTTACCATGATTGATCCGAGACTATTACTCCCTGCAATACTCAGATTGCTGTACCAGAGCATGATTGTTCCGAAACTATTGTCCCTGCAATACTCAGATTGCTGTATCAGACCATAATTGATCCGAGACTATTATCCCTGCAATACTCAGATTATTACTCCCTGCAATACTCAGATTGCTGTACCAGACCATGACTGATCCGAGACTATTACTCCCAGCAATACTCAGATTGCTGTATCAGTCCATGATTATTCCGAGACTATTACTCCCTGCAATACTCAGATTGCTGTATCAGACCATTATTGATCCGAGACTATTACTCCCTGCAATACTCAGATTGCTGTACCAGACCATGATGGATCTGAGACTATTATCCCTGCAATACTCAGATTGATGTATCAGACCATGATTGATCCGAGACTATTATCCCTGCAATACTCAGATTATTACTCCCTGCAATACTCAAATTGCTGTATCAGACCATGATTGATCCGAGACTATTACTCCCTGCAATACTCAGATTGCTGTACCAGACCATGATTGATCAGAGACTATTACACCCTGCAATACTCAGATTGCTGTATCAGACCATGATATTTCCGAGACTATTATTCCCTGCAATGCTCAGATTGCTGTATCAGACCATTGTTGATCCGAGACTATTACTCCCTGCAATACTCAGATTGCTGTATCAGACCATGGTTGATCCGAGACTATTATTCCCTGCAATACTCAGATTGCTGTATCAGACCATGGTTGATCCGAGACTATTACTCCCTGCAATACTCAGATTGCTGTACCGGACCATGATTGATCCGAGACTATTATCCCTGTAATACTCAGATTATTACTCCCTGCAATACTCAGATTGCTGTACCAGACCATGATTGATCTGAGACTATTACTCCCTGCATACTCAGATTGCTGTACCAGACCAAGATTGATCCGAGACTTTTATCCCTGCAATACTCAGATTGCTGTATCAGACCACGATTGATCCGGGACTATTGTCCCTGCAATACTCAGATTATTACTCCCTGCAATACTCAGATTGCTGTATCAGACCATGATTGATCCAGGACTATTACTTCCTGCAATACTCAGATTGCTGTACCAGACCATGATTGGTCCGAGACTATTACTCTCTGCAATGCTAATATTGCTGTACCAGAACATAATTGATCCGAGACTATTACTCCCTGCAATACTCAGATTGCTGTACCAGACCATGATTGATCCAAGACTATTACTCCCTGCAATACTCAGATTGCTGTACCATACCATGATTGATCCGAGACTATTACTCTCTGCAATACTCAGATTGCTGTATCAGACAATAATTGATCCGAGACTATTATCCCTGCAATCCTCAGATTATTACTCCCTGCAAAACTCAGATTGCTGTATCAGACCATGATTGATCCGAGACTATTACTCCCTGCAATACTCAGATTGCTGTATCAGACCATGGTTGATCCGAGACTATTACTCCCTGCAATACTCAGATTGCTGTATCAGACCATGGTTGATCCGAGACTATTACTCCTTGCAATACTCAGATTGCTGTACCGGACCATGATTGATCCGAGACTATTACTCCCTGCAATACACAGATTGCTGTATCAGACCATGATTGATCCGAGACTATTACTCCCTGCAATACTCAGATTGCTGTATCTGACCATTGGTGATCCGAGACTATTACTCCCTGCAATACTCAGATTGCTGTATCAGACCATGGTTGATCCGAGACTATTACTCTCTGCAATACTCAGATTGCTGTATCAGACCATGGTTGATCCGAGACTATTATTCCCTGCAATACTCAGATTGCTGTATCAGACCATGGTTGATCCGAGACTATTACTCCCTGCAATACTCGGATTGCTTTACCAGACATGTTTGATCCGAGACTATTATCCCTGCAATACTCAGATTATTACTCCCTGCAATACTCAGATTGCTGTATCAGACCATGATTGATCCGAGACTATTACTCCCTGCAATACTCAGATTGCTGTACCAGACCATGATTGATCAGAGTCTATTACTCCCTGCAATACTCCGATTGCTGTACCAGACCATGATTAATCCGAGACTATTATCCCTGCAATGCTCAGATTGCTGTACCAGACCATGATTGATCCGAGACTATTATCCCTGCAATACTCAGATTGCTGTATCAGACCACGATGTATCCGGGACTATTCTCCCTGCAATACTCAGATTATTACTCCCTGCAATACTCAGATGGCTGTACCAGACCATGATTGATCCGAGGCTATTATGCCTGCAATACTCAGATTTCGGTATCAGACCATGTTTGATCCGAGACTATTATCCCTGCAATACTCAGAGTATTACTCCCTGCAATACTCAGATTGCTGTATCAGACCATGATTGATCCGAGACTATTACTCCCTGCAATACTCAGATTACTGTATCAGACCATGGTTGATCTGAGACTATTACTCCCTGCAATACTCAGATTGCTGTATCAGACCATGATTGATCCAAGACTATTACTCCCTGCAATACTCAGATTGCTGTATCAGACCATGGTTGATCCAAGACTATTACTCCCTGCAATACTCCGATTTCTGTATCAGACCACGGTTTATCCGAGACTATTACTCCCTGCAATACTCAGATTGCTGTATCAGACCATAGGTGATCCGAGTCTATTACTCCCTGCAATACTCAGATTGCTGTACCAGACCATGATTATCCGAGACTATTATCCCTACAATACTCAGATTGCTGTATCAGACCATGATTGATCCGAGAGTATTATCCCTGCAATACTCAGATTATTACTCCCTGCAATACTCACATTGCTGTATCAGACCATGATTGATCCAAGACTATTACTGCCTGCAATACTCAGATTGCTGTACCAGACCATGATTGATCCGAGACCATTACTCCCTGCATACTCAGATTGCTGTACCTTACCATGATTGATCCGAGACTATTACTCCCTGCAATACTCAGATTGCTGTACCAGACCATGATGGATCTGAGACTATTATCCCTGCAATACTCAGATTGCTGTATCAGACCATGATTGATCCGAGACTATTATCACTGCAATACTCAGATTATTACTCCCTGCAATACTCAGATTGCTGTATCAGACCATGATTGATCCGAGACTATTACTGCCTGCAATACTCAGATTGCTGTACCACACCATGATTGATCAGAGACTATTACTCCCTGCAATACTCCGATTGCTGTACCAGACCATGATTGATCCGAGACTATTATCCCTGCAATACTCAGATTATTACTCCCTGCAAAACTCAGATTGCTGTATCAGACCATGATTGATCCGAGACTATTACTCCCTGCAATACTCAGATTGCTGTATCAGACCATGGTTGATCCAAGACTATTACTCCCTGCAATACTCCGATTTCTGTATCAGACCACGGTTTATCCGAGACTATTACTCCCTGCAATACTCAGATTGCTGTATCAGACCATAGGTGATCCGAGTCTATTACTCCCTGCAATACTCAGATTGCTGTACCAGACCATGATTATCCGAGACTATTATCCCTACAATACTCAGATTGCTGTATCAGACCATGATTGATCCGAGAGTATTATCCCTGCAATACTCAGATTATTACTCCCTGCAATACTCACATTGCTGTATCAGACCATGATTGATCCAAGACTATTACTGCCTGCAATACTCAGATTGCTGTACCAGACCATGATTGATCCGAGACCATTACTCCCTGCATACTCAGATTGCTGTACCTTACCATGATTGATCCGAGACTATTACTCCCTGCAATACTCAGATTGCTGTACCAGACCATGATGGATCTGAGACTATTATCCCTGCAATACTCAGATTGCTGTATCAGACCATGATTGATCCGAGACTATTATCACTGCAATACTCAGATTATTACTCCCTGCAATACTCAGATTGCTGTATCAGACCATGATTGATCCGAGACTATTACTGCCTGCAATACTCAGATTGCTGTACCACACCATGATTGATCAGAGACTATTACTCCCTGCAATACTCCGATTGCTGTACCAGACCATGATTGATCCGAGACTATTATCCCTGCAATACTCAGATTATTACTCCCTGCAAAACTCAGATTGCTGTATCAGACCATGATTGATCCGAGACTATTACTCCCTGCAATACTCAGATTGCTGTATCAGACCATGGTTGATCCGAGACTATTACTCCCTGCAATACTCAGATTGCTGTATCAGACCATGGTTGATCCAAGACTATTACTCCCTGCAATACTCAGATTGCTGTATCAGACCATGGTTGATCCGAGACTATTATTCCCTGCAATACTCAGATTGCTGTATCAGACCATGGTTGATCCGCGACTATTACTCCCTGCAATACTCAGATTGCTGTACCAGACCATGTTTGATCCGAGACTATTATCCCTGCAATACTCAGATTATTACTCCCTGCAATACTCAGATTGCTGTACCAGACCATGATTGATCCGAGACTATTACACCCTGCAATATTCAGATTGCTGTACCAGACCATGATTGATCTGAGACTATTATCCCTGCAATACTCAGATTGCTGTATCAGACCATGATTGATCCGAGACTATTATCCCTGTAATACTCAGATTATTACGCCCTGCAATACTCAGATTGCTGTATCAGACCATGATTGATCCGAGACTATTACTGTCTGCAATACTCAGATTGCTGTACCAGACCATGACTGATCACAGACTATTACTCCCTGCAATACTCCGATTGCTGTACCAGACCATGATTAATCCGAGACTATTATCCCTGCAATGCTCAGATTGCTGTACCAGACCATGATTGATCCGAGACTATTATCCCTGCAATACTCAGATTGCTGTATCAGACCACGATGGATCCGGGACTATTCTCCCTGCAATACTCAGATTATTACTCCCTGCAATACTCAGATTTCGGTATCAGACCATGTTTGATCCGAGACTATTATCCCTGCAATACTCAGAGTATTACTCCCTGCAATACTCAGATTGCCGTATCAGACCATGATTGATCCGAGAATATTACTCCCTGCAATACTCAGATTACTGTATCAGACCATGGTTGATCTGAGACTATTACTCCCTGCAATACTCAGATTGCTGTATCAGACCATGATTGATCCAAGACTATTACTCCCTGCAATACTCAGATTGCTGTATCAGACCATGGTTGATCCAAGACTATTACTCCCTGCAATACTCAGATTTCTGTATCAGACCACGGTTTATCCGAGACTATTACTCCCTGCAATACTCAGATTGCTGTATCAGACCATGGGTGATCCGAGTCTATTACGCCCTGCAATACTCAGATTGCTGTACCAGACCATGATTGATCCGAGACTATTATCCCTACAATACTCAGATTGCTGTATCAGACCATGATTGATCCGAGAGTATAATCCCTGCAATACTCAGATTATTACTCCCTGCAAAACTCACATTGCTGTATCAGACCATGATTGATCCAAGACTATTACTGCCTGCAATACTCAGATTGCTGTACCAGACCATGATTGATCCGAGACTATTACTCCCTGCATACTCAGATTGCTCTATCTTACCATGATTGATCCGAGACTATTACTCCCTGCAATACACAGATTGCTGTACCGGAGCATGATTGATCCGAAACTATTGTCCCTGCAATACTCAGATTGCTGTATCAGACCATAATTGATCCGTGACTATTATCCCTGCAATACTCAGATTATTACTCCCTGCAATACTCAGATTGCTGTACCAGACCATGATTGATCCGAGACTATTACTCCCAGCAATACTCAGATTGCTGTATCAGTCCATGATTATTCCGAGACTATTACTCCCTGCAATACTCAGATTGCTGTATCAGACCATGATTGATCCGAGACTATTATCCCTGCAATATTCAGATTATTACTCCCTGCAATACTCAGATTGCTGTATCAGACCATGATTGATCCGAGACTATTACTCCCTGCAATACTCAGATTGCTGTACCAGACCATGATTGATCAGAGACTATTACTCCCTGCAATACTCCAATTACTGTACCAGACCATGATTAATCCGAGACTATTATCCCAGCAATGCTCAGATTGCTGTACCAGACCATGGTTGATCTGAGACTATTACTCCCTGCAATACTCAGATTGCTGTATCAGACCATGATTGATCCAAGACTATTACTCCCTGCAATACTCAGATTGCTGTATCAGACCATGGTTGATCCAAGACTATTACTCCCTGCAATACTCAGATTTCTGTATCAGACCACGGTTTATCCGAGACTATTACTCCCTGCAATACTCAGATTGCTGTATCAGACCATGGGTGATCCGAGTCTATTACTCCCTGCAATACTCAAATTGCTGTATCAGACCATGATTGATCCGAGAGTATTATCCCTGCAATACTCAGATTATTACTCCCTGCAATACTCACATTGCTGTATCAGACCATGATTGATCCAAGACTATTACTGCCTGCAATACTCAGATTGCTGTACCAGACCATGATTGATCCGAGACTATTACTCCCTGCATACTCAGATTGCTCTATCTTACCATGATTGATCCGAGACTATTACTCCCTGCAATACTCAGATTGCTGTACCAGAGCATGATTGATCCGAAACTATTGTCCCTGCAATACTCAGATTGCTGTATCAGACCATAATTGATCCGAGACTATTATCCCTGCAATACTCAGATTATTATTCCCTGCAATACTCAGATTGCTGTACCATACCATGATTGATCCGAGACTATTACTCCCAGCAATACACAGATTGCTGTATCAGTCCATGATTATTCCGAGACTATTACTCCCTGCAATACTCAGATTGCTGTATCAGACCATTATTGATCCGAGACTATTACTCCCTGCAATACTCAGATTGCTGTACCAGACCATGATGGATCTGAGACTATTATCGCTGCAATACTCAGATTGCTGTATCAGACCATGATTGATCCGAGACTATTATCCCTGCAATACTCAGATTATTACTCCCTGCAATACTCAAATTGCTGTATCAGACCATGATTGATCCGAGACTATTACTCCCTGCAATACTCAGATTGCTGTACCAGACCATGATTGATCAGAGACTATTACTCCCTGCAATACTCCAATTACTGTACCAGACCATGATTATTCCGAGACTATTATCCCTGAAATGCTCAGATTGCTGTACCAGACCATGATTGATTCGAGACTATTATCCCTGCAATACTCAGATTGCTGTATCAGACCACGATGGATCCGGGACTATTCTCCCTGCAATACTCAGATTCTTACTCCCTGCAATACTCAAATGGCTGTACCAGACCATGATTGATCCGAGGCTATTATGCCTGCAATACTCAGATTTCGGTATCAGACCATGTTTGATCCGAGACTATTATCCCTGCAATACTCAGAGTATTACTCCCTGCAATACTCAGATTGCTGTATCAGACCATGATTGATCCAAGACTATTACTCCCTGCAATACTCAGATTACTGTATCAGACCATGGTTGATCTGAGACTATTACTCCCTGCAATACTCAGATTGCTGAATCAGACCATGATTGATCCAAGACTATTACTCCCTGCAATACTCAGATTGATGTATCAGACCATGGTTGATCCAAGACAATTACTCCCTGCAATACTCAGATTTCTGTATCAGACCACGGTTTATCCGAGACTATTACTCCCTGCAATACACAGATTGCTGTACCAGACCATGATTGATCCGAGACTATTATCCCTACAATACTCAGATTGCTGTATCAGGCCATGATTGATCCGAGAGTATTATCCCTGCAATACTCAGATTATTACTCCCTGCAATACTCACATTGCTGTATCAGACCACGATTGATCCGAGACTATTACTCACGGCAATACTCATATTGCTGTACCAGACCATGATTGATCCGAGACTATTACGCCCTGCATAACTCAGATTGCTGTACCAGACCAGGATTGATCCGAGACTATTCTCCCTGCAATACGCAGATTGCTGTATCTGACCATGATTGATCCGAGACTATTATCCCTGCAATACTCAGATTATTACTCCCTGCAATACTCAGATTGCTGTACCAGACCATGATTGATCCGAGACTATTATCCCTGCAATACTCAGATTGCTGTATCAGACCATGGTTGATCCGAGACTATTACTCCCTGCAATATTCAGATTGCTGTACCAGACCATGATTGATCTGAGACTATTATTCCCTGCAATACTCAGATTGCTGTATAAGACCATGATTGATCCGAGACTATTACTCCCTGCATACTCAGATTGCTGTACCATACCATGATTGCTCCGAGACTATTAGTCCATGCAATACTCAGATTGCTCTACCAGACCATGATTGATCCGAAACTATTGTCCCTGCAGGTCTCAGATTGCTGTATCAGACCATAATTGATCCGAGACTACTACTCCCTGCAATACTCAGATTGCTGTACCAGACCATGATGGATCTGAGACTATTATCCCTGCAATACTCAGATTGCTGTACCAGACCATTATTGATCCGAGACTATTACTCCCTGCAATACTCAGTTGCTGTACCAGGCCATGATGGATCTGAGAACATTATCCCTGCAATACTCAGATTGCTGTATCAGACCATGATTGATCCGAGACTATTATCCCTGCAATACTCAGATTGTTACTCCCTACAATCCTCAGATTGCTGTATCAGACCATGATTGATCCGAGACTATTACTCCCTGCAATACTCAGATTGCTGTACCAGACCATGATTGATACGAGACTATTACTCCCTGCAATACTCCGATTGCTGTACCAGACCATGATTGATCCGAGACTATTACTCCCTGCAATACTCAGATTGCTGTACCAGACCATGATTGATACGAGACTATTACTCCCTGCAATACTCCGATTGCTGTACCAGACCATGATTCATCCGAGACTATTGTCCCTGCAATACGCAGATTGCTGTATCAGACCATGATTGATCCGAGACTATTATCCCTGCAATACTCAGATTATTACTCCCTGCAATACTCAGATTGCTGTACCAGACCATGATTGATCCGAGACTATTATCCCTGCAATACTCAGATTGCTGTATCAGACCATGGTTCATCCGAGACTATTACTCCCTGCAATATTCAGATTGCTGTACCAGACCATGATTGATCTGAGACTATTACTCCCTGCAATACTCAGATTGCTGTATCAGACCATGATTGATCCGAGACTATTACTCCCTGCATACTCAGATTGCTGTACCATACCTTGATTGATCCGAGACTATTACTCCCTGCAATACTCCGATTGCTGTACCAGACCATGATTAATCCGAGTCTATTATCCCTGCAATACTCAGATTGCTGTACCAGACCATGATTGATCCGAGAATATTACTCCCTGCAATACTCAGATTGCTGTATCAGACCATGATTGATCCAAGACTATTACTGCCTCCAATACTCAGATTGCTGTACCAGACCATGATTGATCCGAGACTATTACTCCCTACAATACTAAGTTTGCTGTATCAGACCATGATTGATCCAAGACTATTACTCCCTGCAATACTCAAATTGCTGTACCAGACCATGGTTGATCCGAGACTATTACTCCCTGCAATATTCAGATTGCTGTACCAGACCATGATTGATCCGAGACTATTATCCCTGCAATACTCAGATTGCTGTACCAGACCAAGATTGATCCGAGACTATTATCCCTGCAATACTCAGATTATTACTCCCTGCAATACTCAGATTGCTGTATCAGACCATGATTGATCCGAGACTATTACTCCCTGCAATACTCAAATTGCTGTATCAGACCATGATTCATCCGAGACTATTACTCCCTGCAATACTCAGATTGCTGTATCAGACCATGGTTGATCCGAGACTATTACTCCCTGCAATACTCAGATTGCTGTACCAGACCATGATTGATACGAGACTATTACTCCCTGCAATACTCCGATTGCTGTACCAGACCATGATTAATCCGAGTCTATTATCCCTGCAATACTCAGATTGCTGTACCAGACCATGATTCATCCGAGACTATTGTCCCTGCAATACGCAGATTGCTGTATCAGACCATGATTGATCCGAGACTATTATCCCTGCAATACTCAGATTATTACTCCCTGCAATACTCAGATTGCTATACCAGACCATGATTGATCCGAGACTATTATCCCTGCAATACTCAGATTGCTGTATCAGACCATGGTTGATCCGAGACTATTACTCCCTGCAGTATTCAGATTGCTGTACCAGACCATGATTGATCCGAGACTATTACTCCCTGCAATACTCAGATTGCTGTACCAGACCATGATTGATCCGAAACTATTGTCCCTGCAATACTCAGATTGCTGTATCAGACCATAATTGATCCGAGACGATTACTCCCTGCAATACTCAGATTGCTGTACCAGACCATTATTGATCCTAGACTATTACTCCCTGCAATACTCAGATTGCTGTACCAGACCATGATGGATCTGAGAACATTATCCCTGCAATACTCAGATTGCTGTATCAGACCATGATTGATCCGAGACTATTATCCCTGCAATACTCAGATTATTACTCCCTGCAATCCTCAGATTGCTGTATCAGACCATGATTGATCCGAGACTATTACTCCCTGCAATACTCAGATTGCTGTACCAGACCATGATTGATCCGAGACTATTACTCCCTGCAATACTCCGATTGCTGTACCAGACCATGATTAATCCGAGTCTATTATCCCTGCAATACTCAGATTGCTGTACCAGACCATGATTGATCCGAGACTATTACTCCCTGCAATACTCAGATTGCTGTATCAGACCATGATTGATCCAAGACTATTACTCCCTCCAATACTCAGATTGCTGTACCAGACCATGATTGATCAGAGACTATTACTCCCTACATTACTAAATTTGCTGTATCAGACCATGATTGATCCAAGACTATTACTCCCTGCAATACTCAAATTGCTGTACCAGACCATGGTTGATCCGAGACTATGACTCCCTGCAATACTCAGATTGCTGTACCAGCCCATGATTGATCCGAGACTATTATCCCTGCAATACTCAGATTGCTGTACCAGACCATGATTGATCCGAGAATATTATCCCTGCAATACTCAGATTATTACTCCCTGCAATACTCATATTGCTGTATCAGACCATGATTGATCCGAGACTATTACTCCCTGCAATACTCAAATTGCTGTATCAGACCATGATTGATCCGAGACTATTACTCCCTGCAATACTCAGATTGCTGTATCAGACCATGGTTGATCCGAGACTATTACTCCCTGCAATACTCAGATTGCTGTATCAGACCATGGTTGATCCGAGACTATTACTCCCTGCAATACTCAGATTGCTGTACCAGACCATGATTGATCCGAGACTATTAATCCCTACAATACTCAGATTGCTGTATCAGTCCATTGTTGATCCGAGACTATTACTCGCTGCAATACTCAGATTGCTGTATCAGACCATGGTTGATCGAGACTATTACTCTCTGCAATACTCAGATTGCTGTACCAGACCATGATGGATCTGAGACTATTATCCCTGCAATACTCAGATTGCTGTATCAGACCATGATTGATCCGAGACTATTATCCCTGCAATATTCAGATTATTACTCCCTGCAATACTCAGATTGCTGTATCAGACCATCATTGATCCGAGACTATTACTCCCTGCAATACTCAGATTGCTGTACCAGACCATGATTGATCAGAGACTATTACTCCCTGCAATACTCCAATTACTGTACCAGACCATGATTAATCCGAGACTAATATCCCTGCAATGCTCAGATTGCTGTACCAGACCATGGTTGATCTGAGACTATTACTCCCTGCAATACTCAGATTGCTGTATCAGACCATGATTGATCCAAGACTATTACTCCCTGCAATACTCAGATTGCTGTATCAGACCATGGTTGATCCAAGAGTATTACTCCCTGCAATACTCAGATTTCTGTATCAGACCACGGTTTATCCGAGACTATTACTCCATGCAATACTCAGATTGCTGTATCAGACCATGGTTGATCCGAGACGATTATTCCCTGCAATACTCAGATTGCTGTATCAGACCATGGTTGATCCGAGACTATTACTCCCTGCAATACTCAGATTGCTGTACCAGACCATGATTGATCCGAGACTATTATCCCTGTAATACTCAGATTATTACTCCCTGCAATACTCAGATTGCTGTACCAGACCATGATTGATCCGAGACTATTACTCCCTGCAATACTCAGATTGCTGTACCAGACCATGATTGATCCGAAACTATTGTCCCTGCAATACTCAGATTGCTGTATCAGACCATAATTCATCCGAGACGATTACTCCCTGCAATACTCAGATTGCTGTACCAGACCATGATGGATCTGAGACTATTATCCCTGCAATACTCAGATTACTGTACCAGACCATTATTGATCCCAGACTATTACTCCCTGCAATACTCAGATTGCTGTACCAGACCATGATGGATCTGAGAACATTATCCCTGCAATACTCAGATTGCTGTATCAGACCATGATTGATCCGAGACTATTATCCCTGCAATACTCAGATTATTACTCCCTGCAATCCTCAGATTGCTGTATCAGACCATGATTGATCTGAGACTATTACTCCCTGCAATACTCAGATTGCTGTACCAGACCATGATTGATCCGAGACTATTACTCCCTGCAATACTCCGATTGCTGTACCAGACCATGATTAATCCGAGTCTATTATCCCTGCAATACTCAGATTGCTGTACCAGACCATGATTGATCCGAGACTATTACTCCCTGCAATACTCAGATTGCTGTATCAGACCATGATTGATCCAAGACTATTACTCCCTCCAATACTCAGATTGCTGTACCAGACCATGATTGATCAGAGACTATTACTCCCTACATTACTAAGTTTGCTGTATCAGACCATGATTGATCCAAGACTATTACTCCCTGCAATACTCAAATTGCTGTACCAGACCATGGTTGATCCGAGACTATGACTCCCTGCAATACTCAGATTGCTGTACCAGCCCATGATTGATCCGAGACTATTATCCCTGCAATACTCAGATTGCTGTACCAGACCATGATTGATCCGAGAATATTATCCCTGCAATACTCAGATTATTAATCCCTGCAATACTCAGATTGCTGTATCAGACCATGATTGATCCGAGACTATTACTCCCTGCAATACTCAAATTGCTGTATCAGACCATGATTGATCCGAGACTATTACTCCCTGCAATACTCAGATTGCTGTATCAGACCATGGTTGATCCGAGACTATTACTCCCTGCAATACTCAGATTGCTGTATCAGACCATGGTTGATCCGAGACTATTACTCCCTGCAATACTCAGATTGCTGTACCAGACCATGATTGATCCGAGACTATTAATCCCTACAATACTCAGATTGCTGTATCAGTCCATTGTTGATCCGAGACTATTACTCGCTGCAATACTCAGATTGCTGTATCAGACCATGGTTGATCGAGACTATTACTCTCTGCAATACTCAGATTGCTGTACCAGACCATGATGGATCTGAGACTATTATCCCTGCAATACTCAGATTGCTGTATCAGACCATGATTGATCCGAGACTATTATCCCTGCAATATTCAGATTATTACTCCCTGCAATACTCAGATTGCTGTATCAGACCATGATTGATCCGAGACTATTACTCCCTGCAATACTCAGATTGCTGTACCAGACCATGATTGATCAGAGACTATTACTCCCTGCAATACTCCAATTACTGTACCAGACCATGATTAATCCGAGACTATTATCCCTGCAATGCTCAGATTGCTGTACCAGACCATGGTTGATCTGAGACTATTACTCCCTGCAATACTCAGATTGCTGTATCAGACCATGATTGATCCAAGACTATTACTCCCTGCAATACTCAGATTGCTGTATCAGACCATGGTTGATCCAAGACTATTACTCCCTGCAATACTCAGATTTCTGTATCAGACCACGGTTTATCCGAGACTATTACTCCCTGCAATACTCAGATTGCTGTATCAGACCATGGTTTATCCGAGACTATTATTCCCTGCAACACTCAGATTGCTGTATCAGACCATGGTTGATCCGAGACTATTACTCCCTGCAATACTCAGATTGCTGTACCAGACCATGATTGATCCGAGACTATTATCCCTGTAATACTCAGATTATTACTCCCTGCAATACTCAGATTGCTGTACCAGACCATGATTGATCTGAGACTATTACTCCCTGCATACTCAGATTGCTGTACCAGACCAAGATTGATCCGAGACTTTTATCCCTGCAATACTCAGATTGCTGTATCAGACCACGATTGATCCGGGACTATTGTCCCTGCAATACTCAGATTATTACTCCCTGCAATACTCAGATTGCTGTACCAGACCATGATTGATCCGAGACTATTACTCCCTGCAATACTCAGATTGCTGTATCAGACCATGGTTGATCCCAGACTATTACTCCCTGCAATACTCAGATTGCTGTATCAGAGCATGATTGATCCAAGACTATTACTCCCTGCAATACTCAGATTGCTGTATCAGACCATGGTTGATCCAAGACTATTACTCCCTGCAATACTCAGATTGCTGTACCAGACCATGATTGGTCCGAGACTATTACTCTCTGCAATGCTAATATTGCTGTACCAGAACATAATTGATCCGAGACTATTACTCCCTGCAATACTCAGATTGCTGTACCAGACCATGATTGATCCAAGACTATTACTCTCTGCAATACTCAGATTGCTGTATCAGACAATGATTGATCCGAGACTATTATCCCTGCAATACTCAGATTATTACTCCCTGCAAAACTCAGATTGCTGTATCAGACCATGATTGATCCGAGACTATTACTCCCTGCAATACTCAGATTGCTGTATCAGACCATGGTTGATCCGAGACTATTACTCCCTGCAATACTCAGATTGCTGTATCAGACCATGGTTGATCCGAGACTATTACTCCCTGCAATACTCAGATTGCTGTACCAGACCATGATTGATCCGAGACTATTACTCCCTGCAATACACAGATTGCTGTATCAGACCATGATTGATCCGAGACTATTACTCCCTGCAATACTCAGATTGCTGTATCAGACCATTGGTGATCCTAGACTATTACTCCCTGCAATACTCAGATTGCTGTATCAGACCATGGTTGATCCGAGACTATTACTCTCTGCAATACTCAGATTGCTGTATCAGACCATGGTTGATCCGAGACTATTATTCCCTGCAATACTCAGATTGCTGTATCAGACCATGATTGATCCGAGAGTATTATCCCTGCAATACTCAGATTATTACTCCCTGCAATACTCACATTGCTGTATCAGACCATGATTGATCCAAGACTATTACTGCCTGCAATACTCAGATTGCTGTACCAGACCATGATTGATCCGAGACCATTACTCCCTGCATACTCAGATTGCTGTACCTTACCATGATTGATCCGAGACTATTACTCCCTGCAATACTCAGATTGCTGTACCAGAGCATGATTGATCCGAAAATATTGTCCCTGCAATACTCAGATTGCTGTATCAGACCACAATTGATCCGAGACTATTATCCCTGCAATACTCAGATTATTACTCCCTGCAATACTCAGATTGCTGCACCAGACCATGATTGATCCGAGACTATTACTCCCAGCAATACTCAGATTGCTGTATCAGTCCATGATTATTCCGAGACTATTACTCCCTGCAATACTCAGATTGCTGTATCAGACCATTATTGATCCGAGACTATTACTCCCTGCAATACTCAGATTGCTGTGCCAGACCATGATGGATCTGAGACTATTATCCCTGCAATACTCAGATTGCTGTATCAGACCATGATTGATCCGAGACTATTATCACTGCAATACTCAGATTATTACTCCCTGCAATACTCAGATTGCTGTATCAGACCATGATTGATCCGAGACTATTACTGCCTGCAATACTCAGATTGCTGTACCACACCATGATTGATCAGAGACTATTACTCCCTGCAATACTCCGATTGCTGTACCAGACCATGATTAATCCGAGACTATTATCCCTGCAATGCTCAGATTGCTGTACCAGACCATGATTGATCCGAGACTATTATCCCTGCAATACTCAGATTATTACTCCCTGCAAAACTCAGATTGCTGTATCAGACCATGATTGATCCGAGACTATTACTCCCTGCAATACTCAGATTGCTGTATCAGACCATGGTTGATCCGAGACTATTACTCCCTGCAATACTCAGATTGCTGTATCAGACCATGGTTGATCCGAGACTATTACTCCCTGCAATACTCAGATTGCTGTACCAGACCAAGATTGATCCGAGACTATTACTCCCTGCAATACACAGATTGCTGTATCAGACCATGATTGATCCGAGACTATTACTCCCTGCAATACTCAGATTGCTGTATCAGACCATTGGTGATCCGAGACTATTACTCCCTGAAATACTCAGATTGCTGTATCAGACCATGGTTGATCCGAGACTATTACTCTCTGCAATACTCAGATTGCTGTATCAGACCATGGTTGATCCGAGACTATTATTCCCTGCAATACTCAGATTGCTGTATCAGACCATGGTTGATCCGAGACTATTACTCCCTGCAATACTCAGATTGCTGTACCAGACCATGTTTGATCCGAGACTATTATCCCTGCAATACTCAGATTATTACTCCCTGCAATACTCAGATTGCTGTACCAGACCACGATTGATCCGAGACTATTACACCCTGCAATATTCAGATTGCTGTACCAGACCATGATTGATCTGAGACTATTACTCGCTGCAATACTCAGATTGCTGTATCAGACCATGATTGATCCGAGACTATTACTCCCTGCAATACTCAGATTGCTGTACCAGACCATGATGGATCTGAGACTATTATCCCTGCAATACTCAGATTGCTGTATCAGACCATGATTGATCCGAGACTATTATCCCTGCAATACTCAGATTATTACGCCCTGCAATACTCAGATTGCTGTATCAGGCCATGATTGATCCGAGACTATTATTGTCTGCAATACTCAGATTGCTGTACCAGACCATGATTGATCAGAGACTATTACTCCCTGCAATACTCCGATTGCTGTACCAGACCATGATTAATCCGAGACTTTTATCCCTGCAATGCTCAGATTGCTGTACCAGACCATGATTGATCCGAGACTATTATCCCTGCAATACTCAGATTGCTGTATCAGACCACGATGGATCCGGGACTATTCTCCCTGCAATACTCAGATTATTACTCCCTGCAATACTCAGATGGCTGTACCAGACCATGATTGATCCGAGGCTATTATGCCTGCAATACTCAGATTTCGGTATCAGACCATGTTTGATCCGAGACTATTATCCCTGCAATACTCAGAGTATTACTTCCTGCAATACTCAGATTGCCGTATCAGACCATGATTGATCCGAGAATATTACTCCCTGCAATACTTAGATTGCTGTATCAGACCATGGTTGATCCAAGACTACTACTCCCTGCAATACTCAGATTTCTGTATCAGACCACGGTTTATCCGAGACTATTACTCCCTGCAATACACAGATTGCTGTATCAGACCATGGGTGATCCGAGTCTATTACTCCCTGCAATACTCAGATTGCTGTACCAGACCATGATTGATCCGAGACTATTATCCCTACAATACTCAGATTGCTGTATCAGACCATGATTGATCCGAGAGTATTATCCCTGCAATACTCAGATTATTACTCCCTGCAATACTCACATTGCTGTATCAGACCATGATTGATCCAAGACTATTACTGCCTGCAATACTCAGATTGCTGTACCAGACCATGATTGATCCGAGACTATTACTCCCTGCATACTCAGATTGCTCTATCTTACCATGATTGATCCGGGACTATTACTCCCTGCAATACTCAGATTGCTGTACCGGAGCATGATTGATCCGAAACTATTGTCCCTGCAATACTCAGATTGCTGTATCAGACCATAATTGATCCGAGACTATTATCCCTGCAATACTCAGATTATTACTCCCTGCAATACTCAGATTGCTGTACCAGACCATGATTGATCCGAGACTATTACTCCCAGCAATACTCAGATTGCTGTATCAGTCCATGATTATTCCGAGACTACTACTCCCTGCAATACTCAGATTGCTGTATCAGACCATTATTGATCCGAGACTATTACTCCCTGCAATACTCAGATTGCTGTACCCGACCATGATGGATCTGAGACTATTTTCCCTGCAATACTCAGATTGCTGTATCAGACCATGATTGATCCGAGACTATTATCCCTGCAATATTCAGATTATTACTCCCTGCAATACTCAGATTGCTGTATCAGACCATGATTGATCCGAGACTATTACTCCCTGCAATACTCAGATTGCTGTACCAGACCATGATTGATCAGAGACTATTACTCCCTGCAATACTCCAATTACTGTACCAGACCATGATTAATCCGAGACTATTATCCCTGCAATGCTCAGATTGCTGTACCAGACCATGGTTGATCTGAGACTATTACTCCCTGCAATACTCAGATTGCTGTATCAGACCATGATTGATCCAAGACTATTACTCCCTGCAATACTCAGATTGCTGTATCAGACCATGGTTGATCCAAGACTATTACTCCCTGCAATACTCAGATGTCTGTATCAGACCACGGTTTATCCGAGACTATTACTCCCTGCAATACTCAGATTGCTGTATCAGACCATGGGTGATCCGAGTCTATTACTCCCTGCAAAACTCAGATTGCTGTATCAGACCATGATTGATCCGAGACTATTACTCCCTGCAATACTCAGATTGCTGTATCAGACCATGGTTGATCCGAGACTATTACTCCCTGCAATACTCAGATTGCTGTACCAGACCATGATTGATCCGAGACTATTACTCTCTGCAATACTCAGATTGCTGTATCAGACCATGGTTGATCCGAGACTATTATTCCCCGCAATACTCAGAGTGCTGTATCAGACCATGGTTGATCCGAGACTATTACTCCCTGCAATACTCAGATTGCTGTACCAGACCATGTTTGATCCGAGACTATTATCCCTGCAATACTCAGATTATTACTCCCTGCAATACTCAGATTGCTGTACCAGACCACGATTGATCCGAGACTATTACACCCTGCAATATTCAGATTGCTGTACCAGACCATGATTGATCTGAGACTATTACTCCCTGCAATACTCAGATTGCTGTATCAGACCATGATTGATCCGAGACTATTACTCCCTGCAATACTCAGATTGCTGTACCAGACCATGATGGATCTGAGACTATTATCCCTGCAATACTCAGATTGCTGTATCAGACCATGATTGATCCGAGACTATTATCCCTGCAATACTCAGATTATTACGCCCTGCAATACTCAGATTGCTGTATCAGACCATGATTGATCCGAGACTATTATTGTCTGCAATACTCAGATTGCTGTACCAGACCATGATTGGTCAGAGACTATTACTCCCTGCAATACTCCGATTGCTGTACCAGACCATGATTAATCCGAGACTATTATCCCTGCAATGCTCAGATTGCTGTACCAGACCATGATTGATCCGAGACTATTATCCCTGCAATACTCAGATTGCTGTATCAGACCACGATGGATCCGGGAATATTCTCCCTGCAATACTCAGATTATTACTCCCTGCAATACTCAGATGGCTGTACCAGACCATGATTGATCCGAGGCTATTATGCCTGCAATACTCAGATTTCGGTATCAGACCGTGTTTGATCCGAGACTATTATCCCTGCAATACTCAGAGTATTACTCCCTGCAATACTCAGATTGCCGTATCAGACCATGATTGATCCGAGAATATTACTCCCTGCAATACTCAGATTGCTGTATCAGACCATGGTTGATCCAAGACTATTACTCCCTGCAATACTCAGATTTCTGTATCAGACCACGGTTTATCCGAGACTATTACTCCCTGCAATACTCAGATTGCTGTATCAGACCATGGGTGATCCGAGTCTATTACTCCCTGCAATACTCAGATTGCTGTACCAGACCATGATTGATCCGAGACTATTATCCCTACAATACTCAGATTGCTGTATCAGACCATGATTGATCCGAGAGTATTATCCCTGCAATACTCAGATTATTACTCCCTGCAATACTCAGATGGCTGTACCAGACCATGATTGATCCGAGGCTATTATGCCTGCAATACTCAGATTTCGGTATCAGACCATGTTTGATCCGAGACTATTATCCCTGCAATACTCAGAGTATTACTCCCTGCAATACTCAGATTGCTGTATCAGACCATGATTGATCCGAGACTATTACTCCCTGCAATACTCAGATTACTGTATCAGACCATGGTTGATCTGAGACTATTACTCCCTGCAATACTCAGATTGCTGTATCAGACCATGATTGATCCAAGACTATTACTCCCTGCAATACTCAGATTGCTGTATCAGACCATGGTTGATCCAAGACTATTACTCCCTGCAATACTCCGATTTCTGTATCAGACCACGGTTTATCCGAGACTATTACTCCCTGCAATACTCAGATTGCTGTATCAGACCATAGGTGATCCGAGTCTATTACTCCCTGCAATACTCAGATTGCTGTACCAGACCATGATTATCCGAGACTATTATCCCTACAATACTCAGATTGCTGTATCAGACCATGATTGATCCGAGAGTATTATCCCTGCAATACTCAGATTATTACTCCCTGCAATACTCACATTGCTGTATCAGACCATGATTGATCCAAGACTATTACTGCCTGCAATACTCAGATTGCTGTACCAGACCATGATTGATCCGAGACCATTACTCCCTGCATACTCAGATTGCTGTACCTTACCATGATTGATCCGAGACTATTACTCCCTGCAATACTCAGATTGCTGTACCAGAGCATGATTGATCCGAAAATATTGTCCCTGCAATACTCAGATTGCTGTATCAGACCACAATTGATCCGAGACTATTATCCCTGCAATACTCAGATTATTACTCCCTGCAATACTCAGATTGCTGCACCAGACCATGATTGATCCGAGACTATTACTCCCAGCAATACTCAGATTGCTGTATCAGTCCATGATTATTCCGAGACTATTACTCCCTGCAATACTCAGATTGCTGTATCAGACCATTATTGATCCGAGACTATTACTCCCTGCAATACTCAGATTGCTGTGCCAGACCATGATGGATCTGAGACTATTATCCCTGCAATACTCAGATTGCTGTATCAGACCATGATTGATCCGAGACTATTATCACTGCAATACTCAGATTATTACTCCCTGCAATACTCAGATTGCTGTATCAGACCATGATTGATCCGAGACTATTACTGCCTGCAATACTCAGATTGCTGTACCACACCATGATTGATCAGAGACTATTACTCCCTGCAATACTCCGATTGCTGTACCAGACCATGATTAATCCGAGACTATTATCCCTGCAATGCTCAGATTGCTGTACCAGACCATGATTGATCCGAGACTATTATCCCTGCAATACTCAGATTATTACTCCCTGCAAAACTCAGATTGCTGTATCAGACCATGATTGATCCGAGACTATTACTCCCTGCAATACTCAGATTGCTGTATCAGACCATGGTTGATCCGAGACTATTACTCCCTGCAATACTCAGATTGCTGTATCAGACCATGGTTGATCCGAGACTATTACTCCCTGCAATACTCAGATTGCTGTACCAGACCAAGATTGATCCGAGACTATTACTCCCTGCAATACACAGATTGCTGTATCAGACCATGATTGATCCGAGACTATTACTCCCTGCAATACTCAGATTGCTGTATCAGACCATTGGTGATCCGAGACTATTACTCCCTGAAATACTCAGATTGCTGTATCAGACCATGGTTGATCCGAGACTATTACTCTCTGCAATACTCAGATTGCTGTATCAGACCATGGTTGATCCGAGACTATTATTCCCTGCAATACTCAGATTGCTGTATCAGACCATGGTTGATCCGAGACTATTACTCCCTGCAATACTCAGATTGCTGTACCAGACCATGTTTGATCCGAGACTATTATCCCTGCAATACTCAGATTATTACTCCCTGCAATACTCAGATTGCTGTACCAGACCACGATTGATCCGAGACTATTACACCCTGCAATATTCAGATTGCTGTACCAGACCATGATTGATCTGAGACTATTACTCGCTGCAATACTCAGATTGCTGTATCAGACCATGATTGATCCGAGACTATTACTCCCTGCAATACTCAGATTGCTGTACCAGACCATGATGGATCTGAGACTATTATCCCTGCAATACTCAGATTGCTGTATCAGACCATGATTGATCCGAGACTATTATCCCTGCAATACTCAGATTATTACGCCCTGCAATACTCAGATTGCTGTATCAGGCCATGATTGATCCGAGACTATTATTGTCTGCAATACTCAGATTGCTGTACCAGACCATGATTGATCAGAGACTATTACTCCCTGCAATACTCCGATTGCTGTACCAGACCATGATTAATCCGAGACTTTTATCCCTGCAATGCTCAGATTGCTGTACCAGACCATGATTGATCCGAGACTATTATCCCTGCAATACTCAGATTGCTGTATCAGACCACGATGGATCCGGGACTATTCTCCCTGCAATACTCAGATTATTACTCCCTGCAATACTCAGATGGCTGTACCAGACCATGATTGATCCGAGGCTATTATGCCTGCAATACTCAGATTTCGGTATCAGACCATGTTTGATCCGAGACTATTATCCCTGCAATACTCAGAGTATTACTTCCTGCAATACTCAGATTGCCGTATCAGACCATGATTGATCCGAGAATATTACTCCCTGCAATACTTAGATTGCTGTATCAGACCATGGTTGATCCAAGACTACTACTCCCTGCAATACTCAGATTTCTGTATCAGACCACGGTTTATCCGAGACTATTACTCCCTGCAATACACAGATTGCTGTATCAGACCATGGGTGATCCGAGTCTATTACTCCCTGCAATACTCAGATTGCTGTACCAGACCATGATTGATCCGAGACTATTATCCCTACAATACTCAGATTGCTGTATCAGACCATGATTGATCCGAGAGTATTATCCCTGCAATACTCAGATTATTACTCCCTGCAATACTCACATTGCTGTATCAGACCATGATTGATCCAAGACTATTACTGCCTGCAATACTCAGATTGCTGTACCAGACCATGATTGATCCGAGACTATTACTCCCTGCATACTCAGATTGCTCTATCTTACCATGATTGATCCGGGACTATTACTCCCTGCAATACTCAGATTGCTGTACCGGAGCATGATTGATCCGAAACTATTGTCCCTGCAATACTCAGATTGCTGTATCAGACCATAATTGATCCGAGACTATTATCCCTGCAATACTCAGATTATTACTCCCTGCAATACTCAGATTGCTGTACCAGACCATGATTGATCCGAGACTATTACTCCCAGCAATACTCAGATTGCTGTATCAGTCCATGATTATTCCGAGACTACTACTCCCTGCAATACTCAGATTGCTGTATCAGACCATTATTGATCCGAGACTATTACTCCCTGCAATACTCAGATTGCTGTACCAGACCATGATGGATCTGAGACTATTTTCCCTGCAATACTCAGATTGCTGTATCAGACCATGATTGATCCGAGACTATTATCCCTGCAATATTCAGATTATTACTCCCTGCAATACTCAGATTGCTGTATCAGACCATGATTGATCCGAGACTATTACTCCCTGCAATACTCAGATTGCTGTACCAGACCATGATTGATCAGAGACTATTACTCCCTGCAATACTCCAATTACTGTACCAGACCATGATTAATCCGAGACTATTATCCCTGCAATGCTCAGATTGCTGTACCAGACCATGGTTGATCTGAGACTATTACTCCCTGCAATACTCAGATTGCTGTATCAGACCATGATTGATCCAAGACTATTACTCCCTGCAATACTCAGATTGCTGTATCAGACCATGGTTGATCCAAGACTATTACTCCCTGCAATACTCAGATGTCTGTATCAGACCACGGTTTATCCGAGACTATTACTCCCTGCAATACTCAGATTGCTGTATCAGACCATGGGTGATCCGAGTCTATTACTCCCTGCAAAACTCAGATTGCTGTATCAGACCATGATTGATCCGAGACTATTACTCCCTGCAATACTCAGATTGCTGTATCAGACCATGGTTGATCCGAGACTATTACTCCCTGCAATACTCAGATTGCTGTACCAGACCATGATTGATCCGAGACTATTACTCTCTGCAATACTCAGATTGCTGTATCAGACCATGGTTGATCCGAGACTATTATTCCCCGCAATACTCAGAGTGCTGTATCAGACCATGGTTGATCCGAGACTATTACTCCCTGCAATACTCAGATTGCTGTACCAGACCATGTTTGATCCGAGACTATTATCCCTGCAATACTCAGATTATTACTCCCTGCAATACTCAGATTGCTGTACCAGACCACGATTGATCCGAGACTATTACACCCTGCAATATTCAGATTGCTGTACCAGACCATGATTGATCTGAGACTATTACTCCCTGCAATACTCAGATTGCTGTATCAGACCATGATTGATCCGAGACTATTACTCCCTGCAATACTCAGATTGCTGTACCAGACCATGATGGATCTGAGACTATTATCCCTGCAATACTCAGATTGCTGTATCAGACCATGATTGATCCGAGACTATTATCCCTGCAATACTCAGATTATTACGCCCTGCAATACTCAGATTGCTGTATCAGACCATGATTGATCCGAGACTATTATTGTCTGCAATACTCAGATTGCTGTACCAGACCATGATTGGTCAGAGACTATTACTCCCTGCAATACTCCGATTGCTGTACCAGACCATGATTAATCCGAGACTATTATCCCTGCAATGCTCAGATTGCTGTACCAGACCATGATTGATCCGAGACTATTATCCCTGCAATACTCAGATTGCTGTATCAGACCACGATGGATCCGGGAATATTCTCCCTGCAATACTCAGATTATTACTCCCTGCAATACTCAGATGGCTGTACCAGACCATGATTGATCCGAGGCTATTATGCCTGCAATACTCAGATTTCGGTATCAGACCGTGTTTGATCCGAGACTATTATCCCTGCAATACTCAGAGTATTACTCCCTGCAATACTCAGATTGCCGTATCAGACCATGATTGATCCGAGAATATTACTCCCTGCAATACTCAGATTGCTGTATCAGACCATGGTTGATCCAAGACTATTACTCCCTGCAATACTCAGATTTCTGTATCAGACCACGGTTTATCCGAGACTATTACTCCCTGCAATACTCAGATTGCTGTATCAGACCATGGGTGATCCGAGTCTATTACTCCCTGCAATACTCAGATTGCTGTACCAGACCATGATTGATCCGAGACTATTATCCCTACAATACTCAGATTGCTGTATCAGACCATGATTGATCCGAGAGTATTATCCCTGCAATACTCAGATTATTACTCCCTGCAATACTCACATTGCTGTATCAGACCATGATTGATCCAAGACTATTACTGCCTGCAATACTCAGATTGCTGTACCAGACCATGATTGATCCGAGACTATTACTCCCTGCATACTCAGATTGCTCTATCTTACCATGATTGATCCGAGACTATTACTCCCTGCAATACTCAGATTGCTGTACCGGAGCATGATTGATCCGAAACTATTGTCCCTGCAATACTCAGATTGCTGTATCAGACCATAATTGATCCGAGACTATTATCCCTGCAATACTCAGATTGCTGTATCAGACCATGATTGATCCGAGACTATTACTCCCTGCAATACTCAGATTGCTGTACCAGACCATGATGGATCTGAGACTATTATCCCTGCAATACTCAGATTGCTGTATCAGACCATGATTGATCCGAGACTATTATCCCTGCAATACTCAGATTATTACGCCCTGCAATACTCAGATTGCTGTATCAGACCATGATTGATCCGAGACTATTATTGTCTGCAATACTCAGATTGCTGTACCAGACCATGATTGATCAGAGACTATTACTCCCTGCAATACTCCGATTGCTGTACCAGACCATGATTAATCCGAGACTATTATCCCTGCAATGCTCAGATTTCTGTACCAGACCATGATTGATCCGAGACTATTATCCCTGCAATACTCAGATTGCTGTATCAGACCACGATGGATCCGGGACTATTCTCCCTGCAATACTCAGATTATTACTCCCTGCAATACTCAGATGGCTGTACCAGACCATGATTGATCCGAGGCTATTATGCCTGCAATACTCAGATTTCGGTATCAGACCATGTTTGATCCGAGACTATTATCCCTGCAATACTCAGAGTATTACTCCCTGCAATACTCAGATTGCCGTATCAGACCATGATTGATCCGAGAATATGACTCCCTGCAATACTCAGATTGCTGTATCAGACCATGGTTGATCCAAGACTATTACTCCCTGCAATACTCAGATTTCTGTATCAGACCACGGTTTATCCGAGACTATTACTCCCTGCAATGCTCAGATTGCTGTATCAGACCATGGGTGATCCGAGTCTATTACTCCCTGCAATACTCAGATTGCTGTACCAGACCATGATTGATCCGAGACTATTATCCCTACAATACTCAGATTGCTGTATCAGACCATGATTGATCCGAGAGTATTATCCCTGCAATACTCAGATTATTACTCCCTGCAATACTCACATTGCTGTATCAAACCATGATTGATCCAAGACTATTACTGCCTGCAATACTCAGATTGCTGTACCAGACCATGATTGATCCGAGACTATTACTCCCTGCATACTCAGATTGCTCTATCTTACCATGATTGATCCGAGACTATTACTCCCTGCAATACTCAGATTGCTGTACCGGAGCATGATTGATCCGAAACTATTGTCCCTGCAATACTCAGATTGCTGTATCAGACCATAATTGATCCGAGACTATTATCCCTGCAATACTCAGATTATTACTCCCTGCAATACTCAGATTGCTGTACCAGACCATGATTGATCCGAGACTATTACTCCCAGCAATACTCAGATTGCTGTATCAGTCCATGATTATTCCGAGACTATTACTCCCTGCAATACTCAGATTGCTGTATCAGACCATTATTGATCCGAGACTATTACTCCCTGCAATACTCAGATTGCTGTACCAGACCATGATGGATCTGAGACTATTATCCCTGCAATACTCAGATTGCTGTATCAGACCATGATTGATCCGAGACTATTATCCCTGCAATATTCAGATTATTACTCCCTGCAATACTCAGATTGCTGTATCAGACCATGATTGATCCGAGACTATTACTCCCTGCAATACTCAGATTGCTGTACCAGACCATGATTGATCAGAGACTATTACTCCCTGCAATACTCCAATTACTGTACCAGACCATGATTAATCCGAGACTATTATCCCTGCAATGCTCAGATTGCTGTACCAGACCATGGTTGATCTGAGACTATTACTCCCTGCAATACTCAGATTGGTCTATCAGACCATGATTGATCCAAGACTATTACTCCCTGCAATACTCAGATTGCTGTATCAGACCATGGTTGATCCAAGACTATTACTCCCTGCAATACTCAGATGTCTGTATCAGACCACGGTTTATCCGAGACTATTACTCCCTGCAATACTCAGATTGCTGTATCAGACCATGGGTGATCCGAGTCTATTACTCCCTGCAATACTCAGATTGCTGTACCAGACCATGATTGATCCGAGACTATTATCCCTACAATACTCAGATTGCTGTATCAGACCATGATTGATCCGAGAGTATTATCCCTCCAATACTCAGATTATTACTCCCTGCAATACTCAGATTGCTGTACCAGACCATGATTGATCCGAGACTATTACTCCCTGCATACTCAGATTGCTCTATCTTACCATGATTGATCCGAGACTATTACTCCCTGCAATACTCAGATTGCTGTACCAGAGCATGATTGATCCGAAACTATTGTCCCTGCAATACTCAGATTGCTGTATCAGACCATAATTGACCGAGACTATTATCCCTGCAATACTCAGATTATTACTCCCTGCAATACTCACATTGCTGTATCAGACCATGATTGATCCAAGACTATTACTGCCTGCAATACTCAGATTGCTGTACCAGACCATGATTGATCCGAGACTATTACTCCCTGCATACTCAGATTGCTCTATCTTACCATGATTGATCCGAGACTATTACTCCCTGCAATACTCAGATTGCTGTACCAGAGCATGATTGATCCGAAACTATTGTCCCTGCAATACTCAGATTGCTGTATCAGACCATAATTGATCCGAGACTATTATCCCTGCAATACTCAGATTATTATTCCCTGCAATACTCAGATTGCTGTACCAGACCATGATTGATCCGAGACTATTACTCCCAGCAATACTCAGATTGCTGTATCAGTCCATGATTATTCCGAGACTATTACTCCCTGCAATACTCAGATTGCTGTATCAGACCATTATTGATCCGAGACTATTACTCCCTGCAATACTCAGATTGCTGTACCAGACCATGATGGATCTGAGACTATTATCCCTGCAATACTCAGATTGCTGTATCAGACCATGATTGATCCGAGACTATTATCCCTGCAATACTCAGATTATTACTCCCTGCAATACTCAAATTGCTGTATCAGACCATGATTGATCCGAGACTATTACTCCCTGCAATACTCAGATTGCTGTACCAGACCATGATTGATCAGAGACTATTACTCCCTGCAATACTCCAATTACTGTACCAGACCATGATTATTCCGAGACTATTATCCCTGCAATGCTCAGATTGCTGTACCAGACCATGATTGATTCGAGACTATTATCCCTGCAATACTCAGATTGCTGTATCAGACCACGATGGATCCGGGACTATTCTCCCTGCAATACTCAGATTCTTACTCCCTGCAATACTCAGATGGCTGTACCAGACCATGATTGATCCGAGGCTATTATGCCTGCAATACTCAGATTTCGGTATCAGACCGTGTTTGATCCGAGACTATTATCCCTGCAATACTCAGAGTATTACTCCCTGCAATACTCAGATTGCCGTATCAGACCATGATTGATCCGAGAATATTACTCCCTGCAATACTCAGATTGCTGTATCAGACCATGGTTGATCCAAGACTATTACTCCCTGCAATACTCAGATTTCTGTATCAGACCACGGTTTATCCGAGACTATTACTCCCTGCAATACTCAGATTGCTGTATCAGACCATGGGTGATCCGAGTCTATTACTCCCTGCAATACTCAGATTGCTGTACCAGACCATGATTGATCCGAGACTATTATCCCTACAATACTCAGATTGCTGTATCAGACCATGATTGATCCGAGAGTATTATCCCTGCAATACTCAGATTATTACTCCCTGCAATACTCACATTGCTGTATCAAACCATGATTGATCCAAGACTATTACTGCCTGCAATACTCAGATTGCTGTACCAGACCATGATTGATCCGAGACTATTACTCCCTGCATACTCAGATTGCTCTATCTTACCATGATTGATCCGAGACTATTACTCCCTGCAATACTCAGATTGCTGTACCGGAGCATGATTGATCCGAAACTATTGTCCCTGCAATACTCAGATTGCTGTATCAGACCATAATTGATCCGAGACTATTATCCCTGCAATACTCAGATTGCTGTATCAGACCATGATTGATCCGAGACTATTACTCCCTGCAATACTCAGATTGCTGTACCAGACCATGATGGATCTGAGACTATTATCCCTGCAATACTCAGATTGCTGTATCAGACCATGATTGATCCGAGACTATTATCCCTGCAATACTCAGATTATTACGCCCTGCAATACTCAGATTGCTGTATCAGACCATGATTGATCCGAGACTATTATTGTCTGCAATACTCAGATTGCTGTACCAGACCATGATTGATCAGAGACTATTACTCCCTGCAATACTCCGATTGCTGTACCAGACCATGATTAATCCGAGACTATTATCCATGCAATGCTCAGATTTCTGTACCAGACCATGATTGATCCGAGACTATTATCCCTGCAATACTCAGATTGCTGTATCAGACCACGATGGATCCGGGACTATTCTCCCTGCAATACTCAGATTATTACTCCCTGCAATACTCAGATGGCTGTACCAGACCATGATTGATCCGAGGCTATTATGCCTGCAATACTCAGATTTCGGTATCAGACCATGTTTGATCCGAGACTATTATCCCTGCAATACTCAGAGTATTACTCCCTGCAATACTCAGATTGCCGTATCAGACCATGATTGATCCGAGAATATGACTCCCTGCAATACTCAGATTGCTGTATCAGACCATGGTTGATCCAAGACTATTACTCCCTGCAATACTCAGATTTCTGTATCAGACCACGGTTTATCCGAGACTATTACTCCCTGCAATGCTCAGATTGCTGTATCAGACCATGGGTGATCCGAGTCTATTACTCCCTGCAATACTCAGATTGCTGTACCAGACCATGATTGATCCGAGACTATTATCCCTACAATACTCAGATTGCTGTATCAGACCATGATTGATCCGAGAGTATTATCCCTGCAATACTCAGATTATTACTCCCTGCAATACTCACATTGCTGTATCAGACCATGATTGATCCAAGACTATTACTGCCTGCAATACTCAGATTGCTGTACCAGACCATGATTGATCCGAGACTATTACTCCCTGCATACTCAGATTGCTCTATCTTACCATGATTGATCCGAGACTATTACTCCCTGCAATACTCAGATTGCTGTACCGGAGCATGATTGATCCGAAACTATTGTCCCTGCAATACTCAGATTGCTGTATCAGACCATAATTGATCCGAGACTATTATCCCTGCAATACTCAGATTATTACTCCCTGCAATACTCAGATTGCTGTACCAGACCATGATTGATCCGAGACTATTACTCCCAGCAATACTCAGATTGCTGTATCAGTCCATGATTATTCCGAGACTATTACTCCCTGCAATACTCAGATTGCTGTATCAGACCATTATTGATCCGAGACTATTACTCCCTGCAATACTCAGATTGCTGTACCAGACCATGATGGATCTGTGACTATTATCCCTGCAATACTCAGATTGCTGTATCAGACCATGATTGATCCGAGACTATTATCCCTGCAATATTCAGATTATTACTCCCTGCAATACTCAGATTGCTGTATCAGACCATGATTGATCCGAGACTATTACTCCCTGCAATACTCAGATTGCTGTACCAGACCATGATTGATCAGAGACTATTACTCCCTGCAATACTTCAATTACTGTACCAGACCATGATTAATCCGAGACTATTATCCCTGCAATGCTCAGATTGCTGTACCAGACCATGGTTGATCTGAGACTATTACTCCCTGCAATACTCAGATTGCTCTATCAGACCATGATTGATCCAAGACTATTACTCCCTGCAATACTCAGATTGCTGTATCAGACCATGGTTGATCCAAGACTATTACTCCCTGCAATACTCAGATGTCTGTATCAGACCACGGTTTATCCGAGACTATTACTCCCTGCAATACTCAGATTGCTGTATCAGACCATGGGTGATCCGAGTCTATTACTCCCTGCAATACTCAGATTGCTGTACCAGACCACGATTGATCCGAGACTATTATCCCTACAATACTCAGATTGCTGTATCAGACCATGATTGATCCGAGAGTATTATCCCTGCAATACTCAGATTATTACTCCCTGCAATACTCAGATTGCTGTACCAGACCATGATTGATCCGAGACTATTACTCCCTGCATACTCAGATTGCTCTATCTTACCATGATTGATCCGAGACTATTACTCCCTGCAATACTCAGATTGCTGTACCAGAGCATGATTGATCCGAAACTATTGTCCCTGCAATACTCAGATTGCTGTATCAGACCATAATTGACCGAGACTATTATCCCTGCAATACTCAGATTATTACTCCCTGCAATACTCACATTGCTGTATCAGACCATGATTGATCCAAGACTATTACTGCCTGCAATACTCAGATTGCTGTACCAGACCATGATTGATCCGAGACTATTACTCCCTGCATACTCAGATTGCTCTATCTTACCATGATTGATCCGAGACTATTACTCCCTGCAATACTCAGATTGCTGTACCAGAGCATGATTGATCCGAAACTATTGTCCCTGCAATACTCAGATTGCTGTATCAGACCATAATTGATCCGAGACTATTATCCCTGCAATACTCAGATTATTATTCCCTGCAATACTCAGATTGCTGTACCAGACCATGATTGATCCGAGACTATTACTCCCAGCAATACTCAGATTGCTGTATCAGTCCATGATTATTCCGAGACTATTACTCCCTGCAATACTCAGATTGCTGTATCAGACCATTATTGATCCGAGACTATTACTCCCTGCAATACTCAGATTGCTGTACCAGACCATGATGGATCTGAGACTATTATCCCTGCAATACTCAGATTGCTGTATCAGACCATGATTGATCCGAGACTATTATCCCTGCAATACTCAGATTATTACTCCCTGCAAGACTCAAATTGCTGTATCAGACCATGATTGATCCGAGACTATTACTTCCTGCAATACTCAGATTGCTGTACCAGACCATGATTGATCAGAGACTATTACTCCCTGCAATACTCCAATTACTGTACCAGACCATGATTATTCCGAGACTATTATCCCTGCAATGCTCAGATTGCTGTACCAGACCATGATTGATTCGAGACTATTATCCCTGCAATACTCAGATTGCTGTATCAGACCACGATGGATCCGGGACTATTCTCCCTGCAATACTCAGATTCTTACTCCCTGCAATACTCAGATGGCTGTACCAGACCATGATTGATCCGAGGCTATTATGCCTGCAATACTCAGATTTCGGTATCAGACCATGGTTGATCTGAGACTATTACTCCCTGCAATACTCAGATTGCTGAATCAGACCATGATTGATCCAAGACTATTACTCCCTGCAATACTCAGATTGATGTGTCAGACCATGGTTGATCCAAGACAATTACTCCCTGCAATACTCAGATTTCTGTATCAGACCACGGTTTATCCGAGACTATTACTCCCTGCAATACTCAGATTGCTGTACCAGACCATGATTGATCCGAGACTATTATCCCTACAATACTCAGATTGCTGTATCAGGCCATGATTGATCCGAGAGTATTATCCCTGCAATACTCAGATTATTACTCCCTGCAATACTCACATTGCTGTATCAGACCACGATTGATCCAAGACTATTACTGCCTGCAATACTCAGATTGCTGTACCAGACCATGATTGATCCGACACTATTAAGCCCTGCAATACTCAGATTGCTGTACCAGACCATGATTGATCCGAGACTATTAATCCCTACAATACTCAGATTGCTGTATCAGTCCATTGTTGATCCGAGACTGTTACTCGCTGCAATACTCAGATTGCTGTATCAGACCATGGTTGATCGAGACTATTACTCTCTGCAATACTCAGATTGCTGTACCAGACCATGATGGATCTGAGACTATTATCCCTGCAATACTCAGATTGCTGTATCAGACCATGATTGATCCGAGACTATTATCCCTGCAATATTCAGATTATTACTCCCTGCAATACTCAGATTGCTGTATCAGACCATGATTGATCCGAGACTATTACTCCCTGCAATACACAGATTGCTGTACCAGACCATGATTGATCAGAGACTATTACTCCCTGCAATACTCCAATTACTGTACCAGACCATGATTAATCCGAGACTATTATCCCTGCAATGCTCAGATTGCTGTACCAGACCATGGTTGATCTGAGACTATTACTCCCTGCAATACTCAGATTGCTGTATCAGACCATGATTGATCCAAGACTATTACTCCCTGCAATACTCAGATTGCTGTATCAGACCATGGTTGATCCAAGACTATTATGCCTGCAATACTCAGATTTCTGTATCAGACCACGGTTTATCCGAGACTATTACTCCCTGCAATACTCAGATTGCTGTATCAGACCATGGTTGATCCGAGACTATTATTCCCTGCAATACTCAGATTGCTGTATCAGACCATGGTTGATCCGAGACTATTACTCCCTGCAATACTCAGATTATTACTCCCTGCAATACTCAGATGGCTGTACCAGACCATGATTGATCCGAGGCTATTATGCCTGCAATGCTCAGATTTCGGTATCAGACCATGTTTGATCCGAGACTATTATCCCTGCAATACTCAGAGTATTACTCCCTGCAATACTCAGATTGCTGTATCAGACCATGATTGATCCGAGACTATTACTCCCTGCAATACTCAGATTACTGTATCAGACCATGGTTGATCTGAGACTATTACTCCCTGCAATACTCAGATTGCTGTATCAGACCATGATTGATCCAAGACTATTACTCCCTGCAATACTCAGATTGCTGTATCAGACCATGGTTGATCCAAGACTATTACTCCCTGCAATACTCCGATTTCTGTATCAGACCACGGTTTATCCGAGACTATTACTCCCTGCAATACTCAGATTGCTGTATCAGACCATAGGTGATCCGAGTCTATTACTCCCTGCAATACTCACATTGCTGTATCAGACCATGATTGATCCAAGACTATTACTGCCTGCAATACTCAGATTGCTGTACCAGACCATGATTGATCCGAGACCATTACTCCCTGCATACTCAGATTGCTGTACCTTACCATGATTGATCCGAGACTATTACTCCCTGCAATACTCAGATTGCTGTACCAGAGCATGATTGATCCGAAACTATTGTCCCTGCAATACTCAGATTGCTGTATCAGACCACAATTGATCCGAGACTATTATCCCTGCAATACACAGATTATTACTCCCTGCAATACTCAGATTGTTGTACCAGACCATGATTGATCCGAGACTATTACTCCCAGCAATACTCAGATTGCTGTATCAGTCCATGATTATTCCGAGACTATTACTCCCTGCAATACTCAGATTGCTGTATCAGACCATTATTGATCCGAGACTATTACTCCCTGCAATACTCAGATTGCTGTACCAGACCATGATGGATCTGAGACTATTATCCCTGCAATACTCAGATTGCTGTATCAGACCATGATTGATCCGAGACTATTATCACTGCAATACTCAGATTATTACTCCCTGCAATACTCAGATTGCTGTATCAGACCATGATTGATCCGAGACTATTACTGCCTGCAATACTCAGATTGCTGTACCACACCATGATTGATCAGAGACTATTACTCCCTGCAATACTCCGATTGCTGTACCAGACCGTGATTAATCCGAGACTATTATCCCTGCAATGCTCAGATTGCTGTACCAGACCATGATTGATCCGAGGCTATTATCCCTGCAATACTCAGATTATTACTCCCTGCAAAACTCAGATTGCTGTATCAGACCATGATTGATCCGAGACTATTACTCCCTGCAATACTCAGATTGCTGTATCAGACCATGGTTGATCCGAGACTATTACTCCCTGCAATACTCAGATTGCTGTATCAGACCATGGTTGATCCGAGACTATTACTCCCTGCAATACTCAGATTGCTGTACCAGACCATGATTGATCCGAGACTATTACTCCCTGCAATACACAGATTGCTGTATCAGACCATGATTGATCCGAGACTATTACTCCCTGCAATACTCAGATTGCTGTATCAGACCATTGGTGATCCGAGACTATTACTCCCTGAAATACTCAGATTGCTGTATCAGACCATGGTTGATCCGAGACTATTACTCTCTGCAATACTCAGATTGCTGTATCAGACCATGGTTGATCCGAGACTATTATTCCCTGCAATACTCAGATTGCTGTACCAGACCATGATTGATCCGAGACTATTATCCCTACAATACTCAGATTGCTGTATCAGGCCATGATTGATCCGAGAGTATTATCCCTGCAATACTCAGATTATTACTCCCTGCAATACTCACATTGCTGTATCAGACCACGATTGATCCAAGACTATTACTGCCTGCAATACTCAGATTGCTGTACCAGACCATGATTGATCCGACACTATTAAGCCCTGCAATACTCAGATTGCTGTACCAGACCATGATTGATCCGAGACTATTAATCCCTACAATACTCAGATTGCTGTATCAGTCCATTGTTGATCCGAGACTGTTACTCGCTGCAATACTCAGATTGCTGTATCAGACCATGGTTGATCGAGACTATTACTCTCTGCAATACTCAGATTGCTGTACCAGACCATGATGGATCTGAGACTATTATCCCTGCAATACTCAGATTGCTGTATCAGACCATGATTGATCCGAGACTATTATCCCTGCAATATTCAGATTATTACTCCCTGCAATACTCAGATTGCTGTATCAGACCATGATTGATCCGAGACTATTACTCCCTGCAATACTCAGATTGCTGTACCAGACCATGATTGATCAGAGACTATTACTCCCTGCAATACTCCAATTACTGTACCAGACCATGATTAATCCGAGACTATTATCCCTGCAATGCTCAGATTGCTGTACCAGACCATGGTTGATCTGAGACTATTACTCCCTGCAATACTCAGATTGCTGTATCAGACCATGATTGATCCAAGACTATTACTCCCTGCAATACTCAGATTGCTGTATCAGACCATGGTTGATCCAAGACTATTACTCCCTGCAATACTCAGATTTCTGTATCAGACCACGGTTTATCCGAGACTATTACTCCCTGCAATACTCAGATTGCTGTATCAGACCATGGTTGATCCGAGACTATTATTCCCTGCAATACTCAGATTGCTGTATCAGACCATGGTTGATCCGAGACTATTACTCCCTGCAATACTCAGATTATTACTCCCTGCAATACTCAGATGGCTGTACCAGACCATGATTGATCCGAGGCTATTATGCCTGCAATACTCAGATTTCGGTATCAGACCATGTTTGATCCGAGACTATTATCCCTGCAATACTCAGAGTATTACTCCCTGCAATACTCAGATTGCTGTATCAGACCATGATTGATCCGAGACTATTACTCCCTGCAATACTCAGATTACTGTATCAGACCATGGTTGATCTGAGACTATTACTCCCTGCAATACTCAGATTGCTGTATCAGACCATGATTGATCCAAGACTATTACTCCCTGCAATACTCAGATTGCTGTATCAGACCATGGTTGATCCAAGACTATTACTCCCTGCAATACTCCGATTTCTGTATCAGACCACGGTTTATCCGAGACTATTACTCCCTGCAATACTCAGATTGCTGTATCAGACCATAGGTGATCCGAGTCTATTACTCCCTGCAATACTCACATTGCTGTATCAGACCATGATTGATCCAAGACTATTACTGCCTGCAATACTCAGATTGCTGTACCAGACCATGATTGATCCGAGACCATTAATCCCTGCATACTCAGATTGCTGTACCTTACCATGATTGATCCGAGACTATTACTCCCTGCAATACTCAGATTGCTGTACCAGAGCATGATTGATCCGAAACTATTGTCCCTGCAATACTCAGATTGCTGTATCAGACCACAATTGATCCGAGACTATTATCCCTGCAATACACAGATTATTACTCCCTGCAATACTCAGATTGTTGTACCAGACCATGATTGATCCGAGACTATTACTCCCAGCAATACTCAGATTGCTGTATCAGTCCATGATTATTCCGAGACTATTACTCCCTGCAATACTCAGATTGCTGTATCAGACCATTATTGATCCGAGACTATTACTCCCTGCAATACTCAGATTGCTGTACCAGACCATGATGGATCTGAGACTATTATCCCTGCAATACTCAGATTGCTGTATCAGACCATGATTGATCCGAGACTATTATCACTGCAATACTCAGATTATTACTCCCTGCAATACTCAGATTGCTGTATCAGACCATGATTGATCCGAGACTATTACTGCCTGCAATACTCAGATTGCTGTACCACACCATGATTGATCAGAGACTATTACTCCCTGCAATACTCCGATTGCTGTACCAGACCGTGATTAATCCGAGACTATTATCCCTGCAATGCTCAGATTGCTGTACCAGACCATGATTGATCCGAGGCTATTATCCCTGCAATACTCAGATTATTACTCCCTGCAAAACTCAGATTGCTGTATCAGACCATGATTGATCCGAGACTATTACTCCCTGCAATACTCAGATTGCTGTATCAGACCATGGTTGATCCGAGACTATTACTCCCTGCAATACTCAGATTGCTGTATCAGACCATGGTTGATCCGAGACTATTACTCCCTGCAATACTCAGATTGCTGTACCAGACCATGATTGATCCGAGACTATTACTCCCTGCAATACACAGATTGCTGTATCAGACCATGATTGATCCGAGACTATTACTCCCTGCAATACTCAGATTGCTGTATCAGACCATTGGTGATCCGAGACTATTACTCCCTGAAATACTCAGATTGCTGTATCAGACCATGGTTGATCCGAGACTATTACTCTCTGCAATACTCAGATTGCTGTATCAGACCATGGTTGATCCGGGACTATTATTCCCTGCAATACTCAGATTGCTGTATCAGACCATGGTTGATCCGAGACTATTACTCCCTGCAATACTCAGATTGCTGTACCAGACCATGTTTGATCCGAGACTATTATCCCTGCAATACTCAGATTATTACTCCCTGCAATACTCAGATTCCTGTACCAGACCATGATTGATCCGAGACTATTACACCCTGCAATATTCAGATTGCTGTACCAGACCATGATTGATCTGAGACTATTACTCCCTGCAATACTCAGATTGCTGTATCAGACCATGATTGATCCGAGACTATTACTCCCTGCAATACTCAGATTGCTGTACCAGACCATGATGGATCTGAGACTATTATCCCTGCAATACTCAGATTGCTGTATCAGACCATGATTGATCCGAGACTATTATCCCTGCAATACTCAGATTATTACGCCCTGCAATACTCAGATTGCTGTATCAGACCATGATTGATCCGAGACTATTACTCCCTGAAATACTCAGATTGCTGTACCAGACCATGGTTGATCCGAGACTATTACTCTCTGCAATACTCAGATTGCTGTATCAGACCATGGTTGATCCGAGACTATTATTCCCTGCAATACTCAGATTGCTGTATCAGACCATGGTTGATCCGAGACTATTACTCCCTGCAATACTCAGATTGCTGTACCAGACCATGTTTGATCCGAGGCTATTATCCCTGCAATACTCAGATTATTACTCCCTGCAATACTCAGATTGCTGTACCAGACCATGATTGATCTGAGACTATTACTCCCTGCAATACTCAGATTGCTGTATCAGACCATGATTGATCCGAGACTATTACTCCCTGCAATACTCAGATTGCTGTACCAGACCATGATGGATCTGAGACTATTATCCCTGCAATACTCAGATTGCTGTATCAGACCATGATTGATCCGAGACTATTATCCCTGCAATACTCAGATTATTACGCCCTGCAATACTCAGATTGCTGTATCAGACCATGATTGATCCGAGACTATTACTGTCTGCAATACTCAGATTGCTGTACCAGACCATGATTGATCAGAGACTATTACTCCCTGCAATACTCCGATTGCTGTTCCAGACCATGATTAATCCGACACTATTATCCCTGCAATGCTCAGATTGCTGTACCAGACCATGATTGATCCGAGACTATTACTCCCTGCATACTCAGATTGCTGTACCATACCATGATTGCTCCGAGACTATTAGTCCATGCAATACTCAGATTGCTGTACCAGACCATGATTGATCCGAAACTATTTTCCCTGCAGGTCTCAGATTGCTGTATCAGACCATAATTGATCCGAGACTATTACTCACTGCAATACTCAGATTGCTGTACCAGACCATGATGGATCTGAGACTATTATCCCTGCAATACTCAGATTGCTGTACCAGACCATTATTGATCCGAGACTATTACTCCCTGCAATACTCAGTTGCTGTACCAGACCATGATGGATCTGAGAACATTATCCCTGCAATACTCAGATTGCTGTATCAGACCATGATTGATCCGAGACTATTATCCCTGCAATACTCAGATTATTACTCCCTACAATCCTCAGATTGCTGTATCAGACCATGATTGATCCGAGACTATTACTCCCTGCAATACTCAGATTGCTGTACCAGACCATGATTGATACGAGACTATTACTCCCTGCAATACTCCGATTGCTGTACCAGACCATGATTAATCCGAGTCTATTATCCCTGCAATACTCAGATTGCTGTACCAGACCATGATTCATCCGAGACTATTGTCCCTGCAATACGCAGATTGCTGTATCAGACCATGATTGATCCGAGACTATTATCCCTGCAATACTCAGATTATTACTCCCTGCAATACTCAGATTGCTGTACCAGACCATGATTGATCCGAGACTATTATCCCTGCAATACTCAGATTGCTGTATCAGACCATGGTTGATCCGAGACTATTACTCCCTGCAATATTCAGATTGCTGTACCAGACCATGATTGATCTGAGACTATTACTCCCTGCAATACTCAGATTGCTGTATCAGACCATGATTGATCCGAGACTATTACTCCCTGCATACTCAGTTTGCTGTACCATACCTTGATTGATCCGAGACTATTACTCCATGCAATACTCAGATTGCTGTACCAGACCATGATTGATCCGAAACTATTGTCCCTGCAATACTCAGATTGCTGTATCAGACCATAATTGATCCGAGACTATTACTCCCTGCAATACTCAGATTGCTGTACCAGACCATGATGGATCTGAGTCTATTATCCCTGCAATACTCAGATTGCTGTACCAGACCATCATTGATCCGAGACTATTACTCCCTGCAATACTCAGATTGCTGTAGCAGACCATGATGGATCAGAGAACATTATCCCTGCAATACTCAGATTGCTGTATCAGACCATGATTGATCCGAGACTATTATCCCTGCAATACTCAGATTATTACTCCCTGCAATCCTCAGATTGCTGTATCAGACCATGATTGATCCGAGACTATTACTCACTGCAATACTCAGATTGCTGTACCAGACCATGATTGATCCGAGACTATTACTCCCTGCAATACTCCGATTGCTGTACCAGACCATGATTAATCCGAGTCTATTATCCCTGCAATACTCAGATTGCTGTACCAGACCATGATTGATCCGAGACTATTACTCCCTGCAATACTCAGATTGCTGTATCAGACCATGATTGATCCAAGACTATTACTCCCTCCAATACTCAGATTGCTGTACCAGACCATGATTGATCCGAGACTATTACTCCCTACAATACTAAGTTTGCTGTATCAGACCATGATTGATCCAAGACTATTACTCCCTGCAATACTCAAATTGCTGTACCAGACCATGGTTGATCCGAGACTATTACTCCCTGCAATATTCAGATTGCTGTACCAGACCATGATTGATCCGAGACTATTGTCCCTGCAATACTCAGATTGCTGTACCAGACCAAGATTGATCCGAGACTATTATCCCTGCAATACTCAGATTATTACTCCCTGCAATACTCAGATTGCTGTATCAGACCATGATTAATCCGAGTCTATTATCCCTGCAATACTCAGATTGCTGTACCAGACCATGATTGATCCGAGACTATTACTCCCTGCAATACTCAGATTGCTGTATCAGACCATGATTGATCCAAGACTATTACTCCCTCCAATACTCAGATTGCTGTACCAGACCATGATTGATCCGAGACTATTACTCCCTACAATACTAAGTTTGCTGTATCAGACCATGATTGATCCAAGACTATTACTCCCTGCAATACTCAAATTGCTGTACCAGACCATGGTTGATCCGAGACTATTACTCCCTGCAATATTCAGATTGCTGTACCAGACCATGATTGATCCGAGACTATTGTCCCTGCAATACTCAGATTGCTGTACCAGACCAAGATTGATCCGAGACTATTATCCCTGCAATACTCAGATTATTACTCCCTGCAATACTCAGATTGCTGTATCAGACCATGATTGATCCGAGACTATTACTCCCTGCAATACTCAAATTGCTGTATCAGACCATGATTCATCCGAGACTATTACTCCCTGCAATACTCAGATTGCTGTATCAGACCATGGTTGATCCGAGACTATCGCTCCCTGCAATACTCAGATTGCTGTATCAGACCATGGTTGATCCGAGACTATTACTCCCTGCAATACTCAGATTGCTGTACCAGACCATGATTGATACGAGACTATTATCCCTGCAATACTCAGATTATTACTCCCTGCAATACTCAGATTGCTATACCAGACCATGATTGATCCGAGACTATTATCCCTGCAATACTCAGATTGCTGTATCAGACCATGGTTGATTCGAGACTATTACTCCCTGCAGTATTCAGATTGCTGTACCAGACCATGATTGATCCGAGACTATTGTCCCTGCAATACTCAGATTGCTGTATCAGACCATAATTGATCCGAGACGATTACTCCCTGCATTACTCAGATTGCTGTACCAGACCATGATGGATCTGAGACTATTATCCCTGCAATACTCAGATTACTGTACCAGACCATTATTGATCCTAGACTATTACTCCCTGCAATACTCAGATTGCTGTACCAGACCATGATGGATCTGAGAGCATTATCCCTGCAATACTCAGATTGCTGTATCAGACCATGATTGATCCGAGACTATTATCCCTGCAATACTCAGATTATTACTCCCTGCAATCCTCAGATTGCTGTATCAGACCATGATTGATCCGAGACTATTACTCCCTGCAATACTGCGATTGCTGTACCAGACCATGATTAATCCGAGTCTATTATCCCTGCAATACTCAGATTGCTGTACCAGACCATGATTGATCCGAGACTATTACTCCCTGCAATACTCAGATTGCTGTATCAGACCATGATTGATCCAAGACTATTACTCCCTCCAATACTCAGATTGCTGTACCAGACCATGATTGATCAGAGACTATTACTCCCTACATTACTAAGTTTGCTGTATCAGACCATGATTGATCCAAGACTATTACTCCCTGCAATACTCAAATTGCTGTACCAGACCATGGTTGATCCGAGACTATGACTCCCTGCAATACTCAGATTGCTGTACCAGCCCATGATTGATCCGAGACTATTATCCCTGCAATACTCAGATTGCTGTACCAGACCATGATTGATCCGAGAATATTATCCCTGCAATACTCAGATTATTACTCCCTGCAATACTCAGATTGCTGTATCAGACCATGATTGATCCGAGACTATTACTCCCTGCAATACTCAAATTGCTGTATCAGACCATGATTGATCCGAGACTATTACTCCCTGCAATACTCAGATTGCTGTATCAGACCATGGTTGATCCGAGACTATTACTCCCTGCAATACTCAGATTGCTGTATCAGACCATGGTTGATCCGAGACTATTACTCCCTGCAATACTCAGATTGCTGTACCAGACCATGATTGATCCGAGACTATTAATCCCTACAATACTCAGATTGCTGTATCAGTCCATTGTTGATCGGAGACTATTACTCGCTGCAATACTCAGATTGCTGTATCAGACCATGGTTGATCGAGACTATTACTCTCTGCAATACTCAGATTGCTGTACCAGACCATGATGGATCTGAGACTATTATCCCTGCAATACTCAGATTGCTGTAACAGACCATGATTGATCCGAGACTATTATCCCTGCAATATTCAGATTATTACTCCCTGCAATACTCAGATTGCTGTATCAGACCATGATTGATCCGAGACTATTACTCCCTGCAATACTCAGATTGCTGTACCAGACCATGATTGATCAGAGACTATTACTCCCTGCAATACTCCAATTACTGTACCAGACCATGATTAATCCGAGACTATTATCCCTGCAATGCTCAGATTGCTGTACCAGACCATGGTTGATCTGAGACTATTACTCCCTGCAATACTCAGATTGCTGTATCAGACCATGATTGATCCAAGACTATTACTCCCTGCAATACTCAGATTGCTGTATCAGACCATGGTTGATCCAAGACTATTACTCCCTGCAATACTCAGATTTCTGTATCAGACCACGGTTTATCCGAGACTATTACTCCCTGCAATACTCAGATTGCTGTACCAGACCATGATTGATCCGAGACTATTATCCCTACAATACTCAGATTGCTGTATCAGACCATGATTGATCCGAGAGTATTATCCCTGCAATACTCAGATTATTACTCCCTGCAATACTCACATTGCTGTATCAGACCATGATTGATCCAAGACTATTACTGCCTGCAATACTCAGATTGCTGTACCAGACCATGATTGATCCGAGACTATTACTCCCTGCATACTCAGATTGCTCTATCTTACCATGATTGATCCGAGACTATTACTCCCTGCAATACTCAGATTGCTGTACCAGAGCATGATTGATCCGAAACTATTGTCCCTGCAATACTCAGATTGCTGTATCAGACCATAATTGATCCGAGACTATTATCCCTGCAATACTCAGATTATTATTCCCTGCAATACTCAGATTGCTGTACCAGACCATGATTGATCCGAGACTATTACTCCCAGCAATACTCAGATTGCTGTATCAGTCCATGATTATTCCGAGACTATTACTCCCTGCAATACTCAGATTGCTGTATCAGACCATTATTGATCCGAGACTATTACTCCCTGCAATACTCAGATTGCTGTACCAGACCATGATGGATCTGAGACTATTATCCCTGCAATACTCAGATTGCTGTATCAGACCACGATGGATCCGGGACTATTCTCCCTGCAATACTCAGATTCTTACTCCCTGCAATACTCAGATGGCTGTACCAGACCATGATTGATCCGAGGCTATTATGCCTGCAATACTCAGATTTCGGTATCAGACCATGTTTGATCCGAGACTATTATCCCTGCAATACTCAGAGTATTACTCCCTGCAATACTCAGATTGCTGTATCAGACCATGATTGATCCGAGACTATTACTCCCTGCAATACTCAGATTACTGTATCAGACCATGGTTGATCTGAGACTATTACTCCCTGCAATACTCAGATTGCTGAATCAGACCATGATTGATCTAAGACTATTACTCCCTGCAATACTCAGATTGATGTATCAGACCATGGTTGATCCAAGACAATTACTCCCTGCAATACTCAGATTTCTGTATCAGACCACGGTTTATCCGAGACTATTACTCCCTGCAATACTCAGATTGCTGTACCAGACCATGATTGATCCGAGACTATTATCCCTACAATACTCAGATTGCTGTATCAGGCCATGATTGATCCGAGAGTATTATCCCTGCAATACTCAGATTATTACTCCCTGCAATACTCACATTGCTGTATCAGACCACGATTGATCCAAGACTATTACTGCCTGCAATACTCAGATTGCTGTACCAGACCATGATTGATCCGACACTATTAAGCCCTGCAATACTCAGATTGCTGTATCAGACCATGATTGATCCGAGACTATTACTCACGGCAATACTCATATTGCTGTACCAGACCATGATTGATCCGAGACTATTACGCCCTGCATAACTCAGATTGCTGTACCAGACCAGGATTGATCCGAGACTATTCTCCCTGCAATACGCAGATTGCTGTATCTGACCATGATTGATCCGAGACTATTATCCCTGCAATACTCAGATTATTACTCCCTGCAATACTCAGATTGCTGTACCAGACCATGATTGATCCGAGACTATTATCCCTGCAATACTCAGATTGCTGTATCAGACCATGGTTGATCCGAGACTATTACTCCCTGCAATATTCAGATTGCTCTACCAGACCATGATTGATCTGAGACTATTATTCCCTGCAATACTCAGATTGCTGTATAAGACCATGATTGATCCGAGACTATTACTCCCTGCATACTCAGATTGCTCTACCATACCATGATTGCTCCGAGACTATTAGTCCATGCAATACTCAGATTGCTGTACCAGACCATGATTGATCCGAAACTATTGTCCCTGCAGGTCTCAGATTGCTGTATCAGACCATAATTGATCCGAGACTATTACTCCCTGCAATACTCAGATTGCTGTACCAGACCATGATGGATCTGAGACTATTATCCCTGCAATACTCAGATTGCTGTACCAGACCATTATTGATCCGAGACTATTACTCCCTGCAATACTCAGTTGCTGTACCAGACCATGATGGATCTGAGAACATTATCCCTGCAATACTCAGATTGCTGTATCAGACCATGATTGATCCGAGACTATTATCCCTGCAATACTCAGATTGCTGTATCAGACCATGGTTGATCCAAGACTATTACTCCCTGCAATACTCAGATTTCTGTATCAGACCACGGTTTATCCGAGACTATTACTCCCTGCAATACTCAGATTGCTGTACCAGACCATGATTGATCCGAGACTATTATCCCTACAATACTCAGATTGCTGTATCAGACCATGATTGATCCGAGAGTATTATCCCTGCAATACTCAGATTATTACTCCCTGCAATACTCACATTGCTGTATCAGACCATGATTGATCCAAGACTATTACTGCCTGCAATACTCAGATTGCTGTACCAGACCATGATTGATCCGAGACTATTACTCCCTGCATACTCAGATTACTCTATCTTACCATGATTGATCCGAGACTATTACTCCCTGCAATACTCAGATTGCTGTACCAGAGCATGATTGATCCGAAACTATTGTCCCTGCAATACTCAGATTGCTGTATCAGACCATAATTGATCCGAGACTATTATCCCTGCAATACTCAGATTATTATTCCCTGCAATACTCAGATTGCTGTACCAGACCATGATTGATCCGAGACTATTACTCCCAGCAATACTCAGATTGCTGTATCAGTCCATGATTATTCCGAGACTATTACTCCCTGCAATACTCAGATTGCTGTATCAGACCATTATTGATCCGAGACTATTACTCCCTGCAATACTCAGATTGCTGTACCAGACCATGATGGATCTGAGACTATTATCCCTGCAATACTCAGATTGCTGTATCAGACCATGATTGATCCGAGACTATTATCCCTGCAATACTCAGATTATTACTCCCTGCAATACTCAAATTGCTGTATCAGACCATGATTGATCCGAGACTATTACTCCCTGCAATACTCAGATTGCTGTACCAGACCATGATTGATCAGAGACTATTACTCCCTGCAATACTCCAATTACTGTACCAGACCATGATTATTCCGAGACTATTATCCCTGCAATGCTCAGATTGCTGTACCAGACCATGATTGATTCGAGACTATTATCCCTGCAATACTCAGATTGCTGTATCAGACCACGATGGATCCGGGACTATTCTCCCTGCAATACTCAGATTCTTACTCCCTGCAATACTCAGATGGCTGTACCAGACCATGATTGATCCGAGGCTATTATGCCTGCAATACTCAGATTTCGGTATCAGACCATGTTTGATCCGAGACTATTATCCCTGCAATACTCAGAGTATTACTCCCTGCAATACTCAGATTGCTGTATCAGACCATGGTTGATCCAAGACTATTACTCCCTGCAATACTCAGATTTCTGTATCAGACCACGGTTTATCCGAGACTATTACTCCCTGCAATACTCAGATTGCTGTACCAGACCATGATTGATCCGAGACTATTATCCCTACAATACTCAGATTGCTGTATCAGACCATGATTGATCCGAGAGTATTATCCCTGCAATACTCAGATTATTACTCCCTGCAATACTCACATTGCTCTTTCAGACCATGATTGATCCAAGACTATTACTGCCTGCAATACTCAGATTGCTGTACCAGACCATGATTGATCCGAGACTATTACTCCCTGCATACTCAGATTGCTCTATCTTACCATGATTGATCCGAGACTATTACTCCCTGCAATACTCAGATTGCAGTACCAGAGCATGATTGATCCGAGACTATTACTCCCTAGAATACTAAGTTTGCTGTATCAGACCATGATTGATCCAAGACTATTACTCCCTGCAATACTCAAATTGCTGTACCAGACCATGGTTGATCCGAGACTATTACTCCCTGCAATATTCAGATTGCTGTACCAGACCATGATTGATCCGAGACTATTGTCCCTGCAATACTCAGATTGCTGTACCAGACCAAGATTGATCCGAGACTATTATCCCTGCAATACTCAGATTATTACTCCCTGCAATACTCAGATTGCTGTATCAGACCATGATTGATCCGAGACTATTACTCCCTGCAATACTCAAATTGCTGTATCAGACCATGATTCATCCGAGACTATTACTCCCTGCAATACTCAGATTGCTGTATCAGACCATGGTTGATCCGAGACTATCACTCCCTGCAATACTCAGATTGCTGTATCAGACCATGGTTGATCCGAGACTATTACTCCCTGCAATACTCAGATTGCTGTACCAGACCATGATTGATACGAGACTATTACTCCCTGCAATACTCCGATTGCTGTACCAGACCATGATTAATCCGAGTCTATTCTCCCTGCAATACTCAGATTGCTGTACCAGACCATGATTCATCCGAGACTATTGTCCCTGCAATACGCAGATTGCTGTATCAGACCATGATTGATCCGAGACTATTATCCCTGCAATACTCAGATTATTACTCCCTGCAATACTCAGATTGCTATACCAGACCATGATTGATCCGAGACTATTATCCCTGCAATACTCAGATTGCTGTATCAGACCATGGTTGATCCGAGACTATTACTCCCTGCAGTATTCAGATTGCTGTACCAGACCATGATTGATCCGAGACTATTGTCCCTGCAATACACAGATTGCTGTATCAGACCATAATTGATCCGAGACGATTACTCCCTGCAATACTCAGATTGCTGTACCAGACCATGATGGATCTGAGACTATTATCCCTGCAATACTCAGATTACTGTACCAGACCATTATTGATCCTAGACTATTACTCCCTGCAATACTCAGATTGCTGTACCAGACCATGATGGATCTGAGAGCATTATCCCTGCAATACTCAGATTGCTGTATCAGACCATGATTGATCCGAGACTATTATCCCTGCAATATTCAGATTATTACTCCCTGCAATCCTCAGATTGCTGTATCAGACCATGATTGATCCGAGACTATTACTCCCTGCAATACTCCGATTGCTGTACCAGACCATGATTAATCCGAGTCTATTATCCCTGCAATACTCAGATTGCTGTACCAGACCATGATTGATCCGAGACTATTACTCCCTGCAATACTCAGATTGCTGTATCAGACCATGATTGATCCAAGACTATTACTCCCTCCAATACTCAGATTGCTGTACCAGACCATGATTGATCAGAGACTATTACTCCCTACATTACTAAGTTTGCTGTATCAGACCATGATTGATCCAAGACTATTACTCCCTGCAATACTCAAATTGCTGTACCAGACCATGGTTGATCCGAGACTATGACTCCCTGCAATACTCAGATTGCTGTACCAGCCCATGATTGATCCGAGACTATTATCCCTGCAATACTCAGATTGCTGTACCAGACCATGATTGATCCGAGAATATTATCCCTGCAATACTCAGATTATTACTCCCTGCAATACTCAGATTGCTGTATCAGACCATGATTGATCCGAGACTATTACTCCCTGCAATACTCAAATTGCTGTATCAGACCATGATTGATCCGAGACTATTACTCCCTGCAATACTCAGATTGCTGTATCAGACCATGGTTGATCCGAGACTATTACTCCCTGCAATACTCAGATTGCTGTATCAGACCATGGTTGATCCGAGACTATTACTCCCTGCAATACTCAGATTGCTGTACCAGACCATGATTGATCCGAGACTATTAATCCCTACAATACTCAGATTGCTGTATCAGTCCATTGTTGATCCGAGACTATTACTCGCTGCAATACTCAGATTGCTGTATCAGACCATGGTTGATCGAGACTATTACTCTCTGCAATACTCAGATTGCTGTACCAGACCATGATGGATCTGAGACTATTATCCCTGCAATACTCAGATTGCTGTAACAGACCATGATTGATCCGAGACTATTATCCCTGCAATATTCAGATTATTACTCCCTGCAATACTCAGATTGCTGTATCAGACCATGATTGATCCGAGACTATTACTCCCTGCAATACTCCGATTGCTGTACCAGACCATGATTGATCAGAGACTATTACTCCCTGCAATACTCCAATTACTGTACCAGACCATGATTAATCCGAGACTATTACTCCCTGCAATACTCAGATTGCTGTATCAGACCATGATTGATCCAAGACTATTACTCCCTGCAATACTCAGATTGCTGTATCAGACCATGGTTGATCCAAGACTATTACTCCCTGCAATACTCAGATTTCTGTATCAGACCACGGTTTATCCGAGACTATTACTCCCTGCAATACTCAGATTGCTGTACCAGACCATGATTGATCCGAGACTATTATCCCTACAATACTCAGATTGCTGTATCAGACCATGATTGATCCGAGAGTATTATCCCTGCAATACTCAGATTATTACTCCCTGCAATACTCACATTGCTGTATCAGACCATGATTGATCCAAGACTATTACTGCCTGCAATACTCAGATTGCTGTACCAGACCATGATTGATCCGAGACTATTACTCCCTGCATACTCAGATTGCTCTATCTTACCATGATTGATCCGAGACTATTACTCCCTGCAATACTCAGATTGCTGTACCAGAGCATGATTGATCCGAAACTATTGTCCCTGCAATACTCAGATTGCTGTATCAGACCATAATTGATCCGAGACTATTATCCCTGCAATACTCAGATTATTATTCCCTGCAATACTCAGATTGCTGTACCAGACCATGATTGATCCGAGACTATTACTCCCAGCAATACTCAGATTGCTGTATCAGTCCATGATTATTCCGAGACTATTACTCCCTGCAATACTCAGATTGCTGTATCAGACCATTATTGATCCGAGACTATTACTCCCTGCAATACTCAGATTGCTGTACCAGACCATGATGGATCTGAGACTATTATCCCTGCAATACTCAGATTGCTGTATCAGACCACGATGGATCCGGGACTATTCTCCCTGCAATACTCAGATTCTTACTCCCTGCAATACTCAGATGGCTGTACCAGACCATGATTGATCCGAGGCTATTATGCCTGCAATACTCAGATTTCGGTATCAGACCATGTTTGATCCGAGACTATTATCCCTGCAATACTCAGAGTATTACTCCCTGCAATACTCAGATTGCTGTATCAGACCATGATTGATCCGAGACTATTACTCCCTGCAATACTCAGATTACTGTATCAGACCATGGTTGATCTGAGACTATTACTCCCTGCAATACTCAGATTGCTGAATCAGACCATGATTGATCTAAGACTATTACTCCCTGCAATACTCCGATTGATGTATCAGACCATGGTTGATCCAAGACAATTACTCCCTGCAATACTCAGATTTCTGTATCAGACCACGGTTTATCCGAGACTATTACTCCCTGCAATACTCAGATTGCTGTACCAGACCATGATTGATCCGAGACTATTATCCCTACAATACTCAGATTGCTGTATCAGGCCATGATTGATCCGAGAGTATTATCCCTGCAATACTCAGATTATTACTCCCTGCAATACTCACATTGCTGTATCAGACCACGATTGATCCAAGACTATTACTGCCTGCAATACTCAGATTGCTGTATCAGACCATGGTTGATCGAGACTATTACTCTCTGCAATACTCAGATTGCTGTACCAGACCAAGATTGATCCGAGACTATTACTCCCTGCAAAATTCAGATTGCTGCATCAGACCATGGTTGATCCGAGACTATTACTCCCTGCAATATTCAGATTGCTGTACCAGACCATGATTGATCTGAGACTATTACTCCCTGCAATACTCAGATTGCTGTATCAGACCATGATTGATCCGAGACTATTACTCCCTGCATACTCAGACTGCTGTGCCATACCATGATTGATCCGAAACTATTACTCCCTGCAATACTCAGATTGCTGTACCAGAGCATGATTGACACGAAACTATTGTCCCTGCAATACTCAGATTGCTGTATCGGACCATAATTGATCCGAGACTATTATCCCTGCAATACTCAGATTATTACTCCCTGCAATACTCAGATTGCTGTACCAGACCATGATTGATCCGAGACTATTACTCCCAGCAATACTCAGATTGCTCTATCAGACCATGATTGATCCGAGACTATTACTCCCTGCAATACTCAGATTGCTGTATCAGACCATTATTGATCCGAGACTATTACTCCCTGCAATACTCAGATTGCTGTACCAGACCATGATGGATCTGAGACTATTATCCCTGCAATACTCAGATTGCTGTATCAGACCATGATTGATCCGAGACTATTATCCCTGCAATACTCAGATTATTGCTCCCTGCAATACTCAGATTGCTGTATCAGACCATGATGGATCCGAGACTATTACTCCCTGCAATACTCAGATTGCTGTACCAGACCATGATTGATCAGAGACTATAACTCCCTTCAATACTCCGATTTCTGTACCAGACCATAATTAATCCGAGACTATTATCCCTGCAATGCTCAGATTGCTCTACCAGACCATGATGGAACCGAGACTATTATCCCTGCAATACTCAGATTGCTGTATCAGACCACGATTGATCCGGGAATATTGTCCCTGCAATACTCAGATTATTACTCCCTGCAATACTCAGATTGCTGTACCAGACCATGATTGATCCGAGACTATTACTCCCTGCAATACTCAGATTGCTGTATCAGACCATGGTTGATCCGAGACTATCACTCCCTGCAATACTCAGATTGCTGTATCAGACCATGGTTGATCCGAGACTATTACTCCCTGCAATACTCAGTTGCTGTACCAGACCATGATGGATCTGAGAACATTATCCCTGCAATACTCAGATTGCTGTATCAGACCATGATTGATCCGAGACTATTATCCCTGCAATACTCAGATTATTACTCCCCACAATCCTCAGATTGCTGTATCAGACCATGATTGATCCGAGACTATTACTCCCTGCAATACTCAGATTGCTGTACCAGACCATGATTGATACGAGACTATTACTCCCCGCAATACTCCGATTGCTGTATCAGACCATGGTTGATCCGAGACTATTACTCCCTGCAATACTCAGATTGCTGTACCAGACCATGATTGATACGAGACTATTACTCCCTGCAATACTCCGATTGCTGTACCAGACCATGATTGATACGAGACTATTACTCCCTGCAATACTCCGATTGCTGTACCAGACCATGATTAATCTGAGTCTATTATCCCTGCAATACTCAGATTGCTGTACCAGAACATGATTCATCCGAGACTATTGTCCCTGCAATACGCAGATTGCTGTATCAGACCATGATTGATCCGAGACTATTAACCCTGCAATACTCAGATTATTACTCCCTACAATACTCAGATTGCTATACCAGACCATGATTGATCCGAGACTATTATCCCTGCAATATTCAGATTGCTGTATCAGACCATGGTTGATCCGAGACTATTACTCCCTGCAGTATTCAGATTGCTGTAACAAACCATGTTTGATCCGAGACTATTACTCCCTGCAATACTCAGATTGCTGTACCAGACCATGATTGATCCGAAACTATTGTCCCTGCAATACTCAGATTGCTGTATCAGACCATAATTGATCCGAGACGATTACTCCCTGCAATACTCAGATTGCTGTACCAGACCATGATGGATCTGAGACTATTATCCCTGCAATACTCCGATTACTGTACCAACCATTATTGATCCTAGACTATTACTCCCTGCAATACTCAGATTGCTGTATCAGACCATGATTGATCCGAGACTATTACTCCCTGCAATACTCAGATTGCTCTACCAGACCATGATTGATCCGAGACTATTACTCCCTGCAATACTCCGATTGCTGTACCAGACCATGATTAATCCGAGTCTATTATCCCTGCAATACTCAGATTGCTGTACCAGACCATGATTGATCCGAGACTATTACTCCCTGCAATACTCAGATTGCTGTATCAGACCATGATTGATCCAAGACTATTACTCCCTCCAATACTCAGATTGCTGTACCAGACCATGATTGATCAGAGACTATTACTCCCTACATTACTAAGTTTGCTGTATCAGACCATGATTGATCCAAGACTATTACTCCCTGCAATACTCAAATTGCTGTACCAGACCATGGTTGATCCGAGACTATGACTCCCTGCAATACTCAGATTGCTGTACCAGCCCATGATTGATCCGAGACTATTATCCCTGCAATACTCAGATTGCTGTACCAGACCATGATTGATCCGAGAATATTATCCCTGCAATACTCAGATTATTACTCCCTGCAATACTCAGATTGCTGTATCAGACCATGATTGATCCGAGACTATTACTCCCTGCAATACTCAAATTGCTGTATCAGACCATGATTGATCCGAGACTATTACTCGCTGCAATACTCAGATTGCTGTATCAGACCATGGTTGATCGAGACTATTACTCTCTGCAATACTCAGATTGCTGTACCAGACCAAGATTGATCCGAGACTATTACTCCCTGCAAAATTCAGATTGCTGTATCAGACCATGGTTGATCCGAGACTATTACTCCCTGCAATATTCAGATTGCTGTACCAGACCATGATTGATCTGAGACTATTACTCCCTGCAATACTCAGATTGCTGTATCAGACCATGATTGATCCGAGACTATTACTCCCTGCATACTCAGACTGCTGTACCATACCATGATTGATCCGAGACTATTACTCCCTGCAATACTCAGATTGCTGTACCAGAGCATGATTGACACGAAACTATTGTCCCTGCAATACTCAGATTGCTGTATCGGACCATAATTGATCCGAGACTATTATCCCTGCAATACTCAGTTTATTACTCCCTGCAATACTCAGATTGCTGTACCAGACCATGATTGATCCGAGACTATTACTCCCAGCAATACTCAGATTGCTCTATCAGACCATGATTGATCCGAGACTATTACTCCCTGCAATACTCAGATTGCTGTATCAGACCATTATTGATCCGAGACTATTACTCCCTGCAATACTCAGATTGCTGTACCAGACCATGATGGATCTGAGACTATTATCCCTGCAATACTCAGATTGCTGTATCAGACCATGATTGATCCGAGACTATTATCCCTGCAATACTCAGATTATTGCTCCCTGCAATACTCAGATTGCTGTATCAGACCATGATGGATCCGAGACTATTACTCCCTGCAATACTCAGATTGCTGTACCAGACCATGATAGATCAGAGACTATAACTCCCTTCAATACTCCGATTTCTGTACCAGACCATAATTAATCCGAGACTATTATCCCTGCAATGCTCAGATTGCTGTACCAGACCATGATTGATCCGAGACTATTACTCCCTGCAATACTCAGATTGCTGTATCAGACCATGGTTGATCCGAGACTATCACTCCCTGCAATACTCAGATTGCTGTATCAGACCATGGTTGATCCGAGAGTATTACTCCCTGCAATACTCAGTTGCTGTACCAGACCATGATGGATCTGAGAACATTATCCCTGCAATACTCAGATTGCTGTATCAGACCATGATTGATCCGAGACTATTATCCCTGCAATACTCAGATTATTACTCCCTACAATCCTCAGATTGCTGTATCAGACCATGATTGATCCGAGACTATTGCTCCCTGCAATACTCAGATTGCTGTACCAGACCATGATTGATACGAGACTATTACTCCCTGCAATACTCCGATTGCTGTACCAGACCATGATTAATCCGAGTCTATTATCCCTGCAATACTCAGATTGCTGTACCAGACCATGATTCATCCGAGACTATTGTCCCTGCAATACGCAGATTTCTGTATCAGACCATGATTGATCCGAGACTATTACTCCCTGCATACTCAGATTGCTGTACCATACCATGATAGATCCGAGACTATTACTCCATGCAATACTCAGATTGCTGTACCAGACCATGACTGATCCGAAACTATTGTCCCTGCAATACTCAGATTGCTGTATCAGACCATAATTGATCCGAGACTATTACTCCCTGCAATACTCAGATTGCTGTACCAGACCATGATGGATCTGTGACTATTATCCCTGCAATACTCAGATTGCTGAACCAGACCATTATTGATCCGAGACTATTACTCCCTGCAATACTCAGATTGCTTTACCAGACCATGATGGATCAGAGAACATTATCCCTGCAATACTCAGATTGCTGTATCAGACCATGATTGATCCGAGACTATTATCCCTGCAATACTCAGATTATTACTCCCTGCAATCCTCAGATTGCTGTATCAGACCATGATTGATCCGAGACTATTACTCCCTGCAATACTCAGATTGCTGTACCAGACCATGATTGATCCGAGACTATTACTCCCTGCAATACTCCGATTGCTGTACCAGACCATGATTAATCCGAGTCTATTATCCCTGCAAAACTCAGATTGCTGTACCAGACCATGATTGATCCGAGACTATTACTCCCTGCAATACTCAGATTGCTGTATCAGACCATGATTGATCCAAGACTATTACTCCCTCCAATACTCAGATTGCTGTACCAGACCATGATTGATCCGAGACTATTACTCCCTACATTACTAAGTTTGCTGTATCAGACCATGATTGATCCAAGACTATTACTCCCTGCAATACTCAAATTGCTGTACCAGACCATGGTTGATCCGAGAATATTATCCCTGCAATACTCAGATTATTACTCCCTGCAATACTCAGATTGCTGTATCAGACCATGATTGATCCGAGACTATTACTCCCTGCAATACTCAAATTGCTGTATCAGACCATGATTGACCCGAGACTATTACTCCCTGCAATACTCAGATTGCTGTATCAGACCATGGTTGATCCGAGACTATTACTCCCTGCAATACTCAGATTGCTGTATCAGACCATGGTTGATCCGAGACTATTACTCCCTGCAATACTCAGATTGCTGTACCAGACCATGATTGATCCGAGACTATTAATCCCTACAATACTCAGATTGCTGTATCAGTCCATTGTTGATCCGAGACTATTACTCGCTGCAATACTCAGATTGCTGTATCAGACCATGGTTGATCGAGACTATTACTCTCTGCAATACTCAGATTGCTGTACCAGACCAAGATTGATCCGAGACTATTACTCCCTGCAATATTCAGATTGCTGTATCAGACCATGGTTGATCCGAGACTATTAGTCCCTGCAATATTCACATTGCTGTACCAGACCATGATTGATCTGAGACTATTACTCCCTGCAATACTCAGATTGCTGTATCAGACCATGATTGATCCGAGACTATTACTCCCTGCATACTCAGATTGCTGTACCATACCATGATTGATCCGAGACTATTACTCCCTGCAATACTCAGATTGCTGTACCAGAGCATGATTGACCCGAAACTATTGTCCCTGCAATACTCAGATTGCTGTATCGGACCATAATTGATCCGAGACTATTATCCCTGCAATACTCAGATTATTACTCCCTGCAATACTCAGATTGCTGTACCAGACCATGATTGATCCGAGACTATTACTCCCAGCAATACTCAGATTGCTGTATCAGACCATGATTGATCCGAGACTATTACTCCCTGCAATACTCAGATTGCTGTATCAGACCATTATTGATCCGAGACTATTACTCCCTGCAATACTCAGATTGCTGTACCAGACCATGATGGATCTGAGACTATTATCCCTGCAATACTCAGATTGCTGTATCAGACCATGATTGATCCGAGACTATTATGCCTGCAATACTCAGATTATTGCTCCCTGCAATACTCATATTGCTGTATCAGACCATGATGGATCTGAGACTATTACTCCCTGCAATACTCAGATTGCTGTACCAGACCATGATTGATCAGAGACTATAACTCCCTTCAATACTCCGATTGCTGTACCAGACCATAATTAATCCGAGACTATTATCCCTGCAATGCTCAGATTGCTGTACCAGACCATGATTGATACGAGACTATTATCCCTGCAATACTCAGATTGCTGTATCAGACCAAGATTGATCCGGGAATATTGTCCCTGCAATACTCAGATTATTACTCCCTGCAATACTCAGATTGCTGTACCAGACCATGATTGATCCGAGACTATTACTCCCTGCAATACTCAGATTGCTGTATCAGACCATGGTTGATCCGAGACTATCACTCCCTGCAATACTCAGATTGCTGTATCAGACCATGGTTGATCCGAGACTATTACTCCCTGCAATACTCAGATTGCTGTACCAGACCATGATGGATCTGAGACTATTATCCCTGCAATACTCAGATTGCTGTACCAGACCATTATTGATCCGAGACTATTACTCCCTGCAATACTCAAATTGCTGTACCAGACCATGATGGATCTGAGAACATTATCCCTGCAATACTCAGATTGCTGTATCAGACCATGATTGATCCGAGACTATTATCCCTGCAATACTCAGATTGCTGTACCAGACCATGATTGATCCGAGACTATTACTCCCTGCAATACTCAGATTGCTGTACCAGACCATGATTGATACGAGACTATTACTCCCTGCAATACTCCGATTGCTGTACCAGACCATGATTAATCCGAGTCTATTATCCCTGCAATACTCAGATTGCTGTACCAGACCATGATTCATCCGAGACTATTGTCCCTGCAATACGCAGATTGCTGTATCAGACCATGATTGATCCGAGACTATTATCCCTGCAATACTCAGATTATTACTCACTGCAATACTCAGATTGCTGTACCAGACCATGATTGATCCGAGAATATTATCCCTGCAATACTCAGATTGCTGTATCAGACCATGGTTGATCCGAGACTATTACTCCCTGCAGTATTCAGATTGCTGTACCAGACCATGATTGATCCGAGACTATTACTCCCTGCAATACTCAGATTGCTGTACCAGACCATGATTGATCCGAAACTGTTGTCCCTGCAATACTCAGATTGCTGTATCAGACCATAATTGATCCGAGACCATTCCTCCCTGCAATACTCAGATTGCTGTACCAGACCATGATGGATCTGAGACTATTATCCCTGCAATACTCAGATTGCTGTACCAGACCATTATTGATCCGAGACTATTACTCCCTGCAATACTCAGATTGCTGTACCAGACCATGATGGATCTGAGAACATTATCCCTGCACTACTCAGATTGCTATATCAGACCATGATTGATCCGAGACTATTATCCCTGCAATACTCAGATTATTACTCCCTGCAATCCTCAGATTGCTGTATCAGACCATGATTGATCCGAGACTATTACTCCCTGCAATACTCAGATTGCTGTACCAGACCATGATTGATCCGAGACTATTACTCCCTGCAATACTCCGATTGCTGTACCAGACCATGATTAATCCGAGTCTATTATCCCTGCAATACTCAGATTCCTGTACCAGACCATGATTGATCCGAGACTATTACTCCCTGCAATACTCAGATTGCTGTATCAGACCATGATTGATCCAAGACTATTACTCCCTCCAATACTCAGATTGCTGTACCAGACCATGATTGATCCGAGACTACTACTCCCTACAATACTAAGTTTGCTGTATCAGACCATGATTGATCCAAGACTATTACTCCCTGCAATACTCAAATTGCTGTACCAGACCATGGTTGATCCGAGACTATTACTCCCTGCAATACTCAGATTGCTGTACCAGACCATGATTGATCCGAGACTATTATCCCTGCAATACTCAGATTGCTGTACCAGACCATGATTGATCCGAGAATATTATCCCTGCAATACTCAGATTATTACTCCCTGTAATACTCAGATTGCTGTATCAGACCATGATTGATCCGAGACTATTACTCCCTGCAATACTCAAATTGCTGTATCAGACCATGATTGATCCGAGACTATTACTCCCTGCAATACTCAGATTGCCGTATCAGACCATGGTTGATCCGAGACTATTACTCCCTGCAATACTCAGATTGCTGTATCAGACCATGGTTGATCCGAGACTATTACTCCCTGCAATACTCAGATTGCTGTACCAGACCATGATTGATCCGAGACTATTAATCCCTACAATACTCAGATTGCTGTATCAGTCCATTGTTGATCCGAGACTATTACTCGCTGCAATACTCAGATTGCTGTATCAGACCATGGTTGATCCGAGACTATTACTCTCTGCAATACTCAGATTGCTGTACCAGACCATGATTGATCCGAGACTATTACTCCCTGCAATATTCAGATTGCTGTATCAGACCATGATTGATCCGAGACTATTACTCCCTGCAATACTCAGATTGCTATATCAGACCATGGTTGATCCGAGACTATTACTCCCTGCAATACTCAGATTGCTGTATCAGACCATGATTGATCCAAGACTATTCCTCCCTGCAATACTCAGATTGCTGTATCAGACCATGGTTGATCCAAGACTATTACTCCCTGCAATACTCAGATTGCTTTATCAGACCATGGTTTATCCGAGACTATTACTCCCTGCAATACTCAGATTGCTGTATCAGACCATGGTTGATCCGAGAATATTTCTCCCTGCAATACTCAGATTGCTGTACCAGACCATGATTGATCCGAGACTATTATCCCTGCAATACTCAGATTATTACTCCCTGCAATACTCAGATTGCTGTACCAGACCATGATTGATCCGAGACTATTACTCCCTGCAATATTCAGATTGCTGTACCAGACCATGATTGATCTGAGACTGTTACTCCCTGCAATACTCAGATTGCTGCATCAGACCATGATTGTTCCGAGACTATTATCCCTGCAATACTCAGATTATTACTCCCTGCAATACTCAGATTGCTGTATCAGACCATGATTGATCCGAAAATATTACTCCCTGCAATACTCAGATTGCTGTATCAGACCATGGTTGATCCAAGACTATTACTCCCTGCAATACTCAGATTGCTGTATCAGACATGGTTGATCCGAGACTATTACTCCCTGCAATACTCAGATTGCTGTACCAGACCATGATTGATCCGAGAGTATTATCCCTGCAATACTCAGATTATTACTCCCTGCAATACTCAGATTGCTGTATCAGACCATGATTGATCCGAGACTATTACTCCCTGCAATACTCAGATTGCTATATCAGACCATGGTTGATCCGAGACTATTACTCCCTGCAATACTCAGATTGCTGTATCAGACCATGATTGATCCAAGACTATTACTCCCTGCAATACTCAGATTGCTGTATCAGACCATGGTTTATCCGAGACTATTACTCCCTGCAATACTCAGATTGCTGTATCAGACCATGGTTGATCCGAGACTATTACTCCCTGCAATCCTCAGATTGCTGTACCAGACCATGATTGATCCGAGACTATTGCTCCCTGCAATACTCAAATTGCTGTACCAGACCATGATTGATCCGAGACTATTACTCCCTGCAATATTCAGATTGCTGTACCAGACCATGATTGATCTGAGACTGTTACTCCCTGCAATACTCAGATTGCTGCATCAGACCATGATTGATCCGAGACTATTATCCCTGCAATACTCAGATTATGACTCCCTGCAATACTCAGATTGCTGTATCAGACCATGATTGATCCGAGACTATTACTCCCTGCAATACTCAGATTGCTGTATCAGACCATGGTTGATCCAAGACTATTACTCCCTGCAATACTCAGATTGCTGTATCAGACCATGATTGATCCAAGACTATTACTCCCTCCAATACTCAGATTGCTGTACCAGACCATGATTGATCCGAGACTACTACTCCCTACAATACTAAGTTTGCTGTATCAGACCATGATTGATCCAAGACTATTACTCCCTGCAATACTCAAATTGCTGTACCAGACCATGGTTGATCCGAGACTATTACTCCCTGCAATACTCAGATTGCTGTACCAGACCATGATTGATCCGAGACTATTATCCCTGCAATACTCAGATTGCTGTACCAGACCATGATTGATCCGAGAATATTATCCCTGCAATACTCAGATTATTACTCCCTGTAATACTCAGATTGCTGTATCAGACCATGATTGATCCGAGACTATTACTCCCTGCAATACTCAAATTGCTGTATCAGACCATGATTGATCCGAGACTATTACTCCCTGCAATACTCAGATTGCCGTATCAGACCATGGTTGATCCGAGACTATTACTCCCTGCAATACTCAGATTGCTGTATCAGACCATGGTTGATCTGAGACTATTACTCCCTGCAATACTCAGATTGCTGTACCAGACCATGATTGATCCGAGACTATTAATCCCTACAATACTCAGATTGCTGTATCAGTCCATTGTTGATCCGAGACTATTACTCGCTGCAATACTCAGATTGCTGTATCAGACCATGGTTGATCCGAGACTATTACTCTCTGCAATACTCAGATTGCTGTACCAGACCATGATTGATCCGAGACTATTACTCCCTGCAATATTCAGATTGCTGTATCAGACCATGATTGATCCGAGACTATTACTCCCTGCAATACTCAGATTGCTATATCAGACCATGGTTGATCCGAGACTATTACTCCCTGCAATACTCAGATTGCTGTATCAGACCATGATTGATCCAAGACTATTACTCCCTGCAATACTCAGATTGCTGTATCAGACCATGGTTGATCCAAGACTATTACTCCCTGCAATACTCAGATTGCTTTATCAGACCATGGTTTATCCGAGACTATTACTCCCTGCAATACTCAGATTGCTGTATCAGACCATGGTTGATCCGAGAATATTACTCCCTGCAATACTCAGATTGCTGTACCAGACCATGATTGATCCGAGACTATTATCCCTGCAATACTCAGATTATTACTCCCTGCAATACTCAGATTGCTGTACCAGACCATGATTGATCCGAGACTATTACTCCCTGCAATATTCAGATTGCTGTACCTGACCATGATTGATCTGAGACTGTTACTCCCTGCAATACTCAGATTGCTGCATCAGACCATGATTTTTCCGAGACTATTATCCCAGCAATACTCAGATTATTACTCCCTGCAATACTCAGATTGCTGTATCAGACCATGATTGATCCGAAAATATTACTCCCTGCAATACTCAGATTGCTGTATCAGACCATGGTTGATCCAAGACTATTACTCCCTGCAATACTCAGATTGCTGTATCAGACCATGGTTGATCCGAGACTATTACTCCCTGCAATACTCAGATTGCTGTACCAGACCATGATTGATCCGAGACTATTATCCCTGCAATACTCAGATTATTACTCCCTGCAATACTCAGATTGCTGTATCAGACCATGATTGATCCGAGACTATTACTCCCTGCAATACTCAGATTGCTATATCAGACCATGGTTGATCCGAGACTATTACTCCCTGCAATACTCAGATTGCTGTATCAGACCATGATTGATCCAAGACTATTACTCCCTGCAATACTCAGATTGCTGTATCAGACCATGGTTTATCCGAGACTATTACTCCCTGCAATACTCAGATTGCTGTATCAGACCATGGTTGATCCGAGAATATTACTCCCTGCAATACTCAGATTGCTGTACCAGACCATGATTGATCCGAGACTATTATCCCTGCAATACTCAGATTATTACTCCCTGCAATACTCAAATTGCTGTACCAGACCATGATTGATCCGAGACTATTACTCCCTGCAATATTCAGATTGCTGTACCAGACCATGATTGATCTGAGACTGTTACTCCCTGCAATACTCAGATTCCTGCATCAGACCATGATTGATCCGAGACTATTATCCCTGCAATACTCAGATTATTACTCCCTGCAATACTCAGATTGCTGTATCAGACCATGATTGATCCGAGACTATTACTCCCTGCAATACTCAGATTGCTGTATCAGACCATGGTTGATCCAAGACTATTACTCCCTGCAATACTCAGATTGCTGTATCAGACCATGGTTGATCCGAGACTATTACTCCCTGCAATACTCAGATTGCTGTACCAGACCATGATTGATCCGAGACTATTATCCCTGCAATACTCAGATTATTACTCCCTGCAATACTCAGATTGCTGTACCAGACCATGACTGATCCGACACTATTACTCCCTGCAATATTCAGATTGCTGTACCAGACCATGATTGATCTGAGACTATTACTCCCTGCAATACTCAGATTGCTGTATCAGACCATGATTGATCCGAGACTATTACTCCCTGCATACTCAGATTGCTGTACCATACCATGATTGATCCGAGACTATTACTCCCTGCAATACTCAGATTGCTGTACCAGAGCATGATTGATCCGAAACTATTCTCCCTGCAATACTCAGATTGCTGTATCAGACCATAATTGATCCGAGACTATTATCCCTGCAATACTCAGGTTATTACTCCCTGCAATACCCAGATTGCTGTACCAGACCATGATTGATCCGAGACTATTACTCCCAGCAATACTCAGATTGCTGTATCAGACCATGATTGATCCGAGACTATTACTCCCTGCAATACTCAGATTGCTGTATCAGACCATGATTGATCCGAGACTATTATCCCTGCAAAACTCAGATTATTACTGCCTGCAATACTCAGATTGCTGTACAGACCATGATTGATCCGAGACTATTACTCCCTGCAATACTCAGATTGCTGTACCAGACCATGATTGATCAGAGACTATTACTCCCTGCAATACTCCGATTGCTGTACCAGATCATGATTAATCCGAGACTATTATCCCTGCATTGCTCAGATTGCTGTACCAGACCATGATTGATCCGTGACTATTATCCCTGCAATACTCAGATTGCTGTATCAGACCACGATTGATCCGGGACTATTGTCCCTGCAATACACAGATTATTACTTCCTGCTATACTCAGATTGCTGTACCAGACCATGATTGATCCGAGACTATTACTCCCTGCAATACTCAGATGGCTTTACCAGACCATGATTAATCCGAGGCTATTATCCCTGCAATACTCAGATTTCGGTATCAGACCATGTTTGATCCGAGACTATTATCCCTGCAATACTCAGATTGCTGTATCAGAGCATGGTTGATCCGAGACTATTACTCCCTGCAATACTCAGATATCTGTATCAGACCATGATTGATCCAAGTCTATTACTCCCTGCAATACTCAGATTGCTGTATCAGACCATGGTTGATCCAAGACTATTACTCCCTGCAATACTCAGATTGCTGTATCAGACCATGGTTTATCCGAGACTATTACTCCCTGCAATACTCAAATTGCTGTATCAGACCATGGTTGATCCGAGACTATTACTCCCTGCAATACTCATATTTCTGTACCAGACCATGATTGATCCAAGACTATTATCCCTACAATACTCAGATTCCTGTATCAGACCATGATTGATCCGAGACTATTACTCCCAGCAATACTCAGATTGCTGTATCAGACCATGATTGATCCGAGACTATTACTCCCTGCAATACTCAGATTGCTGTATCAGACCATGGTTGATCCGAGACTATTACTCCCTGCAATATTCAGATTGCTGTATCAGACCATGGTTGATCCGAGACTATTACTCCCTGCAATACTCAGATTGCTCTACCAGACCATGATTGATCCGAGACTATTATCCCTACAATACTCAGATTGCTGTATCAGACCATGATTGATCCGAGACTATTACTCCCAGCAATACTCAGATTGATGTATCAGACCATGATTGATCCGAGACTATTACTCCCTGCAATACTCAGATTGCTGTATCAGACCATGGTTAATCCGAGACTATTACTCCCAGCAATACTCAGATTGCTGTATCAGACCATGATTGATCCAAGACTATTACTCCCTGCAGTACTGAGATTGCTCTACCAGACCATGATTGATCCGAGACTATTATCCCTACAATACTCAGATTTCTGTATCAGACCACGGTTTATCCGAGACTATTACTCCCTGCAATACTCAGATTGCTGTACCAGACCATGATTGATCCGAGACTATTATCCCTACAATACTCAGATTGCTGTATCAGGCCATGATTGATCCGAGAGTATTATCCCTGCAATACTCAGATTATTACTCCCTGCAATACTCACATTGCTGTATCAGACCACGATTGATCCAAGACTATTACTGCCTGCAATACTCAGATTGCTGTATCAGACCATGGTTGATCGAGACTATTACTCTCTGCAATACTCAGATTGCTGTACCAGACCAAGATTGATCCGAGACTATTACTCCCTGCAAAATTCAGATTGCTGCATCAGACCATGGTTGATCCGAGACTATTACTCCCTGCAATATTCAGATTGCTGTACCAGACCATGATTGATCTGAGACTATTACTCCCTGCAATACTCAGATTGCTGTATCAGACCATGATTGATCCGAGACTATTACTCCCTGCATACTCAGACTGCTGTGCCATACCATGATTGATCCGAGACTATTACTCCCTGCAATACTCAGATTGCTGTACCAGAGCATGATTGACACGAAACTATTGTCCCTGCAATACTCAGATTGCTGTATCGGACCATAATTGATCCGAGACTATTATCCCTGCAATACTCAGATTATTACTCCCTGCAATACTCAGATTGCTGTACCAGACCATGATTGATCCGAGACTATTACTCCCAGCAATACTCAGATTGCTCTATCAGACCATGATTGATCCGAGACTATTACTCCCTGCAATACTCAGATTGCTGTATCAGACCATTATTGATCCGAGACTATTACTCCCTGCAATACTCAGATTGCTGTACCAGACCATGATGGATCTGAGACTATTATCCCTGCAATACTCAGATTGCTGTATCAGACCATGATTGATCCGAGACTATTATCCCTGCAATACTCAGATTATTGCTCCCTGCAATACTCAGATTGCTGTATCAGACCATGATGGATCCGAGACTATTACTCCCTGCAATACTCAGATTGCTGTACCAGACCATGATTGATCAGAGACTATAACTCCCTTCAATACTCCGATTTCTGTACCAGACCATAATTAATCCGAGACTATTATCCCTGCAATGCTCAGATTGCTGTACCAGACCATGATTGAACCGAGACTATTATCCCTGCAATACTCAGATTGCTGTATCGGACCACGATTGATCCGGGAATATTGTCCCTGCAATACTCAGATTATTACTCCCTGCAATACTCAGATTGCTGTACCAGACCATGATTGATCCGAGACTATTACTCCCTGCAATACTCAGATTGCTGTATCAGACCATGGTTGATCCGAGACTATCACTCCCTGCAATACTCAGATTGCTGTATCAGACCATGGTTGATCCGAGACTATTACTCCCTGCAATACTCAGTTGCTGTACCAGACCATGATGGATCTGAGAACATTATCCCTGCAATACTCAGATTGCTGTATCAGACCATGATTGATCCGAGACTATTATCCCTGCAATACTCAGATTATTACTCCCCACAATCCTCAGATTGCTGTATCAGACCATGATTGATCCGAGACTATTACTCCCTGCAATACTCAGATTGCTGTACCAGACCATGATTGATACGAGACTATTACTCCCCGCAATACTCCGATTGCTGTATCAGACCATGGTTGATCCGAGACTATTACTCCCTGCAATACTCAGATTGCTGTACCAGACCATGATTGATACGAGACTATTACTCCCTGCAATACTCCGATTGCTGTACCAGACCATGATTGATACGAGACTATTACTCCCTGCAATACTCCGATTGCTGTACCAGACCATGATTAATCTGAGTCTATTATCCCTGCAATACTCAGATTGCTGTACCAGAACATGATTCATCCGAGACTATTGTCCCTGCAATACGCAGATTGCTGTATCAGACCATGATTGATCCGAGACTATTAACCCTGCAATACTCAGATTATTACTCCCTACAATACTCAGATTGCTATACCAGACCATGATTGATCCGAGACTATTATCCCTGCAATATTCAGATTGCTGTATCAGACCATGGTTGATCCGAGACTATTACTCCCTGCAGTATTCAGATTGCTGTAACAAACCATGTTTGATCCGAGACTATTACTCCCTGCAATACTCAGATTGCTGTACCAGACCATGATTGATCCGAAACTATTGTCCCTGCAATACTCAGATTGCTGTATCAGACCATAATTGATCCGAGACGATTACTCCCTGCAATACTCAGATTGCTGTACCAGACCATGATGGATCTGAGACTATTATCCCTGCAATACTCCGATTACTGTACCAACCATTATTGATCCTAGACTATTACTCCCTGCAATACTCAGATTGCTGTATCAGACCATGATTGATCCGAGACTATTACTCCCTGCAATACTCAGATTGCTCTACCAGACCATGATTGATCCGAGACTATTACTCCCTGCAATACTCCGATTGCTGTACCAGACCATGATTAATCCGAGTCTATTATCCCTGCAATACTCAGATTGCTGTACCAGACCATGATTGATCCGAGACTATTACTCCCTGCAATACTCAGATTGCTGTATCAGACCATGATTGATCCAAGACTATTACTCCCTCCAATACTCAGATTGCTGTACCAGACCATGATTGATCAGAGACTATTACTCCCTACATTACTAAGTTTGCTGTATCAGACCATGATTGATCCAAGACTATTACTCCCTGCAATACTCAAATTGCTGTACCAGACCATGGTTGATCCGAGACTATGACTCCCTGCAATACTCAGATTGCTGTACCAGCCCATGATTGATCCGAGACTATTATCCCTGCAATACTCAGATTGCTGTACCAGACCATGATTGATCCGAGAATATTATCCCTGCAATACTCAGATTATTACTCCCTGCAATACTCAGATTGCTGTATCAGACCATGATTGATCCGAGACTATTACTCCCTGCAATACTCAAATTGCTGTATCAGACCATGATTGATCCGAGACTATTACTCCCTGCAATACTCAGATTGCTGTATCAGACCATGGTTGATCCGAGACTATTACTCCCTGCAATACTCAGATTGCTGTATCAGACCATGGTTGATCCGAGACTATTACTCCCTGCAATACTCAGATTGCTGTACCAGACCATGATTGATCCGAGACTATTCATCCCTACAATACTCAGATTGCTGTATCAGTCCATTGTTGATCCGAGACTATTACTCGCTGCAATACTCAGATTGCTGTATCAGACCATGGTTGATCGAGACTATTACTCTCTGCAATACTCAGATTGCTGTACCAGACCAAGATTGATCCGAGACTATTACTCCCTGCAAAATTCAGATTGCTGTATCAGACCATGGTTGATCCGAGACTATTACTCCCTGCAATATTCAGATTGCTGTACCAGACCATGATTGATCTGAGACTATTACTCCCTGCAATACTCAGATTGCTGTATCAGACCATGATTGATCCGAGACTATTACTCCCTGCATACTCAGACTGCTGTACCATACCATGATTGATCCGAGACTATTACTCCCTGCAATACTCAGATTGCTGTACCAGAGCATGATTGACACGAAACTATTGTCCCTGCAATACTCAGATTGCTGTATCGGACCATAATTGATCCGAGACTATTATCCCTGCAATACTCAGTTTATTACTCCCTGCAATACTCAGATTGCTGTACCAGACCATGATTGATCCGAGACTATTACTCCCAGCAATACTCAGATTGCTCTATCAGACCATGATTGATCCGAGACTATTACTCCCTGCAATACTCAGATTGCTGTATCAGACCATTATTGATCCGAGACTATTACTCCCTGCAATACTCAGATTGCTGTACCAGACCATGATGGATCTGAGACTATTATCCCTGCAATACTCAGATTGCTGTATCAGACCATGATTGATCCGAGACTATTATCCCTGCAATACTCAGATTATTGCTCCCTGCAATACTCAGATTGCTGTATCAGACCATGATGGATCCGAGACTATTACTCCCTGCAATACTCAGATTGCTGTACCAGACCATGATAGATCAGAGACTATAACTCCCTTCAATACTCCGATTTCTGTACCAGACCATAATTAATCCGAGACTATTATCCCTGCAATGCTCAGATTGCTGTACCAGACCATAATTGATCCGAGACTATTACTCCCTGCAATACTCAGATTGCTGTATCAGACCATGGTTGATCCGAGACTATCACTCCCTGCAATACTCAGATTGCTGTATCAGACCATGGTTGATCCGAGAGTATTACTCCCTGCAATACTCAGTTGCTGTACCAGACCATGATGGATCTGAGAACATTATCCCTGCAATACTCAGATTGCTGTATCAGACCATGATTGATCCGAGACTATTATCCCTGCAATACTCAGATTATTACTCCCTACAATCCTCAGATTGCTGTATCAGACCATGATTGATCCGAGACTATTGCTCCCTGCAATACTCAGATTGCTGTACCAGACCATGATTGATACGAGACTATTACTCCCTGCAATACTCCGATTGCTGTACCAGACCATGATTAATCCGAGTCTATTATCCCTGCAATACTCAGATTGCTGTACCAGACCATGATTCATCCGAGACTATTGTCCCTGCAATACGCAGATTTCTGTATCAGACCATGATTGATCCGAGACTATTACTCCCTGCATACTCAGATTGCTGTACCATACCATGATTGATCCGAGACTATTACTCCATGCAATACTCAGATTGCTGTACCAGACCATGACTGATCCGAAACTATTGTCCCTGCAATACTCAGATTGCTGTATCAGACCATAATTGATCCGAGACTATTACTCCCTGCAATACTCAGATTGCTGTACCAGACCATGATGGATCTGTGACTATTATCCCTGCAATACTCAGATTGCTGAACCAGACCATTATTGATCCGAGACTATTACTCCCTGCAATACTCAGATTGCTTTACCAGACCATGATGGATCAGAGAACATTATCCCTGCAATACTCAGATTGCTGTATCAGACCATGATTGATCCGAGACTATTATCCCTGCAATACTCAGATTATTACTCCCTGCAATCCTCAGATTGCTGTATCAGACCATGATTGATCCGAGACTATTACTACCTGCAATACTCAGATTGCTGTACCAGACCATGATTGATCCGAGACTATTACTCCCTGCAATACTCCGATTGCTGTACCAGACCATGATTAATCCGAGTCTATTATCCCTGCAAAACTCAGATTGCTGTACCAGACCATGATTGATCCGAGACTATTACTCCCTGCAATACTCAGATTGCTGTATCAGACCATGATTGATCCAAGACTATTACTCCCTCCAATACTCAGATTGCTGTACCAGACCATGATTGATCCGAGACTATTACTCCCTACATTACTAAGTTTGCTGTATCAGACCATGATTGATCCAAGACTATTACTCCCTGCAATACTCAAATTGCTGTACCAGACCATGGTTGATCCGAGAATATTATCCCTGCAATACTCAGATTATTACTCCCTGCAATACTCAGATTGCTGTATCAGACCATGATTGATCCGAGACTATTACTCCCTGCAATACTCAAATTGCTGTATCAGACCATGATTGACCCGAGACTATTACTCCCTGCAATACTCAGATTGCTGTATCAGACCATGGTTGATCCGAGACTATTACTCCCTGCAATACTCAGATTGCTGTATCAGACCATGGTTGATCCGAGACTATTACTCCCTGCAATACTCAGATTGCTGTACCAGACCATGATTGATCCGAGACTATTAATCCCTACAATACTCAGATTGCTGTATCAGTCCATTGTTGATCCGAGACTATTACTCGCTGCAATACTCAGATTGCTGTATCAGACCATGGTTGATCGAGACTATTACTCTCTGCAATACTCAGATTGCTGTACCAGACCAAGATTGATCCGAGACTATTACTCCCTGCAATATTCAGATTGCTGTATCAGACCATGGTTGATCCGAGACTATTAGTCCCTGCAATATTCACATTGCTGTACCAGACCATGATTGATCTGAGACTATTACTCCCTGCAATACTCAGATTGCTGTATCAGACCATGATTGATCCGAGACTATTACTCCCTGCATACTCAGATTGCTGTACCATACCATGATTGATCCGAGACTATTACTCCCTGCAATACTCAGATTGCTGTACCAGAGCATGATTGACCCGAAACTATTGTCCCTGCAATACTCAGATTGCTGTATCGGACCATAATTGATCCGAGACTATTATCCCTGCAATACTCAGATTATTACTCCCTGCAATACTCAGATTGCTGTACCAGACCATGATTGATCCGAGACTATTACTCCCAGCAATTCTCAGATTGCTGTATCAGACCATGATTGATCCGAGACTATTACTCCCTGCAATACTCAGATTGCTGTATCAGACCATTATTGATCCGAGACTATTACTCCCTGCAATACTCAGATTGCTGTACCAGACCATGATGGATCTGAGACTATTATCCCTGCAATACTCAGATTGCTGTATCAGACCATGATTGATCCGAGACTATTATGCCTGCAATACTCAGATTATTGCTCCCTGCAATACTCATATTGCTGTATCAGACCATGATGGATCTGAGACTATTACTCCCTGCAATACTCAGATTGCTGTACCAGACCATGATTGATCAGAGACTATAACTCCCTTCAATACTCCGATTGCTGTACCAGACCATAATTAATCCGAGACTATTATCCCTGCAATGCTCAGATTGCTGTACCAGACCATGATTGATACGAGACTATTATCCCTGTAATACTCAGATTGCTGTATCAGACCAAGATTGATCCGGGAATATTGTCCCTGCAATACTCAGATTATTACTCCCTGCAATACTCAGATTGCTGTACCAGACCATGTTTGATCCGAGACTATTACTCCCTGCAATACTCAGATTGCTGTATCAGACCATGGTTGATCCGAGACTATCACTCCCTGCAATACTCAGATTGCTGTATCAGACCATGGTTGATCCGAGACTATTACTCCCTGCAATACTCAGATTGCTGTACCAGACCATGATGGATCTGAGACTATTATCCCTGCAATACTCAGATTGCTGTACCAGACCATTATTGATCCGAGACTATTACTCCCTGCAATACTCAAATTGCTGTACCAGACCATGATGGATCTGAGAACATTATCCCTGCAATACTCAGATTGCTGTATCAGACCATGATTGATCCGAGACTATTATCCCTGCAATACTCAGATTGCTGTACCAGACCATGATTGATCCGAGACTATTACTCCCTGCAATACTCAGATTGCTGTACCAGACCATGATTGATACGAGACTATTACTCCCTGCAATACTCCGATTGCTGTACCAGACCATGATTAATCCGAGTCTATTATCCCTGCAATACTCAGATTGCTGTACCAGACCATGATTCATCCGAGACTATTGTCCCTGCAATACGCAGATTGCTGTATCAGACCATGATTGATCCGAGACTATTATCCCTGCAATACTCAGATTATTACTCACTGCAATACTCAGATTGCTGTACCAGACCATGATTGATCCGAGAATATTATCCCTGCAATACTCAGATTGCTGTACCAGACCATGATTGATCCGAAACTGTTGTCCCTGCAATACTCAGATTGCTGTATCAGACCATAATTGATCCGAGACCATTCCACCCTGCAATACTCAGATTGCTGTACCAGACCATGATGGATCTGAGACTATTATCCCTGCAATACTCAGATTGCTGTACCAGACCATTATTGATCCGAGACTATTACTCCCTGCAATACTCAGATTGCTGTACCAGACCATGATGGATCTGAGAACATTATCCCTGCACTACTCAGATTGCTATATCAGACCATGATTGATCCGAGACTATTATCCCTGCAATACTCAGATTATTACTCCCTGCAATCCTCAGATTGCTGTATCAGACCATGATTGATCCGAGACTATTACTCCCTGCAATACTCAGATTGCTGTACCAGACCATGATTGATCCGAGACTATTACTCCCTGCAATACTCAGATTGCTGTACCAGACCATGATTGATCCGAAACTGTTGTCCCTGCAATACTCAGATTGCTGTATCAGACCATAATTGATCCGAGACCATTACTCCCTGCAATACTCAGATTGCTGTACCAGACCATGATGGATCTGAGACTATTATCCCTGCAATACTCAGATTGCTGTACCAGACCATTATTGATCCGAGACTATTACTCCCTGCAATACTCAGATTGCTGTACCAGACCATGATGGATCTGAGAACATTATCCCTGCAATACTCAGATTGCTGTATCAGACCATGATTGATCCGAGACTATTATCCCTGCAATACTCAGATTATTACTCCCTGCAATCCTCAGATTGCTGTATCAGACCATGATTGATCCGAGACTATTACTCCCTGCAATACTCAGATTGCTGTACCAGACCATGATTGATCCGAGACTATTACTCCCTGCAATACTCCGATTGCTGTACCAGACCATGATTAATCCGAGTCTATTATCCCTGCAATACTCAGATTCCTGTACCAGACCATGATTGATCCGAGACTATTACTCCCTGCAATACTCAGATTGCTGTATCAGACCATGATTGATCCAAGACTATTACTCCCTCCAATACTCAGATTGCTGTACCAGACCATGATTGATCCGAGACTACTACTCCCTACAATACTAAGTTTGCTGTATCAGACCATGATTGATCCAAGACTATTACTCCCTGCAATACTCAAATTGCTGTACCAGACCATGGTTGATCCGAGACTATTACTCCCTGCAATACTCAGATTGCTGTACCAGACCATGATTGATCCGAGACTATTATCCCTGCAATACTCAGATTGCTGTACCAGACCATGATTGATCCGAGAATATTATCCCTGCAATACTCAGATTATTACTCCCTGTAATACTCAGATTGCTGTATCAGACCATGATTGATCCGAGACTATTACTCCCTGCAATACTCAAATTGCTGTATCAGACCATGATTGATCCGAGACTATTACTCCCTGCAATACTCAGATTGCCGTATCAGACCATGGTTGATCCGAGACTATTACTCCCTGCAATACTCAGATTGCTGTATCAGACCATGGTTGATCCGAGACTATTACTCCCTGCAATACTCAGATTGCTGTACCAGACCATGATTGATCCGAGACTATTAATCCCTACAATACTCAGATTGCTGTATCAGTCCATTGTTGATCCGAGACTATTACTCGCTGCAATACTCAGATTGCTGTATCAGACCATGGTTGATCCGAGACTATTACTCTCTGCAATACTCAGATTGCTGTACCAGACCATGATTGATCCGAGACTATTACTCCCTGCAATATTCAGATTGCTGTATCAGACCATGATTGATCCGAGACTATTACTCCCTGCAATACTCAGATTGCTATATCAGACCATGGTTGATCCGAGACTATTACTCCCTGCAATACTCAGATTGCTGTATCAGACCATGATTGATCCAAGACTATTACTCCCTGCAATACTCAGATTGCTGTATCAGACCATGGTTGATCCAAGACTATTACTCCCTGCAATACTCAGATTGCTTTATCAGACCATGGTTTATCCGAGACTATTACTCCCTGCAATACTCAGATTGCTGTATCAGACCATGGTTGATCCGAGAATATTTCTCCCTGCAATACTCAGATTGCTGTACCAGACCATGATTGATCCGAGACTATTATCCCTGCAATACTCAGATTATTACTCCCTGCAATACTCAGATTGCTGTACCAGACCATGATTGATCCGAGACTATTACTCCCTGCAATATTCAGATTGCTGTACCAGACCATGATTGATCTGAGACTGTTATTCCCTGCAATACTCAGATTGCTGCATCAGACCATGATTGTTCCGAGACTATTATCCCTGCAATACTCAGATTATTACTCCCTGCAATACTCAGATTGCTGTATCAGACCATGATTGATCCGAAAATATTACTCCCTGCAATACTCAGATTGCTGTATCAGACCATGGTTGATCCAAGACTATTACTCCCTGCAATACTCAGATTGCTGTATCAGACATGGTTGATCCGAGACTATTACTCCCTGCAATACTCAGATTGCTGTACCAGACCATGATTGATCCGAGAGTATTATCCCTGCAATACTCAGATTATTACTCCCTGCAATACTCAGATTGCTGTATCAGACCATGATTGATCCGAGACTATTACTCCCTGCAATACTCAGATTGCTATATCAGACCATGGTTGATCCGAGACTATTACTCCCTGCAATACTCAGATTGCTGTATCAGACCATGATTGATCCAAGACTATTACTCCCTGCAATACTCAGATTGCTGTATCAGACCATGGTTTATCCGAGACTATTACTCCCTGCAATACTCAGATTGCTGTATCAGACCATGGTTGATCCGAGACTATTACTCCCTGCAATCCTCAGATTGCTGTACCAGACCATGATTGATCCGAGACTATTGCTCCCTGCAATACTCAAATTGCTGTCCCAGACCATGATTGATCCGAGACTATTACTCCCTGCAATATTCAGATTGCTGTACCAGACCATGATTGATCTGAGACTGTTACTCCCTGCAATACTCAGATTGCTGCATCAGACCATGATTGATCCGAGACTATTATCCCTGCAATACTCAGATTATTACTCCCTGCAATACTCAGATTGCTGTATCAGACCATGATTGATCCGAGACTATTACTCCCTGCAATACTCAGATTGCTGTATCAGACCATGGTTGATCCAAGACTATTACTCCCTGCAATACTCAGATTGCTGTATCAGACCATGGTTGATCCGAGACTATTACTCCCTGCAATACTCAGATTGCTGTACCAGACCATGATTGATCCGAGACTATTATCCCTGCAATACTCAGATTATTACTCCCTGCAATACTCAGATTGCTGTACCAGACCATGACTGATCCGACACTATTACTCCCTGCAATATTCAGATTGCTGTACCAGACCATGATTGATCTGAGACTATTACTCCCTGCAATACTCAGATTGCTGTACCAGACCATTATTGATCCGAGACTATTACTCCCTGCAATACTCAGATTGCTGTACCAGACCATGATGGATCTGAGAACATTATCCCTGCACTACTCAGATTGCTATATCAGACCATGATTGATCCGAGACTATTATCCCTGCAATACTCAGATTATTACTCCCTGCAATCCTCAGATTGCTGTATCAGACCATGATTGATCCGAGACTATTACTCCCTGCAATACTCAGATTGCTGTACCAGACCATGATTGATCCGAGACTATTACTCCCTGCAATACTCAGATTGCTGTACCAGACCATGATTGATCCGAAACTGTTGTCCCTGCAATACTCAGATTGCTGTATCAGACCATAATTGATCCGAGACCATTACTCCCTGCAATACTCAGATTGCTGTACCAGACCATGATGGATCTGAGACTATTATCCCTGCAATACTCAGATTGCTGTACCAGACCATTATTGATCCGAGACTATTACTCCCTGCAATACTCAGATTGCTGTACCAGACCATGATGGATCTGAGAACATTATCCCTGCAATACTCAGATTGCTGTATCAGACCATGATTGATCCGAGACTATTATCCCTGCAATACTCAGATTATTACTCCCTGCAATCCTCAGATTGCTGTATCAGACCATGATTGATCCGAGACTATTACTCCCTGCAATACTCAGATTGCTGTACCAGACCATGATTGATCCGAGACTATTACTCCCTGCAATACTCCGATTGCTGTACCAGACCATGATTAATCCGAGTCTATTATCCCTGCAATACTCAGATTCCTGTACCAGACCATGATTGATCCGAGACTATTACTCCCTGCAATACTCAGATTGCTGTATCAGACCATGATTGATCCAAGACTATTACTCCCTCCAATACTCAGATTGCTGTACCAGACCATGATTGATCCGAGACTACTACTCCCTACAATACTAAGTTTGCTGTATCAGACCATGATTGATCCAAGACTATTACTCCCTGCAATACTCAAATTGCTGTACCAGACCATGGTTGATCCGAGACTATTACTCCCTGCAATACTCAGATTGCTGTACCAGACCATGATTGATCCGAGACTATTATCCCTGCAATACTCAGATTGCTGTACCAGACCATGATTGATCCGAGAATATTATCCCTGCAATACTCAGATTATTACTCCCTGTAATACTCAGATTGCTGTATCAGACCATGATTGATCCGAGACTATTACTCCCTGCAATACTCAAATTGCTGTATCAGACCATGATTGATCCGAGACTATTACTCCCTGCAATACTCAGATTGCTGTATCAGTCCATTGTTGATCCGAGACTATTACTCGCTGCAATACTCAGATTGCTGTATCAGACCATGGTTGATCCGAGACTATTACTCTCTGCAATACTCAGATTGCTGTACCAGACCATGATTGATCCGAGACTATTACTCCCTGCAATATTCAGATTGCTGTATCAGACCATGATTGATCCGAGACTATTACTCCCTGCAATACTCAGATTGCTATATCAGACCATGGTTGATCCGAGACTATTACTCCCTGCAATACTCAGATTGCTGTATCAGACCATGATTGATCCAAGACTATTACTCCCTGCAATACTCAGATTGCTGTATCAGACCATGGTTGATCCAAGACTATTACTCCCTGCAATACTCAGATTGCTTTATCAGACCATGGTTTATCCGAGACTATTACTCCCTGCAATACTCAGATTGCTGTATCAGACCATGGTTGATCCGAGAATATTTCTCCCTGCAATACTCAGATTGCTGTACCAGACCATGATTGATCCGAGACTATTATCCCTGCAATACTCAGATTATTACTCCCTGCAATACTCAGATTGCTGTACCAGACCATGATTGATCCGAGACTATTACTCCCTGCAATATTCAGATTGCTGTACCAGACCATGATTGATCTGAGACTGTTATTCCCTGCAATACTCAGATTGCTGCATCAGACCATGATTGTTCCGAGACTATTATCCCTGCAATACTCAGATTATTACTCCCTGCAATACTCAGATTGCTGTATCAGACCATGATTGATCCGAAAATATTACTCCCTGCAATACTCAGATTGCTGTATCAGACCATGGTTGATCCAAGACTATTACTCCCTGCAATACTCAGATTGCTGTATCAGACATGGTTGATCCGAGACTATTACTCCCTGCAATACTCAGATTGCTGTACCAGACCATGATTGATCCGAGAGTATTATCCCTGCAATACTCAGATTATTACTCCCTGCAATACTCAGATTGCTGTATCAGACCATGATTGATCCGAGACTATTACTCCCTGCAATACTCAGATTGCTATATCAGACCATGGTTGATCCGAGACTATTACTCCCTGCAATACTCAGATTGCTGTATCAGACCATGATTGATCCAAGACTATTACTCCCTGCAATACTCAGATTGCTGTATCAGACCATGGTTTATCCGAGACTATTACTCCCTGCAATACTCAGATTGCTGTATCAGACCATGGTTGATCCGAGACTATTACTCCCTGCAATCCTCAGATTGCTGTACCAGACCATGATTGATCCGAGACTATTGCTCCCTGCAATACTCAAATTGCTGTCCCAGACCATGATTGATCCGAGACTATTACTCCCTGCAATATTCAGATTGCTGTACCAGACCATGATTGATCTGAGACTGTTACTCCCTGCAATACTCAGATTGCTGCATCAGACCATGATTGATCCGAGACTATTATCCCTGCAATACTCAGATTATTACTCCCTGCAATACTCAGATTGCTGTATCAGACCATGATTGATCCGAGACTATTACTCCCTGCAATACTCAGATTGCTGTATCAGACCATGGTTGATCCAAGACTATTACTCCCTGCAATACTCAGATTGCTGTATCAGACCATGGTTGATCCGAGACTATTACTCCCTGCAATACTCAGATTGCTGTACCAGACCATGATTGATCCGAGACTATTATCCCTGCAATACTCAGATTATTACTCCCTGCAATACTCAGATTGCTGTACCAGACCATGACTGATCCGACACTATTACTCCCTGCAATATTCAGATTGCTGTACCAGACCATGATTGATCTGAGACTATTACTCCCTGCAATACTCAGATTGCTGTACCAGACCATTATTGATCCGAGACTATTACTCCCTGCAATACTCAGATTGCTGTACCAGACCATGATGGATCTGAGAACATTATCCCTGCACTACTCAGATTGCTATATCAGACCATGATTGATCCGAGACTATTATCCCTGCAATACTCAGATTATTACTCCCTGCAATCCTCAGATTGCTGTATCAGACCATGATTGATCCGAGACTATTACTCCCTGCAATACTCAGATTGCTGTACCAGACCATGATTGATCCGAGACTATTACTCCCTGCAATACTCAGATTGCTGTACCAGACCATGATTGATCCGAAACTGTTGTCCCTGCAATACTCAGATTGCTGTATCAGACCATAATTGATCCGAGACCATTACTCCCTGCAATACTCAGATTGCTGTACCAGACCATGATGGATCTGAGACTATTATCCCTGCAATACTCAGATTGCTGTACCAGACCATTATTGATCCGAGACTATTACTCCCTGCAATACTCAGATTGCTGTACCAGACCATGATGGATCTGAGAACATTATCCCTGCAATACTCAGATTGCTGTATCAGACCATGATTGATCCGAGACTATTATCCCTGCAATACTCAGATTATTACTCCCTGCAATCCTCAGATTGCTGTATCAGACCATGATTGATCCGAGACTATTACTCCCTGCAATACTCAGATTGCTGTACCAGACCATGATTGATCCGAGACTATTACTCCCTGCAATACTCCGATTGCTGTACCAGACCATGATTAATCCGAGTCTATTATCCCTGCAATACTCAGATTCCTGTACCAGACCATGATTGATCCGAGACTATTACTCCCTGCAATACTCAGATTGCTGTATCAGACCATGATTGATCCAAGACTATTACTCCCTCCAATACTCAGATTGCTGTACCAGACCATGATTGATCCGAGACTACTACTCCCTACAATACTAAGTTTGCTGTATCAGACCATGATTGATCCAAGACTATTACTCCCTGCAATACTCAAATTGCTGTACCAGACCATGGTTGATCCGAGACTATTACTCCCTGCAATACTCAGATTGCTGTACCAGACCATGATTGATCCGAGACTATTATCCCTGCAATACTCAGATTGCTGTACCAGACCATGATTGATCCGAGAATATTATCCCTGCAATACTCAGATTATTACTCCCTGTAATACTCAGATTGCTGTATCAGACCATGATTGATCCGAGACTATTACTCCCTGCAATACTCAAATTGCTGTATCAGACCATGATTGATCCGAGACTATTACTCCCTGCAATACTCAGATTGCCGTATCAGACCATGGTTGATCCGAGACTATTACTCCCTGCAATACTCAGATTGCTGTATCAGACCATGGTTGATCTGAGACTATTACTCCCTGCAATACTCAGATTGCTGTACCAGACCATGATTGATCCGAGACTATTAATCCCTACAATACTCAGATTGCTGTATCAGTCCATTGTTGATCCGAGACTATTACTCGCTGCAATACTCAGATTGCTGTATCAGACCATGGTTGATCCGAGACTATTACTCTCTGCAATACTCAGATTGCTGTACCAGACCATGATTGATCCGAGACTATTACTCCCTGCAATATTCAGATTGCTGTATCAGACCATGATTGATCCGAGACTATTACTCCCTGCAATACTCAGATTGCTATATCAGACCATGGTTGATCCGAGACTATTACTCCCTGCAATACTCAGATTGCTGTATCAGACCATGATTGATCCAAGACTATTACTCCCTGCAATACTCAGATTGCTGTATCAGACCATGGTTGATCCAAGACTATTACTCCCTGCAATACTCAGATTGCTTTATCAGACCATGGTTTATCCGAGACTATTACTCCCTGCAATACTCAGATTGCTGTATCAGACCATGGTTGATCCGAGAATATTACTCCCTGCAATACTCAGATTGCTGTACCAGACCATGATTGATCCGAGACTATTATCCCTGCAATACTCAGATTATTACTCCCTGCAATACTCAGATTGCTGTACCAGACCATGATTGATCCGAGACTATTACTCCCTGCAATATTCAGATTGCTGTACCTGACCATGATTGATCTGAGACTGTTACTCCCTGCAATACTCAGATTGCTGCATCAGACCATGATTTTTCCGAGACTATTATCCCAGCAATACTCAGATTATTACTCCCTGCAATACTCAGATTGCTGTATCAGACCATGATTGATCCGAAAATATTACTCCCTGCAATACTCAGATTGCTGTATCAGACCATGGTTGATCCAAGACTATTACTCCCTGCAATACTCAGATTGCTGTATCAGACCATGGTTGATCCGAGACTATTACTCCCTGCAATACTCAGATTGCTGTACCAGACCATGATTGATCCGAGACTATTATCCCTGCAATACTCAGATTATTACTCCCTGCAATACTCAGATTGCTGTATCAGACCATGATTGATCCGAGACTATTACTCCCTGCAATACTCAGATTGCTATATCAGACCATGGTTGATCCGAGACTATTACTCCCTGCAATACTCAGATTGCTGTATCAGACCATGATTGATCCAAGACTATTACTCCCTGCAATACTCAGATTGCTGTATCAGACCATGGTTTATCCGAGACTATTACTCCCTGCAATACTCAGATTGCTGTATCAGACCATGGTTGATCCGAGAATATTACTCCCTGCAATACTCAGATTGCTGTACCAGACCATGATTGATCCGAGACTATTATCCCTGCAATACTCAGATTATTACTCCCTGCAATACTCAAATTGCTGTACCAGACCATGATTGATCCGAGACTATTACTCCCTGCAATATTCAGATTGCTGTACCAGACCATGATTGATCTGAGACTGTTACTCCCTGCAATACTCAGATTCCTGCATCAGACCATGATTGATCCGAGACTATTATCCCTGCAATACTCAGATTATTACTCCCTGCAATACTCAGATTGCTGTATCAGACCATGATTGATCCGAGACTATTACTCCCTGCAATACTCAGATTGCTGTATCAGACCATGGTTGATCCAAGACTATTACTCCCTGCAATACTCAGATTGCTGTATCAGACCATGGTTGATCCGAGACTATTACTCCCTGCAATACTCAGATTGCTGTACCAGACCATGATTGATCCGAGACTATTATCCCTGCAATACTCAGATTATTACTCCCTGCAATACTCAGATTGCTGTACCAGACCATGACTGATCCGACACTATTACTCCCTGCAATATTCAGATTGCTGTACCAGACCATGATTGATCTGAGACTATTACTCCCTGCAATACTCAGATTGCTGTATCAGACCATGATTGATCCGAGACTATTACTCCCTGCATACTCAGATTGCTGTACCATACCATGATTGATCCGAGACTATTACCCCCTGCAATACTCAGATTGCTGTACCAGAGCATGATTGATCCGAAACTATTGTCCCTGCAATACTCAGATTGCTGTATCAGACCATAATTGATCCGAGACTATTATCCCTGCAATACTCAGGTTATTACTCCCTGCAATACCCAGATTGCTGTACCAGACCATGATTGATCCGAGACTATTACTCCCAGCAATACTCAGATTGCTGTATCAGACCATGATTGATCCGAGACTATTACTCCCTGCAATACTCAGATTGCTGTATCAGACCATGATTGATCCGAGACTATTATCCCTGCAAAACTCAGATTATTACTGCCTGCAATACTCAGATTGCTGTACAGACCATGATTGATCCGAGACTATTACTCCCTGCAATACTCAGATTGCTGTACCAGACCATGATTGATCAGAGACTATTACTCCCTGCAATACTCCGATTGCTGTACCAGATCATGATTAATCCGAGACTATTATCCCTGCATTGCTCAGATTGCTGTACCAGACCATGATTGATCCGTGACTATTATCCCTGCAATACTCAGATTGCTGTATCAGACCACGATTGATCCGGGACTATTGTCCCTGCAATACACAGATTATTACTTCCTGCTATACTCAGATTGCTGTACCAGACCATGATTGATCCGAGACTATTACTCCCTGCAATACTCAGATGGCTTTACCAGACCATGATTAATCCGAGGCTATTATCCCTGCAATACTCAGATTTCGGTATCAGACCATGTTTGATCCGAGACTATTATCCCTGCAATACTCAGATTGCTGTATCAGAGCATGGTTGATCCGAGACTATTACTCCCTGCAATACTCAGATATCTGTATCAGACCATGATTGATCCAAGTCTATTACTCCCTGCAATACTCAGATTGCTGTATCAGACCATGGTTGATCCAAGACTATTACTCCCTGCAATACTCAGATTGCTGTATCAGACCATGGTTTATCCGAGACTATTACTCCCTGCAATACTCAAATTGCTGTATCAGACCATGGTTGATCCGAGACTATTACTCCCTGCAATACTCATATTTCTGTACCAGACCATGATTGATCCAAGACTATTATCCCTACAATACTCAGATTTCTGTATCAGACCATGATTGATCCGAGACTATTACTCCCAGCAATACTCAGATTGCTGTATCAGACCATGATTGATCCGAGACTATTACTCCCTGCAATACTCAGATTGCTGTATCAGACCATGGTTGATCCGAGACTATTACTCCCTGCAATATTCAGATTGCTGTATCAGACCATGGTTGATCCGAGACTATTACTCCCTGCAATACTCAGATTGCTCTACCAGACCATGATTGATCCGAGACTATTATCCCTACAATACTCAGATTGCTGTATCAGACCATGATTGATCCGAGACTATTACTCCCAGCAATACTCAGATTGATGTATCAGACCATGATTGATCCGAGACTATTACTCCCTGCAATACTCAGATTGCTGTATCAGACCATGGTTAATCCGAGACTATTACTCCCAGCAATACTCAGATTGCTGTATCAGACCATGATTGATCCAAGACTGTTACTCCCTGCAGTACTGAGATTGCTGTATCAGACCATGGTTGATCCAAGACTATTACTCCCTGCAATACTCAGATTGCTGTATCAGACCATGATTGATCCAAGACTATTACTCCCTGCAATACTCAGACTGCTGTACCAGACCATGATTGGTCCGACAATATTACTCTCTGCAATACTCATGTTGCTGTACCAGACCATAATTGATCCGAGACTATTACTCCCTGCAATACTCAGATTGCTCTACCAGACCATGATTGATCCAAGACTATTACTCCCTGCAATACTCAGATTGCTGTACCAGACCATGATTGCTCCGAGACTATTATCCCTGCAATACTCAGATTGCTGTATCAGACCATGATTGATCCGAAACTATTACTCCCTGGAATACTCAAATTGCTGCATCATACCATGGTCGATCCGAGACTATTACTCCCTGCAATACTCAGTTTGCTGTATCAGACCATGGTTTATCCGAGACTATTACTCCCTGCAATACTCAGATTGCTGTATCAGACAATGGTTGATCCGAGACTATTACTCCCTGCAATACTCAGATTGCTGTACCAGACCATGATTGATCCGAGACTATTATCCCTACAATACTCAGATTGCTGTATCAGACCATGATTGTTCCGAGACAATTATCGCTGCAATACTCAGATTATTACTCCCTGCAATACTCAGATTGCTGTATCAGACCATGATTGATCCGAGACTATTACTCCCTGCAATACTGAGATTGCTGTATCAGACCATGGTTGATCCGAGACTATTACTCCCTGCAATACTCAGATTGCTGTATCAGACCATGATTGATCCGAGACTATTACTCCCTGCAATGCTCAAATTGCTGTATCAGACCATGATTGATCCGAGACTATTACTCCCTGCAATACTCAGATTGCTGTATCAGACCATGGTTGATCCGAGTCTATTACTCCCTGCAATACTCAGATTGCTGTATCAGACATTGGTTGATCCGAGACTATTACTCACTGCAATACTCAGATTGCTGTATCAGACCATGGCTGATCCGAGACTATTACTCACTGCAATACTCAGATTGCTGTACCAGACCATGATTGATCCGAGACCATTACTCCCTGCAATACTCAGATTGCTGTATCACACCATGATTGATCCGAGACTATTACTCCCTACAATACTCAGATTGCTGTATCAGACCATGATTGATCCAAGACTACTACTCCCTGCAATGCTCATATTGCTGTACCAGACCATGATTGATCCGAGACTATTACGCCCTGCAATACTCAGATTGCTGTGTCAGAGCATTGTTGATCCGGGACTATTACTCCCTGCAATACTCAGATTGCTGTATCAGACCATGGTTGATCCGAGACTATTACTCCCTGCAATACTCAGATTGCTGTACCGGACCATGATTGGTCCGAGACTATTACTCCCTGCAATACTAATTTTGCTGTATCAGACCATGATTGATCCAAGACTATTACTCCCTGCAATACTCAGATCGCTGTATCAGACCATTGTTGATCCGAGACTATTACTCCCTGCAATACTCAGATTGCTGTACCAGACCATGATTGATCCGAGACTATTATCCCTGCAATACTCAGATTATTACTCCCTGCAATACTCAGATTTCTGTATCAGACCATGATGGATCCAAGACTATTACCCCCTGCAATACTCACATTGCTATATCAGACCATGGTTGATCCGAGACTATTACACCCTGCAATACTCAGATTATTACTCCCTGCAATACTCAGATTGCTGTATCAGACCATGGTTGATACAAGACTATTACTCCCTGCAATACTCAGATTGCTGTATCAGACCATGGTTGATCCAAGACTTTTACTCCCTGCAATACTCAGATTGCTGTACCAGACCATGATTGGTCCGAGACTATTATTCTGTGCAATACTCATATTGCTGTGCCAGGCCATAATTGATCCGAGACTATTACTCCCTGCAATACTCAGATTGCTGTAGCAGACCATGATTGATCCAAGACTATTACTCCCTGCAATACTCAGATTGCTGTACCAGACCATGATTGTTCCAAGACTATTATCGCTGCAATACTCAGATTGCTGTATCAGACCATGATTGATCCGAGACTATTATCCCTGCAATACTCAGATTATTACTCCCTGCAATACTCAGATTGCTGTATCAGACCATGATTGATCCGAGACTATTACTCCCTGCAATACTCACATTTGCTGTATCAGATCGTGGTTCATCCGAGACAATTACTCCCTGCAATACTCAGATTGCTGTATCAGACCATGGTTGATCCGAGACTATTACTCCCTGCAATTCTCAGATTGCTGTACCAGACCATGATTGATCCGAGACTATTACTCTCTGCAATACTCAGATTGCTGTATCAGACCATGGTTGATCCGAGACTATTATCCCTGCAATACTCAGATTGCTGTACCAGACCATGATTGATCCGAGACTATTATCCCTGCAATACTCAGATTATTACTCCCTGCAATACTCAGATTGCTGTATCAGACCATGATGGATCCGAGACTATTACTCCCTGCAATACTCAAATTGCTGTATCAGACCATGATTGATCCGAGACTATTACTCCCTGAAATACTCAGCTTACTGTATCAGACCATGGTTGATCCGAGACTATTACTCCCTGCAATACTCAGATTGCTGTATCAGACCATGATTGATCTGAGACTATTACTCCCTGCAATACTCAGATTGCTGTATCAGACCATGATTGATCCGAGACTATTATCCCTGCAATACTCAGATTATTACTCCCTGGAATCCTCAGATTGCTGTATCAGACCATGATTGATCCGAGACTATTACTCCCTGCAATACTCAGATTGCTGTACCAGACCATGATTGATCCGAGACTATTACTCCCTGCAATACTCAGATTGCTGTACCAGACCATGATTGATCCGAAACTGTTGTCCCTGCAATACTCAGATTGCTGTATCAGACCATAATTGATCCGAGACCATTACTCCCTGCAATACTCAGATTGCTGTACCAGACCATGATGGATCTGAGACTATTATCCCTGCAATACTCAGATTGCTGTACCAGACCATTATTGATCCGAGACTATTACTCCCTGCAATACTCAGATTGCTGTACCAGACCATGATGGATCTGAGAACATTATCCCTGCAATACTCAGATTGCTGCATCAGACCATGATTGATCCGAGACTATTATCCCTGCAATACTCAGATTATTACTCCCTGCAATCCTCAGATTGCTGTATCAGACCATGATTGATCCGAGACTATTACTCCCTGCAATACTCAGATTGCTGTACCAGACCATGATTGATCCGAGACTATTACTCCCTGCAATACTCCGATTGCTGTCCCAGACCATGATTAATCCGAGTCTATTATCCCTGCAATACTCAGATTGCTGTACCAGACCATGATTGATCCGAGACTATTACTCCCTGCAATACTCAGATTGCTGTATCAGACCATGATTGATCCAAGACTATTACTCCCTCCAATACTCAGATTGCTGTACCAGACCATGATTGATCCGAGACTATTACTCCCTACAATACTAAGTTTGCTGTATCAGACCATGATTGATCCAAGACTATTACTCCCTGCAATACTCAAATTGCTGTACCAGACCATGGTTGATCCGAGACTATTACTCCCTGCAATACTCAGATTGCTGTACCAGACCATGATTGATCCGAGACTATTATCCCTGCAATACTCAGATTGCTGTACCAGACCATGATTGATCCGAGAATATTATCCCTGCAATACTCAGATTATTACTCTCTGTAATACTCAGATTGCTGTATCAGACCATGATTGATCCGAGACTATTACTCCCTGCAATACTCAAATTGCTGTATCAGACCATGATTGATCAGAGACTATTACTCCCTGCAATACTCAGATTGCCGTATCAGACCATGGTTGATCCGAGACTATTACTCCCTGCAATACTCAGATTGCTGTATCAGACCATGGTTGATCCGAGACTATTACTCCCTGCAATACTCAGATTGCTGTACCAGACCATGATTGATCCGAGACTATTAATCCCTACAATACTCAGATTGCTGTATCAGTCCATTGTTGATCCGAAACTATTACTCGCTGCAATACTCAGATTGCTGTATCAGATCATGGTTGATCCGAGACTATTACTCTCTGCAATACTCAGATTGCTGTACCAGACCATGATTGATCCGAGACTATTACTCCCTGCAATATTCAGATTGCTGTATCAGACCATGATTGATCCGAGACTATTACTCCCTGCAATACTCAGATTGCTATATCAGACCATGGTTGATCCGAGACTATTACTCCCTGCAATACTCAGATTGCTGTATCAGACCATGATTGGTCCAAGACTATTACTCCCTGCAATACTCAGATTGCTGTATCAGACCATGGTTGATCCAAGACTATTACTCCCTGCAATACTCAGATTGCTTTATCAGACCATGGTTTATCCGAGACTATTACTCCCTGCAATACTCAGATTGCTGTATCAGACCATGGTTGATCCGAGAATATTACCCCCTGCAATACTCAGATCGCTGTACCAGACCATGATTGATCCGAGACTATTATCCCTGCAATACTCAGATTATTACTCCCTGCAATACTCAGATTGCTGTACCAGACCATGATTGATCCGAGACTATTACTCCCTGCAATATTCAGATTGCTGTACCAGACCATGATTGATCTGAGACTGTTACTCCCTGCAATACTCAGATTGCTGCATCAGACCATGATTGTTCCGAGACTATTATCCCTGCAATACTCAGATTATTACTCCCTGCAATACTCAGATTGCTGTATCAGACCATGATTGATCCGAAAATATTACTCCCTGCAATACTCAGATTGCTGTATCAGACCATGGTTGATCGAAGACTATTACTCCCTGCAATACTCAGATTGCTGTACCAGACCATGGTTGATCCGAGACTATTACTCCCTGCAATACTCAGATTGCTGTACCAGACCATGATTGATCCGAGACTATTATCCCTGCAATACTCAGATTATTACTCCCTGCAATACTCAGATTGCTGTATCAGACCATGATTGATCCGAGACTATTACTCCCTGCAATACTCAGATTGCTATATCAGACCATGGTTGATCCGAGACTATTACTCCCTGCAATACTCAGATTGCTGTATCAGACCATGATTGATCCAAGACTATTACTCCCTGCAATACTCAGATTGCTGTATCAGACCATGGTTGATCCAAGACTATTACTCCCTGCAATACTCAGATTGCTTTATCAGACCATGGTTTATCCGAGACTATTACTCCTTGCAATACTCAGATTGCTGTATCAGACCATGGTTGATCCGAGAATATTACTCCCTGCAATACTCAGATTGCTGTACCAGACCATGATTGATCCGAGACTATTATCCCTGCAATACTCAGATTATTACTCCCTGCAATACTCAGATTGCTGTACCAGACCATGATTGATCCGAGACTATTACTCCCTGCAATATTCAGATTGCTGTACCAGACCATGATTGATCTGAGACTGTTACTCCCTGCAATACTCAGATTGCTGCATCAGACCATGATTGATCCGAGACTATTATCCCTGCAATACTCAGATTATTACTCCCTGCAATACTCAGATTGCTGAATCAGACCATGATTGATCCGAGACTATTACTCCCTGCAATACTCAGATTGCTGTATCAGACCATGGTTGATCCAAGACTATTACTCCCTGCAATACTCAGATTGCTGTATCAGACCATGGTTGATCCGAGACTATTACTCCCTGCAATACTCAGATTGCTGTACCAGACCATGATTGATCCGAGACTATTATCCCTGCAATACTCAGATTATTACTCCCTGCAATACTCAGATTGCTGTACCAGACCATGACTGATCCGACACTATTACTCCCTGCAATATTCAGATTGCTGTACCAGACCATGATTGATCTGAGACTATTACTCCCTGCAATACTCAGATTGCTGTATCAGACCATGATTGATCCGAGACTATTACTCCCTGCATACTCAGATTGCTGTACCATACCATGATTGATCCGAGACTATTACTCCCTGCAATACTCAGATTGCTGTACCAGAGCATGATTGATCCGAAACTATTGTCCCTGCAATACTCAGATTGCTGTATCAGACCATAATTGATCCGAGACTATTATCCCTGCAATACTCAGGTTATTACTCCCTGCAATACCCAGATTGCTGTACCAGACCATGATTTATCCGAGACTATTACTCCCAGCAATACTCAGATTGCTGTATCAGACCATGATTGATCCGAGACTATTACTCCCTGCAATACTCAGATTGCTGTATCAGACCATGATTGATCCGAGACTATTATCCCTGCAAAACTCAGATTATTACTGCCTGCAATACTCAGATTGCTGTACAGACCATGATTGATCCGAGACTATTACTCCCTGCAATACTCAGATTGCTGTACCAGACCATGATTGATCAGAGACTATTACTCCCTGCAATACTCCGATTGCTGTACCAGATCATGATTAATCCGAGACTATTATCCCTGCATTGCTCAGATTGCTGTACCAGACCATGATTGATCCGAGACTATTATCCCTGCAATACTCAGATTATTACTCACTGCAATACTCAGATTGCTGTATCAGACCATGATTGATCCGAGACTATTACTCCCTGCAATACTCACATTTGCTGTATCAGATCGTGGTTCATCCGAGACAATTACTCCCTGCAATACTCAGATTGCTGTATCAGACCATGGTTGATCCGAGACTATTACTCCCTGCAATTCTCAGATTGCTGTACCAGACCATGATTGATCCGAGACTATTACTCTCTGCAATACTCAGATTGCTGTATCAGACCATGATTGATCCGAAACTATTACTCCCTGGAATACTCAAATTGCTGCATCATACCATGGTCGATCCGAGACTATTACTCCCTGCAATACTCAGTTTGCTGTATCAGACCATGGTTTATCCGAGACTATTACTCCCTGCAATACTCAGATTGCTGTATCAGACAATGGTTGATCCGAGACTATTACTCCCTGCAATACTCAGATTGCTGTACCAGACCATGATTGATCCGAGACTATTATCCCTACAATACTCAGATTGCTGTATCAGACCATGATTGTTCCGAGACTATTATCGCTGCAATACTCAGATTATTACTCCCTGCAATACTCAGATTGCTGTATCAGACCATGATTGATCCGAGACTATTACTCCCTGCAATACTGAGATTGCTGTATCAGACCATGGTTGATCCGAGACTATTACTCCCTGCAATACTCAGATTGCTGTATCAGACCATGATTGATCCGAGACTATTACTCCCTGCAATGCTCAAATTGCTGTATCAGACCATGATTGATCCGAGACTATTACTCCCTGCAATACTCAGATTGCTGTATCAGACCATGGTTGATCCGAGACTATTACTCCCTGCAATACTCAGATTGCTGTACCAGACCATGATTGATCCGAGACCATTACTCCCTGCAATACTCAGATTGCTGTATCACACCATGATTGATCCGAGACTATTACTCCCTACAATACTCAGATTGCTGTATCAGACCATGATTGATCCAAGACTACTACTCCCTGCAATGCTCATATTGCTGTACCAGACCATGATTGATCCGAGACTATTACGCCCTGCAATACTCAGATTGCTGTGTCAGAGCATGGTTGATCCGAGACTATTACTCCCTGCAATACTCAGATTGCTGTATCAGACCATGGTTGATCCGAGACTATTACTCCCTGCAATACTCAGATTGCTGTATCAGACCATTGTTGATCCGAGACTATTACTCCCTGCAATACTCAGATTGCTGTACCAGACCATGATTGATCCGAGACTATTATCCCTGCAATACTCAGATTATTACTCCCTGCAATACTCAGATTTCTGTATCAGACCATGATGGATCCAAGACTATTACCCCCTGCAATACACAGATTGCTATATCAGACCATGGTTGATCCGAGACTATTACACCCTGCAATACTCAGATTATTACTCCCTGCAATACTCAGATTGCTGTATCAGACCATGGTTGATAGAAGACTATTACTCCCTGCAATACTCAGATTGCTGTATCAGACCATGGTTGATCCAAGACTTTTACTCCCTGCAATACTCAGATTGCTGTACCAGACCATGATTGGTCCGAGACTATTACTCTGTGCAATACTCATATTGCTGTGCCAGGCCATAATTGATCCCAGACTATTACTCCCTGCAATACTCAGATTGCTGTACCAGACCATGATTGATCCAAGACTATTACTCCCTGCAATACTCAGATTGCTGTACCAGACCATGATTGTTCCAAGACTATTATCGCTGCAATACTCAGATTGCTGTATCAGACCATGATTGATCCGAGACTATTATCCCTGCAATACTCAGATTATTACTCACTGCAATACTCAGATTGCTGTATCAGACCATGATTGATCCGAGACTATTACTCCCTGCAATACTCACATTTGCTGTATCAGATCGTGGTTCATCCGAGACAATTACTCCCTGCAATACTCAGATTGCTGTATCAGACCATGGTTGATCCGAGACTATTACTCCCTGCAATTCTCAGATTGCTGTACCAGACCATGATTGATCCGAGACTATTACTCTCTGCAATACTCAGATTGCTGTATCAGACCATGATTGATCCGAAACTATTACTCCCTGGAATACTCAAATTGCTGCATCATACCATGGTCGATCCGAGACTATTACTCCCTGCAATACTCAGTTTGCTGTATCAGACCATGGTTTATCCGAGACTATTACTCCCTGCAATACTCAGATTGCTGTATCAGACAATGGTTGATCCGAGACTATTACTCCCTGCAATACTCAGATTGCTGTACCAGACCATGATTGATCCGAGACTATTATCCCTACAATACTCAGATTGCTGTATCAGACCATGATTGTTCCGAGACTATTATCGCTGCAATACTCAGATTATTACTCCCTGCAATACTCAGATTGCTGTATCAGACCATGATTGATCCGAGACTATTACTCCCTGCAATACTGAGATTGCTGTATCAGACCATGGTTGATCCGAGACTATTACTCCCTGCAATACTCAGATTGCTGTATCAGACCATGATTGATCCGAGACTATTACTCCCTGCAATGCTCAAATTGCTGTATCAGACCATGATTGATCCGAGACTATTACTCCCTGCAATACTCAGATTGCTGTATCAGACCATGGTTGATCCGAGACTATTACTCCCTGCAATACTCAGATTGCTGTACCAGACCATGATTGATCCGAGACCATTACTCCCTGCAATACTCAGATTGCTGTATCACACCATGATTGATCCGAGACTATTACTCCCTACAATACTCAGATTGCTGTATCAGACCATGATTGATCCAAGACTACTACTCCCTGCAATGCTCATATTGCTGTACCAGACCATGATTGATCCGAGACTATTACGCCCTGCAATACTCAGATTGCTGTGTCAGAGCATGGTTGATCCGAGACTATTACTCCCTGCAATACTCAGATTGCTGTATCAGACCATGGTTGATCCGAGACTATTACTCCCTGCAATACTCAGATTGCTGTATCAGACCATTGTTGATCCGAGACTATTACTCCCTGCAATACTCAGATTGCTGTACCAGACCATGATTGATCCGAGACTATTATCCCTGCAATACTCAGATTATTACTCCCTGCAATACTCAGATTTCTGTATCAGACCATGATGGATCCAAGACTATTACCCCCTGCAATACACAGATTGCTATATCAGACCATGGTTGATCCGAGACTATTACACCCTGCAATACTCAGATTATTACTCCCTGCAATACTCAGATTGCTGTATCAGACCATGGTTGATAGAAGACTATTACTCCCTGCAATACTCAGATTGCTGTATCAGACCATGGTTGATCCAAGACTTTTACTCCCTGCAATACTCAGATTGCTGTACCAGACCATGATTGGTCCGAGACTATTACTCTGTGCAATACTCATATTGCTGTGCCAGGCCATAATTGATCCCAGACTATTACTCCCTGCAATACTCAGATTGCTGTACCAGACCATGATTGATCCAAGACTATTACTCCCTGCAATACTCAGATTGCTGTACCAGACCATGATTGTTCCAAGACTATTATCGCTGCAATACTCAGATTGCTGTATCAGACCATGATTGATCCGAGACTATTATCCCTGCAATACTCAGATTATTACTCACTGCAATACTCAGATTGCTGTATCAGACCATGATTGATCCGAGACTATTACTCCCTGCAATACTCACATTTGCTGTATCAGATCGTGGTTCATCCGAGACAATTACTCCCTGCAATACTCAGATTGCTGTATCAGACCATGGTTGATCCGAGACTATTACTCCCTGCAATTCTCAGATTGCTGTACCAGACCATGATTGATCCGAGACTATTACTCTCTGCAATACTCAGATTGCTGTATCAGACCATGGTTGATCCGAGACTATTACTCCCTGCAATACTCAGATTGCTGTACCAGACCATGATTGATCCGAGACTATTATCCCTGCAATACTCAGATTGCTGTACCAGACCATGATTGATCCGAGACTATTATCCCTGCAATACTCAGATTATTACTCCCTGCAATACTCAGATTGCTGTATCAGACCATGATGGATCCGAGACTATTACTCCCTGCAATACTCAAATTGCTGTATCAGACCATGATTGATCCGAGACTATTACTCCCTGCAATACTCAGCTTACTGTATCAGACCATGGTTGATCCGAGACTATTACTCCCTGCAATACTCAGATTGCTGTATCAGACCATGATTGATCTGAGACTATTACTCCCTGCAATACTCAGATTGCTGTACCAGAACATGAGTGATCCGAGACTATTACACCCTGCAATACTCAGATTGCTGTATCAGACCATGATTGATCTGAGACTATTACTCCCTGCAATACTCAGATTGCTGTATCAGACCATGGTTGATCCGAGACTATTACTCCCTGCAATACTCAGATTGCTGTACCAGACCATGATTGATCCGAGACTATTATCCCTGCAATACTCAGATTATTACTCCCTGCAATACTCAGATTGCTGTACCAGACCATGATTGATCCGAGACTATTACTCCCTGCAATATTCAGATTGCTGTACCAGACCATGATTGATCTGAGACTATTACTCCCTGCAATACTCAGATTGCTGTATCAGACCATGATTGATCCGAGACTATTACTCCCTGCATACTCAGATTGCTGTACCATACCATGATTGATCCGAGACTATTACTCCCTGCAATACTCAGATTGCTGTACCAGAGCATGATTGATCCGAAACTATTGTCCCTGCAATACTCAGATTGCTGTATCAGACCATAATTGATCCGAGACTATTATCCCTGCACTACTCAGATTATTACTCCCTGCAATACCCAGATTGCTGTACCAGACCATGATTGATCCGAGACTATTACTCCCAGCAATACTCAGATTGCTGTATCAGACCATGATTGATCCGATACTATTACTCCCTGCAATACTCAGATTGCTGTATCAGAACATGATTGATCCGAGACTATTATCCCTGCAATACTCAGATTATTACTCCCTGCAATACTCAGATTGCTGTATCAGACCATGATTGATCCGAGACTATTACTCCCTGCAATACTCAGATTGCTGTACCAGACCATGATTGATCAGAGACTATTACTCCCTGCAATACTCCGATTGCGGTACCAGACCATGATTAATCCGAGACTATTATCCCTGCAATGCTCAGATTGCTGTACCAGACCATGATTGATCCGAGACTATTATCCCTGCAATACTCAGATTGCTGTATCAGACCACGATTGATCCGGGACTATTGTCCCTGCAATACACAGATTATTACTTCCTGCTCCACTCAGATTGCCGTACCAGACCATGATTGATCCGAGAGTATTACTCCCTGCAATACTCAGATGGCTGTACCAGACCATGTTTAATCCGAGGCTATTATCCCTGCAATACTCAGATTTCGGTATCAGACCATGTTTGATCCGAGACTATTATCCCTGCAATACTCAGATTATTACTCCCTGCCATACTCAGATTGCTGTATTAGACCATGATTGATCCGGGACTATTACTCCCTGCAATACTCAGATTGCTGTATCAGACCATGGTTGATCCGAGACTATTACTCCCTGCAATACTCAGATTGCTGTATCAGACCATGGTTGATCCAAGACTATTACTCCCTGCAATACTCAGATTGCTGTATCAGACCATGGTTTATCCGAGACTATTACTCCCTGCAATACTCAGATTGCTGTATCAGACCATGGTTGATCCGAGACTATTACTCCCTGCAATACTCAGATTTCTGTACCAGACCATGATTGATCCGAGACTATTATCCCTACAATACTCAGATTGCTGTATCAGACCATGATTGATCCGAGACTATTACTCCCAGCAATACTCAGATTGCTGTATCAGACCATGATTGATCCGAGACTATTACTCCCTGCAATACTCAGATTGCTGTATCAGACCATGGTCGATCCGAGACTATTACTCCCTGCAATATTCAGATTGCTGTATCAGACCATGGTTGATCCGAGACTATTACTCCCTGCAATACTCAGATTGCTGTACCAGACCATGAATGATCCGAGACTATTATCCCTACAATACTCAGATTGCTGTATCAGACCATGATTGATCCGAGACTATTACTCCCAGCAATACTCAGATTGCTGTATCAGACCATGATTGATCCGAGACTATTACTCCCTGCAATACTCAGATTGCTGTATCAGACCATGATTGATCCGAGACTATTACTCCCTGCAATACTCAGATTGCTGTATCAGACCATGGTTGATCCGAGACTATTACTCCCTGCAATACTCAGATTGCTGTATCAGACCATGATTGAACCAAGACTATTACTCCGTGCAGTACTGAGATTGCTGTATCAGACCATGGTTGATCCAAGACTATTACTCCCTGCAATACTCAGATTGCTGTATCAGACCATGATTGATCCAAGACTATTACTCCCTGCAATACTCAGATTGCTGTACCAGACCATGATTGGTCCGACAATATTACTCTCTGCAATACTCATATTCCTGTACCAGACCATAATTGATCCGAGACTATTACTCCCAGCAATACTCAGATTGCTGTACCAGACCATGATTGATCCAAGACTATTACTCCCTGCAATACTCAGATTGCTACCAGACCATGATTGTTCCGAGACTATTATCCCTGCAATACTCAGATTGCTGTATCAGACCATGATTGATCCGAGACTATTATCCCTGCAATACTCAGATTATTACTCCCTGCAATACTCAGATTGCTATATCAGACCATGATTGATCCGAGACTATTACTCCCAGCAATACTCAGATTGCTGTATCAAACCATGATTGATCCGATACTATTACTCCCTGCAATACTCAGATTGCTGTATCAGAACATGATTGATCCTAGACTATTATCCCTGCAATACTCAGATTATTACTCCCTGCAATACTCAGATTGCTGTATCAGACCATGATTGATCCGAGACTATTACTCCCTGCAATACTCAGATTGCTGTACCAGACCATGATTGATCAGAGACTATTACTCCCTGCAATACTCCGATTGCGGTACCAGACCATGATTAATCCGAGACTATTATCCCTGCAATGCTCAGATTGCTGTACCAGACCATGATTGATCCGAGACTATTATCCCTGCAATACTCAGATTGCTGTATCAGACCACGATTGATCCGGGACTATTGTCCCTGCAATACACAGATTATTACTTCCTGCTCTACTCAGATTGCCGTACCAGACCATGATTGATCCGAGACTATTACTCCCTGCAATACTCAGATGGCTGTACCAGACCATGTTTAATCCGAGGCTATTATCCCTGCAATACTCAGATTTCGGTATCAGACCATGTTTGATCCGAGACTATTATCCCTGCAATACTCAGATTATTACTCCCTGCCATACTCAGATTGCTGTATCAGACCATGATTGATCCGGGACTATTACTCCCTGCAATACTCAGATTGCTGTATCAGACCATGGTTGATCCGAGACTATTACTCCCTGCAATACTCAGATTGCTATATCAGTCCATGATTGATCCAAGACTATTACTCCCTGCAATACTCAGATTGCTGTATCAGACCATGGTTGATCCAAGACTATTACTCCCTGCAATACTCAGATTGCTGTATCAGACCATGGTTTATCCGAGACTATTACTCCCTGCAATACTCAGATTGCTGTATCAGACCATGGTTGATCCGAGACTATTACTCCCTGCAATACTCAGATTTCTGTACCAGACCATGATTGATCCGAGACTATTATCCCTACAATACTCAGATTGCTGTATCAGACCATGATTGATCCGAGACTATTACTCCCAGCAATACTCAGATTGCTGTATCAGACCATGATTGATCCGAGACTATTACTCCCTGCAATACTCAGATTGCTGTATCAGACCATGGTCGATCCGAGACTATTACTCCCTGCAATATTCAGATTGCTGTATCAGACCATGGTTGATCCGAGACTATTACTCCCTGCAATACTCAGATTGCTGTACCAGACCATGATTGATCCGAGACTATTATCCCTACAATACTCAGATTGCTGTATCAGACCATGATTGATCCGAGACTATTACTCCCAGCAATACTCAGATTGCTGTATCAGACCATGATTGATCCGAGACTATTACTCCCTGCAATACTCAGATTGCTGTATCAGACCATGATTGATCCGAGACTATTACTCCCTGCAATACTCAGATTGCTGTATCAGACCATGGTTGATCCGAGACTATTACTCCCTGCAATACTCAGATTGCTGTATCAGACCATGATTGAACCAAGACTATTACTCCGTGCAGTACTGAGATTGCTGTATCAGACCATGGTTGATCCAAGACTATTACTCCCTGCAATACTCAGATTGCTGTATCAGACCATGATTGATCCAAGACTATTACTCCCTGCAATACTCAGATTGCTGTACCAGACCATGATTGGTCCGACAATATTACTCTCTGCAATACTCATATTGCTGTACCAGACCATAATTGATCCGAGACTATTACTCCCAGCAATACTCAGATTGCTGTACCAGACCATGATTGATCCAAGACTATTACTCCCTGCAATACTCAGATTGCTACCAGACCATGATTGTTCCGAGACTATTATCCCTGCAATACTCAGATTGCTGTATCAGACCATGATTGATCCGAGACTATTATCCCTGCAATACTCAGATTATTACTCCCTGCAATACTCAGATTGCTATATCAGACCATGATTGATCCGAGACTATTACTCCCAGCAATACTCAGATTGCTGTATCAAACCATGATTGATCCGATACTATTACTCCCTGCAATACTCAGATTGCTGTATCAGAACATGATTGATCCGAGACTATTATCCCTGCAATACTCAGATTATTACTCCCTGCAATACTCAGATTGCTGTATCAGACCATGATTGATCCGAGACTATTACTCCCTGCAATACTCATATTGCTGTACCAGACCATGATTGATCAGAGACTATTACTCCCTGCAATACTCCGATTGCGGTACCAGACCATGATTAATCCGAGACTATTATCCCTGCAATGCTCAGATTGCTGTACCAGACCATGATTGATCCGAGACTATTATCCCTGCAATACTCAGATTGCTGTATCAGACCACGATTGATCCGGGACTATTGTCCCTGCAATACACAGATTATTACTTCCTGCTCTACTCAGATTGCTGTACCAGACCATGATTGATCCGAGACTATTACTCCCTGCAATACTCAGATGGCTGTACCAGACCATGATTAATCCGAGGCTATTATCCCTGCAATACTCAGATTTCGGTATCAGACCATGTTTGATCCAAGACTATTATCCCTGCAATACTCAGATTATTACTCCCTGCCATACTCAGATTGCTGTATCAGACCATGATTGATCCGGGACTATTATCCCTGCAATACTCAGATTGCTGTATCAGACCACGATTGATCCGGGACTATTGTCCCTGCAATACACAGATTATTACTTCCTGCTCTACTCAGATTGCTGTACCAGACCATGATTGATCCGAGACTATTACTCCCTGCAATACTCAGATGGCTGTACCAGACCATGATTAATCCGAGGCTATTATCCCTGCAATACTCAGATTTCGGTATCAGACCATGTTTGATCCGAGACTATTATCCCTGCAATACTCAGATTATTACTCCCTGCCATACTCAGATTGCTGTATCAGACCATGATTGATCCGGGACTATTACTCCCTGCAATACTCAGATTGCTGTATCAGACCATGGTTGATCCGAGACTATTACTCCCTGCAATACTCAGATTGCTATATCAGTCCATGATTGATCCAAGACTATTACTCCCTGCAATACTCAGATTGCTGTATCAGACCATGGTTAATCCAAGACTATTACTCCCTGCAATACTCAGATTGCTGTATCAGACCATGGTTTATCCGAGACTATTACTCCCTGCAATACTCAGCTTTCTGTATCAGACCATGGTTGATCCGAGACTATTACTCCCTGCAATACTCAGATTTTTGTACCAGACCATGATTGATCCGAGACTATTATCCCTACAATACTCAGATTGCTGTATCAGACCATGATTGATCCGAGACTATTACTCCCAGCAATACTCAGATTGCTGTATCAGACCATGGTTGATCCGAGACTATTACTCCCTGCAATACTCAGATTGCTGTATCAGACCATGATTGAACCAAGACTATTACTCCGTGCAGTACTGAGATTGCTGTATCAGACCATGGTTGATCCAAGACTATTACTCCCTGCAATACTCAGATTGCTGTATCAGACCATGATTGATCCAAGACTATTACTCCCTGCAATACTCAGATTGCTGTACCAGACCATGATTGGTACGACAATATTACTCTCTGCAATACTCATATTGCTGTACCAGACCATAATTGATCCGAGACTATTACTACCTGCAATACTCAGATTGCTGTACCAGACCATGATTGATCCAAGACTATTACTCCCTGCAATACTCAGATTGCTACCAGACCATGATTGTTCCGAGACTATTATCCCTGCAATACTCAGATTGCTGTATCAGACCATGATTGATCCGAGACTATTATCCCTGCAATACTCAGATTATTACTCCCTGCAATACTCAGATTGCTATATCAGACCATGATTGATCCGAGACTATTACTCCCAGCAATACTCAGATTGCTGTATCAAATCATGATTGATCCGATACTATTACTCCCTGCAATACTCAGATTGCTGTATCAGAACATGATTGATCCGAGACTATTATCCCTGCAATACTCAGATTATTACTCCCTGCAATACTCAGATTGCTGTATCAGACCATGATTGATCCGAGACTATTACTCCCTGCAATACTCATATTGCTGTACCAGACCATGATTGATCAGAGACTATTACTCCCTGCAATACTCCGATTGCGGTACCAGACCATGATTAATCCGAGACTATTATCCCTGCAATGCTCAGATTGCTGTACCAGACCATGATTGATCCGAGACTATTATCCCTGCAATACTCAGATTGCTGTATCAGACCACGATTGATCCGGGACTATTGTCCCTGCAATACACAGATTATTACTTCCTGCTCTACTCAGATTGCTGTAGCAGACCATGATTGATCCGAGACTATTACTCCCTGCAATACTCAGATGGCTGTACCAGACCATGATTAATCCGAGGCTATTATCCCTGCAATACTCAGATTTCGGTATCAGACCATGTTTGATCCGAGACTATTATCCCTGCAATACTCAGATTATTACTCCCTGCCATACTCAGATTGCTGTATCAGACCATGATTGATCCGGGACTATTACTCCCTGCAATACTCAGATTGCTGTATCAGACCATGGTTGATCCAAGACTATTACTCCCTGCAATACTCAGATTGCTGTATCAGACCATGGTTGATCCAAGACTATTACTCCCTGCAATACTCAGATTGCTGTATCAGACCATGGTTTATCCGAGACTATTACTCCCTGCAATACTCAGATTGCTGTATCAGACCATGGTTGATCCGAGACTATTACTCCCTGCAATACTCAGATTTCTGTACCAGACCATGATTGATCCGAGACTATTATCCCTACAATACTCAGATTGCTGTATCAGACCATGATTGATCCGAGACTATTACTCCCAGCAATACTCAGATTGCTGTATCAGACCATGATTGATCCGAGACTATTACTCCCTGCAATACTCAGATTGCTGTATCAGACCATGGTTGATCCGAGACTATTACTCCCTGCAATATTCAGATTGCTGTATCAGACCATGGTTGATCCGAGACTATTACTCCCTGCAATACTCAGATTGCTGTACCAGACCATGATTGATCCGAGACTATTATCCCTACAATACTCAGATTGCTGTATCAGACCATGATTGATCCGAGACTATTACTCCCAGCAATACTCAGATTGCTGTATCAGACCATGATTGATCCGAGACTATTACTCCCTGCAATACTCAGATTGCTGTATCAGACCATGGTTGATCCGAGACTATTACTCCCTGCAATACTCAGATTGCTGTATCAGACCATGATTGATCCAAGACTATTACTCCGTGCAGTACTGAGATTGCTGTATCAGACCATGGTTGATCCAAGACTATTACTCCCTGCAATACTCAGATTGCTGTATCAGACCATGGTTGATCCAAGACTATTACTCCCTGCAATACTCAGATTGCTGTATCAGACCATGGTTTATCCGAGACTATTACTCCCTGCAATACTCAGATTGCTGTATCAGACCATGGTTGATCCGAGACTATTACTCCCTGCAATACTCAGATTTCTGTACCAGACCATGATTGATCCGAGACTATTATCCCTACAATACTCAGATTGCTGTATCAGACCATGATTGATCCGAGACTATTACTCCCAGCAATACTCAGATTGCTGTATCAGACCATGATTGATCCGAGACTATTACTCCCTGCAATACTCAGATTGCTGTATCAGACCATGGTTGATCCGAGACTATTACTCCCTGCAATATTCAGATTGCTGTATCAGACCATGGTTGATCCGAGACTATTACTCCCTGCAATACTCAGATTGCTGTACCAGACCATGATTGATCCGAGACTATTATCCCCACAATACTCAGATTGCTGTATCAGACCATGATTGATCCGAGACTATTACTCCCAGCAATACTCAGATTGCTGTATCAGACCATGATTGATCCGAGACTATTACTCCCTGCAATACTCAGATTGCTGTATCAGACCATGGTTGATCCGAGACTATTACTCCCTGCAATACTCAGATTGCTGTATCAGACCATGATTGATCCAAGACTATTACTCCGTGCAGTACTGAGATTGCTGTATCAGACCATGGTTGATCCAAGACTATTACTCCCTGCAATACTCAGATTGCTGTATCAGACCATGATTGATCCAAGACTATTACTCCCTGCAATACTCAGATTGCTGTACCAGACCATGATTGGTCCGACAATATTACTCTCTGAAATACTCATATTGCTGTACCAGACCATAATTGATCCGAGACTATTACTCCCTGCAATACTCAGATTGCTGTACCAGACCATGATTGATCCAAGACTATTACTCCCTGCAATACTCAGATTGCTACCAGACCATGATTGTTCCGAGACTATTATCCCTGCAATACTCAGATTGCTGTATCAGACCATGATTGATCCGAGACTATTATCCCTGCAATACTCAGATTATTACTCCCTGCAATACTCAGATTGCTATATCAGACCATGATTGATCCGAGACTATTACTCCCTGGAATACTCAATTTGCTGCATCAGACCATGGTCGATCCGAGACTATTACTCACTGCAATACTCAGATTGCTGTGTCGGACCATGGTTTATCCGAGACTATTACTCCCTGCAATACTCAGATTGCTGTATCAGACAATGGTTGATCCGAGACTATTACTCCCTGCAATACTCAGATTGCTGTACCAGACCATGATTGATCCGAGACTATTATCCCTACAATACTCAGATTGCTGTATCAGACCATGATTGATCCGAGACTATTATCGCTGCAATACTCAGATTATTACACCCTGCTATACTCAGATTGCTGTATCAGACCTTGATTGATCCGAGACTATTACTCCCTGCAATACTCAGATTGCTGTATCAGACCATGGTTGATCCGAGACTATTACTCCCTGCAATACTCAGATTGCTGTATCAGACCATGATTGATCCGAGACTATTACTCCCTGCAATACTCAAATTGCTGCATCAGACCATGATTGATCCGAGACTATTACTCCCTGCAATACTCAGATTGCTGTATCAGACCATGGTTGATCCGAGACTATTACTCCCTGCAATACTCAGATTGATGTATCAGACCATGGTTGATCCGAGACTATTACTCCCTGCAATACTCAGATTGCTGTATCAGACCATGGTTGATCCGAGACTATTACTCCCGGCAATACTCAGATTGCTGTACCAGACCATGATTGATCCGAGACTATTACTCCCTGCAATACTCAGATTGCTGTATCACACCATGATTGATCCGAGACTATTACTCCCTACAATACTCAGATTGCTGTATCAGACCATGATTGATCCGAGACTACTATTCCCTGCAATACTCATATTGCTGTACCAGACCATGATTGATCCGAGGTTATTACGCCCTGCAATACTCAGACTGCTGTATCAGACCATGGTTGATCCGAGACTATTACTCCCTGCAATACTCAGATTGCTGTATCAGACCATGGTTGATCCGAGACTATTACTCCCTGCAATACTCAGATTGCTGTATCAGACCATGGTTGATCCGAGACTATTACTCCCGGCAATACTCAGATTGCTGTACCAGACCATGATTGATCCGAGACTATTACTCCCTGCAATACTCAGATTGCTGTATCACACCATGATTGATCCGAGACTATTACTCCCTACAATACTCAGATTGCTGTATCAGACCATGATTGATCCGAGACTACTATTCCCTGCAATACTCATATTGCTGTATCAGACCATGGTTGATCCGAGACTATTACACCCTGCAATACTCAGATTGCTGTACCGGACCATGATTGATCCGAGACAATGACTCCCTGCAATACTCAGATTGCTGTATCAGAACATGATTGATCCGTGACTATTATCCCTGCAATACTCAGATTATTACTCCCTGCCATACTCAGATTGCTGTATCAGACCATGATTGATCCGGGACTATTACTCCCTGCAATACTCAGATTGCTGTATCAGACCATGGTTGATCCGAGACTATTACTCCCTGCAATACTCAGATTGCTATATCAGTCCATGATTGATCCAAGACTATTACTCCCTGCAATACTCAGATTGCTGTATCAGACCATGGTTGATCCAAGACTATTACTCCCTGCAATACTCAGATTGCTGTATCAGACCATGGTTTATCCGAGACTATTACTCCCTGCAATACTCAGATTGCTGTATCAGACCATGGTTGATCCGAGACTATTACTCCCTGCAATACTCAGATTTCTGTACCAGACCATGATTGATCCGAGACTATTATCCCTACAATACTCAGATTGCTGTATCAGACCATGATTGATCCGAGACTATTACTCCCAGCAATACTCAGATTGCTGTATCAGACCATGATTGATCCGAGACTATTACTCCCTGCAATACTCAGATTGCTGTATCAGACCATGGTTGATCCGAGACTATTACTCCCTGCAATATTCAGATTGCTGTATCAGACCATGGTTGATCCGAGACTATTACTCCCTGCAATACTCAGATTGCTGTACCAGACCATGATTGATCCGAGACTATTATCCCTACAATACTCAGATTGCTGTATCAGACCATGATTGATCCGAGACTATTACTCCCAGCAATACTCAGATTGCTGTATCAGACCATGATTGATCCGAGACTATTACTCCCTGCAATACTCAGATTGCTGTATCAGACCATGGTTGATCCGAGACTATTACTCCCTGCAATACTCAGATTGCTGTATCAGACCATGATTGATCCAAGACTATTACTCCGTGCAGTACTGAGATTGCTGTATCAGACCATGGTTGATCCAAGACTATTACTCCCTGCAATACTCAGATTGCTGTATCAGACCATGATTGATCCAAGACTATTACTCCCTGCAATACTCAGATTGCTGTACCAGACCATGATTGGTCCGACAATATTACTCTCTGAAATACTCATATTGCTGTACCAGACCATAATTGATCCGAGACTATTACTCCCTGCAATACTCAGATTGCTGTACCAGACCATGATTGATCCAAGACTATTACTCCCTGCAATACTCAGATTGCTACCAGACCATGATTGTTCCGAGACTATTATCCCTGCAATACTCAGATTGCTGTATCAGACCATGATTGATCCGAGACTATTATCCCTGCAATACTCAGATTATTACTCCCTGCAATACTCAGATTGCTATATCAGACCATGATTGATCCGAGACTATTACTCCCTGGAATACTCAATTTGCTGCATCAGACCATGGTCGATCCGAGACTATTACTCCCTGCAATACTCAGATTGCTGTGTCGGACCATGGTTTATCCGAGACTATTACTCCCTGCAATACTCAGATTGCTGTATCAGACAATGGTTGATCCGAGACTATTACTCCCTGCAATACTCAGATTGCTGTACCAGACCATGATTGATCCGAGACTATTATCCCTACAATACTCAGATTGCTGTATCAGACCATGATTGATCCGAGACTATTATCGCTGCAATACTCAGATTATTACACCCTGCTATACTCAGATTGCTGTATCAGACCTTGATTGATCCGAGACTATTACTCCCTGCAATACTCAGATTGCTGTATCAGACCATGGTTGATCCGAGACTATTACACCCTGCAATACTCAGATTGCTGTATCAGACCATGATTGATCCGAGACTATTACTCCCTGCAATACTCAAATTGCTGTATCAGACCATGATTGATCCGAGACTATTACTCCCTGCAATACTCAGATTGCTGTATCAGACCATGGTTGATCCGAGACTATTACTCCCTGCAATACTCAGATTGATGTATCAGACCATGGTTGATCCGAGACTATTACTCCCGGCAATACTCAGATTGCTGTATCAGACCATGGTTGATCCGAGACTATTACTCCCGGCAATACTCAGATTGCTGTACCAGACCATGATTGATCCGAGACTATTACTCCCTGCAATACTCAGATTGCTGTATCACACCATGATTGATCCGAGACTATTACTCCCTACAATACTCAGATTGCTGTATCAGACCATGATTGATCCGAGACTACTATTCCCTGCAATACTCATATTGCTGTACCAGACCATGATTGATCCGAGGTTATTACGCCCTGCAATACTCAGACTGCTGTATCAGACCATGGTTGATCCGAGACTATTACTCCCTGCAATACTCAGATTGCTGTATCAGACCATGGTTGATCCGAGACTATTACTCCCTGCAATACTCAGATTGCTGTATCAGACCATGGTTGATCCGAGACTATTACTCCCGGCAATACTCAGATTGCTGTACCAGACCATGATTGATCCGAGACTATTACTCCCTGCAATACTCAGATTGCTGTATCACACCATGATTGATCCGAGACTATTACTCCCTACAATACTCAGATTGCTGTATCAGACCATGATTGATCCGAGACTATTACTCCCTGCAATACTCAGATTGCTGTATCAGACCATGGTTGATCCGAGACTATTACTCCCTGCAATACTCAGATTGCTGTATCAGACCATGATTGATCCAAGACTATTACTCCGTGCAGTACTGAGATTGCTGTATCAGACCATGGTTGATCCAAGACTATTACTCCCTGCAATACTCAGATTGCTGTATCAGACCATGATTGATCCAAGACTATTACTCCCTGCAATACTCAGATTGCTGTACCAGACCATGATTGGTCCGACAATATTACTCTCTGAAATACTCATATTGCTGTACCAGACCATAATTGATCCGAGACTATTACTCCCTGCAATACTCAGATTGCTGTACCAGACCATGATTGATCCAAGACTATTACTCCCTGCAATACTCAGATTGCTACCAGACCATGATTGTTCCGAGACTATTATCCCTGCAATACTCAGATTGCTGTATCAGACCATGATTGATCCGAGACTATTATCCCTGCAATACTCAGATTATTACTCCCTGCAATACTCAGATTGCTATATCAGACCATGATTGATCCGAGACTATTACTCCCTGGAATACTCAATTTGCTGCATCAGACCATGGTCGATCCGAGACTATTACTCCCTGCAATACTCAGATTGCTGTGTCGGACCATGGTTTATCCGAGACTATTACTCCCTGCAATACTCAGATTGCTGTATCAGACAATGGTTGATCCGAGACTATTACTCCCTGCAATACTCAGATTGCTGTACCAGACCATGATTGATCCGAGACTATTATCCCTACAATACTCAGATTGCTGTATCAGACCATGATTGATCCGAGACTATTATCGCTGCAATACTCAGATTATTACACCCTGCTATACTCAGATTGCTGTATCAGACCTTGATTGATCCGAGACTATTACTCCCTGCAATACTCAGATTGCTGTATCAGACCATGGTTGATCCGAGACTATTACACCCTGCAATACTCAGATTGCTGTATCAGACCATGATTGATCCGAGACTATTACTCCCTGCAATACTCAAATTGCTGTATCAGACCATGATTGATCCGAGACTATTACTCCCTGCAATACTCAGATTGCTGTATCAGACCATGGTTGATCCGAGACTATTACTCCCTGCAATACTCAGATTGATGTATCAGACCATGGTTGATCCGAGACTATTACTCCCGGCAATACTCAGATTGCTGTATCAGACCATGGTTGATCCGAGACTATTACTCCCGGCAATACTCAGATTGCTGTAGCAGACCATGATTGATCCGAGACTATTACTCCCTGCAATACTCAGATTGCTGTATCACACCATGATTGATCCGAGACTATTACTCCCTACAATACTCAGATTGCTGTATCAGACCATGATTGATCCGAGACTACTATTCCCTGCAATACTCATATTGCTGTACCAGACCATGATTGATCCGAGGTTATTACGCCCTGCAATACTCAGACTGCTGTATCAGACCATGGTTGATCCGAGACTATTACTCCCTGCAATACTCAGATTGCTGTATCAGACCATGGTTGATCCGAGACTATTACTCCCTGCAATACTCAGATTGCTGTATCAGACCATGGTTGATCCGAGACTATTACTCCCGGCAATACTCAGATTGCTGTACCAGACCATGATTGATCCGAGACTATTACTCCCTGCAATACTCAGATTGCTGTATCAGACCATGATTGATCCAAGACTATTACTCCCTGCAATACTCAGATTGCTGTACCAGACCATGATTGGTCCGACAATATTACTCTCTGAAATACTCATATTGCTGTACCAGACCATAATTGATCCGAGACTATTACTCCCTGCAATACTCAGATTGCTGTACCAGACCATGATTGATCCAAGACTATTACTCCCTGCAATACTCAGATTGCTACCAGACCATGATTGTTCCGAGACTATTATCCCTGCAATACTCAGATTGCTGTATCAGACCATGATTGATCCGAGACTATTATCCCTGCAATACTCAGATTATTACTCCCTGCAATACTCAGATTGCTATATCAGACCATGATTGATCCGAGACTATTACTCCCTGGAATACTCAATTTGCTGCATCAGACCATGGTCGATCCGAGACTATTACTCCCTGCAATACTCAGATTGCTGTGTCGGACCATGGTTTATCCGAGACTATTACTCCCTGCAATACTCAGATTGCTGTATCAGACAATGGTTGATCCGAGACTATTACTCCCTGCAATACTCAGATTGCTGTACCAGACCATGATTGATCCGAGACTATTATCCCTACAATACTCAGATTGCTGTATCAGACCATGATTGATCCGAGACTATTATCGCTGCAATACTCAGATTATTACACCCTGCTATACTCAGATTGCTGTATCAGACCTTGATTGATCCGAGACTATTACTCCCTGCAATACTCAGATTGCTGTATCAGACCATGGTTGATCCGAGACTATTACACCCTGCAATACTCAGATTGCTGTATCAGACCATGATTGATCCGAGACTATTACTCCCTGCAATACTCAAATTGCTGTATCAGACCATGATTGATCCGAGACTATTACTCCCTGCAATACTCAGATTGTACTCCCTGCAATACTCAGATTTCTGTATCAGACCATGATGGATCCAAGACTATTACCCCCTGCAATACACAGATTGCTATATCAGACCATGGTTGATCCGAGACTATTACACCCTGCAATACTCAGATTATTACTCCTGCAATACTCAGATTGCTGTATCAGACCATGGTTGATAGAAGACTATTACTCCCTGCAATACTCAGATTGCTGTATCAGACCATGGTTGATCCAAGACTTTTACTCCCTGCAATACTCAGATTGCTGTACCAGACCATGATTGGTCCGAGACTATTACTCTGTGCAATACTCATATTGCTGTGCCAGGCCATAATTGATCCCAGACTATTACTCCCTGCAATACTCAGATTGCTGTACCAGACCATGATTGATCCAAGACTATTACTCCCTGCAATACTCAGATTGCTGTACCAGACCATGATTGTTCCAAGACTATTATCGCTGCAATACTCAGATTGCTGTATCAGACCATGATTGATCCGAGACTATTATCCCTGCAATACTCAGATTATTACTCACTGCAATACTCAGATTGCTGTATCAGACCATGATTGATCCGAGACTATTACTCCCTGCAATACTCACATTTGCTGTATCAGATCGTGGTTCATCCGAGACAATTACTCCCTGCAATACTCAGATTGCTGTATCAGACCATGGTTGATCCGAGACTATTACTCCCTGCAATTCTCAGATTGCTGTACCAGACCATGATTGATCCGAGACTATTACTCTCTGCAATACTCAGATTGCTGTATCAGACCATGATTGATCCGAAACTATTACTCCCTGGAATACTCAAATTGCTGCATCATACCATGGTCGATCCGAGACTATTACTCCCTGCAATACTCAGTTTGCTGTATCAGACCATGGTTTATCCGAGACTATTACTCCCTGCAATACTCAGATTGCTGTATCAGACAATGGTTGATCCGAGACTATTACTCCCTGCAATACTCAGATTGCTGTACCAGACCATGATTCATCCGAGACTATTATCCCTACAATACTCAGATTGCTGTATCAGACCATGATTGTTCCGAGACTATTATCGCTGCAATACTCAGATTATTACTCCCTGCAATACTCAGATTGCTGTATCAGACCATGATTGATCCGAGACTATTACTCCCTGCAATACTGAGATTGCTGTATCAGACCATGGTTGATCCGAGACTATTACTCCCTGCAATACTCAGATTGCTGTATCAGACCATGATTGATCCGAGACTATTACTCCCTGCAATGCTCAAATTGCTGTATCAGACCATGATTGATCCGAGACTATTACTCCCTGCAATACTCAGATTGCTGTATCAGACCATGGTTGATCCGAGACTATTACTCCCTGCAATACTCAGATTGCTGTACCAGACCATGATTGATCCGAGACCATTACTCCCTGCAATACTCAGATTGCTGTATCACACCATGATTGATCCGAGACTATTACTCCCTACAATACTCAGATTGCTGTATCAGACCATGATTGATCCAAGACTACTACTCCCTGCAATGCTCATATTGCTGTACCAGACCATGATTGATCCGAGACTATTACGCCCTGCAATACTCAGATTGCTGTGTCAGAGCATGGTTGATCCGAGACTATTACTCCCTGCAATACTCAGATTGCTGTATCAGACCATGGTTGATCCGAGACTATTACTCCCTGCAATACTCAGATTGCTGTATCAGACCATTGTTGATCCGAGACTATTACTCCCTGCAATACTCAGATTGCTGTACCAGACCATGATTGATCCGAGACTATTATCCCTGCAATACTCAGATTATTACTCCCTGCAATACTCAGATTTCTGTATCAGACCATGATGGATCCAAGACTATTACCCCCTGCAATACACAGATTGCTATATCAGACCATGGTTGATCCGAGACTATTACACCCTGCAATACTCAGATTATTACTCCCTGCAATACTCAGATTGCTGTATCAGACCATGGTTGATAGAAGACTATTACTCCCTGCAATACTCAGATTGCTGTATCAGACCATGGTTGATCCAAGACTTTTACTCCCTGCAATACTCAGATTGCTGTACCAGACCATGATTGGTCCGAGACTATTACTCTGTGCAATACTCATATTGCTGTGCCAGGCCATAATTGATCCCAGACTATTACTCCCTGCAATACTCAGATTGCTGTACCAGACCATGATTGATCCAAGACTATTACTCCCTGCAATACTCAGATTGCTGTACCAGACCATGATTGTTCCAAGACTATTATCGCTGCAATACTCAGATTGCTGTATCAGACCATGATTGATCCGAGACTATTATCCCTGCAATACTCAGATTATTACTCACTGCAATACTCAGATTGCTGTATCAGACCATGATTGATCCGAGACTATTACTCCCTGCAATACTCACATTTGCTGTATCAGATCGTGGTTCATCCGAGACAATTACTCCCTGCAATACTCAGATTGCTGTATCAGACCATGGTTGATCCGAGACTATTACTCCCTGCAATTCTCAGATTGCTGTACCAGACCATGATTGATCCGAGACTATTACTCTCTGCAATACTCAGATTGCTGTATCAGACCATGGTTGATCCGAGACTATTACTCCCTGCAATACTCAGATTGCTGTACCAGACCATGATTGATCCGAGACTATTATCCCTGCAATACTCAGATTGCTGTACCAGACCATGATTGATCCGAGACTATTATCCCTGCAATACTCAGATTATTACTCCCTGCAATACTCAGATTGCTGTATCAGACCATGATGGATCCGAGACTATTACTCCCTGCAATACTCAAATTGCTGTATCAGACCATGATTGATCCGAGACTATTACTCCCTGCAATACTCAGCTTACTGTATCAGACCATGGTTGATCCGAGACTATTACTCCCTGCAATACTCAGATTGCTGTATCAGACCATGATTGATCTGAGACTATTACTCCCTGCAATACTCAGATTGCTGTACCAGAACATGAGTGATCCGAGACTATTACACCCTGCAATACTCAGATTGCTGTATCAGACCATGATTGATCTGAGACTATTACTCCCTGCAATACTCAGATTGCTGTATCAGACCATGGTTGATCCGAGACTATTACTCCCTGCAATACTCAGATTGCTGTACCAGACCATGATTGATCCGAGACTATTATCCCTGCAATACTCAGATTATTACTCCCTGCAATACTCAGATTGCTGTACCAGACCATGATTGATCCGAGACTATTACTCCCTGCAATATTCAGATTGCTGTACCAGACCATGATTGATCTGAGACTATTACTCCCTGCAATACTCAGATTGCTGTATCAGACCATGATTGATCCGAGACTATTACTCCCTGCATACTCAGATTGCTGTACCATACCATGATTGATCCGAGACTATTACTCCCTGCAATACTCAGATTGCTGTACCAGAGCATGATTGATCCGAAACTATTGTCCCTGCAATACTCAGATTGCTGTATCAGACCATAATTGATCCGAGACTATTATCCCTGCACTACTCAGATTATTACTCCCTGCAATACCCAGATTGCTGTACCAGACCATGATTGATCCGAGACTATTACTCCCAGCAATACTCAGATTGCTGTATCAGACCATGATTGATCCGATACTATTACTCCCTGCAATACTCAGATTGCTGTATCAGAACATGATTGATCCGAGACTATTATCCCTGCAATACTCAGATTATTACTCCCTGCAATACTCAGATTGCTGTATCAGACCATGATTGATCCGAGACTATTACTCCCTGCAATACTCAGATTGCTGTACCAGACCATGATTGATCAGAGACTATTACTCCCTGCAATACTCCGATTGCGGTACCAGACCATGATTAATCCGAGACTATTATCCCTGCAATGCTCAGATTGCTGTACCAGACCATGATTGATCCGAGACTATTATCCCTGCAATACTCAGATTGCTGTATCAGACCACGATTGATCCGGGACTATTGTCCCTGCAATACACAGATTATTACTTCCTGCTCCACTCAGATTGCCGTACCAGACCATGATTGATCCGAGAGTATTACTCCCTGCAATACTCAGATGGCTGTACCAGACCATGTTTAATCCGAGGCTATTATCCCTGCAATACTCAGATTTCGGTATCAGACCATGTTTGATCCGAGACTATTATCCCTGCAATACTCAGATTATTACTCCCTGCCATACTCAGATTGCTGTATTAGACCATGATTGATCCGGGACTATTACTCCCTGCAATACTCAGATTGCTGTATCAGACCATGGTTGATCCGAGACTATTACTCCCTGCAATACTCAGATTGCTGTATCAGACCATGGTTGATCCAAGACTATTACTCCCTGCAATACTCAGATTGCTGTATCAGACCATGGTTTATCCGAGACTATTACTCCCTGCAATACTCAGATTGCTGTATCAGACCATGGTTGATCCGAGACTATTACTCCCTGCAATACTCAGATTTCTGTACCAGACCATGATTGATCCGAGACTATTATCCCTACAATACTCAGATTGCTGTATCAGACCATGATTGATCCGAGACTATTACTCCCAGCAATACTCAGATTGCTGTATCAGACCATGATTGATCCGAGACTATTACTCCCTGCAATACTCAGATTGCTGTATCAGACCATGGTCGATCCGAGACTATTACTCCCTGCAATATTCAGATTGCTGTATCAGACCATGGTTGATCCGAGACTATTACTCCCTGCAATACTCAGATTGCTGTACCAGACCATGAATGATCCGAGACTATTATCCCTACAATACTCAGATTGCTGTATCAGACCATGATTGATCCGAGACTATTACTCCCAGCAATACTCAGATTGCTGTATCAGACCATGATTGATCCGAGACTATTACTCCCTGCAATACTCAGATTGCTGTATCAGACCATGATTGATCCGAGACTATTACTCCCTGCAATACTCAGATTGCTGTATCAGACCATGGTTGATCCGAGACTATTACTCCCTGCAATACTCAGATTGCTGTATCAGACCATGATTGAACCAAGACTATTACTCCGTGCAGTACTGAGATTGCTGTATCAGACCATGGTTGATCCAAGACTATTACTCCCTGCAATACTCAGATTGCTGTATCAGACCATGATTGATCCAAGACTATTACTCCCTGCAATACTCAGATTGCTGTACCAGACCATGATTGGTCCGACAATATTACTCTCTGCAATACTCATATTCCTGTACCAGACCATAATTGATCCGAGACTATTACTCCCAGCAATACTCAGATTGCTGTACCAGACCATGATTGATCCAAGACTATTACTCCCTGCAATACTCAGATTGCTACCAGACCATGATTGTTCCGAGACTATTATCCCTGCAATACTCAGATTGCTGTATCAGACCATGATTGATCCGAGACTATTATCCCTGCAATACTCAGATTATTACTCCCTGCAATACTCAGATTGCTATATCAGACCATGATTGATCCGAGACTATTACTCCCAGCAATACTCAGATTGCTGTATCAAACCATGATTGATCCGATACTATTACTCCCTGCAATACTCAGATTGCTGTATCAGAACATGATTGATCCTAGACTATTATCCCTGCAATACTCAGATTATTACTCCCTGCAATACTCAGATTGCTGTATCAGACCATGATTGATCCGAGACTATTACTCCCTGCAATACTCAGATTGCTGTACCAGACCATGATTGATCAGAGACTATTACTCCCTGCAATACTCCGATTGCGGTACCAGACCATGATTAATCCGAGACTATTATCCCTGCAATGCTCAGATTGCTGTACCAGACCATGATTGATCCGAGACTATTATCCCTGCAATACTCAGATTGCTGTATCAGACCACGATTGATCCGGGACTATTGTCCCTGCAATACACAGATTATTACTTCCTGCTCTACTCAGATTGCCGTACCAGACCATGATTGATCCGAGACTATTACTCCCTGCAATACTCAGATGGCTGTACCAGACCATGTTTAATCCGAGGCTATTATCCCTGCAATACTCAGATTTCGGTATCAGACCATGTTTGATCCGAGACTATTATCCCTGCAATACTCAGATTATTACTCCCTGCCATACTCAGATTGCTGTATCAGACCATGATTGATCCGGGACTATTACTCCCTGCAATACTCAGATTGCTGTATCAGACCATGGTTGATCCGAGACTATTACTCCCTGCAATACTCAGATTGCTATATCAGTCCATGATTGATCCAAGACTATTACTCCCTGCAATACTCAGATTGCTGTATCAGACCATGGTTGATCCAAGACTATTACTCCCTGCAATACTCAGATTGCTGTATCAGACCATGGTTTATCCGAGACTATTACTCCCTGCAATACTCAGATTGCTGTATCAGACCATGGTTGATCCGAGACTATTACTCCCTGCAATACTCAGATTTCTGTACCAGACCATGATTGATCCGAGACTATTATCCCTACAATACTCAGATTGCTGTATCAGACCATGATTGATCCGAGACTATTACTCCCAGCAATACTCAGATTGCTGTATCAGACCATGATTGATCCGAGACTATTACTCCCTGCAATACTCAGATTGCTGTATCAGACCATGGTCGATCCGAGACTATTACTCCCTGCAATATTCAGATTGCTGTATCAGACCATGGTTGATCCGAGACTATTACTCCCTGCAATACTCAGATTGCTGTACCAGACCATGATTGATCCGAGACTATTATCCCTACAATACTCAGATTGCTGTATCAGACCATGATTGATCCGAGACTATTACTCCCAGCAATACTCAGATTGCTGTATCAGACCATGATTGATCCGAGACTATTACTCCCTGCAATACTCAGATTGCTGTATCAGACCATGATTGATCCGAGACTATTACTCCCTGCAATACTCAGATTGCTGTATCAGACCATGGTTGATCCGAGACTATTACTCCCTGCAATACTCAGATTGCTGTATCAGACCATGATTGAACCAAGACTATTACTCCGTGCAGTACTGAGATTGCTGTATCAGACCATGGTTGATCCAAGACTATTACTCCCTGCAATACTCAGATTGCTGTATCAGACCATGATTGATCCAAGACTATTACTCCCTGCAATACTCAGATTGCTGTACCAGACCATGATTGGTCCGACAATATTACTCTCTGCAATACTCATATTGCTGTACCAGACCATAATTGATCCGAGACTATTACTCCCAGCAATACTCAGATTGCTGTACCAGACCATGATTGATCCAAGACTATTACTCCCTGCAATACTCAGATTGCTACCAGACCATGATTGTTCCGAGACTATTATCCCTGCAATACTCAGATTGCTGTATCAGACCATGATTGATCCGAGACTATTATCCCTGCAATACTCAGATTATTACTCCCTGCAATACTCAGATTGCTATATCAGACCATGATTGATCCGAGACTATTACTCCCAGCAATACTCAGATTGCTGTATCAAACCATGATTGATCCGATACTATTACTCCCTGCAATACTCAGATTGCTGTATCAGAACATGATTGATCCGAGACTATTATCCCTGCAATACTCAGATTATTACTCCCTGCAATACTCAGATTGCTGTATCAGACCATGATTGATCCGAGACTATTACTCCCTGCAATACTCATATTGCTGTACCAGACCATGATTGATCAGAGACTATTACTCCCTGCAATACTCCGATTGCGGTACCAGACCATGATTAATCCGAGACTATTATCCCTGCAATGCTCAGATTGCTGTACCAGACCATGATTGATCCGAGACTATTATCCCTGCAATACTCAGATTGCTGTATCAGACCACGATTGATCCGGGACTATTGTCCCTGCAATACACAGATTATTACTTCCTGCTCTACTCAGATTGCTGTACCAGACCATGATTGATCCGAGACTATTACTCCCTGCAATACTCAGATGGCTGTACCAGACCATGATTAATCCGAGGCTATTATCCCTGCAATACTCAGATTTCGGTATCAGACCATGTTTGATCCAAGACTATTATCCCTGCAATACTCAGATTATTACTCCCTGCCATACTCAGATTGCTGTATCAGACCATGATTGATCCGGGACTATTATCCCTGCAATACTCAGATTGCTGTATCAGACCACGATTGATCCGGGACTATTGTCCCTGCAATACACAGATTATTACTTCCTGCTCTACTCAGATTGCTGTACCAGACCATGATTGATCCGAGACTATTACTCCCTGCAATACTCAGATGGCTGTACCAGACCATGATTAATCCGAGGCTATTATCCCTGCAATACTCAGATTTCGGTATCAGACCATGTTTGATCCGAGACTATTATCCCTGCAATACTCAGATTATTACTCCCTGCCATACTCAGATTGCTGTATCAGACCATGATTGATCCGGGACTATTACTCCCTGCAATACTCAGATTGCTGTATCAGACCATGGTTGATCCGAGACTATTACTCCCTGCAATACTCAGATTGCTATATCAGTCCATGATTGATCCAAGACTATTACTCCCTGCAATACTCAGATTGCTGTATCAGACCATGGTTAATCCAAGACTATTACTCCCTGCAATACTCAGATTGCTGTATCAGACCATGGTTTATCCGAGACTATTACTCCCTGCAATACTCAGCTTTCTGTATCAGACCATGGTTGATCCGAGACTATTACTCCCTGCAATACTCAGATTTTTGTACCAGACCATGATTGATCCGAGACTATTATCCCTACAATACTCAGATTGCTGTATCAGACCATGATTGATCCGAGACTATTACTCCCAGCAATACTCAGATTGCTGTATCAGACCATGGTTGATCCGAGACTATTACTCCCTGCAATACTCAGATTGCTGTATCAGACCATGATTGAACCAAGACTATTACTCCGTGCAGTACTGAGATTGCTGTATCAGACCATGGTTGATCCAAGACTATTACTCCCTGCAATACTCAGATTGCTGTATCAGACCATGATTGATCCAAGACTATTACTCCCTGCAATACTCAGATTGCTGTACCAGACCATGATTGGTACGACAATATTACTCTCTGCAATACTCATATTGCTGTACCAGACCATAATTGATCCGAGACTATTACTACCTGCAATACTCAGATTGCTGTACCAGACCATGATTGATCCAAGACTATTACTCCCTGCAATACTCAGATTGCTACCAGACCATGATTGTTCCGAGACTATTATCCCTGCAATACTCAGATTGCTGTATCAGACCATGATTGATCCGAGACTATTATCCCTGCAATACTCAGATTATTACTCCCTGCAATACTCAGATTGCTATATCAGACCATGATTGATCCGAGACTATTACTCCCAGCAATACTCAGATTGCTGTATCAAATCATGATTGATCCGATACTATTACTCCCTGCAATACTCAGATTGCTGTATCAGAACATGATTGATCCGAGACTATTATCCCTGCAATACTCAGATTATTACTCCCTGCAATACTCAGATTGCTGTATCAGACCATGATTGATCCGAGACTATTACTCCCTGCAATACTCATATTGCTGTACCAGACCATGATTGATCAGAGACTATTACTCCCTGCAATACTCCGATTGCGGTACCAGACCATGATTAATCCGAGACTATTATCCCTGCAATGCTCAGATTGCTGTACCAGACCATGATTGATCCGAGACTATTATCCCTGCAATACTCAGATTGCTGTATCAGACCACGATTGATCCGGGACTATTGTCCCTGCAATACACAGATTATTACTTCCTGCTCTACTCAGATTGCTGTAGCAGACCATGATTGATCCGAGACTATTACTCCCTGCAATACTCAGATGGCTGTACCAGACCATGATTAATCCGAGGCTATTATCCCTGCAATACTCAGATTTCGGTATCAGACCATGTTTGATCCGAGACTATTATCCCTGCAATACTCAGATTATTACTCCCTGCCATACTCAGATTGCTGTATCAGACCATGATTGATCCGGGACTATTACTCCCTGCAATACTCAGATTGCTGTATCAGACCATGGTTGATCCAAGACTATTACTCCCTGCAATACTCAGATTGCTGTATCAGACCATGGTTGATCCAAGACTATTACTCCCTGCAATACTCAGATTGCTGTATCAGACCATGGTTTATCCGAGACTATTACTCCCTGCAATACTCAGATTGCTGTATCAGACCATGGTTGATCCGAGACTATTACTCCCTGCAATACTCAGATTTCTGTACCAGACCATGATTGATCCGAGACTATTATCCCTACAATACTCAGATTGCTGTATCAGACCATGATTGATCCGAGACTATTACTCCCAGCAATACTCAGATTGCTGTATCAGACCATGATTGATCCGAGACTATTACTCCCTGCAATACTCAGATTGCTGTATCAGACCATGGTTGATCCGAGACTATTACTCCCTGCAATATTCAGATTGCTGTATCAGACCATGGTTGATCCGAGACTATTACTCCCTGCAATACTCAGATTGCTGTACCAGACCATGATTGATCCGAGACTATTATCCCTACAATACTCAGATTGCTGTATCAGACCATGATTGATCCGAGACTATTACTCCCAGCAATACTCAGATTGCTGTATCAGACCATGATTGATCCGAGACTATTACTCCCTGCAATACTCAGATTGCTGTATCAGACCATGGTTGATCCGAGACTATTACTCCCTGCAATACTCAGATTGCTGTATCAGACCATGATTGATCCAAGACTATTACTCCGTGCAGTACTGAGATTGCTGTATCAGACCATGGTTGATCCAAGACTATTACTCCCTGCAATACTCAGATTGCTGTATCAGACCATGGTTGATCCAAGACTATTACTCCCTGCAATACTCAGATTGCTGTATCAGACCATGGTTTATCCGAGACTATTACTCCCTGCAATACTCAGATTGCTGTATCAGACCATGGTTGATCCGAGACTATTACTCCCTGCAATACTCAGATTTCTGTACCAGACCATGATTGATCCGAGACTATTATCCCTACAATACTCAGATTGCTGTATCAGACCATGATTGATCCGAGACTATTACTCCCAGCAATACTCAGATTGCTGTATCAGACCATGATTGATCCGAGACTATTACTCCCTGCAATACTCAGATTGCTGTATCAGACCATGGTTGATCCGAGACTATTACTCCCTGCAATATTCAGATTGCTGTATCAGACCATGGTTGATCCGAGACTATTACTCCCTGCAATACTCAGATTGCTGTACCAGACCATGATTGATCCGAGACTATTATCCCCACAATACTCAGATTGCTGTATCAGACCATGATTGATCCGAGACTATTACTCCCAGCAATACTCAGATTGCTGTATCAGACCATGATTGATCCGAGACTATTACTCCCTGCAATACTCAGATTGCTGTATCAGACCATGGTTGATCCGAGACTATTACTCCCTGCAATACTCAGATTGCTGTATCAGACCATGATTGATCCAAGACTATTACTCCGTGCAGTACTGAGATTGCTGTATCAGACCATGGTTGATCCAAGACTATTACTCCCTGCAATACTCAGATTGCTGTATCAGACCATGATTGATCCAAGACTATTACTCCCTGCAATACTCAGATTGCTGTACCAGACCATGATTGGTCCGACAATATTACTCTCTGAAATACTCATATTGCTGTACCAGACCATAATTGATCCGAGACTATTACTCCCTGCAATACTCAGATTGCTGTACCAGACCATGATTGATCCAAGACTATTACTCCCTGCAATACTCAGATTGCTACCAGACCATGATTGTTCCGAGACTATTATCCCTGCAATACTCAGATTGCTGTATCAGACCATGATTGATCCGAGACTATTATCCCTGCAATACTCAGATTATTACTCCCTGCAATACTCAGATTGCTATATCAGACCATGATTGATCCGAGACTATTACTCCCTGGAATACTCAATTTGCTGCATCAGACCATGGTCGATCCGAGACTATTACTCACTGCAATACTCAGATTGCTGTGTCGGACCATGGTTTATCCGAGACTATTACTCCCTGCAATACTCAGATTGCTGTATCAGACAATGGTTGATCCGAGACTATTACTCCCTGCAATACTCAGATTGCTGTACCAGACCATGATTGATCCGAGACTATTATCCCTACAATACTCAGATTGCTGTATCAGACCATGATTGATCCGAGACTATTATCGCTGCAATACTCAGATTATTACACCCTGCTATACTCAGATTGCTGTATCAGACCTTGATTGATCCGAGACTATTACTCCCTGCAATACTCAGATTGCTGTATCAGACCATGGTTGATCCGAGACTATTACTCCCTGCAATACTCAGATTGCTGTATCAGACCATGATTGATCCGAGACTATTACTCCCTGCAATACTCAAATTGCTGCATCAGACCATGATTGATCCGAGACTATTACTCCCTGCAATACTCAGATTGCTGTATCAGACCATGGTTGATCCGAGACTATTACTCCCTGCAATACTCAGATTGATGTATCAGACCATGGTTGATCCGAGACTATTACTCCCTGCAATACTCAGATTGCTGTATCAGACCATGGTTGATCCGAGACTATTACTCCCGGCAATACTCAGATTGCTGTACCAGACCATGATTGATCCGAGACTATTACTCCCTGCAATACTCAGATTGCTGTATCACACCATGATTGATCCGAGACTATTACTCCCTACAATACTCAGATTGCTGTATCAGACCATGATTGATCCGAGACTACTATTCCCTGCAATACTCATATTGCTGTACCAGACCATGATTGATCCGAGGTTATTACGCCCTGCAATACTCAGACTGCTGTATCAGACCATGGTTGATCCGAGACTATTACTCCCTGCAATACTCAGATTGCTGTATCAGACCATGGTTGATCCGAGACTATTACTCCCTGCAATACTCAGATTGCTGTATCAGACCATGGTTGATCCGAGACTATTACTCCCGGCAATACTCAGATTGCTGTACCAGACCATGATTGATCCGAGACTATTACTCCCTGCAATACTCAGATTGCTGTATCACACCATGATTGATCCGAGACTATTACTCCCTACAATACTCAGATTGCTGTATCAGACCATGATTGATCCGAGACTACTATTCCCTGCAATACTCATATTGCTGTATCAGACCATGGTTGATCCGAGACTATTACACCCTGCAATACTCAGATTGCTGTACCGGACCATGATTGATCCGAGACAATGACTCCCTGCAATACTCAGATTGCTGTATCAGAACATGATTGATCCGTGACTATTATCCCTGCAATACTCAGATTATTACTCCCTGCCATACTCAGATTGCTGTATCAGACCATGATTGATCCGGGACTATTACTCCCTGCAATACTCAGATTGCTGTATCAGACCATGGTTGATCCGAGACTATTACTCCCTGCAATACTCAGATTGCTATATCAGTCCATGATTGATCCAAGACTATTACTCCCTGCAATACTCAGATTGCTGTATCAGACCATGGTTGATCCAAGACTATTACTCCCTGCAATACTCAGATTGCTGTATCAGACCATGGTTTATCCGAGACTATTACTCCCTGCAATACTCAGATTGCTGTATCAGACCATGGTTGATCCGAGACTATTACTCCCTGCAATACTCAGATTTCTGTACCAGACCATGATTGATCCGAGACTATTATCCCTACAATACTCAGATTGCTGTATCAGACCATGATTGATCCGAGACTATTACTCCCAGCAATACTCAGATTGCTGTATCAGACCATGATTGATCCGAGACTATTACTCCCTGCAATACTCAGATTGCTGTATCAGACCATGGTTGATCCGAGACTATTACTCCCTGCAATATTCAGATTGCTGTATCAGACCATGGTTGATCCGAGACTATTACTCCCTGCAATACTCAGATTGCTGTACCAGACCATGATTGATCCGAGACTATTATCCCTACAATACTCAGATTGCTGTATCAGACCATGATTGATCCGAGACTATTACTCCCAGCAATACTCAGATTGCTGTATCAGACCATGATTGATCCGAGACTATTACTCCCTGCAATACTCAGATTGCTGTATCAGACCATGGTTGATCCGAGACTATTACTCCCTGCAATACTCAGATTGCTGTATCAGACCATGATTGATCCAAGACTATTACTCCGTGCAGTACTGAGATTGCTGTATCAGACCATGGTTGATCCAAGACTATTACTCCCTGCAATACTCAGATTGCTGTATCAGACCATGATTGATCCAAGACTATTACTCCCTGCAATACTCAGATTGCTGTACCAGACCATGATTGGTCCGACAATATTACTCTCTGAAATACTCATATTGCTGTACCAGACCATAATTGATCCGAGACTATTACTCCCTGCAATACTCAGATTGCTGTACCAGACCATGATTGATCCAAGACTATTACTCCCTGCAATACTCAGATTGCTACCAGACCATGATTGTTCCGAGACTATTATCCCTGCAATACTCAGATTGCTGTATCAGACCATGATTGATCCGAGACTATTATCCCTGCAATACTCAGATTATTACTCCCTGCAATACTCAGATTGCTATATCAGACCATGATTGATCCGAGACTATTACTCCCTGGAATACTCAATTTGCTGCATCAGACCATGGTCGATCCGAGACTATTACTCCCTGCAATACTCAGATTGCTGTGTCGGACCATGGTTTATCCGAGACTATTACTCCCTGCAATACTCAGATTGCTGTATCAGACAATGGTTGATCCGAGACTATTACTCCCTGCAATACTCAGATTGCTGTACCAGACCATGATTGATCCGAGACTATTATCCCTACAATACTCAGATTGCTGTATCAGACCATGATTGATCCGAGACTATTATCGCTGCAATACTCAGATTATTACACCCTGCTATACTCAGATTGCTGTATCAGACCTTGATTGATCCGAGACTATTACTCCCTGCAATACTCAGATTGCTGTATCAGACCATGGTTGATCCGAGACTATTACACCCTGCAATACTCAGATTGCTGTATCAGACCATGATTGATCCGAGACTATTACTCCCTGCAATACTCAAATTGCTGTATCAGACCATGATTGATCCGAGACTATTACTCCCTGCAATACTCAGATTGCTGTATCAGACCATGGTTGATCCGAGACTATTACTCCCTGCAATACTCAGATTGATGTATCAGACCATGGTTGATCCGAGACTATTACTCCCGGCAATACTCAGATTGCTGTATCAGACCATGGTTGATCCGAGACTATTACTCCCGGCAATACTCAGATTGCTGTACCAGACCATGATTGATCCGAGACTATTACTCCCTGCAATACTCAGATTGCTGTATCACACCATGATTGATCCGAGACTATTACTCCCTACAATACTCAGATTGCTGTATCAGACCATGATTGATCCGAGACTACTATTCCCTGCAATACTCATATTGCTGTACCAGACCATGATTGATCCGAGGTTATTACGCCCTGCAATACTCAGACTGCTGTATCAGACCATGGTTGATCCGAGACTATTACTCCCTGCAATACTCAGATTGCTGTATCAGACCATGGTTGATCCGAGACTATTACTCCCTGCAATACTCAGATTGCTGTATCAGACCATGGTTGATCCGAGACTATTACTCCCGGCAATACTCAGATTGCTGTACCAGACCATGATTGATCCGAGACTATTACTCCCTGCAATACTCAGATTGCTGTATCACACCATGATTGATCCGAGACTATTACTCCCTACAATACTCAGATTGCTGTATCAGACCATGATTGATCCGAGACTATTACTCCCTGCAATACTCAGATTGCTGTATCAGACCATGGTTGATCCGAGACTATTACTCCCTGCAATACTCAGATTGCTGTATCAGACCATGATTGATCCAAGACTATTACTCCGTGCAGTACTGAGATTGCTGTATCAGACCATGGTTGATCCAAGACTATTACTCCCTGCAATACTCAGATTGCTGTATCAGACCATGATTGATCCAAGACTATTACTCCCTGCAATACTCAGATTGCTGTACCAGACCATGATTGGTCCGACAATATTACTCTCTGAAATACTCATATTGCTGTACCAGACCATAATTGATCCGAGACTATTACTCCCTGCAATACTCAGATTGCTGTACCAGACCATGATTGATCCAAGACTATTACTCCCTGCAATACTCAGATTGCTACCAGACCATGATTGTTCCGAGACTATTATCCCTGCAATACTCAGATTGCTGTATCAGACCATGATTGATCCGAGACTATTATCCCTGCAATACTCAGATTATTACTCCCTGCAATACTCAGATTGCTATATCAGACCATGATTGATCCGAGACTATTACTCCCTGGAATACTCAATTTGCTGCATCAGACCATGGTCGATCCGAGACTATTACTCCCTGCAATACTCAGATTGCTGTGTCGGACCATGGTTTATCCGAGACTATTACTCCCTGCAATACTCAGATTGCTGTATCAGACAATGGTTGATCCGAGACTATTACTCCCTGCAATACTCAGATTGCTGTACCAGACCATGATTGATCCGAGACTATTATCCCTACAATACTCAGATTGCTGTATCAGACCATGATTGATCCGAGACTATTATCGCTGCAATACTCAGATTATTACACCCTGCTATACTCAGATTGCTGTATCAGACCTTGATTGATCCGAGACTATTACTCCCTGCAATACTCAGATTGCTGTATCAGACCATGGTTGATCCGAGACTATTACACCCTGCAATACTCAGATTGCTGTATCAGACCATGATTGATCCGAGACTATTACTCCCTGCAATACTCAAATTGCTGTATCAGACCATGATTGATCCGAGACTATTACTCCCTGCAATACTCAGATTGCTGTATCAGACCATGGTTGATCCGAGACTATTACTCCCTGCAATACTCAGATTGATGTATCAGACCATGGTTGATCCGAGACTATTACTCCCGGCAATACTCAGATTGCTGTATCAGACCATGGTTGATCCGAGACTATTACTCCCGGCAATACTCAGATTGCTGTAGCAGACCATGATTGATCCGAGACTATTACTCCCTGCAATACTCAGATTGCTGTATCACACCATGATTGATCCGAGACTATTACTCCCTACAATACTCAGATTGCTGTATCAGACCATGATTGATCCGAGACTACTATTCCCTGCAATACTCATATTGCTGTACCAGACCATGATTGATCCGAGGTTATTACGCCCTGCAATACTCAGACTGCTGTATCAGACCATGGTTGATCCGAGACTATTACTCCCTGCAATACTCAGATTGCTGTATCAGACCATGGTTGATCCGAGACTATTACTCCCTGCAATACTCAGATTGCTGTATCAGACCATGGTTGATCCGAGACTATTACTCCCGGCAATACTCAGATTGCTGTACCAGACCATGATTGATCCGAGACTATTACTCCCTGCAATACTCAGATTGCTGTATCAGACCATGATTGATCCAAGACTATTACTCCCTGCAATACTCAGATTGCTGTACCAGACCATGATTGGTCCGACAATATTACTCTCTGAAATACTCATATTGCTGTACCAGACCATAATTGATCCGAGACTATTACTCCCTGCAATACTCAGATTGCTGTACCAGACCATGATTGATCCAAGACTATTACTCCCTGCAATACTCAGATTGCTACCAGACCATGATTGTTCCGAGACTATTATCCCTGCAATACTCAGATTGCTGTATCAGACCATGATTGATCCGAGACTATTATCCCTGCAATACTCAGATTATTACTCCCTGCAATACTCAGATTGCTATATCAGACCATGATTGATCCGAGACTATTACTCCCTGGAATACTCAATTTGCTGCATCAGACCATGGTCGATCCGAGACTATTACTCCCTGCAATACTCAGATTGCTGTGTCGGACCATGGTTTATCCGAGACTATTACTCCCTGCAATACTCAGATTGCTGTATCAGACAATGGTTGATCCGAGACTATTACTCCCTGCAATACTCAGATTGCTGTACCAGACCATGATTGATCCGAGACTATTATCCCTACAATACTCAGATTGCTGTATCAGACCATGATTGATCCGAGACTATTATCGCTGCAATACTCAGATTATTACACCCTGCTATACTCAGATTGCTGTATCAGACCTTGATTGATCCGAGACTATTACTCCCTGCAATACTCAGATTGCTGTATCAGACCATGGTTGATCCGAGACTATTACACCCTGCAATACTCAGATTGCTGTATCAGACCATGATTGATCCGAGACTATTACTCCCTGCAATACTCAAATTGCTGTATCAGACCATGATTGATCCGAGACTATTACTCCCTGCAATACTCAGATTGCTGTATCAGACCATGGTTGATCCGAGACTATTACTCCCTGCAATACTCAGATTGATGTATCAGACCATGGCTGATCCGAGACTATTACTCCCGGCAATACTCAGATTGCTGTATCAGACCATGGTTGATCCGAGACTATTACTCCCGGCAATACTCAGATTGCTGTACCAGACCATGATTGATCCGAGACTATTACTCCCTGCAATACTCAGATTGCTGTATCACACCATGATTGATCCGAGACTATTACTCCCTACAATACTCAGATTGCTGTATCAGACCATGATTGATCCGAGACTACTATTCCCTGCAATACTCATATTGCTGTACCAGACCATGATTGATCCGAGGTTATTACGCCCTGCAATACTCAGACTGCTGTATCAGACCATGGTTGATCCGAGACTATTACTCCCTGCAATACTCAGATTGCTGTATCAGACCATGGTTGATCCGAGACTATTACTCCCTGCAATACTCAGATTGCTGTATCAGACCATGGTTGATCCGAGACTATTACTCCCGGCAATACTCAGATTGCTGTACCAGACCATGATTGATCCGAGACTATTACTCCCTGCAATACTCAGATTGCTGTATCACACCATGATTGATCCGAGACTATTACTCCCTACAATACTCAGATTGCTGTATCAGACCATGATTGATCCGAGACTACTATTCCCTGCAATACTCATATTGCTGTATCAGACCATGGTTGATCCGAGACTATTACACCCTGCAATACTCAGATTGCTGTACCGGACCATGATTGATCCGAGACAATGACTCCCTGCAATACTCAGATTGCTGTATCAGACCATGGTTGATCCGAGACTATTACTCCCTGCAATACTCAGATTGCTGTATCAGACCATGGTTGATCCGAGACTATTACTCCCGGCAATAATCAGATTGCTGTACCAGACCATGATTGATCCGACACTATTACTCCCTGCAATACTCAGATTGCTGTATCACACCATGATTGATCCGAGACTATTACTCCCTACAATACTCAGATTGCTGTATCAGACCATGATTGATCCGAGACTACTATTCCCTGCAATACTCATATTGCGGTACCAGACCATGATTGATCCGAGACTATTACGCCCTGCAATACTCAGATTGCTGTATCAGACCATGGTTGATCCGAGACTATTACTCCCTGCAATACTCAGATTGCTGTATCAGACCATGGTTGATTCGAGACTATTACTCCCTGCAATACTCAGTTTGCTGTACCGGACCATGATTGATCCGAGACTATGACTCCCTGCAATACTAATTTTGCTGTATCAGACCATGATTGATCCAAGACTATTACTCCCTGCAATACTCAAATTGCTGTATCAGACCATTGTTGATCCGAGACTACTACTCCCTGCAATACTCAAATTGCTGTACCAGACCATGGTTGATCCGAGACTATTACTCCCTGCAATACTCAGATTGCTGTACCAGACCATGATTGATCCGAGACTATTATCCCTGCAATACACAGATTGCTGTACCAGACCATGATTGATCCAACACTATTACTCCCTGCAATACTCAGATTGCTGTACCAGACCATGATTGCTCCGAGACTATTACTCTGTGCAATACTCATATAGCTGTGCCAGGCCATAATTGATCCGAGACTATTACTCCCTGCAATACTCAGATTGCTGTACCAGGCCATGATTGATCCGAGACTATTATCCCTGCAATACTCAGATTGCTGTATCAGACCATGCTTGATCCGAGACTATTACTCCCTGCAATACTCAGATTGCTGTATCAGACCATGATTGATCCAAGACTATTACTCCGTGCAGTACTGAGATTGCTGTATCAGACCATGGTTGATCCAAGACTATTACTCCCTGCAATACTCAGATTGCTGTATCAGACCATGATTGATCCAAGACTATTACTCCCTGCAATACTCAGATTGCTGTACCAGACCATGATTGGTCCGACAATATTACTCTCTGCAATACTCATATTGCTGTACCAGACCATATTTGATCCGAGACTATTACTCCCTGCAGTACTCAGATTGCTGTACCAGACCATGATTGATCCAAGACTATTACTCCCTGCAATACTCAGATTGCTACCAGACCATGATTGTTCCGAGACTATTATCCCTGCAATACTCAGATTGCTGTATCAGACCATGATTGATCCGAGACTATTATCCCTGCAATACTCAGATTATTACTTCCTGCAAAACTCAGATTGCTATATCAGACCATGATTGATCCGAGACTATTACTCCCTGGAATACTCAAATTGCTGCATCAGACCATGGTCGATCCGAGACTATTACTCCCTGCAATACTCAGATTGCTGTATCAGACCATGGTTTATCCGAGACTATTACTCCCTGCAATACTCAGATTGCTGTATCAGACAATGGTTGATCCGAGACTATTACTCCCTGCAATACTCAGATTGCTGTACCAGACCATGATTGATCCGAGACTATTATCCCTACAATACTCAGATTGCTGTATCAGACCATGATTGATCCGAGACTATTATCGCTGCAATACTCAGATTATTACTCCCTGCTATACTCAGATTGCTGTATCAGACCATGATTGATCCGAGACTATTACTCCCTGCAATACTCAGATTGCTGTATCAGACCATGGTTGATCCGAGACTATTACTCCCTGCAATACTCAGATTGCTGTATCAGACCATGATTCATCCGAGACTATTACTCCCTGCAATACTCAAATTGCTGTATCAGACCATGATTGATCCGAGACTATTACTCCCTGCAATACTCAGATTGCTGTATCAGACCATGGTTGATCCGAGACTATTACTCCCTGCAATACTCAGATTGCTGTATCAGACCATGGTTGATCCGAGACTATTACTCCCTGCAATACTCAGATTGCTGTATCAGACCATGGTTGATCCGAGACTATTACTCCCGGCAATACTCAGATTGCTGTACCAGACCATGATTGATCCGAGACTATTACTCCCTGCAATACTCAGATTGCTGTATCAGACCATGATTGATCCGAGACTATTACTCCCTACAATACTCAGACTGCTGTATCAGACCATGATTGATCCGAGACTACTATTCCCTGCAATACTCATATTGCTGTACCAGACCATGATTGATCCGAGACTATTACGCCCTGCAATACTCAGATTGCTGTATCAGACCACGATTGATCCGGGACTATTGTCCCTGCAATACACAGATTATTACTTCCTGCTATACTCAGATTGCTGTACCAGACCATGATTGATCCGAGACTATTACTCCCTGCAATACTCAGATGGCTGTACCAGACCATGATTAATCCGAGGCTATTATCCCTGCAATACTCAGATTTCGGTATCAGACCATGTTTGATCCGAGACTATTATCCCTGCAATACTCAGATTATTATTCCCTGCCATACTCAGATTGCTGTATCAGACCATGATTGATCCGAGACTATTACTCCCTGCAATACTCAGATTGCTGTATCAGACCATGGTTGATCCGAGACTATTACTCCCTGCAATACTCAGATTGCTATATCAGTCCATGATTGATCCAAGACGATTACTCCCTGCAATACTCAGATTGCTGTATCAGACCATGGTTGATCCAAGACTATTACTACCTGCAATACTCAGATTGCTGTATCAGACCATGGTTTATCCGAGACTATTACTCCCTGCAATACTCAGATTGCTGTATCAGACCATGGTTGATCCGAGACTATTACTCCCTGCAATACTCAGATTTCTGTACCAGACCATGATTGATCCGAGACTATTATCCCTACAATACTCAGATTGCTGTATCAGACCATGATTGATCCGAGACTATTAATCCCAGCAATACTCAGATTGCTGTATCAGACCATGATTGATCCGAGACTATTACTCCCTGCAATACTCAGATTGCTGTATCAGACCATGGTTGATCCGAGACTATTGCTCCCTGCAATATTCAGATTGCTGTGTCAGACCATGGTTGATCCGAGACTATTACTCCCTGCAATACTCAGATTGCTGTACCAGACCATGATTGATCCGAGACTATTATCCCTATAATACTCAGATTTCTGTATCAGACCATGATTGATCCGAGACTATTACTCCCAGCAATACTCAGATTGCTCTATCAGACCATGATTGATCCGAGACTATTACTCCCTGCAATACTCAGATTGCTGTATCAGACCATGGTTGATCCGAGACTATTACTCCCTGCAATACTCAGCTTGCTGTATCAGACCATGATTGATCCAAGTCTATTACTCCCTGCAGTACTGAGATTGCTGTATCAGACCATGGTTGATCCAAGACTATTACTCCCTGCAATACTCAGATTGCTGTATCAGACCATGATTGATCCAAGACTATTACTCCCTGCAATACTCAGATTGCTGTACCAGACCATGATTGGTCCGACAATATTACTCTCTGCAATACTCATATTGCTGTACCAGACCATAATTGATCCGAGACTATTACTCCCTGCAATACTCAGATTGCTGTACCAGACCATAATTCATCCAAGACTATTACTCCCTGCAATACTCAGATTGCTACCAGACCATGATTGTTCCGAGACTATTATCCCTGCAATACTCAGATTTCTGTATCAGACCATGATTGATCCGAGACTATTATCCCTGCAATACTCAGATTATTACTCCCTGCAATACTCAGATTGCTATATCAGACCATGATTGATCCGAGACGATTACTCCCTGGAATACTCAAATTGCTGCATCAGACCATGGTCGATCCGAGACCATTACTCCCTGCAATACTCAGATTGCTGTATCAGACCATGGTTTATCCGAGACTATTACTCGCTGCAATACTCAGATTGCTGTATCAGACAATGGTTGATCCGAGACTATTCCTCCCTGCAATACTCAGATTGCTGTACCAGACCATGATTGATCCGAGACTATTATCCCTACAATACTCAGATTGCTGTATCAGACCATGATTGATCCGAGACTATTATCGCTGCAATACTCAGATTATTACTCCCTGCAATACTCAGATTGCTGTATCACACCATGATTGATCCGAGATTATTACTAACCACAATACTCTGATTGCTGTATCAGACCATGATTGATCCGAGACTACTATTCCCTGCAATACTCATATTGCTGTACCAGATCATGATTGATCCGAGACTATTACGCCCTGCAATACTCAGATTGCTGTATCAGACCATGGTTGATCCGAGACTATTACTCCCTGCAATACTCAGATTGCTGTATCAGACCATGGTTGATCCGAGACTCTTACTCCCTGCAATACTCAGATTGCAGTACCGGACCATGATTGATCCGAGACTATTACTCCCTGCAATACTAATTTTGCTGTATCAGACCATGATTGATCCAAGACTATTATTCCCTGCAATACTCAGATTGCTGTATCAGACCATTGTTGATCCGAGACTACTACTCCCTGCAATACTCAAATTGCTGTACCAGACCATGGTTGATCCGAGACTATTACTCCCTGCAATACACAGATTGCTGTACCAGACCATGATTGACGAGACTATTATCCCTGCAATACTCAGATTGCTGTACCAGAGCATGATTGATCCGAGACTATTATCCCTGCAATACTCAGATTATTACTCCCTGCAATACTCAGATTGCTGTATCAGACCATGGTTGATCCAAGACTATTACTCCCTGCAATACTCAGATTGCTGTATCAGACCATGGTTGATCCAAGACTTTTACTCCCTGCAATACTCAGATTGCTGTATCAGACCATGATTGATCCAAGACTATTACTCCCTGCAATACTCAGATTGCTGTACCAGACCATGATTGGTCCGAGACTACTACTCTGTGCAATACTCATATTGCTGTGCCAGGCCATAATTTATCCGAGACTATTACTCCCTGCAATACTCAGATTGCTGTACCAGACAATGATTGATCCAAGACTATTAGTCCCTGCAATACTCAGATTGCTGTACCAGACCATGATTGTTCCGAGACTGCTATCGCTGCAGTACTCAGATTGCTGTATCAGACCATGATTGATCCGAGACTATTATCCCTGCAATACTCAGATTGCTGTATCAGACCATGGTTGATCCGAGACTATTACTCCCTGCAATACTCAGATTATTACTTCCTGCAAAACTCAGATTGCTATATCAGACCATGATTGATCCGAGACTATTACTCCCTGGAATACTCAAATTGCTGCATCAGACCATGGTCGATCCGAGACTATTACTCCCTGCAATACTCAGATTGCTGTATCAGACCATGGTTTATCCGAGACTATTACTCCCTGCAATACTCAGATTGCTGTATCAGACAATGGTTGATCCGAGACTATTACTCCCTGCAATACTCAGATTGCTGTACCAGACCATGATTGATCCGAGACTATTATCCCTACAATACTCAGATTGCTGTATCAGACCATGATTGATCCGAGACTATTATCGCTGCAATACTCAGATTATTACTCCCTGCTATACTCAGATTGCTGTATCAGACCATGATTGATCCGAGACTATTACTCCCTGCAATACTCAGATTGCTGTATCAGACCATGGTTGATCCGAGACTATTACTCCCTGCAATACTCAGATTGCTGTATCAGACCATGATTCATCCGAGACTATTACTCCCTGCAATACTCAAATTGCTGTATCAGACCATGATTGATCCGAGACTATTACTCCCTGCAATACTCAGATTGCTGTATCAGACCATGGTTGATCCGAGACTATTACTCCCTGCAATACTCAGATTGCTGTATCAGACCATGGTTGATCCGAGACTATTACTCCCTGCAATACTCAGATTGCTGTATCAGACCATGGTTGATCCGAGACTATTACTCCCGGCAATACTCAGATTGCTGTACCAGACCATGATTGATCCGAGACTATTACTCCCTGCAATACTCAGATTGCTGTATCAGACCATGATTGATCCGAGACTATTACTCCCTACAATACTCAGACTGCTGTATCAGACCATGATTGATCCGAGACTACTATTCCCTGCAATACTCATATTGCTGTACCAGACCATGATTGATCCGAGACTATTACGCCCTGCAATACTCAGATTGCTGTATCAGACCACGATTGATCCGGGACTATTGTCCCTGCAATACACAGATTATTACTTCCTGCTATAATCAGATTGCTGTACCAGACCATGATTGATCCGAGACTATTACTCCCTGCAATACTCAGATGGCTGTACCAGACCATGATTAATCCGAGGCTATTATCCCTGCAATACTCAGATTTCGGTATCAGACCATGTTTGATCCGAGACTATTATCCCTGCAATACTCAGATTATTACTCCCTGCCATACTCAGATTGCTGTATCAGACCATGATTGATCCGAGATTATTACTCCTTGCAATACTCAGATTGCTGTATCAGACCATGGTTGATCCGAGACTATTACTCCCTGCAATACTCAGATTGCTATATCAGTCCATGATTGATCCAAGACGATTACTCCCTGCAATAATCAGATTGCTGTATCAGACCATGGTTGATCCAAGACTATTACTACCTGCAATACTCAGATTGCTGTATCAGACCATGGTTTATCCGAGACTATTACTCCCTGCAATACTCAGATTGCTGTATCAGACCATGGTTGATCCGAGACTATTACTCCCTGCAATACTCAGATTTCTGTACCAGACCATGATTGATCCGAGACTATTATCCCTACAATACTCAGATTGCTGTATCAGACCATGATTGATCCGAGACTATTAATCCCAGCAATACTCAGATTGCTGTATCAGACCATGATTGATCCGAGACTATTACTCCCTGCAATACTCAGATTATTACTCCCTGCAATACTCAGATTGCTATATCAGACCATGATTGATCCGAGACGATTACTCCCTGGAATACTCAAATTGCTGCATCAGACCATGGTCGATCCGAGACCATTACTCCCTGCAATACTCAGATTGCTGTATCAGACCATGGTTTATCCGAGACTATTACTCGCTGCAATACTCAGATTGCTGTATCAGACAATGGTTGATCCGAGACTATTCCTCCCTGCAATACTCAGATTGCTGTACCAGACCATGATTGATCCGAGACTATTATCCCTACAATACTCAGATTGCTGTATCAGACCATGATTGATCCGAGACTATTATCGCTGCAATACTCAGATTATTACTCCCTGCAATACTCAGATTGCTGTATCACACCATGATTGATCCGAGATTATTACTAACCACAATACTCTGATTGCTGTATCAGACCATGATTGATCCGAGACTACTATTCCCTGCAATACTCATATTGCTGTACCAGATCATGATTGATCCGAGACTATTACGCCCTGCAATACTCAGATTGCTGTATCAGACCATGGTTGATCCGAGACTATTACTCCCTGCAATACTCAGATTGCTGTATCAGACCATGGTTGATCCGAGACTCTTACTCCCTGCAATACTCAGATTGCAGTACCGGACCATGATTGATCCGAGACTATTACTCCCTGCAATACTAATTTTGCTGTATCAGACCATGATTGATCCAAGACTATTATTCCCTGCAATACTCAGATTGCTGTATCAGACCATTGTTGATCCGAGACTACTACTCCCTGCAATACTCAAATTGCTGTACCAGACCATGGTTGATCCGAGACTATTACTCCCTGCAATACACAGATTGCTGTACCAGACCATGATTGACGAGACTATTATCCCTGCAATACTCAGATTGCTGTACCAGAGCATGATTGATCCGAGACTATTATCCCTGCAATACTCAGATTATTACTCCCTGCAATACTCAGATTGCTGTATCAGACCATGGTTGATCCAAGACTATTACTCCCTGCAATACTCAGATTGCTGTATCAGACCATGGTTGATCCAAGACTTTTACTCCCTGCAATACTCAGATTGCTGTATCAGACCATGATTGATCCAAGACTATTACTCCCTGCAATACTCAGATTGCTGTACCAGACCATGATTGGTCCGAGACTACTACTCTGTGCAATACTCATATTGCTGTGCCAGGCCATAATTTATCCGAGACTATTACTCCCTGCAATACTCAGATTGCTGTACCAGACAATGATTGATCCAAGACTATTAGTCCCTGCAATACTCAGATTGCTGTACCAGACCATGATTGTTCCGAGACTGCTATCGCTGCAGTACTCAGATTGCTGTATCAGACCATGATTGATCCGAGACTATTATCCCTGCAATACTCAGATTGCTGTATCAGACCATGGTTGATCCGAGACTATTACTCCCTGCAATACTCAGATTATTACTTCCTGCAAAACTCAGATTGCTATATCAGACCATGATTGATCCGAGACTATTACTCCCTGGAATACTCAAATTGCTGCATCAGACCATGGTCGATCCGAGACTATTACTCCCTGCAATACTCAGATTGCTGTATCAGACCATGGTTTATCCGAGACTATTACTCCCTGCAATACTCAGATTGCTGTATCAGACAATGGTTGATCCGAGACTATTACTCCCTGCAATACTCAGATTGCTGTACCAGACCATGATTGATCCGAGACTATTATCCCTACAATACTCAGATTGCTGTATCAGACCATGATTGATCCGAGACTATTATCGCTGCAATACTCAGATTATTACTCCCTGCTATACTCAGATTGCTGTATCAGACCATGATTGATCCGAGACTATTACTCCCTGCAATACTCAGATTGCTGTATCAGACCATGGTTGATCCGAGACTATTACTCCCTGCAATACTCAGATTGCTGTATCAGACCATGATTCATCCGAGACTATTACTCCCTGCAATACTCAAATTGCTGTATCAGACCATGATTGATCCGAGACTATTACTCCCTGCAATACTCAGATTGCTGTATCAGACCATGGTTGATCCGAGACTATTACTCCCTGCAATACTCAGATTGCTGTATCAGACCATGGTTGATCCGAGACTATTACTCCCTGCAATACTCAGATTGCTGTATCAGACCATGGTTGATCCGAGACTATTACTCCCGGCAATACTCAGATTGCTGTACCAGACCATGATTGATCCGAGACTATTACTCCCTGCAATACTCAGATTGCTGTATCAGACCATGATTGATCCGAGACTATTACTCCCTACAATACTCAGACTGCTGTATCAGACCATGATTGATCCGAGACTACTATTCCCTGCAATACTCATATTGCTGTACCAGACCATGATTGATCCGAGACTATTACGCCCTGCAATACTCAGATTGCTGTATCAGACCACGATTGATCCGGGACTATTGTCCCTGCAATACACAGATTATTACTTCCTGCTATACTCAGATTGCTGTACCAGACCATGATTGATCCGAGACTATTACTCCCTGCAATACTCAGATGGCTGTACCAGACCATGATTAATCCGAGGCTATTATCCCTGCAATACTCAGATTTCGGTATCAGACCATGTTTGATCCGAGACTATTATCCCTGCAATACTCAGATTATTACTCCCTGCCATACTCAGATTGCTGTATCAGACCATGATTGATCCGAGACTATTACTCCCTGCAATACTCAGATTGCTGTATCAGACCATGGTTGATCCGAGACTATTACTCCCTGCAATACTCAGATTGCTATATCAGTCCATGATTGATCCAAGACGATTACTCCCTGCAATAATCAGATTGCTGTATCAGACCATGGTTGATCCAAGACTATTACTACCTGCAATACTCAGATTGCTGTATCAGACCATGGTTTATCCGAGACTATTACTCCCTGCAATACTCAGATTGCTGTATCAGACCATGGTTGATCCGAGACTATTACTCCCTGCAATACTCAGATTTCTGTACCAGACCATGATTGATCCGAGACTATTATCCCTACAATACTCAGATTGCTGTATCAGACCATGATTGATCCGAGACTATTAATCCCAGCAATACTCAGATTGCTGTATCAGACCATGATTGATCCGAGACTATTACTCCCTGCAATACTCAGATTGCTGTATCAGACCATGGTTGATCCGAGACTATTGCTCCCTGCAATATTCAGATTGCTGTGTCAGACCATGGTTGATCCGAGACTATTACTCCCTGCAATACTCAGATTGCTGTACCAGACCATGATTGATCCGAGACTATTATCCCTATAATACTCAGATTTCTGTATCAGACCATGATTGATCCGAGACTATTACTCCCAGCAATACTCAGATTGCTGTATCAGACAATGATTGATCCGAGACTATTACTCCCTGCAATACTCAGATTGCTGTATCAGACCATGGTTGATCCGAGACTATTACTCCCTGCAATACTCAGATTGCTGTATCAGACCATGATTGATCCAAGACTATTACTCCCTGCAGTACTGAGATTGCTGTATCAGACCATGGTTGATCCAAGACTATTACTCCCTGCAATACTCAGATTTCTGTACCAGACCATAATTGATCCGAGACTATTACTCCCTGCAATACTCAGATTGCTGTACCAGACCATAATTCATCCAAGACTATTACTCCCTGCAATACTCAGATTGCTACCAGACCATGATTGTTCCGAGACTATTATCCCTGCAATACTCAGATTGCTGTATCAGACCATGATTGATCCTAGACTATTATCCCTGCAATACTCAGATTATTACTCCCTGCAATACACAGATTGCTATATCAGACCATGATTGATCCGAGACTATTACTCCCTGGAATACTCAAATTGCTGCATCAGACCATGGTCGATCCGAGACTATTACTCCCTGCAATACTCAGATTGCTGTATCAGACCATGGTTTATCCGAGACTATTACTCGCTGCAATACTCAGATTGCTGTATCAGACAATGGTTGATCCGAGACTATTACTCCCTGCAATACTCAGATTGCTGTACCAGACCATGATTGATCCGAGACTATTATCCCTACAATACTCAGATTGCTGTATCAGACCATGATTGATCCGAGACTATTATCGCTGCAATACTCAGATTATTACTCCCTGCAATACTCAGATTGCTGTATCACACCATGATTGATCCGAGATTATTACTAACCACAATACTCTGATTGCTGTATCAGACCATGATTGATCCGAGACTACTATTCCCTGCAATACTCATATTGCTGTACCAGATCATGATTGATCCGAGACTATTACGCCCTGCAATACTCAGATTGCTGTATCAGACCATGGTTGATCCGAGACTATTACTCCCTGCAATACTCAGATTGCTGTATCAGACCATGGTTGATCCGAGACTCTTACTCCCTGCAATACTCAGATTGCAGTACCGGACCATGATTGATCCGAGACTATTACTCCCTGCAATACTAATTTTGCTGTATCAGACCATGATTGATCCAAGACTATTATTCCCTGCAATACTCAGATTGCTGTATCAGACCATTGTTGATCCGAGACTACTACTCCCTGCAATACTCAAATTGCTGTACCAGACCATGGTTGATCCGAGACTATTACTCCCTGCAATACACAGATTGCTGTACCAGACCATGATTGACGAGACTATTATCCCTGCAATACTCAGATTGCTGTACCAGACCATGATTGATCCGAGACTATTATCCCTGCAATACTCAGATTATTACTCCCTGCAATACTCAGATTGCTGTATCAGACCATGGTTGATCCAAGACTATTACTCCCTGCAATACTCAGATTGCTGTATCAGACCATGGTTGATCCAAGACTTTTACTCCCTGCAATACTCAGATTGCTGTATCAGACCATGATTGATCCAAGACTATTACTCCCTGCAATACTCAGATTGCTGTACCAGACCATGATTGGTCCGAGACTACTACTCTGTGCAATACTCATATTGCTGTGCCAGGCCATAATTTATCCGAGACTATTACTCCCTGCAATACTCAGATTGCTGTACCAGACCATGATTGATCCAAGACTATTACTCCCTGCAATACTCAGATTGCTGTACCAGACCATGATTGTTCCGAGACTGCTATCGCTGCAGTACTCAGATTGCTGTATCAGACCATGATTGATCCGAGACTATTATCCCTGCAATACTCAGATTGCTGTATCAGACCATGGTTGATCCGAGACTGTTACTCCCTGCAATACTCAGATTGCTGTATCAGACCATGATTGATCCAAGACTATTACTCCCTGCAGTACTGAGATTGCTGTATCAGACCATGGTTGAGCCAAGACTATTACTCCCTGCAATACTCAGATTGCTGTATCAGACCATGATTGATCCAAGACTATTACTCCCTGCAATACTCAGATTGCTGTACCAGACCATGATTGGTCCGACAATATTACTCTCTGCAATACTCATATTGCTGTACCAGACCATAATTGATCCGAGACTATTGCTCCCTGCAATACTCAGATTGCTGTACCAGACCATGATTGATCCAAGACTATTACTCCCTGCAATACTCAGATTGCTACCAGACCATGATTGTTCCGAGACTATTATCCCTGCAATACTCAGATTGCTGTATCAGACCATGATTGATCCGAGACTATTATCCCTGCAATACTCAGATTATTACTCCCTGCAAAACTCAGATTGCTATATCAGACCATGATTGATCCGAGACTATTACTCCCTGGAATACTCAAATTGCTGCATCAGACCATGGTCGATCCGAGACTATTACTCCCTGCAATACTCAGATTGCTGTATCAGACCATGGTTTATCCGAGACTATTACTCCCTGCAATACTCAGATTGCTGTATCAGACAATGGTTGATCCGAGACTATTACTCCCTGCAATACTCAGATTGCTGTACCAGACCATGATTGATCCGAGACTATTATCCCTACAATACTCAGATTGCTGTATCAGACCATGGTTGATCCGAGACTATTACTCCCTGCAATACTCAGATTTCTGTACCAGATCATGATTGATCCGAGACTATTATCCCCACAATACTCAGATTGCTGTATCAGACCATGATTGATCCGAGACTATTACTCCCAGCAATACTCAGATTGCTGTATCAGACCATGATTGATCCGAGACTATTACTCCCTGCAATACTCAGATTGCTGTATCAGACCATGGTTGATCCGAGACTATTACTCCCTGCAATATTCAGATTGCTGTATCAGACCATGGTTGATCCGAGACTATTACTCCCTGCAATACTCAGATTGCTGTACCAGACCATGATTGATCCGAGAATATTATCCCTGCAATACTCAGATTGCTGTACCAGACCATGATTGATCCGAGACTATTATCCCTGCAATACTCAGATTATTACTCCCTGCAATACTCAGATTGCTGTATCAGACCATGGTTGATCCAAGACTATTACTCCCTGCAATACTCAGATTGCTGTATCAGACCATGGTTGATCCAAGACTTTTACTCCCTGCAATACTCAGATTGCTGTATCAGACCATGATTGATCCAAGACTATTACTCCCTGCAATACTCAGATTGCTGTACCAGACCATGATTGGTCCGAGACTATTACTCTGTGCAATACTCATATTGCTATGCCAGGCCATAATTGATCCGAGACTATTACTCCCTGCAATACTCAGACTGCTGTACCAGACCATGATTGATCCAAGACTATTACTCCCTGCAATACTCAGATTGCTGTACCAGACCATGATTGTTCCGAGACTATTATCGCTGCAGTACTCAGATTGCTGTATCAGACCATGATTGATCCGAGACTATTATCCCTGCAATACTCAGATTGCTGTATCAGACCATAGTTGATCCGAGACTATTAATCCCTGCAATACTCAGATTGCTGTATCAGACCATGATTGATCCAAGACTATTACTCCCTGCAGTACTGAGATTGCTGTATCAGACCATGGTTGATCCAAGACTATTACTCCCTGCAATACTCAAATTGCTGTATCAGACCATGATTGATCCAAGACTATTACTCCCTGCAATACTCAGATTGCTGTACCAGACCATGATTGGTCCGACAATATTACTCTCTGCAATACTCATATTGCTGTACCAGACCATAATTGATCCGAGACTATTACTCCCTGTAATACTCAGATTGCTGTACCAGACCATGATTGATCCAAGACTATTACTCCCTGCAATACTCAGATTGCTACCAGACCATGATTGTTCCGAGACTATTATCCCTGCAATACTCAGATTGCTGTATCAGACCATGATTGATCCGAGACTATTATCCCTGCAATACTCAGATTATTACTCCCTGCAAAACTCAGATTGCTATATCAGACCATGATTGATCCGAGACTATTACTCCCTGGAATACTCAAATTGCTGCATCAGACCATGGTCGATCCGAGACTATTACTCCCTGCAATACTCAGATTGCTGTATCAGACCATGGTTTATCCGAGACTATTACTCCCTGCAATACTCAGATTGCTGTATCAGACAATGGTTGATCCGAGACTATTACTCCCTGCAATACTCAGATTGCTGTACCAGACCATGATTGATCCGAGACTATTATCCCTACAATACTCAGATTGCTGTATCAGACCATGATTGATCCGAGACTATTATCGCTGCAATACTCAGATTATTGCTCCCTGCTATACTCAGATTGCTGTATCAGACCATGATTGATCCGAGACTATTACTCCCTGCAATACTCAGATTGCTGTATCAGACCATGGTTGATCCGAGACTATTACTCCCTGCAATACTCAGATTGCTGTATCAGACCATGATTGATCCGAGACTATTACTCCATGCAATACTCAAATTGCTGTATCAGACCATGATTGATCCGAGACTATTACTCCCTGCAATACTCAGATTGCTGTATCAGACCATGGTTGATCCGAGACTATTACTCCCTGCAATACTCAGATTGCAGTATCAGACCATGGTTGATCCGAGACTATTACTCCCTGCAATACTCAGATTGCTGTATCAGACCATGGTTGATCCGAGACTATTACTCCCGGCAATACTCAGATTGCTGTACCAGACCATGATTGATCCGAGACTATTACTCCCTGCAATACTCAGATTGCTGTATCAGACCATGATTGATCCGAGACTATTACTCCCTACAATACTCAGATTGCTGTATCAGACCATGATTGATCCGAGACTACTATTCCCTGCAATACTCATATTGCTGTACCAGACCATGATTGATCCGAGACTATTACGCCCTGCAATACTCAGATTGCTGTATCAGACCACGATTGATCCGGGACTATTGTCCCTGCAATACACAGATTATTACTTCCTGCTATACTCAGATTGCTGTACCAGACCATGATTGATCCGAGACTATTACTCCCTGCAATACTCAGATGGCTGTACCAGACCATGATTAATCCGAGGCTATTATCCCTGCAATACTCAGATTATTACTCCCTGCCATACTCAGATTGCTGTATCAGACCATGATTGATCCGAGACTATTACTCCCTGCAATACTCAGATTGCTGTATCAGACCATGGTTGATCCGAGACTATTACTCCCTGCAATACTCAGATTGCTATATCAGTCCATGATTGATCCAAGACTATTACTCCCTGCAATACTCAGATTGCTGTATCAGACCATGGTTGATCCAAGACTATTACTCCCTGCAATACTCAGATTGCTGTATCAGACCATGGTTTATCCGAGACTATTACTCCCTGCAATACTCAGATTGCTGTATCAGACCATGGTTGATCCGAGACTATTACTCCCTGCAATACTCAGATTTCTGTACCAGACCATGATTGATCCGAGACTATTATCCCTACAATACTCAGATTGCTGTATCAGACCATGATTGATCCGAGACTATTACTCCCAGCAATACTCAGATTGCTGTATCAGACCATGATTGATCCGAGACTATTACTCCCTGCAATACTCAGATTGCTGTATCAGACCATGGTTGATCCGAGACTATTACTCCCTGCAATATTCAGATTGCTGTATCAGACCATGGTTGATCCGAGACTATTACTCCCTGCAATACTCAGATTGCTGTACCAGACCATGATTGATCCGAGACTATTATCCCTACAATACTCAGATTTCTGTATCAGACCATGATTGATCCGAGACTATTACTCCCAGCAATACTCAGATTGCTGTATCAGACAATGATTGATCCTAGACTATTACTCCCTGCAATACTCAGATTGCTGTATCAGACCATGATGGATCCGAGACTATTACTCCCTGCAATACTCAGATTGCTGTATCAGACCATGATTGATCCAAGACTATTACTCCCTGCAGTACTGAGATTGCTGTATCAGACCATGGTTGATCCAAGACTATTACTCCCTGCAATACTCAGATTGCTGTATCAGACCATGATTGATCCAAGACTATTACTCCCTGCAATACTCATATTGCTGTACCAGACCATGATTGGTCCGACAACATTACTCTCTGCAATACTCATATTGTTGTACCAGACCATAATTGATCCGAGACTATTACTCCCTGCAATACTCAGATTGCTGTACCAGACCATGATTGATCCAAGACTATTACTCCCTGCAATACTCAGATTGCTACCAGACCATGATTGTTCCGAGACTATTATCCCTGCAATACTCAGATTGCTGTATCAGACCATGATTGATCCGAGACTATTATCCCTGCAATACTCAGATTGCTATATCAGACCATGATTGATCCGAGACTATTACTCCCTGGAATACTCAAATTGCTGCATCAGACCATGGTCGATCCGAGACTATTACTCCCTGCAATACTCAGATTGCTGTATCAGACCATGGTTTATCCGAGACTATTACTCCCTGCAATACTCAGATTGCTGTATCAGACAATGGTTGATCCGAGACTATTACTCCCTGCAATACTCAGATTGCTGTACCAGACCATGATTGATCCGAGACTCTTATCCCGACAATACTCAGATTGCTGTATCAGACCATGATTGATCCGAGACTATTATCGCTGCAATACTCAGATTATTACTCCCTGCAATACTCAGATTGCTGTATCACACCATGATTGATCCGAGACTATTACTAACCACAATACTCTGATTGCTGTATCAGACCATGATTGATCCGAGACTACTATTCCCTGCAATACTCATATTGCTGTACCAGACCATGATTGATCCGAGACTATTACGCCCTGCAATACTCAGATTGCTGTATCAGACCATGGTTGATCCGAGACTATTACTCCCTGCAATACTCAGATTGCTGTATCAGACCACGGTTGATCCGAGACTATTACTCCCTGCAATACTCAGATTGCTGTACCGGACCATGATTGATCCGAGACTATTACTCCCTGCAATACTAATTTTGCTGTATCAGACCATGATTGATCCAAGACTATTACTCCCTGCAATACTCAGATTGCTGTATCAGACCATTGTTGATCCGAGACTACTACTCCCTGCAATACTCAAATTGCTGTACCAGACCATGGTTGATCCGAGACTATTACTCCCTGCAATACTCAGATTGCTGTACCAGACCATGATTGATCCGAGACTATTATCCCTGCAATACTCAGATTGCTGTACCAGACCATGATTGATCCGAGACTATTATCCCTGCAATACTCAGATTATTACTCCCTGCAATACTCAGATTGCTGTATCAGACCATGGTTGATCCAAGACTATTACTCTCTGCAATACTCAGATTGCTGTATCAGACCATGGTTGATCCAAGACTTTTACTCCCTGCAATACTCAGATTGCTGTACCAGACCATGATTGATCCAAGACTATTACTCCCTGCAATACTCAGATTGCTGTACCAGACCATGATTGTTCCGAGACTACTATCGCTGCAGTACTCAGATTGCTGTATCAGACCATGATTGATCCGAGACTATTATCCCTGCAATACTCAGATTGCTGTCTCAGACCATGGTTGATCCGAGACTATTACTCCCTGCAATACTCAGATTGCTGTATCAGACCATGATTGATCCAAGACTATTACTCCCTGCAGTACTGAGATTGCTGTATCAGACCATGGTTGAGCCAAGACTATTACTCCCTGCAATACTCAGATTGCTGTATCAGACCATGATTGATCCAAGACTATTACTCCCTGCAATACTCAGATTGCTGTACCAGACCATGATTGGTCCGACAATATTACTCTCTGCAATACTCATATTGCTGTACCAGACCATAATTGATCCGAGACTATTACTCCCTGCAATACTCAGATTGCTGTACCAGACCATGATTGATCCAAGACTATTACTCCCTGCAATACTCAGATTGCTACCAGACCATGATTGTTCCGAGACTATCATCCCTGCAATACTCAGATTGCTGTATCAGCCCATGATTGATCCGAGACTATTATCCCTGCAATACTCAGATTATTACTCCCTGCAAAACTCAGATTGCTATATCAGACCATGATTGATCCGAAACTATTACTCCCTGGAATACTCAAATTGCTGCATCAGACCATGGTCGATCCGAGACTATTACTCCCTGCAATACTCAGATTGCTGTATCAGACCATGATTGATCCAAGACTATTAGTCCCTGCAATACTCAGATTGCTGTACCAGACCATGATTGGTCCGACAATATTACTCTCTGCAATACTCATATTGCTGTACCAGACCATAATTGATCCGAGACTATTACTCCCTGCAATACTCAGATTGCTGTACCAGACCATGATTGATCCAAGACTATTACTCCCTGCAATACTCAGATTGCTACCAGACCATGATTGTTCCGAGACTATTATCCCTGCAATACTCAGATTGCTGTATCAGCCCATGATTGATCCGAGACTATTATCCCTGCAATACTCAGATTATTACTCCCTGCAAAACTCAGATTGCTATATCAGACCATGATTGATCCGAGACTATTACTCCCTGGAATACTCAAATTGCTGCATCAGACCATGGTCGATCCGAGACTATTACTCCCTGCAATACTCAGATTGCTGTATCAGACCATGGTTTATCCGAGACTATTACTCCCTGCAATACTCAGATTGCTGTATCAGACAATGGTTGATCCGAGACTATTACTCCCTGCAATACTCAGATTGCTGTACCAGACCATGATTGATCCGAGACTATTATCCCTACAATACTCAGATTGCTGTATCAGACCATGGTTGATCCGAGACTATTACTCCCTGCAATACTCAGATTTCTGTACCAGACCATGATTGATCCGAGACTATTATCCCTACAATACTCAGATTGCTTTATCAGACCATGATTGATCCGAGACTATTACTCCCAGCAATACTCAGATTGCTGTATCAGACCATGATTGATCCGAGACTATTACTCCCTGCAATACTCAGATTGCTGTATCAGACCATGGTTGATCCGAGACTATTACTCCCTGCAATATTCAGATTGCTGTATCAGACCATGGTTGATCCGAGACTATTACTCCCTGCAATACTCAGATTGCTGTACCAGACCATGATTGATCCGAGACTATTATCCCTACAATACTCAGATTTCTGTATCAGACCATGATTGATCCGAGACTATTACTCCCAGCAATACTCAGATTGCTGTATCAGACCATGACTGATCCGAGACTATTACTCCCTGCAATACTCAGATTGCTGTATCAGACCATGGTTGATCCGAGACTATTACTCCCTGCAATACTCAGATTGCTGTATCAGACCATGATTGATCCAAGACTATTACTCCCTGCAGTACTGAGATTGCTGTATCAGACCATGGTTGATCCAAGACTATTACTCCCTGCAATACTCAGATTGCTGTATCAGACCATGATTGATCCAAGACTATTACTCCCTGCAATACTCAGATTGCTGTACCAGACCATGATTGGTCCGACAATATTACTCTCTGCAATACTCATATTGCTGTACCAGACCATAATTGATCCGAGACTATTACTCCCTGCAATACTCAGATTGCTGTACCAGACCATGATTGATCCAAGACTATTACTCCCTGCAATACTCAGATTGCTACCAGACCATGATTGTTCCGAGACTATTATCCCTGCAATACTCAGATTGCTGTATCAGACCATGATTGATCCGAGACTATTATCCCTGCAATACTCAGATTATTACTCCCTGCAATACTCAGATTGCTGTACCAGACCATGATTGATCCGAGACTATTATCCCTACAATACTCAGATTGCTGTATCAGACCATGATTGATCCGAGACTATTATCGCTGCAATACTCAGATTATTACTCCCTGCAATACTCAGATTGCTGTATCACACCATGATTGATCCGAGACTATTACTAACCACAATACTCTCATTGCTGTATCAGACCATGATTGATCCGAGACTACTATTCCCTGCAATACTCATATTGCTGTACCAGACCATGATTGATCCGAGACTATTACGCCCTGCAATACTCAGATTGCTGTATCAGACCATGGTTGATCCGAGACTATTACTCCCTGCAATACTCAGATAGCTGTATCAGACCATGGTTGATCCGAGACTATTACTCCCTGCAATACTCAGATTGCTGTACCGGACCATGATTGATCCGAGACTATTACTCCCTGCAATACAAATTTTGCTGTATCAGACCATGATTGATCCAAGACTATTACTCCCTGCAATACTCAGATTGCTGTATCAGACCATTGTTGATCCGAGACTACTACTCCCTGCAATACTCAAATTGCTGTACCAGACCATGGTTGATCCGAGACTATTACTCCCTGCAATACTCAGATTGCTGTACCAGACCATGATTGATCCGAGACTATTATCCCTGCAATACTCAGATTGCTGTACCAGACCATGATTGATCCGAGACTATTATCCCTGCAATACTCAGATTATTACTCCCTGCAATACTCAGATTGCTGTATCAGACCATGGTTGATCCAAGACTATTACTCCCTGCAATACTCAGATTGCTGTATCAGACCATGGTTGATCCAAGACTTTTACTCCCTGCAATACTCAGATTGCTGCATCAGACCATGATTGATCCAAGACTATTACTCCCTGCAATACTCAGATTGCTGTACCAGACCATGATTGGTCCGAGACTACTACTCTGTGCAATACTCATATTGCTGTGCCAGGCCATAATTGATCCGAGACTATTACTCCCTGCAATACTCAGATTGCTGTACCAGACCATGATTGATCCAAGACTATTACTCCCTGCAATACTCAGATTACTGTACCAGACCATGATTGTTCCGAGACTATTATCGCTGCACTACTCAGATTGCTGTATCAGACCATGATTGATCCGAGACTATTATCCCTGCAATACTCAGATTGCTGTATCAGACCATGGTTGATCCGAGACTATTACTCCCTGCAATACTCAGATTGCTGTATCAGACCATGATTGATCCAAGACTATTACTCCCTGCAGTACTGCGATTGCTGTATCAGACCATGGTTGAGCCAAGACTATTACTCCCTGCAATACTCAGATTGCTGTATCAGACCATGATTGATCCAAGACTATTACTCCCTGCAATACTCAGATTGCTGTACCAGACCATGATTGGTCCGACAATATTACTCTCTGCAATACTCATATTGCTGTACCAGACCATAATTGATCCGAGACTATTACTCCCTGCAATACTCAGATTGCTGTACCAGACCATGATTGATCCAAGACTATTACTCCCTGCAATACTCAGATTGCTACCAGACCATGATTGTTCCGAGACTATTATCCCTGCAATACTCAGATTGCTGTATCAGACCATGATTGATCCGAGACTATTATCCCTGCAATACTCAGATTATTACTCCCTGCAAAACTCAGATTGCTATATCAGACCATGATTGATCCGAGACTATTACTCCCTGGAATACTCAAATTGCTGCATCAGACCATGGTCGATCCGAGACTATTACTCCCTGCAATACTCAGATTGCTGTATCAGACCATGGTTTATCCGAGACTATTACTCCCTGCAATACTCAGATTGCTGTATCAGACAATGGTTGATCCGAGACTATTACTCCCTGCAATACTCAGATTGCTGTACCAGACCATGATTGATCCGAGACTATTATCCCTACAATACTCAGATTGCTGTATCAGACCTTGATTGATCCGAGACTATTATCGCTGCAATACTCAGATTTTTACTCCCTGCTATACACAGATTGCTGTATCAGACCATGATTGATCCGACCCTATTACTCCCTGCAATACTCAGATTGCTGTATCAGACCATGGTTGATCCGAGACTATTACTCCCTGCAATACTCAGATTGCTGTATCAGACCATGATTGATCCGAGACTATTACTCCCTGCAATACTCAAATTGCTGTATCAGACCATGATTGATCCGAGACTATTACTCCCTGCAATTCTCAGATTGCTGTATCAGACCATGGTTGATCCGAGACTATTACTCCCTGCAATACTCAGATTGCTGTATCAGACCATGGTTGATCCGAGACTATTACTCCCTGCAATACTCAGATTGCTGTATCAGACCATGGCTGATCCGAGACTCTTACTCCCGGCAATACTCAGATTGCTGTACCAGACCATGATTGATCCGAGACTATTACTCCCTGCAATACTCAGATTGCTGTATCAGACCATGATTGATCCGAGACTATTACTCCCTACAATACTCAGATTGCTGTATCAGACCATGATTGATCCGAGACTACTATTGCCTGCAATACTCATATTGCTGTACCAGACCATGATTGATCCGAGACTATTACGCCCTGCAATACTCAGATTGCTGTATCAGACCATGGTTGATCCGAGACTATTACTCCCTGCAATACTCAGATTGCTGTATCAGACCATGGTTGATCCGAGACTATTACTCCCTGCAATACTCAGATTGCTGTACCGGACCATGATTGATCCGAGACTATTACTCCCTGCAATACTAATTTTGCTGTATCAGACCATGATTGATCCAAGACTATTACTCCCTGCAATACTCAGATTGCTGTATCAGACCATTGTTGATCCGAGACTACTACTCCCTGCAATACTCAAATTGCTGTACCAGACCATGGTTGATCCGAGACTATTACTCCCTGCAATACTCAGATTGCTGTACCAGACCATGATTGATCCGAGACTATTATCCCTGCAATACTCAGATTGCTGTACCAGACCATGATTGATCCGAGAATATTATCCCTGCAATACTCAGATTATTACTCCCTGAAATACTCAGATTGCTGTATCAGACCATGGTTGATCCAAGACTATTACTCCCTGCAATACTCAGATTGCTGTATCAGACCATGGTTGATCCAAGACTTTTACTCCCTGCAATACTCAGATTGCTGTATCAGACCATGATTGATCCAAGACTATTACTCCCTGCAATACTCAGATTGCTGTACCAGACCATGATTGGTCCGAGACTATTGCTCTGTGCAATACTCATAGTGCTGTGCCAGGACATAATTTATCCGAGACTATTACTCCCTGCAATACTCAGATTGCTGTACCAGACCATCATTGATCCAAGACTATTACTCCCTGCAATACTCAGATTGCTGTACCAGACCATGATTGTTCCGAGACTATTATCGCTGCAGTACTCAGATTGCTGTATCAGACCATGATTGATCCGAGACTATTATCCCTGCAATACTCAGATTATTACTCCCTGCAATACTCAGATTGCTGTATCAGACCATGATGGATCCGAGAGTATTACTCCCTGCAATACTCAAATTGCTGTATCAGACCATGATTGATCCGAGACTATTACTCCCTGCAATACTCAGATTACTGTATCAGACCATGGTTGATCCGAGACTATTACTCCCTGCAATACTCAGATTGCTGTACCAGACCATGAGTGATCCGAGACTATTACTCCCTGCAATACTCAGATTGCTGTATCAGACCATGATTGATCTGAGACTATTACTCCCTGCAATACTCAGATTGCTGTATCAGACCATGGTTGATCCGAGACTATTACTCCCTGCAATACTCAGATTGCTGTACCAGACCATGAGTGATCCGAGACTATTACTCCCTGCAATACTCTGATTGCTGTATCAGACCATGATTGATCTGAGACTATTACTCCCTGCAATACTCAGATTGCTGTATCAGACCATTGTTGATCCGAGACTATTACACCGTGCAATTCTCAGATTGCTGTATCAGACCATGGTTGATCCGAGACTATTAATCTCTGCAATACTCAGATTGCTGTATCAGACCATGGTTGATCCGAGACTATTACTCCATGCAATACTCAGATTGCTGTACCAGACCATGAGTGATCCGAGACTATTACTCCCTGCAATACTCAGATTGCTGTATCAGACCATGATTGATCTGAGACTATTACTCCCTGCAATACTCAGATTGCTGTACCAGACCATGATTGATCCGAGACTATTACGCCCTGCAATACTCAGATTGCTGTATCAGACCATGGTTGATCCGAGACTATTACTCCCTGCAATACTCAGATAGCTGTATCAGACCATGGTTGATCCGAGACTATTACTCCCTGCAATACTCAGATTGCTGTACCGGACCATGATTGATCCGAGACTATTACTCCCTGCAATACTAATTTTGCTGTATCAGACCATGATTGATCCAAGACTATTACTCCCTGCAATACTCAGATTGCTGTATCAGACCATTGTTGATCCGAGACTACTACTCCCTGCAATACTCAAATTGCTGTACCAGACCATGGTTGATCCGAGACTATTACTCCCTGCAATACTCAGATTGCTGTACCAGACCATGATTGATCCGAGACTATTATCCCTGCAATACTCAGATTGCTGTACCAGACCATGATTGATCCGAGACTATTATCCCTGCAATACTCAGATTATTACTCCCTGCAATACTCAGATTGCTGTATCAGACCATGGTTGATCCAAGACTATTACTCCCTGCAATACTCAGATTGCTGTATCAGACCATGGTTGATCCAAGACTTTTACTCCCTGCAATACTCAGATTGCTGCATCAGACCATGATTGATCCAAGACTATTACTCCCTGCAATACTCAGATTGCTGTACCAGACCATGATTGGTCCGAGACTACTACTCTGTGCAATACTCATATTGCTGTGCCAGGCCATAATTGATCCGAGACTATTACTCCCTGCAATACTCAGATTGCTGTACCAGACCATGATTGATCCAAGACTATTACTCCCTGCAATACTCAGATTGCTGTACCAGACCATGATTGTTCCGAGACTATTATCGCTGCAGTACTCAGATTGCTGTATCAGACCATGATTGATCCGAGACTATTATCCCTGCAATACTCAGATTGCTGTATCAGACCATGGTTGATCCGAGACTATTACTCCCTGCAATACTCAGATTGCTGTATCAGACCATGATTGATCCAAGACTATTACTCCCTGCAGTACTGCGATTGCTGTATCAGACCATGGTTGAGCCAAGACTATTACTCCCTGCAATACTCAGATTGCTGTATCAGACCATGATTGATCCAAGACTATTACTCCCTGCAATACTCAGATTGCTGTACCAGACCATGATTGGTCCGACAATATTACTCTCTGCAATACTCATATTGCTGTACCAGACCATAATTGATCCGAGACTATTACTCCCTGCAATACTCAGATTGCTGTACCAGACCATGATTGATCCAAGACTATTACTCCCTGCAATACTCAGATTGCTACCAGACCATGATTGTTCCGAAACTATTATCCCTGCAATACTCAGATTGCTGTATCAGACCATGATTGATCCGAGACTATTATCCCTGCAATACTCAGATTATTACTCCCTGCAAAACTCAGATTGCTATATCAGACCATGATTGATCCGAGACTATTACTCCCTGGAATACTCAAATTGCTGCATCAGACCATGGTCGATCCGAGACTATTACTCCCTGCAATACTCAGATTGCTGTATCAGACCATGGTTTATCCGAGACTATTACTCCCTGCAATACTCAGATTGCTGTATCAGACAATGGTTGATCCGAGACTATTACTCCCTGCAATACTCAGATTGCTGTACCAGACCATGATTGATCCGAGACTATTATCCCTACAATACTCAGATTGCTGTATCAGACCATGATTGATCCGAGACTATTATCGCTGCAATACTCAGATTATTACTCCCTGCTATACACAGATTGCTGTATCAGACCATGATTGATCCGAGACTATTACTCCCTGCAATACTCAGATTGCTGTATCAGACCATGGTTGATCCGAGACTATTACTCCCTGCAATACTCAGATTGCTGTATCAGACCATGATTGATCCGAGACTATTACTCCCTGCAATACTCAAATTGCTGTATCAGACCATGATTGATCCGAGAGTATTACTCCCTGCAATTCTCAGATTGCTGTATCAGACCATGGTTGATCCGAGACTATTACTCCCTGCAATACTCAGGTTGCTGTATCAGACCATGGTTGATCCGAGACTATTACTCCCTGCAATACTCAGATTGCTGTATCAGACCATGGCTGATCCGAGACTCTTACTCCCGGCAATACTCAGATTGCTGTACCAGACCATGATTGATCCGAGACTATTACTCCCTGCAATACTCAGATTGCTGTATCAGACCATGATTGATCCGAGACTATTACTCCCTGCAATACTCAGATTGCTGTATCAGACCATGATTGATCTGAGACTATTACTCCCTGCAATACTCAGATTGCTGTACCAGACCATGATTGATCCGAGACTATTACGCCCTGCAATACTCAGATTGCTGTATCAGACCATGGTTGATCCGAGACTATTACTCCCTGCAATACTCAGATAGCTGTATCAGACCATGGTTGATCCGAGACTATTACTCCCTGCAATACTCAGATTGCTGTACCGGACCATGATTGATCCGAGACTATTACTCCCTGCAATACTAATTTTGCTGTATCAGACCATGATTGATCCAAGACTATTACTCCCTGCAATACTCAGATTGCTGTATCAGACCATTGTTGATCCGAGACTACTACTCCCTGCAATACTCAAATTGCTGTACCAGACCATGGTTGATCCGAGACTATTACTCCCTGCAATACTCAGATTGCTGTACCAGACCATGATTGATCCGAGACTATTATCCCTGCAATACTCAGATTGCTGTACCAGACCATGATTGATCCGAGACTATTATCCCTGCAATACTCAGATTATTACTCCCTGCAATACTCAGATTGCTGTATCAGACCATGGTTGATCCAAGACTATTACTCCCTGCAATACTCAGATTGCTGTATCAGACCATGGTTGATCCAAGACTTTTACTCCCTGCAATACTCAGATTGCTGCATCAGACCATGATTGATCCAAGACTATTACTCCCTGCAATACTCAGATTGCTGTACCAGACCATGATTGGTCCGAGACTACTACTCTGTGCAATACTCATATTGCTGTGCCAGGCCATAATTGATCCGAGACTATTACTCCCTGCAATACTCAGATTGCTGTACCAGACCATGATTGATCCAAGACTATTACTCCCTGCAATACTCAGATTGCTGTACCAGACCATGATTGTTCCGAGACTATTATCGCTGCAGTACTCAGATTGCTGTATCAGACCATGATTGATCCGAGACTATTATCCCTGCAATACTCAGATTGCTGTATCAGACCATGGTTGATCCGAGACTATTACTCCCTGCAATACTCAGATTGCTGTATCAGACCATGATTGATCCAAGACTATTACTCCCTGCAGTACTGCGATTGCTGTATCAGACCATGGTTGAGCCAAGACTATTACTCCCTGCAATACTCAGATTGCTGTATCAGACCATGATTGATCCAAGACTATTACTCCCTGCAATACTCAGATTGCTGTACCAGACCATGATTGGTCCGACAATATTACTCTCTGCAATACTCATATTGCTGTACCAGACCATAATTGATCCGAGACTATTACTCCCTGCAATACTCAGATTGCTGTACCAGACCATGATTGATCCAAGACTATTACTCCCTGCAATACTCAGATTGCTACCAGACCATGATTGTTCCGAAACTATTATCCCTGCAATACTCAGATTGCTGTATCAGACCATGATTGATCCGAGACTATTATCCCTGCAATACTCAGATTATTACTCCCTGCAAAACTCAGATTGCTATATCAGACCATGATTGATCCGAGACTATTACTCCCTGGAATACTCAAATTGCTGCATCAGACCATGGTCGATCCGAGACTATTACTCCCTGCAATACTCAGATTGCTGTATCAGACCATGGTTTATCCGAGACTATTACTCCCTGCAATACTCAGATTGCTGTATCAGACAATGGTTGATCCGAGACTATTACTCCCTGCAATACTCAGATTGCTGTACCAGACCATGATTGATCCGAGACTATTATCCCTACAATACTCAGATTGCTGTATCAGACCATGATTGATCCGAGACTATTATCGCTGCAATACTCAGATTATTACTCCCTGCTATACACAGATTGCTGTATCAGACCATGATTGATCCGAGACTATTACTCCCTGCAATACTCAGATTGCTGTATCAGACCATGGTTGATCCGAGACTATTACTCCCTGCAATACTCAGATTGCTGTATCAGACCATGATTGATCCGAGACTATTACTCCCTGCAATACTCAAATTGCTGTATCAGACCATGATTGATCCGAGAGTATTACTCCCTGCAATTCTCAGATTGCTGTATCAGACCATGGTTGATCCGAGACTATTACTCCCTGCAATACTCAGGTTGCTGTATCAGACCATGGTTGATCCGAGACTATTACTCCCTGCAATACTCAGATTGCTGTATCAGACCATGGCTGATCCGAGACTCTTACTCCCGGCAATACTCAGATTGCTGTACCAGACCATGATTGATCCGAGACTATTACTCCCTGCAATACTCAGATTGCTGTATCAGACCATGATTGATCCGAGACTATTACTCCCTACAATACTCAGATTGCTGTATCAGACCATGATTGATCCGAGACTACTATTGCCTGCAATACTCATATTGCTGTACCAGACCATGATTGATCCGAGACTATTACGCCCTGCAATACTCAGATTGCTGTATCAGACCATGGTTGATCCGAGACTATTACTCCCTGCAATACTCAGATTGCTGTATCAGACCATGTTTGATCCGAGACTATTACTCCCTGCAATACTCAGATTGCTGTACCGGACCATGATTGATCCGAGACTATTACTCCCTGCAATACTAATTTTGCTGTATCAGACCATGATTGATCCAAGACTATTACTCCCTGCAATACTCAGATTGCTGTATCAGACCATTGTTGATCCGAGACTACTACTCCCTGCAATACTCAAATTGCTGTACCAGACCATGGTTGATCCGAGACTATTACTCCCTGCAATACTCAGATTGCTGTACCAGACCATGATTGTTCCGAAACTATTATCCCTGCAATACTCAGATTGCTGTATCAGACCATGATTGATCCGAGACTATTATCCCTGCAATACTCAGATTATTACTCCCTGCAAAACTCAGATTGCTATATCAGACCATGATTGATCCGAGACTATTACTCCCTGGAATACTCAAATTGCTGCATCAGACCATGGTCGATCCGAGACTATTACTCCCTGCAATACTCAGATTGCTGTATCAGACCATGGTTTATCCGAGACTATTACTCCCTGCAATACTCAGATTGCTGTATCAGACAATGGTTGATCCGAGACTATTACTCCCTGCAATACTCAGATTGCTGTACCAGACCATGATTGATCCGAGACTATTATCCCTACAATACTCAGATTGCTGTATCAGACCATGATTGATCCGAGACTATTATCGCTGCAATACTCAGATTATTACTCCCTGCTATACACAGATTGCTGTATCAGACCATGATTGATCCGAGACTATTACTCCCTGCAATACTCAGATTGCTGTATCAGACCATGGTTGATCCGAGACTATTACTCCCTGCAATACTCAGATTGCTGTATCAGACCATGATTGATCCGAGACTATTACTCCCTGCAATACTCAAATTGCTGTATCAGACCATGATTGATCCGAGACTATTACTCCCTGCAATTCTCAGATTGCTGTATCAGACCATGGTTGATCCGAGACTATTACTCCCTGCAATACTCAGGTTGCTGTATCAGACCATGGTTGATCCGAGACTATTACTCCCTGCAATACTCAGATTGCTGTATCAGACCATGGCTGATCCGAGACTCTTACTCCCGGCAATACTCAGATTGCTGTACCAGACCATGATTGATCCGAGACTATTACTCCCTGCAATACTCAGATTGCTGTATCAGACCATGATTGATCCGAGACTATTACTCCCTACAATACTCAGATTGCTGTATCAGACCATGATTGATCCGAGACTACTATTGCCTGCAATACTCATATTGCTGTACCAGACCATGATTGATCCGAGACTATTACGCCCTGCAATACTCAGATTGCTGTATCAGACCATGGTTGATCCGAGACTATTACTCCCTGCAATACTCAGATTGCTGTATCAGACCATGTTTGATCCGAGACTATTACTCCCTGCAATACTCAGATTGCTGTACCGGACCATGATTGATCCGAGACTATTACTCCCTGCAATACTAATTTTGCTGTATCAGACCATGATTGATCCAAGACTATTACTCCCTGCAATACTCAGATTGCTGTATCAGACCATTGTTGATCCGAGACTACTACTCCCTGCAATACTCAAATTGCTGTACCAGACCATGGTTGATCCGAGACTATTACTCCCTGCAATACTCAGATTGCTGTACCAGACCATGATTGATCCGAGACTATTATCCCTGCAATACTCAGATTGCTGTACCAGACCATGATTGATCCGAGAATATTATCCCTGCAATACTCAGATTATTACTCCCTGAAATACTCAGATTGCTGTATCAGACCATGGTTGATCCAAGACTATTACTCCCTGCAATACTCAGATTGCTGTATCAGACCATGGTTGATCCAAGACTTTTACTCCCTGCAATACTCAGATTGCTGTATCAGACCATGATTGATCCAAGACTATTACTCCCTGCAATACTCAGATTGCTGTACCAGACCATGATTGGTCCGAGACTATTCCTCTGTGCAATACTCATAGTGCTGTGCCAGGCCATAATTGATCCGAGACTATTACTCCCTGCAATACTCAGATTGCTGTACCAGACCATCATTGATCCAAGACTATTACTCCCTGCAATACTCAGATTGCTGTACCAGACCATGATTGTTCCGAGACTATTATCGCTGCAGTACTCAGATTGCTGTATCAGACCATGATTGATCCTAGACTATTATCCCTGCAATACTCAGATTATTACTCCCTGCAATACTCAGATTGCTGTATCAGACCATGATGGATCCGAGAGTATTACTCCCTGCAATACTCAAATTGCTGTATCAGACCATGATTGATCCGAGACTATTACTCCCTGCAATACTCAGATTACTGTATCAGACCATGGTTGATCCGAGACTATTACTCCCTGCAATACTCAGATTGCTGTACCAGACCATGAGTGATCCGAGACTATTACTCCCTGCAATACTCAGATTGCTGTATCAGACCATGATTGATCTGAGACTATTACTCCCTGCAATACTCAGATTGCTGTATCAGACCATGGTTGATCCGAGACTATTACTCCCTGCAATACTCAGATTGCTGTACCAGACCATCAGTGATCCGAGACTATTACTCCCTGCAATACACTGATTGCTGTATCAGACCATGATTGATCTGAGACTATTACTCCCTGCAATACTCAGATTGCTGTATCAGACCATTGTTGATCCGAGACTATTACACCGTGCAATTCTCAGATTGCTGTATCAGACCATGGTTGATCCGAGACTATTAATCTCTGCAATACTCAGATTGCTGTATCAGACCATGGCTGATCCGAGACTATTACTCCATGCAATACTCAGATTGCTGTACCAGACCATGAGTGATCCGAGACTATTACTCCCTGCAATACTCAGATTGCTGTATCAGACCATGATTGATCTGAGACTATTACTCCCTGCAATACTCAGATTGCTGTACCAGACCATGATTGATCCGAGACTATTACGCCCTGCAATACTCAGATTGCTGTATCAGACCATGGTTGATCCGAGACTATTACTCCCTGCAATACTCAGATTGCTGTATCAGACCATGGTTGATCCGAGACTATTACTCCCTGCAATACTCAGATTGCTGTACCGGACCATGATTGATCCGAGACTATTACTCCCTGCAATACTAATTTTGCTGTATCAGACCATGATTGATCCAAGACTATTACTCCCTGCAATACTCAGATTGCTGTATCAGACCATTATTGATCCGAGACTACTACTCCCTGCAATACTCAAATTGCTGTACCAGACCATGGTTGATCCGAGACTATTACTCCCTGCAATACTCAGATTGCTGTACCAGACCATGATTGATCCGAGACTATTATCCCTGCAATACTCAGATTGCTGTACCAGACCATGATTGATCCGAGACTATTATCCCTGCAATACTCAGATTATTACTCCCTGCAATACTCAGATTGCTGTATCAGACCATGATTGATCCAAGACTATTACTCCCTGCAATACTCAGATTGCTGTATCAGACCATGGTTGATCCGAGACTATTACACCCTGCAATACACAGATTATTACTCCCTGCAATACTCAGATTGCTTTATCAGACCTTGGTTGATCCAAGACTATTACTCCCTGCAATACTCAGATTGCTGTACCAGACCATGATTGGTCCGAGACTATTACTCTGTGCAATACTCATATTGCTGTGCCAGGCCATAATTCATCCGAGACTATTATTCCCTGCAATACTCAGATTGCTGTACCAGACCATGATTGATCCAAGACTATTACTCCCTGCAATACTCAGATTGCTGTACCAGACCATGATTGTTCAGAGACTATTATCGCTGCAATACTCAGATTGCTGTATCAGACCATGATTGATCCGAGACTATTATCCCTGCAATACTCAGATTATTACTCCCTGCAATACTCAGATTGCTGTATCAGACCATGATTGATCCGAGACTATTACTCCCTGCAATACTCAAATTGCTGTATCAGACCATGGTCGATCCGAGACTATTACTCCCTGCAATACTCACATTTGCTGTATCAGATCGTGGTTCATCCGAGACTATTACTCCCTGCAATACTCAGATTGCTGTATCAGACCATGGTTGATCCGAGACAATTACTCCCTGCAATACTCAGATTGCTGTACCAGACCATGATTGATCCGAGACTATTACTCTCTGCAATGCTCAGATTGCTGTATCAGACCATGGTTGATCCGAGACTATTACTCCCTGCAATACTCAGATTGCTGTACCAGACCATGATTGATCCGAGACTATTATCCCTGCAGTACTCAGATTGCTGTACCAGACCATGATTGATCCGAGACTATTACCCTGCAATACTCAGATTATTACTCCCTGCAATACTCAGATTGCTGTATCAGACCATGATGGATCCGAGACTATTACTCCCTGCAATACTCAAATTGCTGTATCAGACCATGATTGATCCGAGACTACTGCTCCCTGCAATACTCAGATTACTGTATCAGACCATGGTTGATCCGAGACTATTACTCCCTGCAATACTCAGATTGCTGTACCAGACCATGAGTGATCCGAGACTATTACTCCCTGCAATACTCACATTGCTGTATCAGACCATGATTGATCTGAGACTATTACTCCCTGCAAAACTCAGATTGCTGTATCAGACCATGGTTGATCCGAGACTATTACTCCCTGCAATACTCAGATTGCTGTACCAGACCATGAGTGATCCGAGACTATTACTCCCTGCAATACTCAGATTGCTGTATCAGACCATGATTGATCTGAGACTATTACTCCCTACAATACTCAGATTTCTGTATCAGACCATTGTTGATCCGAGACTATTACTCCGTGCAATTCTCAGATTGCTGTATCAGACCATGGTTGATCCGAGACTATTACTCTCTGCAATACTCAGATTGCTGTATCAGACCATGGTTGATCCGAGACTATTACTCCATGCAATACTCAGATTGCTGTACCAGACCATGAGTGATCCGAGACTATTACTCCCTGCAATACTCAGATTGCTGTATCAGACCATGATTGATCTTAGACTATTACTCCCTGCAATACTCAGATTGCTGTATCAGACCATTCTTGATCCGAGACTATTACTCCGTGCAATTCTCAGATTGCTGTATCAGACCATGATTGATCTGAGACTATTACTCCCTGCAATACTCAGATTGCTGTATCAAACCATGATTGATCGAAGACTATTACTCCCTGCAATACTCAGATTGCTGTACCAGACCATGATTGGTCCGAGACTATGACTCTGTGCAATACTCATATTGCTGTACCAGGCCATAATTGATCCGAGACTATTACTCCCTGCAATACTCAGATTGCTGTACCAGACCATGATTGATCCGAGACTATTACTCTCTGCAATACTCAGATTGCTGTATCAGACCATGGTTGATCCGAGACTATTACTCCCTGCAATACTCAGATTGCTGTATCAGACCATCGTTGATCCGAGACTATTACTCTCTGCAATACTCAGATTGCTGTATCAGACCATGGTTGATCTGAGACTATTATTCCCTGCAATACTCAGATTATTACTCCTTGCAATACTCAGATTGCTGTATCAGACCATGGTTGATCCGAGACTATTACTCCCTGCAATACTCAGATTGCTGTATCAGACCATGGTTGATCCGAGACTATTCCTCCCTGCAATACTCAGATTGCTGTACCAGACCATGATTGATCCGAGACTATTATCCCTGCAATACTCAGATTGCTGTACCAGACCATGATTGATCCGAGACTATTATCCCTGCAATACTCAGATTATTACTCCCTGCAATACTCAGATTGCTGTACCAGACCATGATTAATCCAAGACTATTACTCCCTGCAATACTCAGATTGCTGTACCAGACCATGATTGATCCGAGACTATTACTCTCTGCAATACTCAGATTGCTGTATCAGACCATGGTTGATCCGAGACTATTACTCCCTGCAATACTCAGATTGCTGTATCAGACCATGGTTGATCCGAGACTATTACTCTCTGCAATACTCAGATTGCTGTATCACACCATGGTTGATCTGAGACTATTATTCCCTGCAATACTCAGATTGCTGTACCAGACCATGATTGATCCAAGACTATTACTCCCTGCAATGCTAAGTTTGCTGTATCAGACCATGATTGATCCAAGCCTATTACTCCCTGCAATACTCAGATTGCTGTACCAGACCATGATTGATCTGAGACTATTACTCTCTGCAATACTCAGATTGCTGTATCAGACCATGGTTGATCCGAGACTATTGCTCCCTGCAATACTCAGATTGCTGTATCACACCATGGTTGATCTGAGACTATTATTCCCTGCAATACTCAGATTATTACTCCTTGAAATACTCAGTTTGCTGTATCAGACCATGATTGATCCGAGACTATTACTCCCTGCAATACTCAGATTGCTGTACCAGACCATGATTGATCCAAGACTATTACTCCCTGCAATACTCAGATTGCTGTACCAGACCATGATTGATCTGAGACTATTACTCTCTGCAATACTCAGATTGCTGTATCAGACCATGGTTGATCGGAGGCTATTACTCCCTGCAATACTCAGATTGCTGTATCAGACCATGGTTGATCCGAGACTATTACTCCCTGCAATACTCAGATTGCTGTACCAGACCATGATTGATCCGAGACTATTACTCCCTGCAATATTCAGATTGCTGTACCAGACCATGAATGATCTGAGACTATTACTCCCTGCAATACTCAGATTGCTGTATCAGACCGTGATTGATCCGAGACTATTACTCGCTGCATACTCAGATTGCTGTACCATACCATGATTGATCCGAAACTATTACTCCCTGCAATACTCAGATTGCTGTACCAGAGCATGATTGATCCGAAACTATTGTCCCTGCAATACTCAGATTGATGTATCAGACCATAATTGATCCGAGACTATTATCCCTGCAATACTCAGATTATTACTCCCTGCAATACCCAGATTGCTGTACCAGACCATGATTGATCCGAGACTATTACTCCCTGCAATACTCAGATTGCTGTATCAGACCGTGATTGATCCAAGACTATTACTCCCTGCAATGCTAAGTTTGCTGTATCAGACCATGATTGATCCGAGACTATTATCCCTGCAATACTCAGATTGCTGTACCACACCATGATTGATCTGAGACTATTACTCTCTGCAATACTCAGATTGCTGTATCAGACCATGGTTGATCCGAGACTATTACTCCCTGCAATACTCAGATTGTTGTATCAGACCATGGTTGATCCGAGACTATTACACCCTGCAATACTCAGATTGCTGTACCAGAGCATGATTGACCCGAAACTATTGTCCCTGCAATACTCAGATTGCTGTATCAGACCATAAATGATCCGAGACTATGATCCCTGCAATACTCAGATTATTACTCCCTGCAATACTCAGATTGCTGTACCAGACGATGATTGATCCGAGACTATTACTCCCAGCAATACTCAGATTGCTGTATCAGACCATGATTGATCCGAGACTATTACTCCCTGCAATACTCAGATTGCTGTATCAGACCATGGTTGATCCGAGACTATTGCTCCCTGCAATACTCAGATTGCTGTATCACACCATGGTTGATCTGAGACTATTATTCCCTGCAATACTCAGATTATTACTCCTTGAAATACTCAGTTTGCTGTATCAGACCATGATTGATCCGAGACTATTACTCCCTGCAATACTCGGATTGCTGTACCAGACCATGATTGATCCAAGACTATTACTCCCTGCAATACTCAGATTGCTGTACCAGACCATGATTGATCTGAGACTATTACTCTCTGCAATACTCAGATTGCTGTATCAGACCATGGTTGATCGGAGGCTATTACTCCCTGCAATACTCAGATTGCTGTATCAGACCATGGTTGATCCGAGACTATTACTCCCTGCAATACTCAGATTGCTGTACCAGACCATGATTGATCCGAGACTATTACTCCCTGCAATATTCAGATTGCTGTACCAGACCATGAATGATCTGAGACTATTACTCCCTGCAATACTCAGATTGCTGTATCAGACCGTGATTGATCCGAGACTATTACTCGCTGCATACTCAGATTGCTGTACCATACCATGATTGATCCGAAACTATTACTCCCTGCAATACTCAGATTGCTGTACCAGAGCATGATTGATCCGAAACTATTGTCCCTGCAATACTCAGATTGATGTATCAGACCATAATTGATCCGAGACTATTATCCCTGCAATACTCAGATTATTACTCCCTGCAATACCCAGATTGCTGTACCAGACCATGATTGATCCGAGACTATTACTCCCAGCAATACTCAGATTGCTGTATCAGACCATGATTGATCCGAGACTATTACTCCCTGCAATACTCAGATTGCTGTATCAGACCATGATTGATCCGAGATTGTTATCCCTGCAATACTCAGATTATTACTCCCTGCAATACTCAGATTGCTGTATCAGACCATGATTGATCCGAGTCTATTACTCCCTGCAATACTCAGATTGCTGTACCAGACCATGATTGATCAGAGACTATTACTCCTTGCAATACTCCGATTGCTGTACCAGACCATGATTAATCCGAGACTATTATCCCTGCAATGCTCAGATTGCTGTACCAGACCATGATTGATCCGAGACTATTATCCCTGCAATACTCAGATTGCTGTATCAGACCACGATTGATCCGGGACTATTGTCCCTGCAATACACAGATTATTACTTCCTGCTATACTCAGATTGCTGTACCAGACCATGATTGATCCGAGACTATTACTCCCTGCAATACTCAGATGGCTGTACCAGACCATGAATAATCCGAGGCTATTATCCCTGCAATACTCAGAGTTCGGTATCAGACCATGTTTGATCCGAGACTATTATCCCTGCAATACTCAGATTATTACTCCCTGCAATACTCAGATTGCTGTATCAGACCATGATTGATCCGAGACTATTACTCCCTGCAATACTCAGATTGCTGTATCAGACCATGGTTGATCCGAGACTATTACTCCCTGCAATACTCAGATTGCTGTATCAGACCATGATTGATCAAAGACTATTACTCCCTGCAATACTCAGATTGCTGTATCAGACCATGGTTGATCCAAGACTATTACTCCCTGCATTACTCAGATTGCTGTATCAGACCATGGTTTATCCGAGACTATTACTCCCTGCAATACTCAGATTGCTGTATCACACCATGGTTGATCCGAGACTATTATCCCTGCAATACTCAGATTATTACTCCCTGCAATACTCAGATTGCTGTATCAGACCATGATTGATCCGAGACTATTACTCCCTGCAATACTCAGATTGCTGTATCAGACCATGGTTGATCCGAGACTATTACTCCCTGCAATACTCAGATTGCTGTATCAGACCATGATTGATCAAAGACTATTACTCCCTGCAATACTCAGATTGCTGTATCAGACCATGGTTGATCCAAGACTATTACTCCCTGCATTACTCAGATTGCTGTATCAGACCATGGTTTATCCGAGACTATTACTCCCTGCAATACTCAGATTGCTGTATCAGACCATGGTTGATCCGAGACTATTACTCCCTGCAATGCTCAGATTTCTGTACCAGACCATGACTGATCCGAGACTATTATCCCTACAATACTCAGATTGCTGTATCAGACCATGATTGATCCGAGACTATTACTCCCAGCAATACTCAGATTGCTGTATCAGACCATGATTGATCTGAGACTATTATTCCCTGCAATACTCAGATTATTACTCCTTGCAATACTCAGATTGCTGTATCAGACCATGGTTGATCCGAGACTATTACTCCCTGCAATACTCAGATTGCTGTATCAGACCATGGTTGATCCGAGACTATTCCTCCCTGCAATACTCAGATTGCTGTACCAGACCATGATTGATCCGAGACTATTATCCCTGCAATACTCAGATTGCTGTACCAGACCATGATTGATCCGAGACTATTATCCCTGCAATACTCAGATTATTACTCCCTGCAATACTCAGATTGCTGTACCAGACCATGATTAATCCAAGACTATTACTCTCTGCAATACTCAGATTGCTGTATCAGACCATGGTTGATCCGAGACTATTACTCCCTGCAATACTCAGATTGCTGTATCAGACCATGGTTGATCCGAGACTATTACTCTCTGCTATACTCAGATTGCTGTATCACACCATGGTTGATCTGAGACTATTATTCCCTGCAATACTCAGATTGCTGTACCAGACCATGATTGATCCAAGACTATTACTCCCTGCAATGCTAAGTTTGCTGTATCAGACCATGATTGATCCAAGCCTATTACTCCCTGCAATACTCAGATTGCTGTACCAGACCATGATTGATCTGAGACTATTACACCCTGCAATACTCAGATTGCTGTACCAGAGCATGATTGACCCGAAACTATTGTCCCTGCAATACTCAGATTGCTGTATCAGACCATAAATGATCCGAGACTATTATCCCTGCAATACTCAGATTATTACTCCCTGCAATACTCAGATTGCTGTACCAGACGATGATTGATCCGAGACTATTACTCCCAGCAATACTCAGATTGCTGTATCAGACCATGATTGATCCGAGACTATTACTCCCTGCAATACTCAGATTGCTGTATCAGACCATGGTTGATCCGAGACTATTGCTCCCTGCAATACTCAGATTGCTGTATCACACCATGGTTGATCTGAGACTATTATTTCCTGCAATACTCAGATTATTACTCCTTGCAATACTCAGTTTGCTGTATCAGACCATGATTGATCCGAGACTATTACTCCCTGCAATACTCAGATTGCTGTACCAGACCATGATTGATCCAAGACTATTACTCCCTGCAATACTCAGATTGCTGTACCAGACCATGATTGATCTGAGACTATTACTCTCTGCAATACTCAGATTGCTGTATCAGACCATGGTTGATCGGAGGCTATTACTCCCTGCAATACTCAGATTGCTGTATCAGACCATGGTTGATCCGAGACTATTACTCCCTGCAATACTCAGATTGCTGTACCAGACCATGATTGATCCGAGACTATTACTCCCTGCAATATTCAGATTGCTGTACCAGACCATGATTGATCTGAGACTATTACTCCCTGCAATACTCAGATTGCTGTATCAGACCGTGATTGATCCGAGACTATTACTCGCTGCATACTCAGATTGCTGTACCATACCATGATTGATCCGAAACTATTACTCCCTGCAATACTCAGATTGCTGTACCAGAGCATGATTGATCCGAAACTATTGTCCCTGCAATACTCAGATTGATGTATCAGACCATAATTGATCCGAGACTATTATCCCTGCAATACTCAGATTATTACACCCTGCAATACCCAGATTGCTGTACCAGACCATGATTGATCCGAGACTATTACTCCCAGCAATACTCAGATTGCTGTATCAGACCATGATTGATCCGAGACTATTACTCCCTGCAATACTCAGATTGCTGTATCAGACCATGATTGATCCGAGATTATTATCCCTGCAATACTCAGATTATTACTCCCTGCAATACTCAGATTGCTGTATCAGACCATGATTGATCCGAGTCTATTACTCCCTGCAATACTCAGATTGCTGTACCAGACCATGATTGATCAGAGACTATTACTCCTTGCAATACTCCGATTGCTGTACCAGACCATGATTAATCCGAGACTATTATCCCTGCAATGCTCAGATTGCTGTACCAGACCATGATTGATCCGAGACTATTATCCCTGCAATACTCAGATTGCTGTATCAGACCACGATTGATCCGGGACTATTGTCCCTGCAATACACAGATTATTACTTCCTGCTATACTCAGATTGCTGTACCAGACCATGATTGATCCGAGACTATTACTCCCTGCAATACTCAGATGGCTGTACCAGACCATGAATAATCCGAGGCTATTATCCCTGCAATACTCAGAGTTCGGTATCAGACCATGTTTGATCCGAGACTATTATCCCTGCAATACTCAGATTATTACTCCCTGCAATACTCAGATTGCTGTATCAGACCATGATTGATCCGAGACTATTACTCCCTGCAATACTCAGATTGCTGTATCAGACCATGGTTGATCCGAGACTATTACTCCCTGCAATACTCAGATTGCTGTATCAGACCATGATTGATCAAAGACTATTACTCCCTGCAATACTCAGATTGCTGTATCAGACCATGGTTGATCCAAGACTATTACTCCCTGCATTACTCAGATTGCTGTATCAGACTATGGTTTATCCGAGACTATTACTCCCTGCAATACTCAGATTGCTGTATCAGACCATGGTTGATCCGAGACTATTACTCCCTGCAATACTCAGATTTCTGTACCAGACCATGACTGATCCGAGACTATTATCCCTACAATACTCAGATTGCTGTATCAGACCATGATTGATCCGAGACTATTACTCCCAGCAATACTCAGATTGCTGTATCAGACCATGATTGATCCGAGACTATTACTCCCTGCAATACACAGATTGCTGTATCAGACCATGGTTGATCCGAGACTATTACTCCCTGCAATATTCAGATTGCTGTATCAGACCATGGTTGATCCGAGACTATTACTCCCTGCAATACTCAGATTGCTGTACCAGACCATGATTGATCCGAGACTATTATCCCTACAATACTCAGATTGCTGTATCAGACCATGGTTGATCCGAGACTATTACTCCCTGCAATACTCAGATTGCTGTATCAGACCATGGTTGATCCGAGACTATTACTCCCTGCAATACTCAGATTGCTGTACCGGACCATGATTGATCCGAGACTATTACTCCCTGCAATACTAATTTTGCTGTATCAGACCATGATTGATCCAAGACTGTTACTCCCTGCAATACTCAGATTGCTGTATCAGACCATCGTTGATCCGAGACTACTACTCCCTGCAATACTCAAATTGCTGTACCAGACGATGGTTGATCCGAGACTATTACTCCCTGCAATACTCAGATTGCTGTACCAGACCATGATTGATCCGAGACTATTATCCCTGCAATACTCAGATTATTACTCCCTGCAATACTCAGATTGCTGTATCAGACCATGATTGATCCAAGACTATTACTCCCTGCAATACTCAGATTGCTGTATCAGACCATGGTTGATCCGAGACTATTCCACCCTGCAATACTCAGATTATTACTCCCTGCAATACTCAGATTGCTGTATCAGACCATGGTTGATCCAAGACTATTACGCCCTGCAATACTCAGTTTGCTGTATCAGACCATGGTTGATCCAAGACTTTTACTCCCTGCAATACTCAGATTGCTCTATCAGACCATGATTGATCCAAGACTATTACTCCCTGCAATACTCAGATTGCTGTACCAGACCATGATTGGTCCGAGACTATTACTCTGTGCAATACTCATATTGCTGTGCCAGGCCATAATTGATCCGAGACTATTACTCCCTGCAATACTCAGATTGCTGTACCAGACCATGATTGATCCAAGACTATTACTCCCTGCAATACTCAGATTGCTGTACCAGACCATGATTGTTCCGAGACTATTATCGCTGCAATACTCAGATTGCTGTATCAGACCATGATTGATCCGAGACTATTATCCCTGCAATACTCAGATTATTACTCCCTGCAATACTCAGATTGCTGTATCAGACCATGATTGATCCGAGACTATTACTCCCTGCAATACTCAAATTGCTGTATCAGACCATGGTCGATCCAAGACTATTACTCCCTGCAATACTCACATTTGCTGTATCAGATCGTGGTTCATCCGAGACTATTACTCCCTGCAATACTCAGATTGCTGTATCAGACTATGGTTGATCCGAGACAATTACTCCCTGCAATACTCAAATTGCTGAACCAGACCATGATTGATCCGAGACTATTACTCTCTGCAATACTCAGATTGCTGTATCAGACCATGGTTGATCCGAGACTATTACTCCCTGCAATACTCAGATTGCTGTACCAGACCATGATTGATCCGAGACTATTATCCCTGCAATACTCAGATTGCTGTACCAGACCATGATTGATCCGAGACTATTATCCCTGCAATATTCAGATTATTACTCCCTGCAATACTCAGATTGCTGTATCAGACCATGATGGATCCGAGACTATTACTCCCTGCAATACTCAAATTGCTGTATCAGACCATGATTGATCCTAGACTATTACTCCCTGCAATACTCAGATTACTGTATCAGACCATGGTTGATCCGAGACTATTACTCCCTGCAATACTCAGATTGCTGTACCAGACCATGAGTGATCCGAGACTATTACTCCCTGCAATACTCAGGTTGCTGTATCAGACCATGATTGATCTGAGACTATTACTCCCTGCAATACTCAGATTGCTGTATCAGACCATGGTTGATCCGAGACTATTACTCCCTGCAATACTCAGATTGCTGTACCAGACCATGAGTGATCCGAGACTATTACTCCCTGCAATACTCAGATTGCTGTATCAGACCATGATTGATCAGAGACTATTACTCCCTGCAATACTCAGATTGCTGTATCAGACCATTGTTGATCCGAGACTATTACTCCGTGAATTCTCAGATTGCAGTATCAGACCATGGTTGATCCGAGACTATTACTCTCTGCAATACTCAGATTGCTGTATCAGACCATGGTTGATCTGAGACTATTATTCCCTGCAATACTCAGATTATTACTCATTGCAATACTCAGATTGCTGTATCAGACCATGGTTGATCCGAGACTATTACTCCCTGCAATACTCAGATTGCTGTATCAGACCATGGTTGATCCGAGACTATTACTCCCTGCAATACTCAGATTGCTGTACCAGACCATGATTGATCCGAGACTATTATCCCTGCAATACTCAGATTGCTGTACCAGACCATGATTGATCCGAGACTATTATCCCTGCAATACTCAGATTATTACTCCCTGCAATACTCAGATTGCTGTACCAGACCATGATTGATCCAAGACTATTACTCCCTGCAATACTCAGATTGCTGTACCAGACCATGATTGATCCGAGACTTTTACTCTCTGCAATACTCAGATTGCTGTATCAGACCATGGTTGATCCGAGACTATTACTCCCTGCAATACTCAGATTGCTGTATCAGACCATGGTTGATCCGAGACTATTACTCTCTGCAATACTCAGATTGCTGTATCACACCATGGTTGATCTGAGACTATTATTCCCTGCAATACTCAGATTATTACTCCTTGCAATACTCAGTTTGCTGTATCAGACCATGATTGATCCGAGACTATTACTCCCTGCAATACTCAGATTGCTGTACCAGACCATGATTGATCCAAAACTATTACTCCCTGCAATGCTAAGTTTGCTGTATCAGACCATGATTGATCCAAGACTATTACTCCCTGCAATACTCAGATTGCTGTACCAGACCATGATTGATCCGAGACTATTACTCTCTGCAATACTCAGATTGCTGTATCAGACCATGGTTGATCCGAGACTATTACTCCCTGCAATACTCAGATTGCTGTATCAGACCATGGTTGATCCGAGACTATTACTCTCTGCAATACTCAGATTGCTGTATCAGACCGTGGTTGATCTGAGACTATTATTCCCTGCAATACTCAGATTATTACTCCTTGCAATACTCAGATTGCTGTATCAGACCATGATTGATCCGAGACTATTACTCCTGCAATACTCAGATTGCTGTATCAGACCATGGTTGATCCGAGACTATTACTCACTGCAATACTCAGATTGCTGTATCAGACCATGATTGATCCAAGACTATTACTCCCTGCAATACTCAGATTGCTGTACCAGACCATGATTGGTCCGAGACTATTACTCTGTGCAATACTCATATTGCTGTACCAGGCCATAATTGATCCGAGTCTATTACTCCCTGCAATACTCAGATTGCTGTACCAGACCATGATTGATCCAAGACTATTACTCCCTGCAATGCTAAGTTTGCTGTATCAGACCATGATTGATCCAAGACTATTACTCCCTGCAATACTCAGATTGCTCTACCAGACAATGATTGATCCGAGACTATTACTCTCTGCAATACTCAGATTGCTGTATCAGACCATGGTTGATCCGAGACTATTACTCCCTGCAATACTCAGATTGCTGTATCAGACCATGGTTGATCCGAGACTATTACTCTCTGCAATACTCAGATTGCTGTATCAGACCATGGTTGATCTGAGACTATTATTCCCTGCAATACTCAGATTATTACTCCTTGCAATACTCAGATTGCTGTATCAGACCATGATTGATCCGAGGCTATTACTCCCTGCAATACTCAGATTGCTGTATCAGACCATGGTTGACCCGAGACTATTACTCCCTGCAATACTCAGATTGCTGTACCAGAGCATGATTGATCCGAGACTATTACTCCCTGCAATGCTACGTTTGCTGTATCAGACCATGATTCATCCAAGACTATTACTCCCTGCAATACTCAGATTGCTGTATCAGACCATTGTTGATCCGAGACTATTACTCCCTGCAATAATCAAATTGCTGTACCAGACCATGGTTGATCCGAGACTATTACTCCCTGCAATACTCAGATTGCTGTACCAGACCATGATTGATCCGAGACTATTATCCCTGCAATACTCAGATTGCTGTACCAGACCGTGATTGATCCGAGACTATTATCCCTGCAATACTCGGATTATTACTCCCTGCAATACTCAGATTGCTGTCTCAGACCATGATGGATCCGAGTCTATTACTCCCTGCAATACTCAAATTGCTGTATCAGACCATGATAGATCCGAGACTATTACTCTCTGCAATACTCAGATTGCTGTATCAGACCATGGTTGATCCGAGACTATTACTCCCTGCAATACTCAGATTGCTATATCAGACCATGGTTGATCCGAGACTATTATTCCCTGCAATACTCAGATTGCTGAACCAGACCATGATTGATCCGAGACTATTACTCCCTGCAATACTCAGATTGCTGTATCAGACCATGATTGATCTGAGACTATTACTCCCTGCAATACTCAGATTGCTGTATCAGACCATTGTTGATCCGAGACTATTACTCATTTGCAATACTCAGATTGCTGTATCAGACCATGATTGATCCGAGACTATTACTCCCTGCAATACTCAGATTGCTGTATCAGACCATTATTGATCCGAGACTATTACTCCCTGCAATACTCAGATTGCTGAATCAGACCATGGTTGATCCGAGACTATTACTCCCTGCAGTACTCAGATTGCTGTATCAGACCATGATTGATCCGAGGCTATTATCCCTACAATACTCAGATTGCTGTATCAGACCATGATTGATCCGAGACTATTATTCCCTGCAATACTCAGACTATTACTAATTGCAATACTCAGATTCCTGTATCAGACCATGATTGATCCGAGACTATTACTCCCTGCAATACTCAGATTGCTGTACCAGACCATGATTGGTCCGAGACTATTACTCTGTGCAATACTCATATTGCTGTACCAGTCCATAATTGATCCGAGACTATTACTCCCTGCAATACTCAGATTGCTGTACCAGACCATGATTGATCCAAGACTATTACTCCCTGCAATGCTAAGTTTGCTGTATCAGACCATGATTGATCCAAGACTATTACTCCCTCCAATACTCAGATTGCTGTACCAGACAATGATTGATCCGAGACTATTACTCTCTGCAATACTCAGATTGCTGTATCAGACCATGGTTGATCCGAGACTATTACTCCCTACAATACTCAGATTGCTGTATCAGACCATGGTTGATCCAAGACTATTACTCCCTGCAATACTCAGATTGCTGTATCAGACCATGGTTGATCCAAGACTTTTACTCCCTGCAATACTCAGATTGCTGTATCAGACCATGATTGATCCAAGACTATTACTCCCTGCAATACTCAGATTGCTGTACCAGACCATGATTGGTCCGAGACTATTGCTCTGTGCAATACTCATAGTGCTGTGCCAGGCCATAATTTATCCGAGACTATTACTCCCTGCAATACTCAGATTGCTGTACCAGACCATCATTGATCCAAGACTATTACTCCCTGCAATACTCAGATTGCTGTACCAGACCATGATTGTTCCGAGACTATTATCGCTGCAGTACTCAGATTGCTGTATCAGACCATGATTGATCCGAGACTATTATCCCTGCAATACTCAGATTATTACTCCCTGCAATACTCAGATTGCTGTATCAGACCATGATGGATCCGAGAGTATTACTCCCTGCAATACTCAAATTGCTGTATCAGACCATGATTGATCCGAGACTATTACTCCCTGCAATACTCAGATTACTGTATCAGACCATGGTTGATCCGAGACTATTACTCCCTGCAATACTCAGATTGCTGTACCAGACCATGAGTGATCCGAGACTATTACTCCCTGCAATACTCAGATTGCTGTATCAGACCATGATTGATCTGAGACTATGACTCCCTGCAATACTCAGATTGCTGTATCAGACCATGGTTGATCCGAGACTATTACTCCCTGCAATACTCAGATTGCCGTACCAGACCATGAGTGATCCGAGACTATTACTCCCTGCAATACTCTGATTGCTGTATCAGACCATGATTGATCTGAGACTATTACTCCCTGCAATACTCAGATTGCTGTATCAGACCATTGTTGATCCGAGACTATTACACCGTGCAATTCTCAGATTGCTGTATCAGACCATGGTTGATCCGAGACTATTAATCTCTGCAATACTCAGATTGCTGTATCAGACCATGGTTGATCCGAGACTATTACTCCATGCAATACTCAGATTGCTGTACCAGACCATGAGTGATCCGAGACTATTACTCCCTGCAATTCTCAGATTATTACTCCCTGCAATCCTCAGATTGGTGTATCAGATCATGATTGATCCGAGACTATTATCCCTGCAATACTCAGATTATTACTCCATGCAATACACAGATTGCTGTATCAGACCATGATTGATCCGAGGCTATTACTCCCTGCAATACTCAGATTGCTGTATCAGACCATTATTGATCCGAGACTATTACTCCCTGCAATACTCAGATTGCTGAATCAGACCATGGTTGATCCGAGACTATTACTCCCTGCAGTACTCAGATTGCTGTACCAGACCATGATTGATCCGACACTATTACACTCTGCAATACTCAGATTGCTGTATCAGACCATGATTGATCCGAGACTATTACTCCCTGCAATACTCAGATTGCTGTATCAGACCATGATTGATCCGAGACTATTACTCCCTGCAATACTCAGATTGCTGTATCAGACCATTATTGATCCGAGACTATTACTCCCTGCAATACTCAGATTGCTGTATCAGACCATGGTTGATCCGAGACTATTACTCTCTGCAATACTCAGATTGCTGTATCAGACAATGGTTGATCCGAGAATATTATTCCCTGCAATACTCAGATTGCTGTATCAGACCATGATTGATCCGAGACTATTACTCTCTGCAATACTCAGATTGCTGTACCAGACCATGATTGATCCAAGACTATTACTCCCTGCAATACTCAGATTGCTGTATCAGACCATGGTTGATCCAAGGCTATTACTCCCTGCAATACTCAGATTGCTGTATCAGACCATGGTTGATCCAAGACTTTTACTCCCTGCAATACTCAGATTGCTGTATCAGACCATGGTTGATCCGAGACTATTACTCCCTGCAATACTCAGATTGCTGTATCAGACCATGGTTGATCCGAGACTATTATACCTGCAATACTCAGATTATTACTCCCTGCTATACTCAGATTGCTGTATCAGACCATGGTTGATCCGAGACTATTACTCCCTGCAATACTCAGATTGCTGTATCAGACCATGGTTGATCCGAGACTATTACTCCCTGCAATACTCAGATTGCTGTATCAGACCATGGTTGATCCAAGACTTTTACTCCCTGCAATACTCAGATTGCTGTATCAGACCATGATTGATCCAAGACTATTACTCCCTGCATTACTCAGATTGCTGTACAAGACCATGATTGGTCCGAGACTATTGCTCTGTGCAATACTCATATTGCTGTGTCATGCCATAATTGATCCGAGACTATTACTCCCTGCAATACTAGATTGCTGTACCAGACCATGAATGATCCAAGACTGTTACTCCGTGCAATACTCAGATTGCTGTACCAGACCATGATTGATCCGAGACTATTATCCCTCCAATACTCAGATTGCTGTATCAGACCATTATTCATCCGAGACTATTATCCCTGCAATACTCAGATTATTACTCCCTGCAATACTCAGATTGCTGTATCAGACCATGATTGATCCGAGACTATTACTCCCTGCAATACTCAAATTGCTGTAACAGACCATGGTCGATCCGAGACTATTACTCCCTGCGATACACACATTTGCTGTATCAGATCGTGGTTCATCCGAGACTATTACTCCCTGCAATACTCAGATTGCTGTATCACACCATGGTTGATCCGAGACAATTACTCCCTGCAATACTCAGATTGCTGTACCAGACCATCATTGATCCGAGACTATTACTCTCTGCAATACTCAGATTGCTGTATCAGACCATGGTTGATCCGAGACTATTATTCCCTGCAATACTCAGACTATTACTAATTGCAATACTCAGATTGCTGTATCAGACCATGATTGATCCGAGACTATTACTCCCTGCAATACTCAGATTGCTGTACCAGACCATGATTGGTCCGAGACTATTACTCTGTGCAATACTCATATTGCTGTACCAGGCCATAATTGATCCGAGACTATTACTCCCTGCAATACTCAGATTGCTGTACCAGACCATGATTGATCCAAGACTATTACTCCCTGCAATGCTAAGTTTGCTGTATCAGACCATGATTGATCCAAGACTATTACTCCCTCCAATACTCAGATTGCTGTACCAGACAATGATTGATCCGAGACTATTACTCTCTGCAATACTCAGATTGCTGTATCAGACCATGGTTGATCCGAGACTATTACTCCCTACAATACTCAGATTGCTGTATCAGACCATGGTTGATCTGAGACTATTATTCCCTGCAATACTCAGACTATTACTAATTGCAATACTCAGATTGCTGTATCAGACCATTGTTGATCCGAGACTACTACTCCCTGCAATACTCAAATTGCTGTACCAGACCATGGTTGATCCGAGACTATTACTCCCTGCAATACTCAGATTGCTGTACCAGACCATGATTGATCCGAGACTATTATCCCTGCAATACTCAGATTGCTGTACCAGACCATGATTGATCCGAGACTATTATCCCTGCAATACTCAGATTATTACTCCCTGCAATACTCAGATTGCTGTATCAGACCATGGTTGATCCAAGACTATTACTCCCTGCAATACTCAGATTGCTGTATCAGACCATGATTGATCCGAGACTATTACTCCCTGCAATACTCAAATTGCTGTAACAGACCATGGTCGATCCGAGACTATTACTCCCTGCGATACACACATTTGCTGTATCAGATCGTGGTTCATCCGAGACTATTACTCCCTGCAATACTCAGATTGCTGTATCACACCATGGTTGATCCGAGACAATTACTCCCTGCAATACTCAGATTGCTGTACCAGACCATCATTGATCCGAGACTATTACTCTCTGCAATACTCAGATTGCTGTATCAGACCATGGTTGATCCGAGACTATTATTCCCTGCAATACTCAGACTATTACTAATTGCAATACTCAGATTGCTGTATCAGACCATGATTGATCCGAGACTATTACTCCCTGCAATACTCAGATTGCTGTACCAGACCATGATTGGTCCGAGACTATTACTCTGTGCAATACTCATATTGCTGTACCAGGCCATAATTGATCCGAGACTATTACTCCCTGCAATACTCAGATTGCTGTACCAGACCATGATTGATCCAAGACTATTACTCCCTGCAATGCTAAGTTTGCTGTATCAGACCATGATTGATCCAAGACTATTACTCCCTCCAATACTCAGATTGCTGTACCAGACAATGATTGATCCGAGACTATTACTCTCTGCAATACTCAGATTGCTGTATCAGACCATGGTTGATCCGAGACTATTACTCCCTACAATACTCAGATTGCTGTATCAGACCATGGTTGATCTGAGACTATTATTCCCTGCAATACTCAGACTATTACTAATTGCAATACTCAGATTGCTGTATCAGACCATTGTTGATCCGAGACTACTACTCCCTGCAATACTCAAATTGCTGTACCAGACCATGGTTGATCCGAGACTATTACTCCCTGCAATACTCAGATTGCTGTACCAGACCATGATTGATCCGAGACTATTATCCCTGCAATACTCAGATTGCTGTACCAGACCATGATTGATCCGAGACTATTATCCCTGCAATACTCAGATTATTACTCCCTGCAATACTCAGATTGCTGTATCAGACCATGGTTGATCCAAGACTATTACTCCCTGCAATACTCAGATTGCTGTATCAGACCATGGTTGATCCAAGACTTTTACTCCCTGCAATACTCAGATTGCTGCATCAGACCATGATTGATCCAAGACTATTACTCCCTGCAATACTCAGATTGCTGTACCAGACCATGATTGGTCCGAGACTACTACTCTGTGCAATACTCATATTGCTGTGCCAGGCCATAATTGATCCGAGACTATTACTCCCTGCAATACTCAGATTGCTGTACCAGACCATGATTGATCCAAGACTATTACTCCCTGCAATACTCAGATTACTGTACCAGACCATGATTGTTCCGAGACTATTATCGCTGCAGTACTCAGATTGCTGTATCAGACCATGATTGATCCGAGACTATTATCCCTGCAATACTCAGATTGCTGTATCAGACCATGGTTGATCCGAGACTATTACTCCCTGCAATACTCAGATTGCTGTATCAGACCATGGTTGATCCGAGACTATTACTCCCTGCAATACTCAGATTGCTGTATCAGACCATGGTTGATCCAAGACTTTTACTCCCTGCAATACTCAGATTGCTGTATCAGACCATGATTGATCCAAGACTATTACTCCCTGCATTACTCAGATTGCTGTACAAGACCATGATTGGTCCGAGACTATTGCTCTGTGCAATGCTCATATTGCTGTGTCATGCCATAATTGATCCGAGACTATTACTCCCTGCAATACTAGATTGCTGTACCAGACCATGAATGATCCAAGACTGTTACTCCGTGCAATACTCAGATTGCTGTACCAGACCATGATTGATCCGAGACTATTATCCCTCCAATACTCAGATTGCTGTATCAGACCATTATTCATCCGAGACTATTATCCCTGCAATACTCAGATTATTACTCCCTGCAATACTCAGATTGCTGTATCAGACCATGATTGATCCGAGACTATTACTCCCTGCAATACTCAAATTGCTGTAACAGACCATGGTCGATCCGAGACTATTACTCCCTGCGATACACACATTTGCTGTATCAGATCGTGGTTCATCCGAGACTATTACTCCCTGCAATACTCAGATTGCTGTATCACACCATGGTTGATCCGAGACAATTACTCCCTGCAATACTCAGATTGCTGTACCAGACCATCATTGATCCGAGACTATTACTCTCTGCAATACTCAGATTGCTGTATCAGACCATGGTTGATCCGAGACTATTATTCCCTGCAATACTCAGACTATTACTAATTGCAATACTCAGATTGCTGTATCAGACCATGATTGATCCGAGACTATTACTCCCTGCAATACTCAGATTGCTGTACCAGACCATGATTGGTCCGAGACTATTACTCTGTGCAATACTCATATTGCTGTACCAGGCCATAATTGATCCGAGACTATTACTCCCTGCAATACTCAGATTGCTGTACCAGACCATGATTGATCCAAGACTATTACTCCCTGCAATGCTAAGTTTGCTGTATCAGACCATGATTGATCCAAGACTATTACTCCCTCCAATACTCAGATTGCTGTACCAGACAATGATTGATCCGAGACTATTACTCTCTGCAATACTCAGATTGCTGTATCAGACCATGGTTGATCCGAGACTATTACTCCCTACAATACTCAGATTGCTGTATCAGACCATGGTTGATCTGAGACTATTATTCCCTGCAATACTCAGACTATTACTAATTGCAATACTCAGATTGCTGTATCAGACCATTGTTGATCCGAGACTACTACTCCCTGCAATACTCAAATTGCTGTACCAGACCATGGTTGATCCGAGACTATTACTCCCTGCAATACTCAGATTGCTGTACCAGACCATGATTGATCCGAGACTATTATCCCTGCAATACTCAGATTGCTGTACCAGACCATGATTGATCCGAGACTATTATCCCTGCAATACTCAGATTATTACTCCCTGCAATACTCAGATTGCTGTATCAGACCATGGTTGATCCAAGACTATTACTCCCTGCAATACTCAGATTGCTGTATCAGACCATGATTGATCCGAGACTATTACTCCCTGCAATACTCAAATTGCTGTAACAGACCATGGTCGATCCGAGACTATTACTCCCTGCGATACACACATTTGCTGTATCAGATCGTGGTTCATCCGAGACTATTACTCCCTGCAATACTCAGATTGCTGTATCACACCATGGTTGATCCGAGACAATTACTCCCTGCAATACTCAGATTGCTGTACCAGACCATCATTGATCCGAGACTATTACTCTCTGCAATACTCAGATTGCTGTATCAGACCATGGTTGATCCGAGACTATTATTCCCTGCAATACTCAGACTATTACTAATTGCAATACTCAGATTGCTGTATCAGACCATGATTGATCCGAGACTATTACTCCCTGCAATACTCAGATTGCTGTACCAGACCATGATTGGTCCGAGACTATTACTCTGTGCAATACTCATATTGCTGTACCAGGCCATAATTGATCCGAGACTATTACTCCCTGCAATACTCAGATTGCTGTACCAGACCATGATTGATCCAAGACTATTACTCCCTGCAATGCTAAGTTTGCTGTATCAGACCATGATTGATCCAAGACTATTACTCCCTCCAATACTCAGATTGCTGTACCAGACAATGATTGATCCGAGACTATTACTCTCTGCAATACTCAGATTGCTGTATCAGACCATGGTTGATCCGAGACTATTACTCCCTACAATACTCAGATTGCTGTATCAGACCATGGTTGATCTGAGACTATTATTCCCTGCAATACTCAGACTATTACTAATTGCAATACTCAGATTGCTGTATCAGACCATTGTTGATCCGAGACTACTACTCCCTGCAATACTCAAATTGCTGTACCAGACCATGGTTGATCCGAGACTATTACTCCCTGCAATACTCAGATTGCTGTACCAGACCATGATTGATCCGAGACTATTATCCCTGCAATACTCAGATTGCTGTACCAGACCATGATTGATCCGAGACTATTATCCCTGCAATACTCAGATTATTACTCCCTGCAATACTCAGATTGCTGTATCAGACCATGGTTGATCCAAGACTATTACTCCCTGCAATACTCAGATTGCTGTATCAGACCATGGTTGATCCAAGACTTTTACTCCCTGCAATACTCAGATTGCTGCATCAGACCATGATTGATCCAAGACTATTACTCCCTGCAATACTCAGATTGCTGTACCAGACCATGATTGGTCCGAGACTACTACTCTGTGCAATACTCATATTGCTGTGCCAGGCCATAATTGATCCGAGACTATTACTCCCTGCAATACTCAGATTGCTGTACCAGACCATGATTGATCCAAGACTATTACTCCCTGCAATACTCAGATTACTGTACCAGACCATGATTGTTCCGAGACTATTATCGCTGCAGTACTCAGATTGCTGTATCAGACCATGATTGATCCGAGACTATTATCCCTGCAATACTCAGATTGCTGTATCAGACCATGGTTGATCCGAGACTATTACTCCCTGCAATACTCAGATTGCTGTATCAGACCATGATTGATCCAAGACTATTACTCCCTGCAGTACTGCGATTGCTGTATCAGACCATGGTTGAGCCAAGACTATTACTCCCTGCAATACTCAGATTGCTGTATCAGACCATGATTGATCCAAGACTATTACTCCCTGCAATACTCAGATTGCTGTACCAGACCATGATTGGTCCGACAATATTACTCTCTGCAATACTCATATTGCTGTACCAGACCATAATTGATCCGAGACTATTACTCCCTGCAATACTCAGATTGCTGTACCAGACCATGATTGATCCAAGACTATTACTCCCTGCAATACTCAGATTGCTACCAGACCATGATTGTTCCGAGACTATTATCCCTGCAATACTCAGATTGCTGTATCAGACCATGATTGATCCGAGACTATTATCCCTGCAATACTCAGATTATTACTCCCTGCAAAACTCAGATTGCTATATCAGACCATGATTGATCCGAGACTATTACTCCCTGGAATACTCAAATTGCTGCATCAGACCATGGTCGATCCGAGACTATTACTCCCTGCAATACTCAGATTGCTGTATCAGACCATGGTTTATCCGAGACTATTACTCCCTGCAATACTCAGATTGCTGTATCAGACAATGGTTGATCCGAGACTATTACTCCCTGCAATACTCAGATTGCTGTATCAGACCATGATTGATCCGAGACTATTACTCCCTGCAATACTCAAATTGCTGTATCAGACCATGATTGATCCGAGACTATTACTCCCTGCAATTCTCAGATTGCTGTATCAGACCATGGTTGATCCGAGACTATTACTCCCTGCAATACTCAGATTGCTGTATCAGACCATGGTTGATCCGAGACTATTACTCCCTGCAATACTCAGATTGCTGTATCAGACCATGGCTGATCCGAGACTCTTACTCCCGGCAATACTCAGATTGCTGTACCAGACCATGATTGATCCGAGACTATTACTCCCTGCAATACTCAGATTGCTGTATCAGACCATGATTGATCCGAGACTATTACTCCCTACAATACTCAGATTGCTGTATCAGACCATGATTGATCCGAGACTACTATTGCCTGCAATACTCATATTGCTGTACCAGACCATGATTGATCCGAGACTATTACGCCCTGCAATACTCAGATTGCTGTATCAGACCATGGTTGATCCGAGACTATTACTCCCTGCAATACTCAGATTGCTGTATCAGACCATGGTTGATCCGAGACTATTACTCCCTGCAATACTCAGATTGCTGTACCGGACCATGATTGATCCGAGACTATTACTCCCTGCAATACTAATTTTGCTGTATCAGACCATGATTGATCCAAGACTATTACTCCCTGCAATACTCAGATTGCTGTATCAGACCATTGTTGATCCGAGACTACTACTCCCTGCAATACTCAAATTGCTGTACCAGACCATGGTTGATCCGAGACTATTACTCCCTGCAATACTCAGATTGCTGTACCAGACCATGATTGATCCGAGACTATTATCCCTGCAATACTCAGATTGCTGTACCAGACCATGATTGATCCGAGAATATTATCCCTGCAATACTCAGATTATTACTCCCTGAAATACTCAGATTGCTGTATCAGACCATGGTTGATCCAAGACTATTACTCCCTGCAATACTCAGATTGCTGTATCAGACCATGGTTGATCCAAGACTTTTACTCCCTGCAATACTCAGATTGCTGTATCAGACCATGATTGATCCAAGACTATTACTCCCTGCAATACTCAGATTGCTGTACCAGACCATGATTGGTCCGAGACTATTGCTCTGTGCAATACTCATAGTGCTGTGCCAGGCCATAATTTATCCGAGACTATTACTCCCTGCAATACTCAGATTGCTGTACCAGACCATCATTGATCCAAGACTATTACTCCCTGCAATACTCAGATTGCTGTACCAGACCATGATTGTTCCGAGACTATTATCGCTGCAGTACTCAGATTGCTGTATCAGACCATGATTGATCCGGGACTATTATCCCTGCAATACTCAGATTATTACTCCCTGCAATACTCAGATTGCTGTATCAGACCATGATGGATCCGAGAGTATTACTCCCTGCAATACTCATATTGCTGTATCAGACCATGATTGATCCGAGACTATTACTCCCTGCAATACTCAGATTACTGTATCAGACCATGGTTGATCCGAGACTATTACTCCCTGCAATACTCAGATTGCTGTACCAGACCATGAGTGATCCGAGACTATTACTCCCTGCAATACTCAGATTGCTGTATCAGACCATGATTGATCTGAGACTATTACTCCCTGCAATACTCAGATTGCTGTATCAGACCATGGTTGATCCGAGACTATTACTCCCTGCAATACTCAGATTGCTGTACCAGACCATGAGTGATCCGAGACTATTACTCCCTGCAATACTCTGATTGCTGTATTAGACCATGATTGATCTGAGACTATTACTCCCTGCAATACTCAGATTGCTGTATCAGACCATTGTTGATCCGAGACTATTACACCGTGCAATTCTCAGATTGCTGTATCAGACCATGGTTGATCCGAGACTATTAATCTCTGCAATACTCAGATTGCTGTATCAGACCATGGTTGATCCGAGACTATTACTCCATGCAATACTCAGATTGCTGTACCAGACCATGAGTGATCCGAGACTATTACTCCCTGCAATACTCAGATTGCTGTATCAGACCATGATTGATCTGAGACTATTACTCCCTGCAATACTCAGATTGCTGTACCAGACCATGATTGATCCGAGACTATTACGCCCTGCAATACTCAGATTGCTGTATCAGACCATGGTTGATCCGAGACTATTACTCCCTGCAATACTCAGATAGCTGTATCAGACCATGGTTGATCCGAGACTATTACTCCCTGCAATACTCAGATTGCTGTACCGGACCATGATTGATCCGAGACTATTACTCCCTGCAATACTAATTTTGCTGTATCAGACCATGATTGATCCAAGACTATTACTCCCTGCAATACTCAGATTGCTGTATCAGACCATTGTTGATCCGAGACTACTACTCCCTGCAATACTCAAATTGCTGTACCAGACCATGGTTGATCCGAGACTATTACTCCCTGCAATACTCAGATTGCTGTACCAGACCATGATTGATCCGAGACTATTATCCCTGCAATACTCAGATTGCTGTATCAGACCATGGTTGATCCGAGACTATTACTCCCTGCAATACTCAGATTGCTGTATCAGACCATGATTGATCCAAGACTATTACTCCCTGCAGTACTGCGATTGCTGTATCAGACCATGGTTGAGCCAAGACTATTACTCCCTGCAATACTCAGATTGCTGTATCAGACCATGATTGATCCAAGACTATTACTCCCTGCAATACTCAGATTGCTGTACCAGACCATGATTGGTCCGACAATATTACTCTCTGCAATACTCATATTGCTGTACCAGACCATAATTGATCCGAGACTATTACTCCCTGCAATACTCAGATTGCTGTACCAGACCATGATTGATCCAAGACTATTACTCCCTGCAATACTCAGATTGCTACCAGACCATGATTGTTCCGAAACTATTATCCCTGCAATACTCAGATTGCTGTATCAGACCATGATTGATCCGAGACTATTATCCCTGCAATACTCAGATTATTACTCCCTGCAAAACTCAGATTGCTATATCATTCCATGATTGATCCGAGACTATTACTCCCTGGAATACTCAAATTGCTGCATCAGACCATGGTCGATCCGAGACTATTACTCCCTGCAATACTCAGATTGCTGTATCAGACCATGGTTTATCCGAGACTATTACTCCCTGCAATACTCAGATTGCTGTATCAGACAATGGTTGATCCGAGACTATTACTCCCTGCAATACTCAGATTGCTGTACCAGACCATGATTGATCCGAGACTATTATCCCTACAATACTCAGATTGCTGTATCAGACCATGATTGATCCGAGACTATTATCGCTGCAATACTCAGATTATTACTCCCTGCTATACACAGATTGCTGTATCAGACCATGATTGATCCGAGACTATTACTCCCTGCAATACTCAGATTGCTGTATCAGACCATGATTGATCCGAGACTATTACTCCCTGCAATACTCAGATTGCTGTATCAGACCATGATTGATCCGAGACTATTACTCCCTGCAATACTCAAATTGCTGTATCAGACCATGATTGATCCGAGACTATTCCTCCCTGCAATTCTCAGATTGCTGTATCAGACCATGGTTGATCCGAGACTATTACTCCCTGCAATACTCAGGTTGCTGTATCAGACCATGGTTGATCCGAGACTATTACTCCCTGCAATACTCAGATTGCTGTATCAGACCATGGCTGATCCGAGACTCTTACTCCCGGCAATACTCAGATTGCTGTACCAGACCATGATTGATCCGAGACTATTACTCCCTGCAATACTCAGATTGCTGTATCAGACCATGATTGATCCGAGACTATTACTCCCTACAATACTCAGATTGCTGTATCAGACCATGATTGATCCGAGACTACTATTGCCTGCAATACTCATATTGCTGTACCAGACCATGATTGATCCGAGACTATTACGCCCTGCAATACTCAGATTGCTGTATCAGACCATGTTTGATCCGAGACTATTACTCCCTGCAATACTCAGATTGCTGTACCGGACCATGATTGATCCGAGACTATTACTCCCTGCAATACTAATTTTGCTGTATCAGACCATGATTGATCCAAGACTATTACTCCCTGCAATACTCAGATTGCTGTATCAGACCATTGTTGATCCGAGACTACTACTCCCTGCAATACTCAAATTGCTGTACCAGACCATGGTTGATCCGAGACTATTACTCCCTGCAATACTCAGATTGCTGTACCAGACCATGATTGTTCCGAAACTATTATCCCTGCAATACTCAGATTGCTGTATCAGACCATGATTGATCCGAGACTATTATCCCTGCAATACTCAGATTATTACTCCCTGCAAAACTCAGATTGCTATATCAGACCATGATTGATCCGAGACTATTACTCCCTGGAATACTCAAATTGCTGCATCAGACCATGGTCGATCCGAGACTATTACTCCCTGCAATACTCAGATTGCTGTATCAGACCATGGTTTATCCGAGACTATTACTCCCTGCAATACTCAGATTGCTGTATCAGACAATGGTTGATCCGAGACTATTACTCCCTGCAATACTCAGATTGCTGTACCAGACCATGATTGATCCGAGACTATTATCCCTACAATACTCAGATTGCTGTATCAGACCATGATTGATCCGAGACTATTATCGCTGCAATACTCAGATTATTACTCCCTGCTATACACAGATTGCTGTATCAGACCATGATTGATCCGAGACTATTACTCCCTGCAATACTCAGATTGCTGTATCAGACCATGGTTGATCCGAGACTATTACTCCCTGCAATACTCAGATTGCTGTATCAGACCATGATTGATCCGAGACTATTACTCCCTGCAATACTCAAATTGCTGTATCAGACCATGATTGATCCGAGACTATTACTCCCTGCAATTCTCAGATTACTGTATCAGACCATGGTTGATCCGAGACTATTACTCCCTGCAATACTCAGGTTGCTGTATCAGACCATGGTTGATCCGAGACTATTACTCCCTGCAATACTCAGATTGCTGTATCAGACCATGGCTGATCCGAGACTCTTACTCCCGGCAATACTCAGATTGCTGTACCAGACCATGATTGATCCGAGACTATTACTCCCTGCAATACTCAGATTGCTGTATCAGACCATGATTGATCCGAGACTATTACTCCCTACAATACTCAGATTGCTGTATCAGACCATGATTGATCCGAGACTACTATTGCCTGCAATACTCATATTGCTGTACCAGACCATGATTGATCCGAGACTATTACGCCCTGCAATACTCAGATTGCTGTATCAGACCATGGTTGATCCGAGACTATTACTCCCTGCAATACTCAGATTGCTGTATCAGACCATGTTTGATCCGAGACTATTACTCCCTGCAATACTCAGATTGCTGCACCGGACCATGATTGATCCGAGACTATTACTCCCTGCAATACTAATTTTGCTGTATCAGACCATGATTGATCCAAGACTATTACTCCCTGCAATACTCAGATTGCTGTATCAGACCATTGTTGATCCGAGACTACTACTCCCTGCAATACTCAAATTGCTGTACCAGACCATGGTTGATCCGAGACTATTACTCCCTGCAATACTCAGATTGCTGTACCAGACCATGATTGATCCGAGACTATTATCCCTGCAATACTCAGATTGCTGTACCAGACCATGATTGATCCGAGAATATTATCCCTGCAATACTCAGATTATTACTCCCTGAAATACTCAGATTGCTGTATCAGACCATGGTTGATCCAAGACTATTACTCCCTGCAATACTCAGATTGCTGTATCAGACCATGGTTGATCCAAGACTTTTACTCCCTGCAATACTCAGATTGCTGTATCAGACCATTGTTGATCCGAGACTACTACTCCCTGCAATACTCAAATTGCTGTACCAGACCATGGTTGATCCGAGACTATTACTCCCTGCAATACTCAGATTGCTGTACCAGACCATGATTGATCCGAGACTATTATCCCTGCAATACTCAGATTGCTGTACCAGACCATGATTGATCCGAGACTATTATCCCTGCAATACTCAGATTATTACTCCCTGCAATACTCAGATTGCTGTATCAGACCATGGTTGATCCAAGACTATTACTCCCTGCAATACTCAGATTGCTGTATCAGACCATGGTTGATCCAAGACTTTTACTCCCTGCAATACTCAGATTGCTGCATCAGACCATGATTGATCCAAGACTATTACTCCCTGCAATACTCAGATTGCTGTACCAGACCATGATTGGTCCGAGACTACTACTCTGTGCAATACTCATATTGCTGTGCCAGGCCATAATTGATCCGAGACTATTACTCCCTGCAATACTCAGATTGCTGTACCAGACCATGATTGATCCAAGACTATTACTCCCTGCAATACTCAGATTGCTGTACCAGACCATGATTGTTCCGTGACTATTATCGCTGCAGTACTCAGATTGCTGTATCAGACCATGATTGATCCGAGACTATTATCCCTGCAATACTCAGATTGCTGTATCAGACCATGGTTGATCCGAGACTATTACTCCCTGCAATACTCAGATTGCTGTATCAGACCATGATTGATCCAAGACTATTACTCCCTGCAGTACTGCGATTGCTGTATCAGACCATGGTTGAGCCAAGACTATTACTCCCTGCAATACTCAGATTGCTGTATCAGACCATGATTGATCCAAGACTATTACTCCCTGCAATACTCAGATTGCTGTACCAGACCATGATTGGTCCGACAATATTACTCTCTGCAATACTCATATTGCTGTACCAGACCATAATTGATCCGAGACTATTACTCCCTGCAATACTCAGATTGCTGTACCAGACCATGATTGATCCAAGACTATTACTCCCTGCAATACTCTGATTGCTACCAGACCATGATTGTTCCGAAACTATTATCCCTGCAATACTCAGATTGCTGTATCAGACCATGATTGATCCGAGACTATTATCCCTGCAATACTCAGATTATTACTCCCTGCAAAACTCAGATTGCTATATCAGACCATGATTGATCCGAGACTATTACTCCCTGGAATACTCAAATTGCTGCATCAGACCATGGTCGATCCGAGACTATTACTCCCTGCAATACTCAGATTGCTGTATCAGACCATGGTTTATCCGAGACTATTACACCCTGCAATACTCAGATTGCTGTATCAGACAATGGTTGATCCGAGACTATTACTCCCTGCAATACTCAGATTGCTGTACCAGACCATGATTGATCCGAGACTATTATCCCTACAATACTCAGATTGCTGTATCAGACCATGATTGATCCGAGACTATTATCGCTGCAATACTCAGATTATTACTCCCTGCTATACACAGATTGCTGTATCAGACCATGATTGATCCGAGACTATTACTCCCTGCAATACTCAGATTGCTGTATCAGACCATGGTTGATCCGAGACTATTACTCCCTGCAATACTCAGATTGCTGTATCAGACCATGATTGATCCGAGACTATTACTCCCTGCAATACTCAAATTGCTGTATCAGACCATGATTGATCCGAGACTATTACTCCCTGCAATTCTCAGATTGCTGTATCAGACCATGGTTGATCCGAGACTATTACTCCCTGCAATACTCAGGTTGCTGTATCAGACCATGGTTGATCCGAGACTATTACTCCCTGCAATACTCAGATTGCTGTATCAGACCATGGCTGATCCGAGACTCTTACTCCCGGCAATACTCAGATTGCTGTACCAGACCATGATTGATCCGAGACTATTACTCCCTGCAATACTCAGATTGCTGTATCAGACCATGATTGATCCGAGACTATTACTCCCTACAATACTCAGATTGCTGTATCAGACCATGATTGATCCGAGACTACTATTGCCTGCAATACTCATATTGCTGTACCAGACCATGATTGATCCGAGACTATTACGCCCTGCAATACTCAGATTGCTGTATCAGACCATGGTTGATCCGAGACTATTACTCCCTGCAATACTCAGATTGCTGTATCAGACCATGTTTGATCCGAGACTATTACTCCCTGCAATACTCAGATTGCTGTACCGGACCATGATTGATCCGAGACTATTACTCCCTGCAATACTAATTTTGCTGTATCAGACCATGATTGATCCAAGACTATTACTCCCTGCAATACTCAGATTGCTGTATCAGACCATTGTTGATCCGAGACTACTACTCCCTGCAATACTCAAATTGCTGTACCAGACCATGGTTGATCCGAGACTATTACTCCCTGCAATACTCAGATTGCTGTACCAGACCATGATTGTTCCGAAACTATTATCCCTGCAATACTCAGATTGCTGTATCAGACCATGATTGATCCGAGACTATTATCCCTGCAATACTCAGATTATTACTCCCTGCAAAACTCAGATTGCTATATCAGACCATGATTGATCCGAGACTATTACTCCCTGGAATACTCAAATTGCTGCATCAGACCATGGTCGATCCGAGACTATTACTCCCTGCAATACTCAGATTGCTGTATCAGACCATGGTTTATCCGAGACTATTACTCCCTGCAATACTCAGATTGCTGTATCAGACAATGGTTGATCCGAGACTATTACTCCCTGCAATACTCAGATTGCTGTACCAGACCATGATTGATCCGAGACTATTATCCCTACAATACTCAGATTGCTGTATCAGACCATGATTGATCCGAGACTATTATCGCTGCAATACTCAGATTATTACTCCCTGCTATACACAGATTGCTGTATCAGACCATGATTGATCCGAGACTATTACTCCCTGCAATACTCAGATTGCTGTATCAGACCATGGTTGATCCGAGACTATTACTCCCTGCAATACTCAGATTGCTGTATCAGACCATGATTGATCCGAGACTATTACTCCCTGCAATACTCAAATTGCTGTATCAGACCATGATTGATCCGAGACTATTACTCCCTGCAATTCTCAGATTGCTGTATCAGACCATGGTTGATCCGAGACTATTACTCCCTGCAATACTCAGGTTGCTGTATCAGACCATGGTTGATCCGAGACTATTACTCCCTGCAATACTCAGATTGCTGTATCAGACCATGGCTGATCCGAGACTCTTACTCCCGGCAATACTCACATTGCTGTACCAGACCATGATTGATCCGAGACTATTACTCCCTGCAATACTCAGATTGCTGTATCAGACCATGATTGATCCGAGACTATTACTCCCTACAATACTCAGATTGCTGTATCAGACCATGATTGATCCGAGACTACTATTGCCTGCAATACTCATATTGCTGTACCAGACCATGATTGATCCGAGACTATTACGCCCTGCAATACTCAGATTGCTGTATCAGACCATGGTTGATCCGAGACTATTACTCCCTGCAATACTCAGATTGCTGTATCAGACCATGTTTGATCCGAGACTATTACTCCCTGCAATACTCAGATTGCTGCACCGGACCATGATTGATCCGAGACTATTACTCCCTGCAATACTAATTTTGCTGTATCAGACCATGATTGATCCAAGACTATTACTCCCTGCAATACTCAGATTGCTGTATCAGACCATTGTTGATCCGAGACTACTACTCCCTGCAATACTCAAATTGCTGTACCAGACCATGGTTGATCCGAGACTATTACTCCCTGCAATACTCAGATTGCTGTACCAGACCATGATTGATCCGAGACTATTATCCCTGCAATACTCAGATTGCTGTACCAGACCATGATTGATCCGAGAATATTATCCCTGCAATACTCAGATTATTACTCCCTGAAATACTCAGATTGCTGTATCAGACCATGGTTGATCCAAGACTATTACTCCCTGCAATACTCAGATTGCTGTATCAGACCATGGTTGATCCAAGACTTTTACTCCCTGCAATACTCAGATTGCTGTATCAGACCATGATTGATCCAAGACTATTACTCCCTGCAATACTCAGATTGCTGTACCAGACCATGATTGGTCCGAGACTATTCCTCTGTGCAATACTCATAGTGCTGTGCCAGGCCATAATTGATCCGAGACTATTACTCCCTGCAATACTCAGATTGCTGTACCAGACCATCATTGATCCAAGACTATTACTCCCTGCAATACTCAGATTGCTGTACCAGACCATGATTGTTCCGAGACTATTATCGCTGCAGTACTCAGATTGCTGTATCAGACCATGATTGATCCGAGACCATTATCCCTGCAATACTCAGATTATTACTCCCTGCAATACTCAGATTGCTGTATCAGACCATGATGGATCCGAGAGTATTACTCCCTGCAATACTCAAATTGCTGTATCAGACCATGATTGATCCGAGACTATTACTCCCTGCAATACTCAGATTACTGTATCAGACCATGGTTGATCCGAGACTATTACTCCCTGCAATACTCAGATTGCTGTACCAGACCATGAGTGATCCGAGACTATTACTCCCTGCAATTCTCAGATTGCTGTATCAGACCATGGTTGATCCGAGACTATTACTCCCTGCAATACTCAGGTTGCTGTATCAGACCATGGTTGATCCGAGACTATTACTCCCTGCAATACTCAGATTGCTGTATCAGACCATGGCTGATCCGAGACTCTTACTCCCGGCAATACTCAGATTGCTGTACCAGACCATGATTGATCCGAGACTATTACTCCCTGCAATACTCAGATTGCTGTATCAGACCATGATTGATCCGAGACTATTACTCCCTACAATACTCAGATTGCTGTATCAGACCATGATTGATCCGAGACTACTATTGCCTGCAATACTCATATTGCTGTACCAGACCATGATTGATCCGAGACTATTACGCCCTGCAATACTCAGATTGCTGTATCAGACCATGGTTGATCCGAGACTATTACTCCCTGCAATACTCAGATTGCTGTATCAGACCATGTTTGATCCGAGACTATTACTCCCTGCAATACTCAGATTGCTGTACCGGACCATGATTGATCCGAGACTATTACTCCCTGCAATACTAATTTTGCTGTATCAGACCATGATTGATCCAAGACTATTACTCCCTGCAATACTCAGATTGCTGTATCAGACCATTGTTGATCCGAGACTACTACTCCCTGCAATACTCAAATTGCTGTACCAGACCATGGTTGATCCGAGACTATTACTCCCTGCAATACTCAGATTGCTGTACCAGACCATGATTGTTCCGAAACTATTATCCCTGCAATACTCAGATTGCTGTATCAGACCATGATTGATCCGAGACTATTATCCCTGCAATACTCAGATTATTACTCCCTGCAAAACTCAGATTGCTATATCAGACCATGATTGATCCGAGACTATTACTCCCTGGAATACTCAAATTGCTGCATCAGACCATGGTCGATCCGAGACTATTACTCCCTGCAATACTCAGATTGCTGTATCAGACCATGGTTTATCCGAGACTATTACTCCCTGCAATACTCAGATTGCTGTATCAGACAATGGTTGATCCGAGACTATTACTCCCTGCAATACTCAGATTGCTGTACCAGACCATGATTGATCCGAGACTATTATCCCTACAATACTCAGATTGCTGTATCAGACCATGATTGATCCGAGACTATTATCGCTGCAATACTCAGATTATTACTCCCTGCTATACACAGATTGCTGTATCAGACCATGATTGATCCGAGACTATTACTCCCTGCAATACTCAGATTGCTGTATCAGACCATGGTTGATCCGAGACTATTACTCCCTGCAATACTCAGATTGCTGTATCAGACCATGATTGATCCGAGACTATTACTCCCTGCAATACTCAAATTGCTGTATCAGACCATGATTGATCCGAGACTATTACTCCCTGCAATTCTCAGATTGCTGTATCAGACCATGGTTGATCCGAGACTATTACTCCCTGCAATACTCAGGTTGCTGTATCAGACCATGGTTGATCCGAGACTATTACTCCCTGCAATACTCAGATTGCTGTATCAGACCATGGCTGATCCGAGACTCTTACTCCCGGCAATACTCAGATTGCTGTACCAGACCATGATTGATCCGAGACTATTACTCCCTGCAATACTCAGATTGCTGTATCAGACCATGATTGATCCGAGACTATTACTCCCTACAATACTCAGATTGCTGTATCAGACCATGATTGATCCGAGACTACTATTGCCTGCAATACTCATATTGCTGTACCAGACCATGATCGATCCGAGACTATTACGCCCTGCAATACTCAGATTGCTGTATCAGACCATGGTTGATCCGAGACTATTACTCCCTGCAATACTCAGATTGCTGTATCAGACCATGTTTGATCCGAGACTATTACTCCCTGCAATACTCAGATTGCTGCACCGGACCATGATTGATCCGAGACTATTACTCCCTGCAATACTAATTTTGCTGTATCAGACCATGATTGATCCAAGACTATTACTCCCTGCAATACTCAGATTGCTGTATCAGACCATTGTTGATCCGAGACTACTACTCCCTGCAATACTCAAATTGCTGTACCAGACCATGGTTGATCCGAGACTATTACTCCCTGCAATACTCAGATTGCTGTACCAGACCATGATTGATCCGAGACTATTATCCCTGCAATACTCAGATTGCTGTACCAGACCATGATTGATCCGAGAATATTATCCCTGCAATACTCAGATTATTACTCCCTGAAATACTCAGATTGCTGTATCAGACCATGGTTGATCCAAGACTATTACTCCCTGCAATACTCAGATTGCTGTATCAGACCATGGTTGATCCAAGACTTTTACTCCCTGCAATACTCAGATTGCTGTATCAGACCATGATTGATCCAAGACTATTACTCCCTGCAATACTCAGATTGCTGTACCAGACCATGATTGGTCCGAGACTATTCCTCTGTGCAATACTCATAGTGCTGTGCCAGGCCATAATTGATCCGAGACTATTACTCCCTGCAATACTCAGATTGCTGTACCAGACCATCATTGATCCAAGACTATTACTCCCTGCAATACTCAGATTGCTGTACCAGACCATGATTGTTCCGAGACTATTATCGCTGCAGTACTCAGATTGCTGTATCAGACCATGATTGATCCGAGACTATTATCCCTGCAATACTCAGATTATTACTCCCTGCAATACTCAGATTGCTGTATCAGACCATGATGGATCCGAGAGTATTACTCCCTGCAATACTCAAATTGCTGTATCAGACCATGATTGATCCGAGACTATTACTCCCTGCAATACTCAGATTACTGTATCAGACCATGGTTGATCCGAGACTATTACTCCCTGCAATACTCAGATTGCTGTACCAGACCATGAGTGATCCGAGACTATTACTCCCTGCAATACTCAGATTGCTGTATCAGACCATGATTGATCTGAGACTATTACTCCCTGCAATACTCAGATTGCTGTATCAGACCATGGTTGATCCGAGAGTAGTACTCCCTGCAATACTCAGATTGCTGTACCAGACCATGAGTGATCCGAGACTATTACTCCCTGCAATACTCTGATTGCTGTATCAGACCATGATTGATCTGAGACTATTACTCCCTGCAATACTCAGATTGCTGTATCAGACCATTGTTGATCCGAGACTATTACACCGTGCAATTCTCAGATTGCTGTATCAGACCATGGTGGATCCGAGACTATTAATCTCTGCAATACTCAGATTGCTGTATCAGACCATGGCTGATCCGAGACTATTACTCCATGCAATACTCAGATTGCTGTACCAGACCATGAGTGATCCGAGACTATTACTCCCTGCAATACTCAGATTGCTGTATCAGACCATGATTGATCTGAGACTATTACTCCCTGCAATACTCAGATTGCTGTACCAGACCATGATTGATCCGAGACTATTACGCCCTGCAATACTCAGATTGCTGTATCAGACCATGGTTGATCCGAGACTATTACTCCCTGCAATACTCAGATTGCTGTATCAGACCATGGTTGATCCGAGACTATTACTCCCTGCAATACTCAGATTGCTGTACCGGACCATGATTGATCCGAGACTATTACTCCCTGCAATACTAATTTTGCTGTATCAGACCATGATTGATCCAAGACTATTACTCCCTGCAATACTCAGATTGCTGTATCAGACCATTATTGATCCGAGACTACTACTCCCTGCAATACTCAAATTGCTGTACCAGACCATGGTTGATCCGAGACTATTACTCCCTGCAATACTCAGATTGCTGTACCAGACCATGATTGATCCGAGACTATTATCCCTGCAATACTCAGATTGCTGTACCAGACCATGATTGATCCGAGACTATTATCCCTGCAATACTCAGATTATTACTCCCTGCAATACTCAGATTGCTGTATCAGACCATGATTGATCCAAGACTATTACTCCCTGCAATACTCAGATTGCTGTATCAGACCATGGTTGATCCGAGACTATTACACCCTGCAATACACAGATTATTACTCCCTGCAATACTCAGATTGCTTTATCAGACCTTGGTTGATCCAAGACTATTACTCCCTGCAATACTCAGATTGCTGTACCAGACCATGATTGGTCCGAGACTATTACTCTGTGCAATACTCATATTGCTGTGCCAGGCCATAATTCATCCGAGACTATTATTCCCTGCAATACTCAGATTGCTGTACCAGACCATGATTGATCCAAGACTATTACTCCCTGCAATACTCAGATTGCTGTACCAGACCATGATTGTTCAGAGACTATTATCGCTGCAATACTCAGATTGCTGTATCAGACCATGATTGATCCGAGACTATTATCCCTGCAATACTCAGATTATTACTCCCTGCAATACTCAGATTGCTGTATCAGACCATGATTGATCCGAGACTATTACTCCCTGCAATACTCAAATTGCTGTATCAGACCATGGTCGATCCGAGACTATTACTCCCTGCAATACTCACATTTGCTGTATCAGATCGTGGTTCATCCGAGACTATTACTCCCTGCAATACTCAGATTGCTGTATCAGACCATGGTTGATCCGAGACAATTACTCCCTGCAATACTCAGATTGCTGTACCAGACCATGATTGATCCGAGACTATTACTCTCTGCAATACTCAGATTGCTGTATCAGACCATGGTTGATCCGAGACTATTACTCCCTGCAATACTCAGATTGCTGTACCAGACCATGATTGATCCGAGACTATTATCCCTGCAGTACTCAGATTGCTGTACCAGACCATGATTGATCCGAGACTATTACCCTGCAATACTCAGATTATTACTCCCTGCAATACTCAGATTGCTGTATCAGACCATGATGGATCCGAGACTATTACTCCCTGCAATACTCAAATTGCTGTATCAGACCATGATTGATCCGAGACTATTGCTCCCTGCAATACTCAGATTACTGTATCAGACCATGGTTGATCCGAGACTATTACTCCCTGCAATACTCAGATTGCTGTACCAGACCATGAGTGATCCGAGACTATTACTCCCTGCAATACTCACATTGCTGTATCAGACCATGATTGATCTGAGACTATTACTCCCTGCAAAACTCAGATTGCTGTATCAGACCATGGTTGATCCGAGACTATTACTCCCTGCAATACTCAGATTGCTGTACCAGACCATGAGTGATCCGAGACTACTATTGCCTGCAATACTCATATTGCTGTACCAGACCATGATTGATCCGAGACTATTACGCCCTGCAATACTCAGATTGCTGTATCAGACCATGGTTGATCCGAGACTATTACTCCCTGCAATACTCAGATTGCTGTATCAGACCATGTTTGATCCGAGACTATTACTCCCTGCAATACTCAGATTGCTGTACCGGACCATGATTGATCCGAGACTATTACTCCCTGCAATACTAATTTTGCTGTATCAGACCATGATTGATCCAAGACTATTACTCCCTGCAATACTCAGATTGCTGTATCAGACCATTGTTGATCCGAGACTACTACTCCCTGCAATACTCAAATTGCTGTACCAGACCATGGTTGATCCGAGACTATTACTCCCTGCAATACTCAGATTGCTGTACCAGACCATGATTGTTCCGAAACTATTATCCCTGCAATACTCAGATTGCTGTATCAGACCATGATTGATCCGAGACTATTATCCCTGCAATACTCAGATTATTACTCCCTGCAAAACTCAGATTGCTATATCAGACCATGATTGATCCGAGACTATTACTCCCTGGAATACTCAAATTGCTGCATCAGACCATGGTCGATCCGAGACTATTACTCCCTGCAATACTCAGATTGCTGTATCAGACCATGGTTTATCCGAGACTATTACTCCCTGCAATACTCAGATTGCTGTATCAGACAATGGTTGATCCGAGACTATTACTCCCTGCAATACTCAGATTGCTGTACCAGACCATGATTGATCCGAGACTATTATCCCTACAATACTCAGATTGCTGTATCAGACCATGATTGATCCGAGACTATTATCGCTGCAATACTCAGATTATTACTCCCTGCTATACACAGATTGCTGTATCAGACCATGATTGATCCGAGACTATTACTCCCTGCAATACTCAGATTGCTGTATCAGACCATGGTTGATCCGAGACTATTACTCCCTGCAATACTCAGATTGCTGTATCAGACCATGATTGATCCGAGACTATTACTCCCTGCAATACTCAAATTGCTGTATCAGACCATGATTGATCCGAGACTATTACTCCCTGCAATTCTCAGATTGCTGTATCAGACCATGGTTGATCCGAGACTATTACTCCCTGCAATACTCAGGTTGCTGTATCAGACCATGGTTGATCCGAGACTATTACTCCCTGCAATACTCAGATTGCTGTATCAGACCATGGCTGATCCGAGACTCTTACTCCCGGCAATACTCAGATTGCTGTACCAGACCATGATTGATCCGAGACTATTACTCCCTGCAATACTCAGATTGCTGTATCAGACCATGATTGATCCGAGACTATTACTCCCTACAATACTCAGATTGCTGTATCAGACCATGATTGATCCGAGACTACTATTGCCTGCAATACTCATATTGCTGTACCAGACCATGATTGATCCGAGACTATTACGCCCTGCAATACTCAGATTGCTGTATCAGACCATGGTTGATCCGAGACTATTACTCCCTGCAATACTCAGATTGCTGTATCAGACCATGTTTGAACCGAGACTATTACTCCCTGCAATACTCAGATTGCTCTACCGGACCATGATTGATCCGAGACTATTACTCCCTGCAATACTAATTTTGCTGTATCAGACCATGATTGATCCAAGACTATTACTCCCTGCAATACTCAGATTGCTGTATCAGACCATTGTTGATCCGAGACTACTACTCCCTGCAATACTCAAATTGCTGTACCAGACCATGGTTGATCCGAGACTATTACTCCCTGCAATACTCAGATTGCTGTACCAGACCATGATTGATCCGAGACTATTATCCCTGCAATACTCAGATTGCTGTACCAGACCATGATTGATCCGAGAATATTATCCCTGCAATACTCAGATTATTACTCCCTGAAATACTCAGATTGCTGTATCAGACCATGGTTGATCCAAGACTATTACTCCCTGCAATACTCAGATTGCTGTATCAGACCATGGTTGATCCAAGACTTTTACTCCCTGCAATACTCAGATTGCTGTATCAGACCATGATTGATCCAAGACTATTACTCCCTGCAATACTCAGATTGCTGTACCAGACCATGATTGGTCCGAGACTATTCCTCTGTGCAATACTCATAGTGCTGTGCCAGGCCATAATTGATCCGAGACTATTACTCCCTGCAATACTCAGATTGCTGTACCAGACCATCATTGATCCAAGACTATTACTCCCTGCAATACTCAGATTGCTGTACCAGACCATGATTGTTCCGAGACTATTATCGCTGCAGTACTCAGATTGCTGTATCAGACCATGATTGATCCGAGACTATTATCCCTGCAATACTCAGATTATTACTCCCTGCAATACTCAGATTGCTGTATCAGACCATGATGGATCCGAGAGTATTACTCCCTGCAATACTCAAATTGCTGTATCAGACCATGATTGATCCGAGACTATTACTCCCTGCAATACTCAGATTACTGTATCAGACCATGGTTGATCCGAGACTATTACTCCCTGCAATACTCAGATTGCTGTACCAGACCATGAGTGATCCGAGACTATTACTCCCTGCAATACTCAGATTGCTGTATCAGACCATGATTGATCTGAGACTATTACTCCCTGCAATACTCAGATTGCTGTATCAGACCATGGTTGATCCGAGACTATTACTCCCTGCAATACTCAGATTGCTGTACCAGACCATGAGTGATCCGAGACTATTACTCCCTGCAATACTCTGATTGCTGTATCAGACCATGATTGATCTGAGACTATTACTCCCTGCAATACTCAGATTGCTGTATCAGACCATTGTTGATCCGAGACTATTACACCGTGCAATTCTCAGATTGCTGTATCAGACCATGGTTGATCCGAGACTATTAATCTCTGCAATACTCAGATTGCTGTATCAGACCATGGCTGATCCGAGACTATTACTCCATGCAATACTCAGATTGCTGTACCAGACCATGAGTGATCCGAGACTATTACTCCCTGCAATACTCAGATTGCTGTATCAGACCATGATTGATCTGAGACTATTACTCCCTGCAATACTCAGATTGCTGTACCAGACCATGATTGATCCGAGACTATTACGCCCTGCAATACTCAGATTGCTGTATCAGACCATGGTTGATCCGAGACTATTACTCCCTGCAATACTCAGATTGCTGTATCAGACCATGGTTGATCCGAGACTATTACCCCTGCAATACTCAGATTGCTGTACCGGACCATGATTGATCCGAGACTATTTCTCCCTGCAATACTAATTTTGCTGTATCAGACCATGATTGATCCAAGACTATTACTCCCTGCAATACTCAGATTGCTGTATCAGACCATTATTGATCCGAGACTACTACTCCCTGCAATACTCAAATTGCTGTACCAGACCATGGTTGATCCGAGACTATTACTCCCTGCAATACTCAGATTGCTGTACCAGACCATGATTGATCCGAGACTATTATCCCTGCAATACTCAGATTGCTGTACCAGACCATGATTGATCCGAGACTATTATCCCTGCAATACTCAGATTATTACTCCCTGCAATACTCAGATTGCTGTATCAGACCATGATTGATCCAAGACTATTACTCCCTGCAATACTCAGATTGCTGTATCAGACCATGGTTGATCCGAGACTATTACACCCTGCAATACACAGATTATTACTCCCTGCAATACTCAGATTGCTTTATCAGACCTTGGTTGATCCAAGACTATTACTCCCTGCAATACTCAGATTGCTGTACCAGACCATGATTGGTCCGAGACTATTACTCTGTGCAATACTCATATTGCTGTGCCAGGCCATAATTCATCCGAGACTATTATTCCCTGCAATACTCAGATTGCTGTACCAGACCATGATTGATCCAAGACTATTACTCCCTGCAATACTCAGATTGCTGTACCAGACCATGATTGTTCAGAGACTATTATCGCTGCAATACTCAGATTGCTGTATCAGACCATGATTGATCCGAGACTATTATCCCTGCAATACTCAGATTATTACTCCCTGCAATACTCAGATTGCTGTATCAGACCATGATTGATCCGAGACTATTACTCCCTGCAATACTCAAATTGCTGTATCAGACCATGGTCGATCCGAGACTATTACTCCCTGCAATACTCACATTTGCTGTATCAGATCGTGGTTCATCCGAGACTATTACTCCCTGCAATACTCAGATTGCTGTATCAGACCATGGTTGATCCGAGACAATTACTCCCTGCAATACTCAGATTGCTGTACCAGACCATGATTGATCCGAGACTATTACTCTCTGCAATACTCAGATTGCTGTATCAGACCATGGTTGATCCGAGACTATTACTCCCTGCAATACTCAGATTGCTGTACCAGACCATGATTGATCCGAGACTATTATCCCTGCAGTACTCAGATTGCTGTACCAGACCATGATTGATCCGAGACTATTACCCTGCAATACTCAGATTATTACTCCCTGCAATACTCAGATTGCTGTATCAGACCATGATGGATCCGAGACTATTACTCCCTGCAATACTCAAATTGCTGTATCAGACCATGATTGATCCGAGACTATTGCTCCCTGCAATACTCAGATTACTGTATCAGACCATGGTTGATCCGAGACTATTACTCCCTGCAATACTCAGATTGCTGTACCAGACCATGAGTGATCCGAGACTATTACTCCCTGCAATACTCACATTGCTGTATCAGACCATGATTGATCTGAGACTATTACTCCCTGCAAAACTCAGATTGCTGTATCAGACCATGGTTGATCCGAGACTATTACTCCCTGCAATACTCAGATTGCTGTACCAGACCATGAGTGATCCGAGACTATTACTCCCTGCAATACTCAGATTGCTGTATCAGACCATGATTGATCTGAGACTATTACTCCCTGCAATACTCAGATTTCTGTATCAGACCATTGTTGATCCGAGACTATTACTCCGTGCAATTCTCAGATTGCTGTATCAGACCATGGTTGATCCGAGACTATTACTCTCTGCAATACTCAGATTGCTGTATCAGACCATGGTTGATCCGAGACTATTACTCCATGCAATACTCAGATTGCTGTACCAGACCATGAGTGATCCGAGACTATTACTCCCTGCAATACTCAGATTGCTGTATCAGACCATGATTGATCTTCGACTATTACTCCCTGCAATACTCAGATTGCTGTATCAGACCATTCTTGATCCGAGACTATTACTCCGTGCAATTCTCAGATTGCTGTATCAGACCATGATTGATCTGAGACTATTACTCCCTGCAATACTCAGATTGCTGTATCAAACCATGATTGATCGAAGACTATTACTCCCTGCAATACTCAGATTGCTGTACCAGACCATGATTGGTCCGAGACTATGACTCTGTGCAATACTCATATTGCTGTACCAGGCCATAATTGATCCGAGACTATTACTCCCTGCAATACTCAGATTGCTGTACCAGACCATGATTGATCCGAGACTATTACTCTCTGCAATACTCAGATTGCTGTATCAGACCATGGTTGATCCGAGACTATTACTCCCTGCAATACTCAGATTGCTGTATCAGACCATCGTTGATCCGAGACTATTACTCTCTGCAATACTCAGATTGCTGTATCAGACCATGGTTGATCTGAGACTATTATTCCCTGCAATACTCAGATTATTACTCCTTGCAATACTCAGATTGCTCTATCAGACCATGGTTGATCCGAGACTATTACTCCCTGCAATACTCAGATTGCTGTATCAGACCATGGTTGATCCGAGACTATTATCCCTGCAATACTCAGATTGCTGTACCAGACCATGATTGATCCGAGACTATTATCCCTGCAATACTCAGATTGCTGTACCAGACCATGATTGATCCGAGACTATTATCCCTGCAATACTCAGATTATTACTCCCTGCAATACTCAGATTGCTGTACCAGACCATGATTAATCCAAGACTATTACTCCCTGCAATACTCAGATTGCTGTACCAGACCATGATTGATCCGAGACTATTACTCTCTGCAATACTCAGATTGCTGTATCAGACCATGGTTGATCCGAGACTATTACTCCCTGCAATACTCAGATTGCTGTATCAGACCATGGTTGATCCGAGACTATTACTCTCTGCAATACTCAGATTGCTGTATCACACCATGGTTGATCTGAGACTATTATTCCCTGCAATACTCAGATTGCTGTACCAGACCATGATTGATCCAAGACTATTACTCCCTGCAATGCTAAGTTTGCTGTATCAGACCATGATTGATCCAAGCCTATTACTCCCTGCAATACTCAGATTGCTGTACCAGACCATGATTGATCTTAGACTATTACTCTCTGCAATACTCAGATTGCTGTATCAGACCATGGTTGATCCGAGACTATTACTCCCTGCAATACTCAGATTGTTGTATCAGACCATGGTTGATCCGAGACTATTACACCCTGCAATACTCAGATTGCTGTACCAGAGCATGATTGACCCGAAACTATTGTCCCTGCAATACTCAGATTGCTGTATCAGACCATAAATGATCCGAGACTATGATCCCTGCAATACTCAGATTATTACTCCCTGCAATACTCAGATTGCTGTACCAGACGATCATTGATCCGAGACTATTACTCCCAGCAATACTCAGATTGCTGTATCAGACCATGATTGATCCGAGACTATTACTCCCTGCAATACTCAGATTGCTGTATCAGACCATGGTTGATCCGAGACTATTGCTCCCTGCAATACTCAGATTGCTGTATCACACCATGGTTGATCTGAGACTATTATTCCCTGCAATACTCAGATTATTACTCCTTGAAATACTCAGTTTGCTGTATCAGACCATGATTGATCCGAGACTATTACTCCCTGCAATACTCAGATTGCTGTACCAGACCATGATTGATCCAAGACTATTACTCCCTGCAATACTCAGATTGCTGTACCAGACCATGATTGATCTGAGACTATTACTCTCTGCAATACTCAGATTGCTGTATCAGACCATGGTTGATCGGAGGCTATTACTCCCTGCAATACTCAGATTGCTGTATCAGACCATGGTTGATCCGAGACTATTACTCCCTGCAATACTCAGATTGCTGTACCAGACCATGATTGATCCGAGACTATTACTCCCTGCAATATTCAGATTGCTGTACCAGACCATGAATGATCTGAGACTATTACTCCCTGCAATACTCAGATTGCTGTATCAGACCGTGATTGATCCGAGACTATTACTCGCTGCATACTCAGATTGCTGTACCATACCATGATTGATCCGAAACTATTACTCCCTGCAATACTCAGATTGCTGTACCAGAGCATGATTGATCCGAAACTATTGTCCCTGCAATACTCAGATTGATGTATCAGACCATAATTGATCCGAGACTATTATCCCTGCAATACTCAGATTATTACTCCCTGCAATACCCAGATTGCTGTACCAGACCATGATTGATCCGAGACTATTACTCCCAGCAATACTCAGATTGCTGTATCAGACCATGATTGATCCGAGACTATTACTCCCTGCAATACTCAGATTGCTGTATCAGACCATGATTGATCCGAGATTGTTATCCCTGCAATACTCAGATTATTACTCCCTGCAATACTCAGATTGCTGTATCAGACCATGATTGATCCGAGTCTATTACTCCCTGCAATACTCAGATTGCTGTACCAGACCATGATTGATCAGAGACTATTACTCCTTGCAATACTCCGATTGCTGTACCAGACCATGATTAATCCGAGACTATTATCCCTGCAATGCTCAGATTGCTGTACCAGACCATGATTGATCCGAGACTATTATCCCTGCAATACTCAGATTGCTGTATCAGACCACGATTGATCCGGGACTATTGTCCCTGCAATACACAGATTATTACTTCCTGCTATACTCAGATTGCTGTACCAGACCATGATTGATCCGAGACTATTACTCCCTGCAATACTCAGATGGCTGTACCAGACCATGAATAATCCGAGGCTATTATCCCTGCAATACTCAGAGTTCGGTATCAGACCATGTTTGATCCGAGACTATTATCCCTGCAATACTCAGATTATTACTCCCTGCAATACTCAGATTGCTGTATCAGACCATGATTGATCCGAGACTATTACTCCCTGCAATACTCAGATTGCTGTATCAGACCATGGTTGATCCGAGACTATTACTCCCTGCAATACTCAGATTGCTGTATCAGACCATGATTGATCAAAGACTATTACTCCCTGCAATACTCAGATTGCTGTATCAGACCATGGTTGATCCAAGACTATTACTCCCTGCATTACTCAGATTGCTGTATCAGACCATGGTTTATCCGAGACTATTACTCCCTGCAATACTCAGATTGCTGTATCACACCATGGTTGATCCGAGACTATTATCCCTGCAATACTCAGATTATTACTCCCTGCAATACTCAGATTGCTGTATCAGACCATGATTGATCCGAGACTATTACTCCCTGCAATACTCAGATTGCTGTATCAGACCATGGTTGATCCGAGACTATTACTCCCTGCAATACTCAGATTGCTGTATCAGACCATGATTGATCAAAGACTATTACTCCCTGCAATACTCAGATTGCTGTATCAGACCATGGTTGATCCAAGACTATTACTCCCTGCATTACTCAGATTGCTGTATCAGACCATGGTTTATCCGAGACTATTACTCCCTGCAATACTCAGATTGCTGTATCAGACCATGGTTGATCCGAGACTATTACTCCCTGCAATACTCAGATTTCTGTACCAGACCATGACTGATCCGAGACTATTATCCCTACAATACTCAGATTGCTGTATCAGACCATGATTGATCCGAGACTATTACTCCCAGCAATACTCAGATTGCTGTATCAGACCATGATTGATCTGAGACTATTATTCCCTGCAATACTCAGATTATTACTCCTTGCAATACTCAGATTGCTGTATCAGACCATGGTTGATCCGAGACTATTACTCCCTGCAATACTCAGATTGCTGTATCAGACCATGGTTGATCCGAGACTATTCCTCCCTGCAATACTCAGATTGCTGTACCAGACCATGATTGATCCGAGACTATTATCCCTGCAATACTCAGATTGCTGTACCAGACCATGATTGATCCGAGACTATTATCCCTGCAATACTCAGATTATTACTCCCTGCAATACTCAGATTGCTGTACCGGACCATGATTAATCCAAGACTATTACTCTCTGCAATACTCAGATTGCTGTATCAGACCATGGTTGATCCGAGACTATTACTCCCTGCAATACTCAGATTGCTGTATCAGACCATGGTTGATCCGAGACTATTACTCTCTGAAATACTCAGATTGCTGTATCACACCATGGTTGATCTGAGACTATTATTCCCTGCAATACTCAGATTGCTGTACCAGACCATGATTGATTCAAGACTATTACTCCCTGCAATGCTAAGTTTGCTGTATCAGACCATGATTGATCCAAGCCTATTACTCCCTGCAATACTCAGATTGCTGTACCAGACCATGATTGATCTGAGACTATTACACCCTGCAATACTCAGATTGCTGTACCAGAGCATGATTGACCCGAAACTATTGTCCCTGCAATACTCAGATTGCTGTATCAGACCATAAATGATCCGAGACTATTATCCCTGCAATACTCAGATTATTACTCCCTGCAATACTCAGATTGCTGTACCAGACGATGATTGATCCGAGACTATTACTCCCAGCAATACTCAGATTGCTGTATCAGACCATGATTGATCCGAGACTATTACTCCCTGCAATACTCAGATTGCTGTATCAGACCATGGTTGATCCGAGACTATTGCTCCCTGCAATACTCAGATTGCTGTATCACACCATGGTTGATCTGAGACTATTATTTCCTGCAATACTCAGATTATTACTCCTTGCAATACTCAGTTTGCTGTATCAGACCATGATTGATCCGAGACTATTACTCCCTGCAATACTCAGATTGCTGTACCAGACCATGATTGATCCAAGACTATTACTCCCTGCAATACTCAGATTGCTGTACCAGACCATGATTGATCTGAGACTATTACTCTCTGCAATACTCAGATTGCTGTATCAGACCATGGTTGATCGGAGGCTATTACTCCCTGCAATACTCAGATTGCTGTATCAGACCATGGTTGATCCGAGACTATTACTCCCTGCAATACTCAGATTGCTGTACCAGACCATGATTGATCCGAGACTATTACTCCCTGCAATATTCAGATTGCTGTACCAGACCATGATTGATCTGAGACTATTACTCCCTGCAATACTCAGATTGCTGTATCAGACCGTGATTGATCCGAGACTATTACTCGCTGCATACTCAGATTGCTGTACCATACCATGATTGATCCGAAACTATTACTCCCTGCAATACTCAGATTGCTGTACCAGAGCATGATTGATCCGAAACTATTGTCCCTGCAATACTCAGATTGATGTATCAGACCATAATTGATCCGAGACTATTATCCCTGCAATACTCAGATTATTACACCCTGCAATACCCAGATTGCTGTACCAGACCATGATTGATCCGAGACTATTACTCCCAGCAATACTCAGATTGCTGTATCAGACCATGATTGATCCGAGACTATTACTCCCTGCAATACTCAGATTGCTGTATCAGACCATGATTGATCCGAGATTATTATCCCTGCAATACTCAGATTATTACTCCCTGCAATACTCAGATTGCTGTATCAGACCATGATTGATCCGAGTCTATTACTCCCTGCAATACTCAGATTGCTGTACCAGACCATGATTGATCAGAGACTATTACTCCTTGCAATACTCCGATTGCTGTACCAGACCATGATTAATCCGAGACTATTATCCCTGCAATGCTCAGATTGCTGTACCAGACCATGATTGATCCGAGACTATTATCCCTGCAATACTCAGATTGCTGTATCAGACCACGATTGATCCGGGACTATTGTCCCTGCAATACACAGATTATTACTTCCTGCTATACTCAGATTGCTGTACCAGACCATGATTGATCCGAGACTATTACTCCCTGCAATACTCAGATGGCTGTACCAGACCATGAATAATCCGAGGCTATTATCCCTGCAATACTCAGAGTTCGGTATCAGACCATGTTTGATCCGAGACTATTATCCCTGCAATACTCAGATTATTACTCCCTGCAATACTCAGATTGCTGTATCAGACCATGATTGATCCGAGACTATTACTCCCTGCAATACTCAGATTGCTGTATCAGACCATGGTTGATCCGAGACTATTACTCCCTGCAATACTCAGATTGCTGTATCAGACCATGATTGATCAAAGACTATTACTCCCTGCAATACTCAGATTGCTGTATCAGACCATGGTTGATCCAAGACTATTACTCCCTGCATTACTCAGATTGCTGTATCAGACCATGGTTTATCCGAGACTATTACTCCCTGCAATACTCAGATTGCTGTATCAGACCATGGTTGATCCGAGACTATTACTCCCTGCAATACTCAGATTTCTGTACCAGACCATGACTGATCCGAGACTATTATCCCTACAATACTCAGATTGCTGTATCAGACCATGATTGATCCGAGACTATTACTCCCAGCAATACTCAGATTGCTGTATCAGACCATGATTGATCCGAGACTATTACTCCCTGCAATACACAGATTGCTGTATCAGACCATGGTTGATCCGAGACTATTACTCCCTGCAATATTCAGATTGCTGTATCAGACCATGGTTGATCCGAGACTATTACTCCCTGCAATACTCAGATTGCTGTACCAGACCATGATTGATCCGAGACTATTATCCCTACAATACTCAGATTGCTGTATCAGACCATGGTTGATCCGAGACTATTACTCCCTGCAATACTCAGATTGCTGTATCAGACCATGGTTGATCCGAGACTATTACTCCCTGCAATACTCAGATTGCTGTACCGGACCATGATTGATCCGAGACTATTACTCCCTGCAATACTAATTTTGCTGTATCAGACCATGATTGATCCAAGACTGTTACTCCCTGCAATACTCAGATTGGTGTATCAGACCATCGTTGATCCGAGACTACTACTCCCTGCAATACTCAAATTGCTGTACCAGACCATGGTTGATCCGAGACTATTACTCCCTGCAATACTCAGATTGCTGTACCAGACCATGATTGATCCGAGACTATTATCCCTGCAATACTCAGATTATTACTCCCTACAATACTCAGATTGCTGTATCAGACCATGATTGATCCAAGACTATTACTCCCTGCAATACTCAGATTGCTGTATCAGACCATGGTTGATCCGAGACTATTCCACCCTGCAATACTCAGATTATTACTCCCTGCAATACTCAGATTGCTGTATCAGACCATGGTTGATCCAAGACTTTTACTCCCTGCAATACTCAGATTGCTCTATCAGACCATGATTGATCCAAGACTATTACTCCCTGCAATACTCAGATTGCTGTACCAGACCATGATTGGTCCGAGACTATTACTCTGTGCAATACTCATATTGCTGTGCCAGGCCATAATTGATCCGAGACTATTACTCCCTGCAATACTCAGATTGCTGTACCAGACCATGATTGATCCAAGACTATTACTCCCTGCAATACTCAGATTGCTGTACCAGACCATGATTGTTCCGAGACTATTATCGCTGCAATACTCAGATTGCTGTATCAGACCATGATTGATCCGAGACTATTATCCCTGCAATACTCAGATTATTACTCCCTGCAATACTCAGATTGCTGTATCAGACCATGATTGATCCGAGACTATTACTCCCTGCAATACTCAAATTGCTGTATCAGACCATGGTCGATCCAAGACTATTACTCCCTGCAATACTCACATTTGCTGTATCAGATCGTGGTTCATCCGAGACTATTACTCCCTGCAATACTCAGATTGCTGTATCAGACTATGGTTGATCCGAGACAATTACTCCCTGCAATACTCAAATTGCTGAACCAGACCATGATTGATCCGAGACTATTACTCTCTGCAATACTCAGATTGCTGTATCAGACCATGGTTGATCCGAGACTATTACTCCCTGCAATACTCAGATTGCTGTACCAGACCATGATTGATCCGAGACTATTATCCCTGCAATACTCAGATTGCTGTACCAGACCATGATTGATCCGAGACTATTATCCCTGCAATATTCAGATTATTACTCCCTGCAATACTCAGATTGCTGTATCAGACCATGATGGATCCGAGACTATTACTCCCTGCAATACTCAAATTGCTGTATCAGACCATGATTGATCCGAGACTATTACTCCCTGCAATACTCAGATTACTGTATCAGACCATGGTTGATCCGAGACTATTACTCCCTGCAATACTCAGATTGCTGTACCAGACCATGAGTGATCCGAGACTATTACTCCCTGCAATACTCAGGTTGCTGTATCAGACCATGATTGATCTGAGACTATTACTCCCTGCAATACTCAGATTGCTGTATCAGACCATGGTTGATCCGAGACTATTACTCCCTGCAATACTCAGATTGCTGTACCAGACCATGAGTGATCCGAGACTATTACTCCCTGCAATACTCAGATTGCTGTATCAGACCATGATTGATCAGAGACTATTACTCCCTGCAATACTCAGATTGCTGTATCAGACCATTGTTGATCCGAGACTATTACTCCGTGAATTCTCAGATTGCTGTATCAGACCATGGTTGATCCGAGACTATTACTCTCTGCAATACTCAGATTGCTGTATCAGACCATGGTTGATCTGAGACTATTATTCCCTGCAATACTCAGATTATTACTCATTGCAATACTCAGATTGCTGTATCAGACCATGGTTGATCCGAGACTATTACTCCCTGCAATACTCAGATTGCTGTATCAGACCATGGTTGATCCGAGACTATTACTCCCTGCAATACTCAGATTGCTGTACCAGACCATGATTGATCCGAGACTATTATCCCTGCAATACTCAGATTGCTGTACCAGACCATGATTGATCCGAGACTATTATCCCTGCAATACTCAGATTATTACTCCCTGCAATACTCAGATTGCTCTACCAGACCATGATTGATCCAAGACTATTACTCCCTGCAATACTCAGATTGCTGTACCAGACCATGATTGATCCGAGACTTCTACTCTCTGCAATACTCAGATTGCTGTATCAGACCATGGTTGATCCGAGACTATTACTCCCTGCAATACTCAGATTGCTGTATCAGACCATGGTTGATCCGAGACTATTACTCTCTGCAATACTCAGATTGCTGTATCACACCATGGTTGATCTGAGACTATTATTCCCTGCAATACTCAGATTATTACTCCTTGCAATACTCAGTTTGCTGTATCAGACCATGATTGATCCGAGACTATTACTCCCTGCAATACTCAGATTGCTGTACCAGACCATGATTGATCCAAAACTATTACTCCCTGCAATGCTAAGTTTGCTGTATCAGACCATGATTGATCCAAGACTATTACTCCCTGCAATACTCAGATTGCTGTACCAGACCATGATTGATCCGAGACTATTACTCTCTGCAATACTCAGATTGCTGTATCAGACCATGGTTGATCCGAGACTATTACTCCCTGCAATACTCAGATTGCTGTATCAGACCATGGTTGATCCGAGACTATTACTCTCTGCAATACTCAGATTGCTGTATCAGACCGTGGTTGATCTGAGACTATTATTCCCTGCAATACTCAGATTATTACTCCTTGCAATACTCAGATTGCTGTATCAGACCATGATTGATCCGAGACTATTACTCCTGCAATACTCAGATTGCTGTATCAGACCATGGTTGATCCGAGACTATTACTCACTGCAATACTCAGATTGCTGTATCGGACCATGATTGATCCAAGACTATTACTCCCTGCAATACTCAGATTGCTGTACCAGACCATGATTGGTCCGAGACTATTACTCTGTGCAATACTCATATTGCTGTACCAGGCCATAATTGATCCGAGTCTATTACTCCCTGCAATACTCAGATTGCTGTACCAGACCATGATTGATCCAAGACTATTACTCCCTGCAATGCTAAGTTTGCTGTATCAGACCATGATTGATCCAAGACTATTACTCCCTGCAATACTCAGATTGCTGTACCAGACAATGATTGATCCGAGACTATTACTCTCTGCAATACTCAGATTGCTGTATCAGACCATGGTTGATCCGAGACTATTACTCCCTGCAATACTCAGATTGCTGTATCAGACCATGGTTGATCCGAGACTATTACTCTCTGCAATACTCAGATTGCTGTATCAGACCATGGTTGATCTGAGACTATTATTCCCTGCAATACTCAGATTATTACTCCTTGCAATACTCAGATTGCTGTATCAGACCATGATTGATCCGAGGCTATTACTCCCTGCAATACTCAGATTGCTGTATCAGACCATGGTTGACCCGAGACTATTACTCCCTGCAATACTCAGATTGCTGTACCAGAGCATGATTGATCCGAGACTATTACTCCCTGCAATGCTACGTTTGCTGTATCAGACCATGATTCATCCAAGACTATTACTCCCTGCAATACTCAGATTGCTGTATCAGACCATTGTTGATCCGAGACTATTACTCCCTGCAATAATCAAATTGCTGTACCAGACCATGGTTGATCCGAGACTATTACTCCCTGCAATACTCAGATTGCTGTACCAGACCATGATTGATCCGAGACTACTACTCCCTGCAATACTCAGATTGCTGTATCAGACCATGATTGATCTGAGACTATTACTCCCTGCAATACTCAGATTGCTGTATCAGACCATTGTTGATCCGAGACTATTACTCATTTGCAATACTCAGATTGCTGTATCAGACCATGATTGATCCGAGACTATTACTCCCTGCAATACTCAGATTGCTGTATCAGACCATTATTGATCCGAGACTATTACTCCCTGCAATACTCAGATTGCTGAATCAGACCATGGTTGATCCGAGACTATTACTCCCTGCAGTACTCAGATTGCTGTACCAGACCATGATTGATCCGACACTATTACTCCCTGCAATACTCAGATTGCTGTATCAGACCATGATTGATCCGAGACTATTACTCCCTGCAATACTCAGATTGCTGTACCAGACCATGATTGATCCGAGACTATTACTCCCTGGAATACTCAGATGGCTGTACCAGACCATGATTGATCCGAGGCTATTATCCCTGCAATACTCGGATTGCTGTATCAGACCATGTTTGATCCGAGACTATTATACCTGCGATACTCAGATTATTACTCCCTGCTATACTCAGATTGCAGTATCAGACCATGGTAGATCCGAGACTATTACTCCCTGCAATACTCAGATTGCTGTATCGGACCATGGTTGATCCGAGACTATTACTCCCTGCAATACTCAGATTGCTGTATCAGACCATGGTTGATCCAAGACTATTACTCTCTGCAATACTCAGATTGCTGTATCAGACCATGGTTGATCCAAGACTTTTACTCCCTGCAATACTCAGATTGCTGTATCAGACCATGATTGATCCAAGACTATTACTCCCTGCAATACTCAGATTGCTGTACAAGACCATTATTGGTCCGAGACTATTACTCTGTGCAATACTCATATTGCTGTGCCAGGCCATAATTGATCCGAGACTATTACTCCCTGCGATACTCACATTTGCTGTATCAGATCGTGGTTCATCCGAGACTATTACTCCCTGCAATACTCAGATTGCTGTATCACACCATGGTTGATCCGAGACAATTACTCCCTGCAATACTCAGATTGCTGTACCTGACCATCATTGATCCGAGACTATTACTCTCTGCAATACTCAGATTGCTGTATCAGACCATGGTTGATCCGAGACTATTACTCCCTACAATACTCAGATTGCTTTATCAGACCATGGTTGATCCGAGACTATTACTCCCTGCAATACTCAGATTGCTGTATCAGACCATGGTTGATCTGAGACTATTATTCCCTGCAATACTCAGACTATTACTAATTGCAATACTCAGATTGCTGTATCAGACCATGATTGATCCGAGACTATTACTCCCTGCAATACTCAGATTGCTGTACCAGACCATGATTGGTCCGAGACTATTACTCTGTGCAATACTCATATTGCTGTACCAGGCCATAATTGATCCGAGACTATTACTCCCTGCAATACTCAGATTGCTGTACCAGACCATGATTGATCCAAGACTATTACTCCCTGCAATGCTAAGTTTGCTGTATCAGACCATGATTGATCCAAGACTATTACTCCCTGCAATACTCAGATTGCTGTACCAGACAATGATTGATCCGAGACTATTACTCTCTGCAATACTCAGATTGCTGTATCAGACCATGGTTGATCCGAGACTATTACTCTCTGCAATACTCAGATTGCTGTATCAGACCATGGTTGATCTGAGACTATTATTCCCTGCAATACTCAGATTATTACTCCTTGCAATACTCAGATTGCTGTATCAGACCATGATTGATCCGAGACTATTACTCCCTGCAATACTCAGATTGCTGTATCAGACCATGGTTGATCCGAGACTATTACTCGCTGCAATACTCAGATTGCTGTACCAGACCATGATTGATCCGAGACTATTACTCCCTGCAATGCTACGTTTGCTGTATCAGACCATGATTGATCCAAGACTATTATTCCCTGCAATACTCAGATTGCTGTATCAGACCATTGTTGATCCGAGACTATTACTCCCTGCAATACTCAAATTGCTGTACCAGACCATGGTTGATCCGAGACTATTACTCCCTGCAATACTCAGATTGCTGTACCAGACCATGATTGATCCGAGACTATTATCCCTGCAATACTCAGATTGCTGTACCAGACCATGATTGATCCGAGACTATTACTCTCTGCAATACTCAGATTGCTGTATCAGACCATGGTTGATCCGAGACTATTACTCCCTGCAATACTCAGATTGCTGTATCAGACCATGGTTGATCCGAGACTATTACTCTCTGCAATACTCAGATTGCTGTATCAGACCATGGTTGATCTGAGACTATTATTCCCTGCAATACTCAGACTATTACTCCTTGCAATACTCAGATTGCTGTATCAGACCATGATTGATCCGAGACTATTACTCCCTGCAATACTCAGATTGCTGTACCAGACCATGATTGCTCCGAGACTATTACTCTGTGCAATACTCATATTGCTGTGCCAGGCCATAATTGATCCGAGACTATTACTCCCTGCAATACTCAGATTGCTGTACCAGACCATGATTGATCCAAGACTATTACTCCGTGCAATACTCAGATTGCTGTACCAGACCATGATTGATCCGAGACTATTATCCCTGCAATACTCAGATTGCTGTATCAGACCATTATTCATCCGAGACTATTATCTCTGCAATACTCAGATTATTACTCCCTGCAATACTCAGATTGCTGTATCAGACCATGATTGATCCGAGACTATTACTCCCTGCAATACTCAAATTGCTGTATCAGACCATGGTCGATCCGAGACTATTACTCCCTGCAATACTCACATTTGCTGTATCAGATCGTGGTTCATCCGAGACTATTACTCCCTGCAATACTCAGATTGCTGTATCACACCATGGTTGATCCGAGACAATTACTCCCTGCAATACTCAGATTGCTGTACCAGACCATGATTGATCCGAGACTATTACTCCCTGCAATACTCAGATTGCTGTACCAGACAATGATTGATCCGAGACTATTACTCTCTGCAATACTCAGATTGCTGTATCAGACCATGGTTGATCTGAGACTATTATTCCCTGCAATACTCAGATTATTACTCCTTGCAATACTCAGATTGCTGTATCAGACCATGATTGATCCGAGACTATTACTCCCTGCAATGCTACGTTTGCTGTATCAGACCATGATTGATCCAAGACTATTACTCCCTGCAATACTCAGATTGCTGTATCAGACCATGGTTGATCCGAGACTATTACTCCCTGCAATACTCAGGTTGCTGTACCAGACCATGATTGATCCGAGACTATTACTCCCTGCAATACTCAGATTGCTGTATCAGACCATGGTTGATCCGAGACTATTACTCCCTGCAATACTCAGATTGCTGTACCAGACCATGATTGATCCGAGACTATTATCCCTGCAATACTCAGATTGCTGTACCAGACCATGATTGATCAAGGCTATTATCCCTGCAATACTCAGATTATTACTCCCTGCAATACTCAGATTGCTGTATCAGACCATGATGGATCCGAGACTATTACTCCCTGCAATACTCAAATTTCTGTATCAGACCATGATTGATCCGAGACTATTACTCCCTGCAATACTCAGATTGCTGTATCAGACCATGGTTGATCCGAGACTATTACTCCCTGCAATACTCAGATTGCTGTATCAGACCATGGTTGATCCGAGACTATTACTCCCTGCAATACTCAGATTGCTGTATCAGACCATGGTTGATCCGAGACTATTACTCCCTGCAATACTCAGGTTGCTGTACCAGACCATGATTGATCCGAGACTATTACTCCCTGCAATACTCAGATTGCTGTATCAGACCATGGTTGATCCGAGACTATTACTCCCTGCAATACTCAGATTGCTGTATCAGACCATGGTTGATCCGAAACTATTACTCCCTGCAATACTCAGATTGCTGTATCAGACCATGGTTGATCCGAGACTATTACTCCCTGCAATACTCAGATTGCTGTATCAGACCATGATTGATCTGAGACTATTACTCCCTGCAATACTCAGATTGCTGTATCAGACCATTGTTGATCCGAGACTATTACTCCCTGCAATACTCAGATTGCTGTATCAGACCATGATTGATCCGAGACTATTACTCCCTGCAATACTCAGATTGCTGTATCAGACCATTGTTGATCCGAGACTATTACTCCCTGCAATACTCAGATTGCTGTATCAGACCATGGTTGATCCGAGACTATTACTCTCTGCAATACTCAGATTGCTGTATCAGACCATGGTTGATCCGAGACTATTATTCCCTGCAATACTCAGATTGCTGTATCAGACCATGGTTGATCCGAGACTATTACTCCCTGCAATACTCAGATTGCTGTACCAGACCATGATTGATCCGAGACTATTACTCCCTGCAATACTCAGATTGCTATATCAGACCATGATTGATCCGAGACTATTACTCCCTGCAATACTCAGATTGCTGTACCAGACCATGATTGATCCGAGACTATTACTCCCTGCAATACTCAGATTGCTGTATCAGACCATGGTTGATCCGAGACTAATACTCCCTGCAATACTCAGATTGCTGTATCAGACCATGGTTGATCCAAGACTATTACTCCGTGCAATACTCAGATTGCTGTACCAGACCATGATTGGTCCGAGACTATCACTCTGTGTAATACTCATATTGCTGTGCCAGGCCATAATTGATCCGAGACTATTACTCCCTGCAATACTCAGATTGCTGTACCAGACCATGATTGATCCAAGACTATTACTCCGTGCAATACTCAGATTGCTGTACCGGACCATGATTGATCCGAGACTATTATCCCTGCAATATTCAGATTGCTGTATCAGACCATGATTGATCCGAGACTATTATCCCTGCAATACTCAGATTATTACTCCATGCAATACACAGATTGCTGTATCAGACCATGATTGATCCGAGGCTATTACTCCCTGCAATACTCAAATTGCTGTATCAGACCATGGTCGATCCGAGACTATTACTCCCTGCAATACTCACATTTGCTGTATCAGATCGTGGTTCATCCCAGACTATTACTCCCGGCAATACTCAGATTGCTGTATCAGACCATGGTTGATCCGAGACTATTACTCTCTGCAATACTCAGATTGCTGTATCAGACCATGGTTGATCTGAGACTATTATTCCCTGCAATACTCAGATTATTACTCCTTGCAATACTCAGATTGCTGTATCAGACCATGATTGATCCGAGACTATTACTCCCTGCAATACTCAGATTGCTGTATCAGACCATTATTGATCCGAGACTATTACTCCCTGCAATACTCAGATTGCTGTATCAGACCATGGTTGATCCGAGACTATTACTCTCTGCAATACTCAGATTGCTGTATCAGACAATGGTTGATCCGAGAATATTATTCCCTGCAATACTCAGATTGCTGTATCAGACCATGATTGATCCGAGACTATTACTCTCTGCAATACTCAGATTGCTGTATCAGACCATGGTTGATCCGAGACTATTACTCCCTACAATACTCAGATTGCTGTATCAGACCATGGTTGATCCGAGACTATTAATCTCTGCAATACTCAGATTGCTGTATCAGACCATGATTGATCCGAGGCTATTATCCCTGCAATACTCGGATTGCTGTATCAGACCATGTTTGATCCGAGACTATTATACCTGCAATACTCAGATTATTACTCCCTGCTATACTCAGATTGCTGTATCAGACCATGGTTGATCCGAGACTATTACTCCCTGCAATACTCAGATTGCTGTATCAGACCATGGTTGATCCGAGACTATTACTCCCTGCAATACTCAGATTGCTGTATCAGACCATGGTTGATCCAAGGCTATTACTCCCTGCAATACTCAGATTGCTGTATCAGACCATGGTTGATCCAAGACTTTTACTCCCTGCAATACTCAGATTGCTGTATCAGACCATGATTGATCCAAGACTATTACTCCCTGCATTACTCAGATTGCTGTACAAGACCATGATTGGTCCGAGACTATTGCTCTGTGCAATACTCATATTGCTGTGTCAGGCCATAATTGATCCGAGACTATTACTCCCTGCAATACTCAGATTGCTGTACCAGACCATGATTGATCCAAGACTGTTACTCCGTGCAATACTCAGATTGCTGTACCAGACCATGATTGATCCGAGACTATTATCCCTGCAATACTCAGATTGCTGTATCAGACCATTATTCATCCGAGACTATTATCCCTGCAATACTCAGATTATTACTCCCTGCAATACTCAGATTGCTGTATCAGACCATGATTGATCCGAGACTATTACTCCCTGCAATACTCAAATTGCTGTAACAGACCATGGTCGATCCGAGACTATTACTCCCTGCGATACTCACATTTGCTGTATCAGATCGTGGTTCATCCGAGACTATTACTCCCTGCAATACTCAGATTGCTGTATCACACCATGGTTGATCCGAGACAATTACTCCCTGCAATACTCAGATTGCTGTACCAGACCATCATTGATCCGAGACTATTACTCTCTGCAATACTCAGATTGCTGTATCAGACCATGGTTGATCCGAGACTATTACTCCCTACAATACTCAGATTGCTGTATCAGACCATGGTTGATCCGAGACTATTATTCCCTGCAATACTCAGACTATTACTAATTGCAATACTCAGATTGCTGTATCAGACCATGATTGATCCGAGACTATTACTCCCTGCAATACTCAGATTGCTGTACCAGACCATGATTCGTCCGAGACTATTACTCTGTGCAATACTCATATTGCTGTACCAGGCCATAATTGATCCGAGACTATTACTCCCTGCAATACTCAGATTGCTGTACCAGACCATGATTGATCCAAGACTATTACTCCCTGCAATGCTAAGTTTGCTGTATCAGACCATGATTGATCCAAGACTATTACTCCCTGCAATACTCAGATTGCTGTACCAGACAATGATTGATCCGAGACTATTACTCTCTGCAATACTCAGATTGCTGTATCAGACCATGGTTGATCCGAGACTATTACTCCCTACAATACTCAGATTGCTGTATCAGACCATGGTTGATCTGAGACTATTATTCCCTGCAATACTCAGACTATTACTAATTGCAATACTCAGATTGCTGTATCAGACCATGATTGATCCGAGACTATTACTCCCTGCAATACTCAGATTGCTGTACCAGACCATTATTCATCCGAGACTATTATCCCTGCAATACTCAGATTATTACTCCCTGCAATACTCAGATTGCTGTATCAGACCATGATTGATCCGAGACTATTACTCCCTGCAATACTCAAATTGCTGTATCAGACCATGGTCGATCCGAGACTATTACTCCCTGCGATACTCACATTTGCTGTATCAGATCGTGGTTCATCCGAGACTATTACTCCCTGCAATACTCAGATTGCTGTATCACACCATGGTTGACCCGAGACAATTACTCCCTGCAATACTCAGATTGCTGTACCAGACCATCATTGATCCGAGACTATTACTCTCTGCAATACTCAGATTGCTGTATCAGACCATGGTTGATCCGAGACTATTACTCCCTACAATACTCAGATTGCTGTATCAGACCATGGTTGATCCGAGACTATTATTCCCTGCAATACTCAGACTATTACTAATTGCAATACTCAGATTGCTGTATCAGAACATGATTGATCCGAGACTATTACTCCCTGCAATACTCAGATTGCTGTACCAGACCATGATTGGTCCGAGACTATTACTCTGTGCAATACTCATATTGCTGTACCAGGCCATAATTGATCCGAGACTATTACTCCCTGCAATACTCAGATTGCTGTACCAGACCATGATTGATCCAAGACTATTACTCCCTGCAATGCTAAGTTTGCTGTATCAGACCATGATTGATCCAAGACTATTACTCCCTGCAATACTCAGATTGCTGTACCAGACAATGATTGATCCGAGACTATTACTCTCTGCAATACTCAGATTGCTGTATCAGACCATGGTTGATCCGAGACTATTACTCCCTACAATACTCAGATTGCTGTATCAGACCATGGTTGATCTGAGACTATTATTCCCTGCAATACTCAGACTATTACTAATTGCAATACTCAGATTGCTGTATCAGACCATGATTGATCCGAGACTATTACTCCCTGCAATACTCAGATTGCTGTACCAGACCATGATTGGTCCGAGACTATTACTCTGTGCAATACTCATATTGCTGTACCAGGCCATAATTGATCCGAGACTATTACTCCCTGCAATACTCAGATTGCTGTACCAGACCATGATTGATCCAAGACTATTACTCCCTGCAATGCTAAGTTTGCTGTATCAGACCATGATTGATCCAAGACTATTACTCCCTGCAATACTCAGATTGCTGTACCAGACAATGATTGATCCGAGACTATTACTCTCTGCAATACTCAGATTGCTGTATCAGACCATGGTTGATCCGAGACTATTACTCTCTGCAATACTCAGATTGCTGTATCAGACCATGGTTGATCTGAGACTATTATTCCCTGCAATACTCAGATTATTACTCCTTGCAATACTCAGATTGCTGTATCAGACCATGATTGATCCGAGACTATTACTCACTGCAATACTCAGATTGCTGTATCAGACCATGGTTGATCCGAGACTATTACTCGCTGCAATACTCAGATTGCTGTACCAGACCATGATTGATCCGAGACTATTACTCCCTGCAATGCTACGTTTGCTGTATCAGACCATGATTGATCCAAGACTATTATTCCCTGCAATACTCAGATTGCTGTATCAGACCATTGTTGATCCGAGACTATTACTCCCTGCAATACTCAAATTGCTGTACCAGACCATGGTTGATCCGAGACTATTACTCCCTGCAATACTCAGATTGCTGTACCAGACCATGATTGATCCGAGACTATTATCCCTGCAATACTCAGATTGCTGTACCAGACCATGATTGATCCGAGACTATTACTCTCTGCAATACTCAGATTGCTGTATCAGACCATGGTTGATCCGAGACTATTACTCCCTGCAATACTCAGATTGCTGTATCAGACCATGGTTGATCCGAGACTATTACTCTCTGCAATACTCAGATTGCTGTATCAGACCATGGTTGATCTGAGACTATTATTCCCTGCAATACTCAGACTATTACTCCTTGCAATACTCAGATTGCTGTATCAGACCATGATTGATCCGAGACTATTACTCCCTGCAATACTCAGATTGCTGTACCAGACCATGATTGCTCCGAGACTATTACTCTCTGCAATACTCATATTGCTGTGCCAGGCCATAATTGATCCGAGACTATTACTCCCTGCAATACTCAGATTGCTGTACCAGACCATGATTGATCCAAGACTATTACTCTGTGCAATACTCAGATTGCTGTACCAGACCATGATTGATCCGAGACTATTATCCCTGCAATATTCAGATTGCTGTATCAGACCATGATTGATCCGAGACTATTATCCCCGCAATACTCAGATTATTACTCCTTGCAATACTCAGATTGCTGTATCAGACCATGATCGATCCGAGACTATTACTCCCTGCAATACTCAGATTGCTGTATCAGACCATGGTTGATCCGAGACTATTACTCCCTGCAATACTCAGATTGCTGTACCAGACCATGATTGATCCGAGACTATTACTCCCTGCAATGCTACGTTTGCTGTATCAGACCATGATTGATCCAAGACTATTACTCCCTGCTATACTCAGATTGCTGTATCAGACCATTGTTGATCCGAGACTATTACTCCCTGCAATACTCAAATTGCTGTACCAGACCATGGTTGATCCGAGACTATTACTCCCTGCAATACTCAGATTGCTGTACCAGACCATGATTGATCCGAGACTATTATCCCTGCAATACTCAGATTGCTGTACCAGACCATGATTCATCCGAGACTATTATCCCTGCAATACTCAGATTATTACTCACTGCAATACTCAGATTGCTGTATCAGACCATGATTGATCTGAGACTATTACTCCCTGCAATACTCAGATTGCTGTATCAGACCATGATTGGTCCGAGACTATTACTCCCTGCAATACTCAGATTGCTGTACCAGACCATGATTGATCCGAGACTATTACTCCCTGCAATGCTACGTTTGCTGTATCAGACCATGATTGATCCAAGACTATTACTCCCTGCAATACTCATTGCTGTATCAGACCATTGTTGATCCGAGACTATTACTCCCTGCAATACTCAAATTGCTGTACCAGACCATGATTGATCCGAGACTATTATCCCTGCAATACTCAGATTGCTGTACCAGACCATGATTGATCCGAGACTATTATCCCTGCAATACTCAGATTATTACTCCCTGCAATACTCAGATTGCTGTATCAGACCATGACGGATCCGAGACTATTACTCCCTGCAATACTCAAATTGCTGTATCAGACCATGATTGATCCGAGACTATCACTCCCTGCAATACTCAGATTGCTGTATCAGACCATGGTTGATCCGAGACTATTACTCCCTGCAATACTCAGATTGCTGTATCATACCATGGTTGATCCGAGACTATTACTCCCTGCAATACTCAGATTGCTGTTTCAGACCATGGTTGATCCGAGACTATTACTCCCTGCAATACTCAGATTGCTGTACCAGACCATGATTGATCCGAGACTATTACTCCCTGCAATACGCAAATTGCTGTATCAGACCATGGTTGATCCGAGACTATTACTCCCTGCAATACTCAGATTGCTGAATCAGACCATGGTTGATCCGAGACTATTACTCCCTGCAATTCTCAGATTGCTGTATCAGACCATGATTGATCCGAGACTATTGCTCCCTGCAATACTCAGATTGCTGTATCAGACCATGATTGATCTGAGACTATTACTCCCTGCAATACTCAGATTGCTGTATCATACCATTGTTGATCCGAGACTATTACTCCCTGCAATACTCAGATTGCTGTATCAGACCATGATTGATCCGAGACTATTACTCCCTGCAATACTCAGATTGCTGTATCAGACCATTGTTGATCCGAGACTATTACTCCCTGCAATACTCAGATTGCTGTATCAGACCATGGTTGATCCGAGACTATTACTCTCTGCAATACTCAGATTGCTGTATCAGACAATGGTTGATCCGAGAATATTATTCCCTGCAATACTCAGATTGCTGTATCAGACCATGATTGATCCGAGACTATTACTCTCTGCAATACTCAGATTGCTGTATCAGACCATGGTTGATCCGAGACTATTACTCCCTACAATACTCAGATTGCTGTATCAGACCATGGTTGATCCGAGACTATTACTCTCTGCAATACTCAGATTGCTGTATCAGACCATGATTGATCCGAGGCTATTATCCCTGCAATACTCGGATTGCTGTATCAGACCATGTTTGATCCGAGACTATTATACCTGCAATACTCAGATTATTACTCCCTGCTATACTCAGATTGCTGTATCAGACCATGGTTGATCCGAGACTATTACTCCCTGCAATACTCAGATTGCTGTATCAGACCATGGTTGATCCGAGACTATTACTCCCTGCAATACTCAGATTGCTGTATCAGACCATGGTTGATCCAAGGCTATTACTCCCTGCAATACTCAGATTGCTGTATCAGACCATGGTTGATCCAAGACTTTTACTCCCTGCAATACTCAGATTGCTGTATCAGACCATGATTGATCCAAGACTATTACTCCCTGCAATACTCAGATTGCTGTACAAGACCATGATTGGTCCGAGACTATTGCTCTGTGCAATACTCATATTGCTGTGTCAGGCCATAATTGATCCGAGACTATTACTCCCTGCAATACTCAGATTGCTGTACCAGACCATGATTGATCCAAGACTGTTACTCCGTGCAATACTCAGATTGCTGTACCAGACCATGATTGATCCGAGACTATTATCCCTGCAATACTCAGATTGCTGTATCAGACCATTATTCATCCGAGACTATTATCCCTGCAATACTCAGATTATTACTCCCTGCAATACTCAGATTGCTGTATCAGACCATGATTGATCCGAGACTATTACTCCCTGCAATACTCAAATTGCTGTATCAGACCATGGTCGATCCGAGACTATTACTCCCTGCGATACTCACATTTGCTGTATCAGATCGTGGTTCATCCGAGACTATTACTCCCTGCAATACTCAGATTGCTGTATCACACCATGGTTGATCCGAGACAATTACTCCCTGCAATACTCAGATTGCTGTACCAGACCATGATTGATCGAAGACTATTACTCCCTGCAATGCTAAGTTTGCTGTATCAGACCATGATTGATCCAAGACTATTACTCCCTGCAATACTCAGATTGCTGTACCAGACAATGATTGATCCGAGACTATTACTCTCTGCAATACTCAGATTGCTGTATCAGACCATGGTTGATCCGAGACTATTACTCCCTACAATACTCAGATTGCTGTATCAGACCATGGTTGATCTGAGACTATTATTCCCTGCAATACTCAGACTATTACTAATTGCAATACTCAGATTGCTGTATCAGACCATGATTGATCCGAGACTATTACTCCCTGCAATACTCAGATTGCTGTACCAGACCATGATTGGTCCGAGACTATTACTCTGTGCAATACTCATACTGCTGTACCAGGCCATAATTGATCCGAGACTATTACTCCCTGCAATACTCAGATTGCTGTACCAGACCATGATTGATCCAAGACTGTTACTCCGTGCAATACTCAGATTGCTGTACCAGACCATGATTGATCCGAGACTATTATCCCTGCAATACTCAGATTGCTGTATCAGACCATTATTCATCCGAGACTATTATCCCTGCAATACTCAGATTATTACTCCCTGCAATACTCAGATTGCTGTATCAGACCATGATTGATCCGAGACTATTACTCCCTGCAATACTCAAATTGCTGTATCAGACCATGGTCGATCCGAGACTATTACTCCCTGCGATACTCACATTTGCTGTATCAGATCGTGGTTCATCCGAGACTATTACTCCCTGCAATACTCAGATTGCTGTATCACACCATGGTTGATCCGAGACAATTACTCCCTGCAATACTCAGATTGCTGTACCAGACCATCATTGATCCGAGACTATTACTCCCTGCAATACTCAGATTGCTGTACCAGACCATGATTGATCCAAGACTATTACTCCCTGCAATGCTAAGTTTGCTGTATCAGACCATGATTGATCCAAGACTATTACTCCCTGCAATACTCAGATTGCTGTACCAGACCATCATTGATCCGAGACTATTACTCTCTGCAATACTCAGATTGCTGTACCAGACCATGATTGATCCAAGACTATTACTCCCTGCAATGCTAATTTTGCTGTATCAGACCATGATTGATCCAAGACTATTACTCCCTGCAATACTCAGATTGCTGTACCAGACAATGATTGATCCGAGACTATTACTCTCTGCAATACTCAGATTGCTGTATCAGACCATGGTTGATCCGAGACTATTACTCCCTACAATACTCAGATTGCTGTATCAGACCATGGTTGATCTGAGACTATTATTCCCTGCAATACTCAGACTATTACTAATTGCAATACTCAGATTGCTGTATCAGACCATGATTGATCCGAGACTATTACTCCCTGCAATACTCAGATTGCTGTACCAGACCATGATTGGTCCGAGACTATTACTCTGTGCAATACTCATATTGCTGTACCAGGCCATAATTGATCCGAGACTATTACTCCCTGCAATACTCAGATTGCTGTACCAGACCATGATTGATCCAAGACTGTTACTCCGTGCAATACTCAGATTGCTGTACCAGACCATGATTGATCCGAGACTATTATCCCTGCAATACTCAGATTGCTGTATCAGACCATTATTCATCCGAGACTATTATCCCTGCAATACTCAGATTATTACTCCCTGCAATACTCAGATTGCTGTATCAGACCATGGTTGATCTGAGACTATTATTCCCTGCAATACTCAGACTATTACTAATTGCAATACTCAGATTGCTGTACCAGACCATGATTGATCCGAGACTATTACTCCCTGCAATACTCAGATTGCTATATCAGACTATGATTGATCCGAGACTATTACTCCCTGCAAAACTCAGATTGCTGTACCAGACCATGATTGATCCGAGACTATTACTCCCTGCAATACTCAGATTGCTGTATCAGACCATGGTTGATCCGAGACTATTACTCCCTGCAATACTCAGATTGCTGTATCAGACCATGGTTGATCCAAGACTATTACTCCGTGCAATACTCAGATTGCTGTACCAGACCATGATTGGTCCGAGACCATCACTCTGTGCAATACTCATATTGCTGTGCCAGGCCATAATTGATCCGAGACTATTACTCCCTGCAATACTCAGATTGCTGTACCAGACCATGATTGATCCAAGACTATTACTCCGTGCAATACTCAGATTGCTGTACCAGACCATGATTGATCCGAGACTATTATCCCTGCAATACTCAGATTGCTGAATCAGACCATGATTGATCCCAGACTATTATCCCTGCAATACTCAGATTATTACTACCTGCAATACACAGATTGCTGTATCAGACCATGATTGATCCGAGACTATTACTCCCTGCAATACTCAAATTGCTGTATCAGACCATGGTCGATCCGAGACTATTACTCCCTGCAATACTCACATTTGCTGTATCAGATCGTGGTTCATCCGAGACTATTACACACTGCCAATACTCAGATTGCTGTACCAGACCATGATTGATCCGAGACTATTACTCCCTGCAATGCTACGTTTGCTGTATCTGACCATGATTGATCCAAGACTATTACTCCCTGCAATACTCAGATTGCTGTATCAGACCATTGTTGATCCGAGACTATTACTCCCTGCAATACTCAAATTGCTGTACCAGACCATGGTTGATCCGAGACTATTACTCCCTGCAATACTCAGATTGCTGTACCAGACCATGATTGATCCGAGACTATTATCCCTGCAATACTCAGATTGCTGTATCAGACCATGATTCATCCGAGACTATTATCCCTGCAATACTCAGATTATTACTCCCTGCAATACTCAGATTGCTATATCAGACCATGATTGATCTGAGACTATTACTCCCTGCAATACTCAGATTGCTGTATCAGACCATTGTTGATCCGAGACTATTACTCCCTGCAATACTCAAATTGCTGTACCAGACCATGGTTGATCTGAGACTATTACTCCCTGCAATACTCAGATTGCTGTACCAGACCATGATTGATCCGAGACTATTATCCCTGCAATACTCAGATTGCTGTACCAGACCATGATTGATCCGAGACTATTATCCCTGCAATACTCAGATTATTACTCCCTGCAATACTCAGATTGCTGTATCAGACCATGATGGATCCGAGACTATTACTCCCTGCAATACTCAAATTGCTGTATCAGACCATGATTGATCCGAGACTATTACTCCCTGCAATACTCAGATTGCTGTATCAGACCATGGTTGATCCGAGACTATTTCTCCCTGCAATACTCAGATTGCTGTATCAGACCATGGTTGATCCGAGACTATTACTCCCTGCAATACTCAGATTGCTGTATCAGACCATGGTTGATCCCAGACTATTACTCCCTGCAATACTCAGATTGCTGTACCAGACCATGATTGATCCGAGACTATTACTCCCTGCAATACTCAGATTGCTGTATCAGACCATGGTTGATCCGAGACTATTACCCCCTGCAATACTCAGATTGCTGTATCAGACCATGGTTGATCCAAGACTATTACTCCGTGCAATACTCAGATTGCTGTACCAGACCATGATTGGTCCGAGACCATCACTCTGTGCAATACTCATATTGCTGTGCCAGGCCATAATTGATCCGAGACTATTACTCCCTGCAATACTCAGATTGCTGTACCAGACCATGATTGATCCAAGACTATTACTCCGTGCAATACTCAGATTGCTGTACCAGACCATGATTGATCCAAGACTATTATCCCTGCAATACTCAGATTGCTGTATCAGTCCATGATTGATCCGAGACTATTATCCCTGCAATACTCAGATTATTACTCCCTGCAATACACAGATTGCTGTATCAGACCATGATTGATCCGAGACTATTACTCCCAGCAATACTCAAATTGCTGTATCAGACCATGGTCGATCCGAGACTATTACTCCCTGCAATACTCACATTTGCTGTATCAGATCGTGGTTCATCCGAGACTATTACTCCCGGCAATACTCAGATTGCTGTATCAGACCATGGTTGATCCGAGACAATTACTCCCTGCAATACTCAGATTGCTGTACCAGACCATGATTGATGCGAGACTATTACTCTCTGCAATACTCAGATTGCTGTATCAGACCATGGTTGATCCGAGACTATTACTCCCTGCAATACTCAGATTGCTGTACCAGACCATTATTGATCCGAGACTATTACTCCCTGCAATACGCAAATTGCTGTATCAGACCATGGTTGAACCGAGACTATTACTCCCTGCAATACTCAGATTGCTGTATCAGACCATGGTTGATCCGAGACTATTACTCCCTGCAATACTCAGATTGCTGTATCAGACCATGATTGATCCGAGACTATTGCTCCCTGCAATACTCAGATTGCTATATCAGACCATGATTGATCTGAGACTATTACTCCCTGCAATACTCAGATTGCTGTATCAGACCATTGTTGATCCGAGACTATTACTCCCTGCAATACTCAGATTGCTGTATCAGACCATGGTTGATCCGAGACTATTACTCTCTGCAATACTCAGTTTGCTGTATCAGACAATGGTTGATCCGAGACTATTATTCCCTGCAATACTCAGATTGCTGTATCAGACCATGGTTGATCCGAGACTATTACTCCCTGCAATACTCAGATTGCTGTACCAGACCATGATTGATCCGAGACTATTACTCCCTGCAATACTCAGATTGCTATATCAGACTATGATTGATCCGAGACTATTACTCCCTGCAATACTCAGATTGCTGTACCAGACCATGATTGATCCGAGACAATTACTCCCTGCAATACTCAGATTGCTGTATCAGACCATGGTTGATCCGAGACTATTACTCCCTGCAATACTCAGATTGCTGTATCAGACCATGGTTGATCCAAGACTATTACTCCGTGCAATACTCAGATTGCTGTACCAGACCATGATTGGTCCGAGACCATCACTCTGTGCAATACTCATATTGCTGTGCCAGGCCATAATTGATCCGAGACTATTACTCCCTGCAATACTCAGATTGCTGTACCAGACCATGATTGATCCAAGACTATTACTCCGTGCAATACTCAGATTGCTGTACCAGACCATGATTGATCCGAGACTATTATCCCTGCAATACTCAGATTGCTGAATCAGACCATGATTGATCCCAGACTATTATCCCTGCAATACTCAGATTATTAATCCCTGCAATACACATATTGCTGTATCAGACCATGATTGATCCGAGACTATTACTCCCTGCAATACTCAAATTGCTGTATCAGACCATGGTCGATCCGAGACTATTACGCCCTGCAATACTCACATTTGCTGTATCAGATCGTGGTTCATCCGAGACTATTACACCCTGCAATACTCAGATTGCTGTACCAGACCATGATTGATCCGAGACTATTACACCCTGCAATGCTACGTTTGCTGTATCAGACCATGATTGATCCAAGACTATTACTCCCTGCAATACTCAGATTGCTGTATCAGACCATTGTTGATCCGAGACTATTACTCCCTGCAATACTCAAATTGCTGTACCAGACCATGGTTGATCCGAGACTATTACTGACTGCAATACTCAGATTGCTGTACCAGACCATGATTGATCCGAGACTATTATCCCTGCAATACTCAGATTGCTGTACCAGACCATGATTGATCCGAGACTATTATCCCTGCAATACTCAGATTATTACTCCCTGCAATACTCAGATTGCTGTATCAGACCATGATGGATCCGAGACTATTACTCCCTGCAATACTCAAATTGCTGTATCAGACCATGATTGATCCGAGACTATTACTCCCTGCAATACTCAGATTGCTGTATCAGACCATGGTTGATCCGAGACTATTACTCCCTGCAATACTCAGATTGCTGTATCAGACCATGGTTGATCCGAGACTATTACTCCCTGCAATACTCAGATTGCTGTATCAGACCATGGTTGATCCGAGACTATTACTACCTGCAATACTCAGATTGCTGTACCAGACCATGATTGATCCGAGACTATTACTGCCTGCAATACTCAGATTGCTGTATCAGACCATGGTTGATCCGAGACTATTACTCCCTGCAATACTCAGATTGCTGTATCAGACCATGGTTGATCCGAGACTATTACTCCCTGCAATACTCAGATTGCTGTATCAGACCATGGTTGATCCGAGACTATTCCTCCCTGCAATACTCAGATTGCTGTATCAGACCATGATTGATCCAAGACTATTACTCCCTGCAATACTCAGATTGCTGTATCAGACCATTGTTGATCCGAGACTATTACTCACTGCAATAGTCAAATTGCTGTACCAGACCATGGTTGATCCGAGACTATTACTCCCTGCAATACTCAGATTGCTGTACCAGACCATGATTGATCCGAGACTATTATCCCTGCAATACTCAGATTGCTGTACCAGACCATGATTTATCCGAGACTATTATCCCTGCAATACTCAGATTATTACTCCCTACAATACTCAGATTGCTATATCAGACCATGATTGATCTGAGACTATTACTCCCTGCAATACTCAGATTGCTGTATCAGACCATTGTTGATCCGAGACTATTACTCCCTGCAATTCTCAGATTGCTGTATCAGACCATGGTTGATCCGAGACTATTACTCTCTGCAATACTCAGATTGCTGTATCAGACCATGGTTGATCCGAGACTATTATTCCCTGCAATACTCAGATTGCTGTATCAGACCATGGTTGATCCGAGACTATTACTCCCTGCAATACTCAGATTGCTGTACCAGACCATGATTGATCCGAGACTATTACTCCCTGCATGATTGATCCGAGACTATTACTCCCTGCAATACTCAGCTGGCTGTACCAGACCATGACTGATCCGAGGCTATTATCCCTGCAATACTCGTATTGCTGTATCAGACCATGTTTGATCCGAGACTATTATCCCTGCAATACTCAGATTATTACTCCCTGCTATACTCAGATTGCTGTATCAGACCATGATTGATCCGAGACTATTACTCCCTGCAATACTCAGATTGCTGTATCAGACCATTGATGATCCGAGACTATTACTCCCTGCAATACTCAGATTGCTGTATCAGACCATGGTTGATCCGAGACTATTACTCCCTGCAATACTCAGATTGCTGTATCAGACCATGGTTGATCCGAGACTATTACTCCCTGCAATACTCAGATTGCTATACCAGACCATGATTGATCCGATACTATTACTCCCTGCAATACTCAGATTGCTGTATCAGACCATGATTGATCCGGGACTATTATCCCTGCAATACTCAGATTATCACTCCTTGCAATACTCAGATTGTTGTATCCGACCATGATTGATCCGAGACTGTTACTCCCTGCAATACTCAGATTGCTGTATCAGACCATGGTTGATCCGAGACTATTACTCCCTGCAATACTCAGATTGCTGTATCAGACCATGGTTGATCCGAGACTATTACTCCCTGCAATACTCAGATTGCTGTTCCGGACCATGTTTGATCCCAGACTATTACTCCCTGCAATACTGATTTTGCTGTATCAGACCATGATTGATCCAAGACTATTACTCCCTGCAATACTCAGATTGCTGTATCAGACCATTGTTGATCCGAGACTATTACTCCCTGCAATACTCAAATTCCTGTACCAGACCATGGTTGATCCGAGACTATTATCCCTGCAATACTCAGATTGCTGTACCAGACCATGATTGATCCGAGACTATTATCCCTGCAATACTCAGATTATTACTCCCTGCAATACCCAGATTGCTGTATCAGACCATGATTGATCCGAGACTATTCCTCCCTGCAATACTCAAATTGCTGTATCAGACCATGATTGATCCGAGACTATTACTCCCTGCAATACTCAGATTGCTGTATCAGACCATGATTGATCCGAGACTATTACTCCCTGCAATACTCAGATTGCTGTACCAGACCTTGATTGATCCGAGACTATTACTCCCTGCAATACTCAGATGGCTGTATCAGACCATGATTGATCCGAGGCTATTATCCCTGCAATACTCGGATTGCTGTATCAGACCATGTTTGATCCGAGACTATTATCCCTGCAATACTCAGATTATCACTCCCTGCTATACTCAGATTGCTGTATCAGACCATGATTGATCCGAGACTATTACTCCCTGTAATACTCATATTGCTGTATCAGACCATGGTTTATCCAAGATTATTACTCCCTGCAATACTCAGATTGCTGTATCAGACCATGGTTCATCCAAGACTATTACTCCCTGCAATACTCAGATTGCTGTATCAGACCATGGTTGATCCAAGACTATTACTCACTGCAATACTCAGATTGCTGTACCAGACCATGATTGGTCCGAGACTATTACTCTGTGCAATACTCATATTGCTGTAGCAGGCCATAATTGATCCGAGACTATTACTCCCTGAAATACTCAGATTGCTGTACCAGACCATGATTGATCCAAGACTATTACTCCCTGCAATGCTAAGTTTGCTGTATCAGACCATGATTGATCCAAGACTATTACTCCCTGCAATACTCAGATTGCTGTACCAGACCATGATTGATCCGAGACTATTACTCCCTGCAATACTCAGATTGCTGTATCAGACCATGGTTGATCCGAGACTACTACTCTCTGCAATACTCAGATTGCTGTATCAGACCATGGTTGATCCAAGACTATTACTCCGTGCAATACTCAGATTGCTGTACCAGACCATGATTGGTCCGAGACCATCACTCTGTGCAATACTCATATTGCTGTGCCAGGCCATAATTGATCCGAGACTATTACTCTCTGCAATACTCAGATTGCTGTATCAGACCATGCTTGATCCGAGACTATTACTCTCTGCAATACTCAGATTGCTGTATCAGACCATGGTTGATCTGAGACTATTATTTCCTGCAATACTCAGATTATTACCCCTTGCAATACTCAGATTGCTGTATCAGACCATGATCGATCCGAGACTATTACTCCCTGCAATACTCAGATTGCTGTATCAGACCATGGTTGATCCGAGACTATTACTCCCTGCAATACTCCGATTGCTGTAACCAGACCATGATTGATCCGAGACTATTACTCCCTGCAATGCTACGTTTGCAGTATCAGACCATGATTGATCCAAGACTATTACTCCCTGCAATACTCAGATTGCTGTATCAGACCATTGTTGATCCGAGACTATTACTCCCTGCAATACTCAAATTGCTGTACCAGACCATGGTTGATCCGAGACTATTACTCCCTGCAATACTCAGATTGCTGTACAAGACCATGATTGATCCGAGACTATTATCCCTGCAATACTCAGATTGCTGTACCAGACCATGATTCATCCGAGACTATTATCCCTTCAATACTCAGATTATTACTCCCTGCAATACTCAGATTGCTGTATCAGACCATGATTGATCTGAGACTATTACTCCCTGCAATACTCAGATTGCTGTATCAGACCATTGTTGATCCGAGACTATTACTCCCTGCAATTCTCAGATTGCTGTATCAGACCATGGTTGATCCGAGACTATTACTCTCTGCAATACTCAGATTGCTGTATCAGACCATGGTTGATCCGAGACTATTATTCCCTGCAATACTCAGATTGCTGTATCAGACCATGGTTGATCCGAGACTATTACTCCCTGCAATACTCAGATTGCTGTATCAGACCATGGTTGATCCAAGACTATTACTCCGTGCAATACTAGGATTGCTGTACCAGACCATGATTCATCCGAGACTATTATCCCTTCAATACTCAGATTATTACTCCCTGCAATACTCAGATTGCTGTATCAGACCATGATTGATCTGAGACTATTACTCCCTGCAATACTGAGATTGCTGTATCAGACCATTGTTGATCCGAGACTATTACTCCCTGCAATTCTCAGATTGCTGTATCAGACCATGGTTGATCCGAGACTATTACTCTCTGCAATACTCAGATTGCTGTATCAGACCATGGTTGATCCGAGACTATTATTCCCTGCAATACTCAGATTGCTGTATCACACCATGGTTGATCCGAGACTATTACTCCCTGCAATACTCAGATTGCTGTACCAGACCATGATTGATCAGAGACTATTACTCCCTGCATGATTGATCCGAGACTATTACTACCTGCAATACTCAGATGGCTGTACCAGACCATGATTGATCCGAGGCTATTATCCCTGCAATACTCGGATTGCTGTATCAGACCATGTTTGATCCGAGGCTATTATCCCTGCAATACTCAGATTATTACTCCCTGCTATACTCAGATTGCTGTATCAGACCATGATTGATCCGAGACTATTACTCCCTGCAATACTCAGATTGCTGTATCAGACCATGGTTGATCCGAGACTATTACTCCCTGCAATACTCAGATTGCTGTATCAGACCATGATTGATCCGAGACTATTATTCCCTGCAATACTCAGATTGCTGTATCAGACCATGATTGATCCGAGACTATTACTCCCTGCAATACTCAGATTGCTGTATCAGACCATGGTTGATCCGAGACTATTACACACTGCAATACTCAGATTGCTGTATCAGACCATGGTTGATCCGAGACTATTATTCCCTGCAATACTCAGATTGCTGTATCAGACCATTGTTGATCCGAGACTATTACTCCCTGCAATACTCAGATTGCTGTACCAGACCATGGTTGATCCGAGACTATTACTCCCTGCAATACTCAGATTGCTGTATCAGACCATGATTGATCCGAGACTATTCCTCCCTGCAATACTCAAATTGCTGTATCAGACCATGATTGATCCGAGACTATTACTCCCTGCAATACTCAGATTGCTGTATCAGACCATGGTTGATCCGAGACTATTACTCCCTGCAATACTCAGATTGCTGTATCAGACCATGATTGATCCGAGACTATTATTCCCTGCAATACTCAGATTGCTGTATCAGACCATGATTGATCCGAGACTATTACTCCCTGCAATACTCAGATTGCTGTATCAGACCATCGTTGATCCGAGACTATTATTCCCTGCAATACTCAGATTGCTGTATCAGACCATGGTTGATCCGAGACTATTACTCCCTGCAATACTCAGATTGCTGTACCAGACCATGATTGATCCGAGACTATTACTCCCTGCATGATTGATCCGAGACTATTACTCCCTGCAATACTCAGATGGCTGTACCAAACCATGATTGATCCGAGGCTATTATCCCTGCAATACTCGGATTGCTGTATCAGACCATGTTTGATCCGAGACTATTATCCCTGCAATACTCAGATTATTACTCCCTGCTATACTCAGATTGCTGTATCAGACCATGATTGATCCGAGACTATTACTCCCTGCAATACTCAGATTGCTGTATCAGACCATTGTTGATCCGAGACTATTACTCCCTGCAATACTCAGATTGCTGTATCAGACCATGGTTGATCCGAGACTATTACTCCCTGCAATACTCAGATTGCTGTATCAGACCATGGTTGATCCGAGATTATTACTCCCTGCAATACTCAGATTGCTGTACCAGACCATGATTGATCCGAGAATTTTACTCCCTGCAACACTCAGATTGCTGTATCAGACCATGATTGATCCGGGACTATTATCCCTGCAATACTCAGATTATTACTCCTTGCAATACTCAGATTGTTGTATCAGACCATGATTGATCCGAGACTATTACTCCCTGCAATACTCAGATTGCTGTATCAGACCATGGTTGATCCGAGACTATTACTCCCTGCAATACTCAGATTGCTGTTCCGGACCATGTTTGATCCGAGACTATTACTCCCTGCAATACTAATTTTGCTGTATCAGACCATGATTGATGCGAGACTATTACTCCCTGCAATACTCAGATTGCTCTATCAGACCATGGTTGATCCGAGACTATTACTCCCTGCAATACTCAGATTGCTGTATCAGACCATTGTTGATCCGAGACTATTACTCCCTGCAATACACAAATTGCTGTACCAGACCATGGTTGATCCGAGACTATTACTCCCTGCAATACTCAGATTGCTGTACCAGACCATGATTGATCCGTGACTATTATCCCTGCAATACTCAGATTATTACTCCCTGCAATACTCAGATTGCTGTATCAGACCATGATTGATCCGAGACTATTCCTCCCTGCAATACTCAAATTGCTGTATCAGACCATGATTGATCCGAGACTATTACTCCCTGCAATACTCAGATTGCTGTATCAGACCATGGTTGATCCGAGACTATTACTCCCTGCAATACTCAGATTGCTGTATCAGACCATGGTTGATCCGAGACTATTACTTCCTGCAATACTCAGATTGCTGTACCAGACCGTAATTGATCCGAGACTATTACTCCCTGCAATACACAGATTGCTGTATCAGACCATGATTGATCCGAGACTATTACTCCCTGCAATACTCAGATTGCTGTACCAGACCTTGATTGATCCGAGACTATTACTCCCTGCAATACTCAGATGGCTGTATCAGACCATGATTGATCCGAGGCTATTATCCCTGCAATACTCGGATTGCTGTATCAGACCATGTTTGATCCGAGACTATTATCCCTGCAATACTCAGATTATCACTCCCTGCTATACTCAGATTGCTGTATCAGACCATGATTGATCCGAGACTATTACTCCCTGCAATACTCAGATTGCTGTATCAGACCATGGTTGATCCGAGATTATTACTCCCTGCAATACTCAGATTGCTGTATCAGACAATGGTTGATCCAAGACTATTACTCCCTGCAATACTCAGATTGCTGTATCAGACAATGGTTGATCCAAGACTATTACTCCCTGCAATACTCAGATTGCTGTACCAGACCATGATTGATCCGTGACTATTATCCCTGCAATACTCAGATTATTACTCCCTGCAATACTCAGATTGCTGTATCAGACCATGATTGATCCGAGACTATTCCTCCCTGCAATACTCAAATTGCTGTATCAGACCATGATTGATCCGAGACTATTACTCCCTGCAATTCTCAGATTGCTGTATCAGACCATGGTTGATCCGAGGCTATTACTCCCTGCAATACTCAGATTGCTGTATCAGACCATGGTTGATCCGAGACTATTACTTCCTGCAATACTCAGATTGCTGTACCAGACCATGATTGATCCGAGACTATTACTCCCTGCAATACACAGATTGCTGTATCAGACCATGATTGATCCGAGACTATTACTCCCTGCAATACTCAGATTGCTGTACCAGACCTTGATTGATCCGAGACTATTACTCCCTGCAATACTCAGATGGCTGTATCAGACCATGATTGATCCGAGGCTATTATCCCTGCAATACTCGGATTGCTGTATCAGACCATGTTTGATCCGAGACTATTATCCCTGCAATACTCAGATTATCACTCCCTGCTATACTCAGATTGCTGTATCAGACCATGATTGATCCGAGACTATTACTCCCTGCAATACTCAGATTGCTGTATCAGACCATGGTTGATCCGAGATTATTACTCCCTGCAATACTCAGATTGCTGTATCAGACAATGGTTGATCCAAGACTATTACTCCCTGCAATACTCAGATTGCTGTATCAGACCATGGTTGATCCAAGACTATTACTCCCTGCAATACTCAGATTGCTGTATCAGACCATGATTGATCCAAGACTATTACTCACTGCAATACTCAGATTGCTGTACCAGACCATGATTGGTCCGAGACTATTACTCTGTGCAATACTCATATTGCTGTACCAGGCCATAATTGATCCGAGACTATTACTCCCTGCAATACTCAGATTGCTGTACCAGACCATGATTGATCCAAGACTATTACTCCCTGCAATGCTAAGTTTGCTATATCAGACCATGATTGATCCAAGACTATTACTCCCTGCAATACTCAGATTGCTGTACCAGACCATGATTGATCCGAGACTATTACTCCCTGCAATACTCAGATTGCTGTATCAGACCATGGTTGATCCGAGACTATTACTCTCTGCAATACTCAGATTGCTGTATCAGACCATGGTTGATCTGAGACTATTATTCCCTGCAATACTCAGATTGCTGTATCAGACCATGATTGATCCAAGACTATTACTCCCTGCAATACTCAGATTGCTGTACCAGACAATGATTGATCCGAGACTATTACTCTCTGCAAAACTCAGATTGCTGTATCAGACCATGGTTGATCCGAGACTATTACTCCCTGCAATACTCAGATTGCTGTATCAGACCATGGTTGATCCAAGACTATTACTCCCTGCAATACTCAGATTGCTGTATCAGACCATGGTTGATCCAAGACTTTTACTCCCTGCAATACTCAGATTGCTGTACCAGACCATGATTGGTCCGAGACTATCACTCTGTGCAATACTCATATTGCTGTGCCAGGCCATAATTGATCCGAGACTATTACTCCCTGCAATACTCTGATTGCTGTACCAGACCATGATTGATCCAAGACTATTACTCCGTGCAATACTCAGATTGCTGTACCAGACCATGATTGATCCGAGACTATTATCCCTGCAATACTCAGATTGCTGTATCAGACCGTGATTCATCCGAGACTATTATCCCTGCAATACTCAGATTATTACTCCCTGCAATACACAGATTGCTGTATCAGACCATGATTGATCCGAGACTATTACTCCCTGCAATACTCAAATTGCTGTATCAGACCATGATCGATCCGAGACTATTACTCCCTGCAATACTCAGATTGCTGTATCAGACCATGGTTGATCCGAGACTATTACTCCCTGCAATACTCAGATTGCTGTACCAGACCATGATTGATCCGAGACTATTATCCCTGCAATACTCAGATTGCTGTACCAGACCATGATTCATCCGAGACTATTATCCCTGCAATACTCAGATTGCTGTATCAGACCATGATTGATCTGAGACTATTACTCCCTGCAATACTCAGATTGCTGTACCAGACCATGATTGGTCCGAGACTATTACTCTCTGCAATACTCATATTGCTGTACCAGACCATGATTGATCCAAGACTATTGCTCCCTGCAATGCTAAGTTTGCTGTATCAGACCATGATTGATCCAAGACTATTACTCCCTGCAATACTCAGATTGCTGTACCAGACAATGATTGATCCGAGACTATTACTCTCTGCAATACTCAGATTGCTGTATCAGACCATGGTTGATCCGAGACTATTACTCCCTGCAATACTCAGATTGCTGTATCAGACCATGGTTGATCCGAGACTATTACTCTCTGCAATACTCAGATTGCTGTATCAGACCATGGTTGATCTGAGACTATTATTCCCTGCAATACTCAGATTATTACTCCTTGCAATACACAGATTGCTATATCAGACCATGATTGATCCGAGACTATTACTCCCTGCAATACTCAGATTGCTGTATCAGACCATGGTTGATCCGAGACTATTACTCCCTGCAATACGCAGATTGCTGTACCAGACCATGATTGATCCGAGACTATTACACCCTGCAATGCTACGTTTGCTGTATCAGACCATGATTGATCCAAGACTATTACTCCCTGCAATACTCAGATTGCTGTATCAGACCATTGTTGATCCGAGACTATTACTCCCTGCAATACTCAAATTGCTGTACCAGACCATGATTGCTCCGAGACTATTATCCCTGCAATACTCAGATTGCTGTACCAGACCATGATTGATCCGAGACTATTATCCCTGCAATACTCAGATTATTACTCCCTGCAATACTCAGATTGCTGTATCAGACCATGATGGATCCGAGACTATTACTCCCTGCAATACTCAAATTGCTGTATCAGACCATGATTGATCCGAGACTATCACTCCCTGCAATACTCAGATTGCTGTATCAGACCATGGTTGATCCGAGACTATTACTCCCTGCAATACTCAGATTGCTGTATCATACCATGGTTGATCCGAGACTATTACTCCCTGCAATACTCAGATTGCTGTATCAGACCATGGTTGATCCGAGACTATTACTCCCTGCAATACTCAGATTGCTGTACCAGACCATGATTGATCCGAGACTATTACTCCCTGCAATACTCAGATTGCTGTATCAGACCATGGTTGATCCGAGACTATTACTCCCTGCAATACTCAGATTGCTGTATCAGACCAGTGTTGATCCGAGACTATTACTCCCTGCAATACTCAGATTGCTGTATCAGACCATGATTGATCCGAGACTATTGCTCCCTGCAATACTCAGATTGCTGTATCAGACCATGATTGATCTGAGACTATTACTCCCTGCAATACTCAGATTGCTGTATCAGACCATTTTTGATCCGAGGCTATTACTCCCTGCAATACTCAGATTGCTGTATCAGACCATGATTGATCCGAGACTATTACTGCCTGCAATACTCAGATTGCTGTATCAGACCATTGTTGATCCGGGACTATTACTCCCTGCAATACTCAGATTGCTGTATCAGACCATGGTTGATCCGAGACTATTACTCTCTGCAATACTCAGATTGCTGTATCAGACAATGGTTGATCCGAGACTATTATTCCCTGCAATACTCAGATTGCTGTATCAGAACATGGTTGATCCGAGACTATTACTCCCTGCAATACTCAGATTGCTGTACCAGACCATGATTGATCCGAGACTATTACTCCCTGCAATACTCAGATTGCTATATCAGACTATGATTGATCCGAGACTATTACTCCCTGCAATACTCAGATTGCTGTACCAGACCATGATTGATCCGAGACTATTACTCCCTGCAATTCTCAGATTGCTGTATCAGACCATGGTTAATCCAAGACTATTACTCCGTGCAATACTCAGATTGCTGTACAAGACCATGATTGGTCCGAGGCCATCACTCTGTGCAATACTCATTTTGCTGTGCCAGGCCATAATTGATCCGAGACTATTACTCCCTGCAATACTCAGATTGCTGTACCAGACCATGATTGATCCAAGACTATTACTCCGTGCAATACTCAGATTGCTGTACCAGACCATGATTGATCCGAGACTATTATCCCTGCAATACTCAGATTGCTGTATCAGACCATGATTGATCCCAGACTATTATCCCTGCAATACTCAGATTATTACTCCCTGCAATACACAGATTGCTGTATCAGACCATGATTGATCCGAGACTATTACTCCCTGCAATACTCAAATTGCTGTATCAGACAATGGTTGATCCGAGACTATTATTCCCTGCAATACTCAGATTGCTGTATCAGAACATGGTTGATCCGAGACTATTACTCCCTGCAATACTCAGATTGCTGTACCAGACCATGATTGATCCGAGACTATTACTCCCTGCAATACTCAGATTGCTATATCAGACTATGATTGATCCGAGACTATTACTCCCTGCAATACTCAGATTGCTGTACCAGACCATGATTGATCCGAGACTATTACTCCCTGCAATACTCAGATTGCTGTATCAGACCATGGTTGATCCGAGACTATTACTCCCTGCAATACTCAGACTGCTGTATCAGACCATGGTTAATCCAAGACTATTACTCCGTGCAATACTCAGATTGCTGTACCAGACCATGATTGGTCCGAGGCCATCACTCTGTGCAATACTCATTTTGCTGTGCCAGGCCATAATTGATCCGAGACTATTACTCCCTGCAATACTCAGATTGCTGTACCAGACCATGATTGATCCAAGACTATTACTCCGTGCAATACTCAGATTGCTGTACCAGACCATGATTGATCCGAGACTATTATCCCTGCAATACTCAGATTGCTGTATCAGACCATGACTGATCCCAGACTATTATCCCTGCAATACTCAGATTATTACTCCCTGCAATACACAGATTGCTGTATCAGACCATGATTGATCCGAGACTATTACTCCCTGCAATACTCAAATTGCTGTATCAGACAATGGTTGATCCGAGACTATTATTCCCTGCAATACTCAGATTGCTGTATCAGAACATGGTTGATCCGAGACTATTACTCCCTGCAATACTCAGATTGCTGTACCAGACCATGATTGATCCGAGACTATTACTCCCTGCAATACTCAGATTGCTATATCAGACTATGATTGATCCGAGACTATTACTCCCTGCAATACTCAGATTGCTGTACCAGACCATGATTGATCCGAGACTATTACTCCCTGCAATACTCAGATTGCTGTATCAGACCATGGTTGATCCGAGACTATTACTCCCTGCAATACTCAGACTGCTGTATCAGACCATGGTTAATCCAAGACTATTACTCCGTGCAATACTCAGATTGCTGTACCAGACCATGATTGGTCCGAGGCCATCACTCTGTGCAATACTCATTTTGCTGTGCCAGGCCATAATTGATCCGAGACTATTACTCCCTGCAATACTCAGATTGCTGTACCAGACCATGATTGATCCAAGACTATTACTCCGTGCAATACTCAGATTGCTGTACCAGACCATGATTGATCCGAGACTATTATCCCTGCAATACTCAGATTGCTGTATCAGACCATGATTGATCCCAGACTATTATCCCTGCAATACTCAGATTATTACTCCCTGCAATACACAGATTGCTGTATCAGACCATGGTCGATCCGAGACTATTACTCCCTGCAATACTCACATTTGCTGTATCAGATCGTGGTTCATCCGAGACTATTACACCCTGCAATACTCAGATTGCTGTACCAGACCATGATTGATCCGAGACTATTACTCCCTGCAATGCTACGTTTGCTGTATCAGACCATGATTGATCCAAGACTATTACTCCCTGCAATACTCAGATTGCTGTATCAGACCATTGTTGATCCGAGACTATTACTCCCTGCAATACTCAAATTGCTGTACCAGACCCTGGTTGATCCGAGACTATTATCCCTGCAATACTCAGATTGCTGTACCAGACCATGATTCATCCGAGACTATTATCCCTGCAATACTCAGATTATTACTCCCTGCAATACTCAGATTGCTATATCAGACCATGATTGATCTGAGACTATTACTCCCTTTAATACTCAGATTGCTGTATCAGACCATTGTTGATCCGAGACTATTACTCCCTGCAATACTCAAATTGCTGTACCAGACCATGGTTGATCTGAGACTATTACTCCCTGCAATACTCAGATTGCTGTACCAGACCATGATTGATCCGAGACTATTACTCCCTGCAATACTCAAATTGCTGTATCAGACCATGATCGATCCGAGACTATTACTCCCTGCAATACTCAGATTGCTGTATCAGACCATGGTTGATCCGAGACTATTACTCCCTGCAATACTCAGATTGCTGTACCAGACCATGATTGATCCGAGACTATTACTCCCTGCAATGCTACGTTTGCTGTATCAGACCATGATTGATCCAAGACTATTACTCCCTGCTATACTCAGATTGCTGTATCAGACCATTGTTGATCCGAGACTATTACTCCCTGCAATACTCAAATTGCTGTACCAGACCATGGTTGATCCGAGACTATTACTCCCTGCAATACTCAGATTGCTGTACCAGACCATGATTGATCCGAGACTATTATCCCTGCAATACTCAGATTGCTGTACCAGACCATGATTCATCCGAGACTATTATCCCTGCAATACTCAGATTATTACTCCCTGCAATACTCAGATTGCTGTATCAGACCATGATTGATCTGAGACTATTACTCCCTGCAATACTCAGATTGCTGTACCAGACCATGATTGGTCCGAGACTATTACTCTCTGCAATACTCATATTGCAGTACCAGGCCATAATTGATCCGAGACTATTACTCCCTGCAATACTCAGATTGCTGTACCAGACCATGATTGATCCAAGAATATTGCTCCCTGCAATGCTAAGTTTGCTGTATCAGACCATGATTGATCCAAGACTATTACTCCCTGCAATACTCAGATTGCTGTACCAGACAATGATTGATCCGAGACTATTACTCTCTGCAATACTCAGATTGCTGTATCAGACCATGGTTGATCCGAGACTATTACTCCCTGCAATACTCAGATTGCTGTATCAGACCATGGTTGATCTGAGACTATTATTCCCTGCAATACTCAGATTATTACTCCTTGCAATACTCAGATTGCTGTATCAGACCATGATTGATCCGAGACTATTACTCCCTGCAATACTCAGATTGTTGTATCAGACCATGGTTGATCCGAGACTATTACTCCCTGCAATACTCAGATTGCTGTACCAGACCATGATTGATCCGAGACTATTACTCCCTGCAATACTCAGATTGCTATATCAGACTATGATTGATCCGAGACTATTACTCCCTGCAATACTCAGATTGCTGTACCAGACCATGATTGATCCGAGACTATTACTCCCTGCAATACTCAGATTGCTGTATCAGACCATGGTTGATCCGAGACTATTACTCCCTGCAATACTCAGATTGCTGTATCAGACCATGGTTAATCCAAGACTATTACTCCGTGCAATACTCAGATTGCTGTACCAGACCATGATTGGTCCGAGGCCATCACTCTGTGCAATACTCATTTTGCTGTGCCAGGCCATAATTGATCCGAGACTATTACTCCCTGCAATACTCAGATTGCTGTACCAGACCATGATTGATCCAAGACTATTACTCCGTGCAATACTCAGATTGCTGTACCAGACCATGATTGATCCGAGACTATTATCCCTGCAATACTCAGATTGCTGTATCAGACCATGATTGATCCCAGACTATTATCCCTGCAATACTCAGATTATTACTCCCTGCAATACACAGATTGCTGTATCAGACCATGATTGATCCGAGACTATTACTCCCTGCAATACTCAAATTGCTGTATCAGACAATGGTTGATCCGAGACTATTATTCCCTGCAATACTCAGATTGCTGTATCAGAACATGGTTGATCCGAGACTATTACTCCCTGCAATACTCAGATTGCTGTACCAGACCATGATTGATCCGAGACTATTACTCCCTGCAATACTCAGATTGCTATATCAGACTATGATTGATCCGAGACTATTACTCCCTGCAATACTCAGATTGCTGTACCAGACCATGATTGATCCGAGACTATTACTCCCTGCAATACTCAGATTGCTGTATCAGACCATGGTTGATCCGAGACTATTACTCCCTGCAATACTCAGACTGCTGTATCAGACCATGGTTAATCCAAGACTATTACTCCGTGCAATACTCAGATTGCTGTACCAGACCATGATTGGTCCGAGGCCATCACTCTGTGCAATACTCATTTTGCTGTGCCAGGCCATAATTGATCCGAGACTATTACTCCCTGCAATACTCAGATTGCTGTACCAGACCATGATTGATCCAAGACTATTACTCCGTGCAATACTCAGATTGCTGTACCAGACCATGATTGATCCGAGACTATTATCCCTGCAATACTCAGATTGCTGTATCAGACCATGATTGATCCCAGACTATTATCCCTGCAATACTCAGATTATTACTCCCTGCAATACACAGATTGCTGTATCAGACCATGGTCGATCCGAGACTATTACTCCCTGCAATACTCACATTTGCTGTATCAGATCGTGGTTCATCCGAGACTATTACACCCTGCAATACTCAGATTGCTGTACCAGACCATGATTGATCCGAGACTATTACTCCCTGCAATGCTACGTTTGCTGTATCAGACCATGATTGATCCAAGACTATTACTCCCTGCAATACTCAGATTGCTGTATCAGACCATTGTTGATCCGAGACTATTACTCCCTGCAATACTCAAATTGCTGTACCAGACCCTGGTTGATCCGAGACTATTATCCCTGCAATACTCAGATTGCTGTACCAGACCATGATTCATCCGAGACTATTATCCCTGCAATACTCAGATTATTACTCCCTGCAATACTCAGATTGCTATATCAGACCATGATTGATCTGAGACTATTACTCCCTTTAATACTCAGATTGCTGTATCAGACCATTGTTGATCCGAGACTATTACTCCCTGCAATACTCAAATTGCTGTACCAGACCATGGTTGATCTGAGACTATTACTCCCTGCAATACTCAGATTGCTGTACCAGACCATGATTGATCCGAGACTATTACTCCCTGCAATACTCAAATTGCTGTATCAGACCATGATCGATCCGAGACTATTACTCCCTGCAATACTCAGATTGCTGTATCAGACCATGGTTGATCCGAGACTATTACTCCCTGCAATACTCAGATTGCTGTACCAGACCATGATTGATCCGAGACTATTACTCCCTGCAATGCTACGTTTGCTGTATCAGACCATGATTGATCCAAGACTATTACTCCCTGCTATACTCAGATTGCTGTATCAGACCATTGTTGATCCGAGACTATTACTCCCTGCAATACTCAAATTGCTGTACCAGACCATGGTTGATCCGAGACTATTACTCCCTGCAATACTCAGATTGCTGTACCAGACCATGATTGATCCGAGACTATTATCCCTGCAATACTCAGATTGCTGTACCAGACCATGATTCATCCGAGACTATTATCCCTGCAATACTCAGATTATTACTCCCTGCAATACTCAGATTGCTGTATCAGACCATGATTGATCTGAGACTATTACTCCCTGCAATACTCAGATTGCTGTACCAGACCATGATTGGTCCGAGACTATTACTCTCTGCAATACTCATATTGCAGTACCAGGCCATAATTGATCCGAGACTATTACTCCCTGCAATACTCAGATTGCTGTACCAGACCATGATTGATCCAAGAATATTGCTCCCTGCAATGCTAAGTTTGCTGTATCAGACCATGATTGATCCAAGACTATTACTCCCTGCAATACTCAGATTGCTGTACCAGACAATGATTGATCCGAGACTATTACTCTCTGCAATACTCAGATTGCTGTATCAGACCATGGTTGATCCGAGACTATTACTCCCTGCAATACTCAGATTGCTGTATCAGACCATGGTTGATCTGAGACTATTATTCCCTGCAATACTCAGATTATTACTCCTTGCAATACTCAGATTGCTGTATCAGACCATGATTGATCCGAGACTATTACTCCCTGCAATACTCAGATTGTTGTATCAGACCATGGTTGATCCGAGACTATTACTCCCTGCAATACGCAGATTGCTGTACCAGACCATGATTGATCCGAGACTATTACTCCCTGCAATGCTACGTTTGCTGTATCAGACCATGATTGATCCAAGACTATTACTCCCTGCAATACTCAGATTGCTGTATCAGACCATTGTTGATCCGAGACTATTACTCCCTGCAATACTCAAATTGCTGTACCAGACCATGATTGATCCGAGACTATTATCCCTGCAATACTCAGATTGCTGTACCAGACCATGATTGATCCGAGACTATTATCCCTGCAATACTCAGATTATTACTCCCTGCAATACTCAGATTGCTGTATCAGACCATGATGGATCCGAGACTATTACTCCCTGCAATACTCAAATTGCTGTATCAGACCATGATTGATCCGAGACTATCACTCCCTGCAATACTCAGATTGCTGTATCAGACCATGGTTGATCCGAGACTATTACTCCCTGCAATACTCAGATTGCTGTATCATACCATGGTTGATCCGAGACTATTACTCCCTGCAATACTCAGATTGCTGTATCAGACCATGGTTGATCCGAGACTATTACTCCCTGCAATACTCAGATTGCTGTACCAGACCATGATTGATCCGAGACTATTACTCCCTGCAATACTCAGATTGCTGTATCAGACCATGGTTGATCCGAGACTATTACTCCCTGCAATACTCAGATTGCTGTATCAGACCATGGTTGATCCGAGACTATTACTCCCTGCAATACTCAGATTGCTGTATCAGACCATGATTGATCCGAGACTATTGCTCCCTGCAATACTCAGATTGCTGTATCAGACCATGATTGATCTGAGACTATTGCTCCCTGCAATACTCAGATTGCTGTATCAGACCATTTTTGATCCGAGGCTATTACTCCCTGCAATACTCAGATTGCTGTATCAGACCATGATTGATCCGAGACTATTACTCCCTGCAATACTCAGATTGCTGTATCAGACCATTGTTGATCCGAGACTATTACTCCCTGCAATACTCAGATTGCTGTATCAGACCATGGTTGATCCGAGACTATTACTCTCTGCAATACTCAGATTGCTGTATCAGACAATGCTTGATCCGAGACTATTATTCCCTGCAATACTCAGATTGCTGTATCAGAACATGGTTGATCCGAGACTATTACTCCCTGCAATACTCAGATTGCTGTACCAGACCATGATTGATCCGAGACTATTACTCCCTGCAATACTCAGATTGCTATATCAGACTATGATTGATCCGAGACTATTACTCCCTGCAATACTCAGATTGCTGTACCAGACCATGATTGATCCGAGACTATTACTCCCTGCAATACTCAGATTGCTGTATCAGACCATGGTTGATCCGAGACTATTACTCCCTGCAATACTCAGATTGCTGTATCAGACCATGGTTGATCCAAGACTATTACTCCGTGCAATACTCAGATTGCTGTACCAGACCATGATTGGTCCGAGGCCATCACTCTGTGCAATACTCATATTGCTGTGCCAGGCCATAATTGATCCGAGACTATTACTCCCTGCAATACTCAGATTGCTGTACCAGACCATGATTGATCCAAGACTATTACTCCGTGCAGTACTCAGATTGCTGTACCAGACCATGATTGATCCGAGACTATTATCCCTGCAATACTCAGATTGCTGTATCAGACCATGATTGATCCCAGACTATTATCCCTGCAATACTCAGATTATTACTCCCTGCAATACACAGATTGCTGTATCAGACCATGATTGATCCGAGACTATTACTCCCTGCAATACTCAAATTGCTGTATCAGACCATGGTCGATCCGAGACTATTACTCCCTGCAATACTCACATTTGCTGTATCAGATCGTGGTTCATCCGAGACTATTACACCCTGCAATACTCAGATTGCTGTACCAGACCATGATTGATCCGAGACTATTACTCCCTGCAATGCTACGTTTGCTGTATCAGACCATGATTGATCCAAGACTATTACTCCCTGCAATACTCAGATTGCTGTATCAGACCATTGTTGATCCGAGACTATTACTCCCTGCAATACTCAAATTGCTGTACCAGACCCTGGTTGATCCGAGAATATTATCCCTGCAATACTCAGATTGCTGTACCAGACCATGATTCATCCGAGACTATTATCCCTGCAATACTCAGATTATTACTCCCTGCAATACTCAGATTGCTATATCAGACCATGATTGATCTGAGACTATTACTCCCTTTAATACTCAGATTGCTGTATCAGACCATTGTTGATCCGAGACTATTACTCCCTGCAATACTCAAATTGCTGTACCAGACCATGGTTGATCTGAGACTATTACTCCCTGCAATACTCAGATTGCTGTACCAGACCATGATTAATCCGAGACTATTATCCCTGCAATACTCAGATTACTGTACCAGACCATGATTGATCCGAGACTATTATCCCTGCAATACTCAGATTATTACTCACTGCAATACTCAGATTGCTGTATCAGACCATGGTTGATCCGAGACTATTACTCCCTGCAATACTCAGATTGCTGTACCAGACCATGATTGATCCGAGACTATTACTCCCTGCAATACTCAGATTGCTGTATCAGACCATGGTTGATCCGAGACTATTACTCCCTGCAATACTCAGATTGCTGTATCAGACCATGGTTGATCCGAGACTATTACTCCCTGCAATACTCAGATTGCTTTATCAGACCATGGTTGATCCGAGACTATTGCTCCCAGCAATACTCAGATTGCTGTATCAGACCATGATTGATCTGAGACTATTACTCCCTGCAATACTCAGATTGCTGTATCAGACCATTGTTGATCCGAGACTATTACTCCCTGCAATACTCAGATTGCAGTACCAGACCATGATTGATCCGAGACTATTACTCCCTGCAATACTCAGATTGCTGCATCAGACCATGGTTGATCCAAGACTATTACTCCGTGCAATAATCAGATTGCTGTACCAGACCATGATTGGTCCGAGACCATCACTCTGTGCAATACTCATATTTCTGTGCCAGGCCATAATTGATCCGAGACTATTACTCCCTGCAATACTCAGATTGCTGTACCAGACCATGATTGATCCAAGACTATTACTCCGTGCAATACTCAGATTGCTGTACCAGACCATGATTGATCCGAGACTATTATCCCTGCAATACTCAGATTGCTGTATCAGTCCATGATTGAACCGAGACTATTATCCCTGCAATACTCAGATTATTACTCCCTGCAATACACAGATTGCTGTATCAGACCATGATTGATCCGAGACTATTACTCCCTGCAATACTCAAATTGCTGTATCAGACCATGGTCGATCCGAGACTATTACTCCCTGCAATACTCACATTTGCTGTATCAGATCGTGGTTCATCCGAGACTATTACTCCCGGCAATACTCAGATTGCTGTATCAGACCATGGTTGATCCGAGACAATTACTCCCTGCAATACTCAGATTGCTGTACCAGACCATGATTGATGCGAGACTATTACTCTCTGCAATACTCAGATTGCTGTATCAGACCATGGTTGATCCGAGACTATTACTCCCTGCAATACTCAGATTGCTGTATCAGACCATGGTTGATCCAAGACTATTACTCTCTGCAGTACTCAGATTGCTGTACCAGACCATGATTGATCCGAGACTATTATCACTGCAATACTCAGATTGCTGTATCAGACCATGGTTGATCCGAGACTATTACTCCCTGCAATACTCAGATTGCTTTACCAGACCATGATTGATCCGAGACTATTACTCCCTGCAATGCTACGTTTGCTGTATAAGACCATGATTGATCCGAGACTATTACTCCCTGCAATACTCAGATTGCTGTACCAGACCATGATTGATCCGAGACTATTATCCCTGCAATACTCAGATTGCTGTACCAGACCATGATTCATCCGAGACTATTATCCCTGCAATACTCAGATTATTACCCCCTACAATACTCAGATTGCTATATCAGACCATGATTGATCTGAGACTATTACTCCCTGCAATACTCAGATTGCTGTATCAGACCATTGTTGATCCGAGACTATTCCTCCCTGCAATTCTCAGATTGCTGTATCAGACCATGGTTGATCCTAGACTATTACTCTCTGCAACTCTCAGATTGCTGTATCAGACCATGGTTGATCCGAGACTATTCTTCCCTGCAATACTCAGATTGCTGTATCAGACCATGGTTGATCCGAGACTATTACTCCCTGCAATACTCAGATTCCTGTACCAGACCATGATTGATCCGAGACTATTACTCCCTGCATGATTGATCCGAGACTATTACTCCCTGCAATACTCAGATGGCTGTACCAGACCATGATTGATCCGAGGCTATTATCCCTGCAATACTCGGATTGCTGTATCACACCATGTTTGATCCGAGACTATTATCCCAGCAATACTCAGATTATTACTCCCTGCTATACTCAGATTCCTGTATCAGACCATGATTGATCCGAGACTATTACTCCCTGCAATACTCAGATTGCTGTATCAGACCATTGATGATCCGAGACTATTACTCCCTGCAATACTCAGATTGCTGTATCAGACCATGGTTGATCCGAGACTATTACTCCCTGCAATACTCAGATTGCTGTATCAGACCATGGTTGATCCGAGACTATTACTCCCTGCAATACTCAGATTGCTATACCAGACCATGATTGATCCGATACTATTACTCCCTGCAATACTCAGATTGCTGTACCAGACCATGACTGATGCGAGACTATTACTCTCTGCAATACTCAGATTGCTGTATCAGACCATGGTTGATCCGAGACTATTACTCCCTGCAATACTCAGATTGCTGTATCAGACCATGGTTGATCCGAGACTATTACTCTCTGCAATACTCAGATTGCTGTATCAGACCATTGTTGATCCGAGACTATTACTCCCTGCAATACTCAAATTGCTGTACCAGACCATGATTGATCCGAGACTATTATCCCTGCAATACTCAGATTGCTGTACCAGACCATGATTGATCCGAGACTATTATCCCTGCAATACTCAGATTATTACTCCCTGCAATACTCAGATTGCTGTATCAGACCATGATGGATCCGAGACTATTACTCCCTGCAATACTCAAATTGCTGTATCAGACCATGATTGATCCGAGACTATCACTCCCTGCAATACTCAGATTGCTGTATCAGACCATGGTTGATCCGAGACTATTACTCCCTGCAATACTCAGATTGCTGTATCATACCATGGTTGATCCGAGACTATTACTCCCTGCAATACTCAGATTGCTGTATCAGACCATGGTTGATCCGAGACTATTACTCCCTGCAATACTCAGATTGCTGTACCAGACCATGATTGATCCGAGACTATTACTCCCTGCAATACTCAGATTGCTGTATCAGACCATGGTTGATCCGAGACTATTACTCCCTGCAATACTCAGATTGCTGTATCAGACCATGGTTGATCCGAGACTATTACTCCCTGCAATACTCAGATTGCTGTATCAGACCATGATTGATCCGAGACTATTGCTCCCTGCAATACTCAGATTGCTGTATCAGACCATGATTGATCTGAGACTATTGCTCCCTGCAATACTCAGATTGCTGTATCAGACCATTTTTGATCCGAGGCTATTACTCCCTGCAATACTCAGATTGCTGTATCAGACCATGATTGATCCGAGACTATTACTCCCTGCAATACTCAGATTGCTGTATCAGACCATTGTTGATCCGAGACTATTACTCCCTGCAATACTCAGATTGCTGTATCAGACCATGGTTGATCCGAGACTATTACTCTCTGCAATACTCAGATTGCTGTATCAGACAATGCTTGATCCGAGACTATTATTCCCTGCAATACTCAGATTGCTGTATCAGAACATGGTTGATCCGAGACTATTACTCCCTGCAATACTCAGATTGCTGTACCAGACCATGATTGATCCGAGACTATTACTCCCTGCAATACTCAGATTGCTATATCAGACTATGATTGATCCGAGACTATTACTCCCTGCAATACTCAGATTGCTGTACCAGACCATGATTGATCCGAGACTATTACTCCCTGCAATACTCAGATTGCTGTATCAGACCATGGTTGATCCGAGACTATTACTCCCTGCAATACTCAGATTGCTGTATCAGACCATGGTTGATCCAAGACTATTACTCCGTGCAATACTCAGATTGCTGTACCAGACCATGATTGGTCCGAGGCCATCACTCTGTGCAATACTCATATTGCTGTGCCAGGCCATAATTGATCCGAGACTATTACTCCCTGCAATACTCAGATTGCTGTACCAGACCATGATTGATCCAAGACTATTACTCCGTGCAGTACTCAGATTGCTGTACCAGACCATGATTGATCCGAGACTATTATCCCTGCAATACTCAGATTGCTGTATCAGACCATGATTGATCCCAGACTATTATCCCTGCAATACTCAGATTATTACTCCCTGCAATACACAGATTGCTGTATCAGACCATGATTGATCCGAGACTATTACTCCCTGCAATACTCAAATTGCTGTATCAGACCATGGTCGATCCGAGACTATTACTCCCTGCAATACTCACATTTGCTGTATCAGATCGTGGTTCATCCGAGACTATTACACCCTGCAATACTCAGATTGCTGTACCAGACCATGATTGATCCGAGACTATTACTCCCTGCAATGCTACGTTTGCTGTATCAGACCATGATTGATCCAAGACTATTACTCCCTGCAATACTCAGATTGCTGTATCAGACCATTGTTGATCCGAGACTATTACTCCCTGCAATACTCAAATTGCTGTACCAGACCCTGGTTGATCCGAGAATATTATCCCTGCAATACTCAGATTGCTGTACCAGACCATGATTCATCCGAGACTATTATCCCTGCAATACTCAGATTATTACTCCCTGCAATACTCAGATTGCTATATCAGACCATGATTGATCTGAGACTATTACTCCCTTTAATACTCAGATTGCTGTATCAGACCATTGTTGATCCGAGACTATTACTCCCTGCAATACTCAAATTGCTGTACCAGACCATGGTTGATCTGAGACTATTACTCCCTGCAATACTCAGATTGCTGTACCAGACCATGATTAATCCGAGACTATTATCCCTGCAATACTCAGATTACTGTACCAGACCATGATTGATCCGAGACTATTATCCCTGCAATACTCAGATTATTACTCACTGCAATACTCAGATTGCTGTATCAGACCATGGTTGATCCGAGACTATTACTCCCTGCAATACTCAGATTGCTGTACCAGACCATGATTGATCCGAGACTATTACTCCCTGCAATACTCAGATTGCTGTATCAGACCATGGTTGATCCGAGACTATTACTCCCTGCAATACTCAGATTGCTGTATCAGACCATGGTTGATCCGAGACTATTACTCCCTGCAATACTCAGATTGCTTTATCAGACCATGGTTGATCCGAGACTATTGCTCCCAGCAATACTCAGATTGCTGTATCAGACCATGATTGATCTGAGACTATTACTCCCTGCAATACTCAGATTGCTGTATCAGACCATTGTTGATCCGAGACTATTACTCCCTGCAATACTCAGATTGCAGTACCAGACCATGATTGATCCGAGACTATTACTCCCTGCAATACTCAGATTGCTGCATCAGACCATGGTTGATCCAAGACTATTACTCCGTGCAATAATCAGATTGCTGTACCAGACCATGATTGGTCCGAGACCATCACTCTGTGCAATACTCATATTTCTGTGCCAGGCCATAATTGATCCGAGACTATTACTCCCTGCAATACTCAGATTGCTGTACCAGACCATGATTGATCCAAGACTATTACTCCGTGCAATACTCAGATTGCTGTACCAGACCATGATTGATCCGAGACTATTATCCCTGCAATACTCAGATTGCTGTATCAGTCCATGATTGAACCGAGACTATTATCCCTGCAATACTCAGATTATTACTCCCTGCAATACACAGATTGCTGTATCAGACCATGATTGATCCGAGACTATTACTCCCTGCAATACTCAAATTGCTGTATCAGACCATGGTCGATCCGAGACTATTACTCCCTGCAATACTCACATTTGCTGTATCAGATCGTGGTTCATCCGAGACTATTACTCCCGGCAATACTCAGATTGCTGTATCAGACCATGGTTGATCCGAGACAATTACTCCCTGCAATACTCAGATTGCTGTACCAGACCATGATTGATGCGAGACTATTACTCTCTGCAATACTCAGATTGCTGTATCAGACCATGGTTGATCCGAGACTATTACTCCCTGCAATACTCAGATTGCTGTATCAGACCATGGTTGATCCAAGACTATTACTCTCTGCAGTACTCAGATTGCTGTACCAGACCATGATTGATCCGAGACTATTATCACTGCAATACTCAGATTGCTGTATCAGACCATGGTTGATCCGAGACTATTACTCCCTGCAATACTCAGATTGCTTTACCAGACCATGATTGATCCGAGACTATTACTCCCTGCAATGCTACGTTTGCTGTATAAGACCATGATTGATCCGAGACTATTACTCCCTGCAATACTCAGATTGCTGTACCAGACCATGATTGATCCGAGACTATTATCCCTGCAATACTCAGATTGCTGTACCAGACCATGATTCATCCGAGACTATTATCCCTGCAATACTCAGATTATTACCCCCTACAATACTCAGATTGCTATATCAGACCATGATTGATCTGAGACTATTACTCCCTGCAATACTCAGATTGCTGTATCAGACCATTGTTGATCCGAGACTATTCCTCCCTGCAATTCTCAGATTGCTGTATCAGACCATGGTTGATCATAGACTATTACTCTCTGCAACTCTCAGATTGCTGTATCAGACCATGGTTGATCCGAGACTATTATTCCCTGCAATACTCAGATTGCTGTATCAGACCATGGTTGATCCGAGACTATTACTCCCTGCAATACTCAGATTCCTGTACCAGACCATGATTGATCCGAGACTATTACTCCCTGCATGATTGATCCGAGACTATTACTCCCTGCAATACTCAGATGGCTGTACCAGACCATGATTGATCCGAGGCTATTATCCCTGCAATACTCGGATTGCTGTATCACACCATGTTTGATCCGAGACTATTATCCCAGCAATACTCAGATTATTACTCCCTGCTATACTCAGATTCCTGTATCAGACCATGATTGATCCGAGACTATTACTCCCTGCAATACTCAGATTGCTGTATCAGACCATTGATGATCCGAGACTATTACTCCCTGCAATACTCAGATTGCTGTATCAGACCATGGTTGATCCGAGACTATTACTCCCTGCAATACTCAGATTGCTGTATCAGACCATGGTTGATCCGAGACTATTACTCCCTGCAATACTCAGATTGCTATACCAGACCATGATTGATCCGATACTATTACTCCCTGCAATACTCAGATTGCTGTACCAGACCATGACTGATGCGAGACTATTACTCTCTGCAATACTCAGATTGCTGTATCAGACCATGGTTGATCCGAGACTATTACTCCCTGCAATACTCAGATTGCTGTATCAGACCATGGTTGATCCGAGACTATTACTCTCTGCAATACTCAGATTGCTGTACCAGACCATGATTGATCCGAGACTATTATCCCTGCAATACTCAGATTGCTGTATCAGACCATGGTTGATCCGAGACTATTACTCCCTGAAATACTCAGATTGCTTTACCAGACCATGATTGATCCGAGACTATTATCCCTGCAATACTCAGATTGCTGTACCATACCATGATTCATCCGAGACTATTATCCCTGCAATACTCAGATTATTACTCCCTACAATACTCAGATTGCTATATCAGACCATGATTGATCTGAGACTATTACTCCCTGCAATACTCAGATTGCTGTATCAGACCATTGTTGATCCGAGACTATTACTCCCTGCAATTCTCAGATTGCTGTATCAGACCATGGTTGATCCTAGACTATTACTCTCTGCAATACTCAGATTGCTGTATCAGACCATGGTTGATCCGAGACTATTATTCCCTGCAATACTCAGATTGCTGTATCAGACCATGGTTGATCCGAGACTATTACTCCCTGCAATACTCAGATTGCTGTACCAGACCATGATTGATCCGAGACTATTACTCCCTGCATGATTGATCCGAGACTATTACTCCCTGCAATACTCAGATGGCTGTACCAGACCATGATTGATCCGAGACTACTATCCCTGCAATACTCAGATTGCTGTACCAGACCATGATTGATCCGAGACTATTATCCCTGCAATACTCAGATCATTACTCCCTGCAATACTCAGATTGCTGTATCAGACCATGATTGATCCGAGACTATTCCTCCCTGCAATACTCAAATTGCTGTATCAGACCATGATTGATCCGAGACTATTACTCCCTGCAATACACAGATTGCTGTATCAGACCATGGTTGATCCGAGACTATTACTCCCTGCAATACTCAGATTGCTGTATCAGACCATGGTTGATCCGAGACTATTACTCCCTGCAATACTCAGATTGCTGTATCAGACCATGGTTGATCCGAGACTATTACTCCCTGCAATACTCAGATTGCTGTACCAGACCATGATTGATCCGAGACTATTATCCCTGCAATACTCAGATTATTACTCCCTGCAATACTCAGATTGCTGTATCAGACCATGATTGATCCGAGACTATTCCTCCCTGCAATACTCAAATTGCTGTATCAGACCATGATTGATCCGAGACTATTACTCCCTGCAATACTCAGATTGCTGTATCAGACCATGGTTGATCCGAGACTATTCCTCCCTGCAATACTCAGATTGCTGTATCAGACCATGGTTGATCCGAGACTATTACTCCCTGCAATACTCAGATTGCTGTACCAGACCATGGTTGATCCGAGACTATTACTCCCTGCAATACTCAGATTGCTGTATCAGACCATGATTGATCCGAGACTATTACTCCCTGCAATACTCAGATTGCTGTACCAGACCTTGATTGATCCGAGACTATTACTCCCTGCAATACTCAGATGGCTGTATCAGACCATCATTGATCCGAGGCTATTATCCCTGCAATACTCGGATTGCTGTATCAGACCATGTTTGATCCGAGACTATTATCCCTGCAATACTCAGATTATCACTCCCTGCTATACTCAGATTGCTGTATCAGACCATGATTGATCCGAGACTATTACTCCCTGTAATACTCAGATTGCTGTATCAGACCATGGTTGATCCGAGATTATTACACCCTGCAATACTCAGATTGCTGTATCAGACCATGGTTGATCCAAGACTATTACTCCCTGCAATACTCAGATTGCTGTATCAGACCATGGTTGATCCAAGACTATTACTCACTGCAATACTCAGATTGCTGTACCAGACCATGATTGGTCCGAGACTATTACTCTGTGCAATACTCATATTGCTGTACCAGGCCATAATTGATCCGAGACTATTACTCCCTGCAATACTCAGATTGCTGTACCAGACCATGATTGATCCAAGACTATTACTCCCTGCAATGCTAAGTTTGCTGTATCAGACCATGATTGATCCAAGACTATTACTCCCTGCAATACTCAGATTGCTGTACCAGACCATGATTGATCCGAGACTATTACTCCCTGCAATACTCAGATTGCTGTATCAGACCATGGTTGATCCGAGACTATTACTCTCTGCAATACTCAGATTGCTGTATCAGACCATGGTTGATCCAAGACTATTACTCCGTGCAATACTCAGATTGCTGTACCAGACCATGATTGGTCCGAGACCATCACTCTGTGCAATACTCATATTGCTGTTCCAGGCCATAATTGACCCGTGACTATTATTCTCTGCAATACTCAGATTGCTGTATCAGACCATGGTTGATCCGAGACTATTACTCCCTGCAATACTCAGATTGCTGTATCAGACCATGGTTGATCCGAGACTATTACTCTCTGCAATACTCAGATTGCTGTATCAGACCATGGTTGATCTGAGACTATTATTCCCTGCAATACTCAGATTATTACTCCTTGCAATACTCAGATTGCTGTATCAGACCATGATTGATCCAAGACTATTACTCCCTGCAATGCTAAGTTTGCTGTATCAGACCATGATTGATCCAAGACTATTACTCCCTGCAATACTCAGATTGCTTTACCAGACCATGATTGATCCGAGACTATTACTCCCTGCAATACTCAGATTGCTGTATCAGACCATGGTTGATCCGAGACTATTACTCTCTGCAATACTCAGATTGCTGTATCAGACCATGGTTGATCCAAGACTATTACTCCGTGCAATACTCAGATTGCTGTACCAGACCATGATTGGTCCGAGACCATCACTCTGTGCAATACTCATATTGCTGTTCCAGGCCATAATTGACCCGTGACTATTATTCTCTGCAATACTCAGATTGCTGTATCAGACGATGGTTGATCCGAGACTATTACTCCCTGCAATACTCAGATTGCTGTATCAGACCATGGTTGATCCGAGACTATTACTCTCTGCAATACTCAGATTGCTGTATCAGACCATGGTTGATCTGAGACTATTATTCCCTGCAATACTCAGATTATTACTCCTTGCAATACTCAGATTGCTGTATCAGACCATGATCGATCCGAGACTATTACTCCCTGCAATACTCAGATTGCTGTACCAGACCTTGATTGATCCGAGACTATTACTCCCTGCAATACTCAGATTGCTGTACCAGACCATGATTGGTCCGAGACTATCACTCTGTGCAATACTCATATTGCTGTGCCAGGCCATAATTGATCCGAGACTATTACTCCCTGCAATACTCTGATTGCTGTACCAGACCATGATTGATCCAAGAGTATTACTCCGTGCAATACTCAGATTGCTGTACCAGACCATGATTGATCCGAGACTATTATCCCTGCAATACTCAGATTGCTGTATCAGACCATGATTGATCCGAGACTATTATCCCTGCAATACTCAGATTATTACTCCCTGCAATACACAGATTGCTGTATCAGACCATGATTGATCCGAGACTATTACTCCCTGCAATACTCAGATTGCTGTATCAGACCATTGTTGATCCGAGACTATTACTCCCTGCAATACTCAGATTGCTGTACCAGACCATGATTGATCCGAGACTATTACTCCCTGCAATGCTACGTTTGCTGTATCAGACCATGATTGATCCGAGACTATTACTCCCTGCAATACTCAAATTGCTGTACCAGACCATGGTTGATCCGAGACTATTACTCCCTGCAATACTCAGATTGCTGTACCAGACCATGATTGATCCGAGACTATTATCCCTGCAATACTCAGATTGCTGTACCAGACCATGATTCATCCGAGACTATTATCCCTGCAATACTCAGATTATTACTCCCTGCAATACTCAGATTGCTGTATCAGACCATGATTGATCTGAGACTATTACTCCCTGCAATACTCAGATTGCTGTACCACACCATGATTGGTCCGAGACTATTACTCTCTGCAATACTCATATTGCAGTACCAGGCCATAATTGATCCGAGACTATTACTCCCTGCAATACTCAGATTGCTGTACCAGACCATGATTGATCCAAGACTATTGCTCCCTGCAATGCTAAGTTTGCTGTATCAGACCATGATTGATCCAAGACTATTACTCCCTGCAATACTCAGATTGCTGTACCAGACAATGATTGATCCGAGACTATTACTCTCTGCAATACTCAGATTGCTGTATCAGACCATGGTTGATCCGAGACTATTACTCCCTGCAATACTCAGATTGCTGTATCGGACCATGGTTGATCCGAGACTATTACTCTCTGCAATACTCAGATTGCTGTATCAGACCATGGTTGATCTGAGACTATTATTCCCTGCAATACTCAGATTATTACTCCTTGCAATACTCAGATTGCTGTATCAGACCATGATTGATCCGAGACTATTACTCCCTGCAATACTCAGATTGCTGTATCAGACCATGGTTGATCCGAGGCTATTACTCCCTGCAATACTCAGATTGCTGTACCAGACCATGATTGAACCGAGACTATTACTCCCTGCAATGCTACGTTTGCTGTATCAGACCATGATTGATCCCAGACTATTACTCCCTGCAATACTCAGATTGCTGTATCAGACCATTGTTGATCCGAGACTATTATCCCTGCAATACACAGATTGCTGTATCAGACCATGATTGATCCGAGACTATTACTCCCTGCAATACTCAAATTGCTGTATCAGACCATGATCGATCCAAGACTATTACTCCCTGCAATACTCAGATTGCTGTATCAGACCATGGTTGATCCGAGACTATTACTCCCTGCAATACTCAGATTGCTGTACCAGACCATGATTGATCCGAGACTATTACTCCCTGCAATGCTACGTTTGCTGTATCAGACCATGATTGATCCAAGACTATTACTCCCTGCTATACTCAGATTGCTGTATCAGACCATGTTGATCCGAGACTATTACTCCCTGCAATACTCAAATTGCTGTACCAGACCATGGTTGATCCGAGACTATTACTCCCTGCAATACTCAGATTGCTGTACCAGACCATGATTGATCCGAGACTATTATCCCTGCAATACTCAGATTGCTGTACCAGACCATGATTCATCCGAGACTATTATCCCTGCAATACTCAGATTATTACTCCCTGCAATACTCAGATTGCTGTATCAGACCATGATTGATCTGAGACTATTACTCCCTGCAATACTCAGATTGCTGTACCAGACCATGATTGGTCCGAGACTATTACTCTCTGCAATACTCATATTGCAGTACCAGGCCATAATTGATCCGAGACTATTACTCCCTGCAATACTCAGATTGCTGTACCAGACCATGATTGATCCAAGACTATTGCTCCCTGCAATGCTAAGTTTGCTGTATCAGACCATGATTGATCCAAGACTATTACTCCCTGCAATACTCAGATTGCTGTACCAGACAATGATTGATCCGAGACTATTACTCTCTGCAATACTCAGATTGCTGTATCAGACCATGGTTGATCCGAGACTATTACTCCCTGCAATACTCAGATTGCTGTATCAGACCATGGTTGATCCGAGACTATTACTCTCTGCAATACTCAGATTGCTGTATCAGACCATGGTTGATCTGAGACTATTATTCCCTGCAATACTCAGATTATTACTCCTTGCAATACTCAGATTGCTGTATCAGACCATGATTGATCCGAGACTATTACTCCCTGCAATACTCAGATTGCTGTATCAGACCATGGTTGATCCGAGACTATTACTCCCTGCAATACTCAGATTGCTGTACCAGACCTTGATTGATCCGAGACTATTACTCCCTGCAATGCTACGTTTGCTGTATCAGACCATGATTGATCCCAGACTATTACTCCCTGCAATACTCAGATTGCTGTATCAGACCATTGTTGATCCGAGACTATTACTCCCTGCAATACTCAAATTGCTGTACCAGACCATGATTGATCCGAGACTATTATCCCTGCAATACTCAGATTGCTGTACCAGACGATGATTGATCCGAGACTATTATCCCTGCAATACTCAGATTATTACTCCCTGCAATACTCAGATTGCTGTATCAGACCATGATGGATCCGAGACTATTACTCCCTGCAATACTCAAATTGCTGTATCAGACCATGATTGATCCGAGACTATCACTCCCTGCAATACTCAGATTGCTGTATCAGACCATGGTTGATCCGAGACTATTACTCCCTGCAATACTCAGATTGCTGTATCATACCATGGTTGATCCGAGACTATTACTCCCTGCAATACTCAGATTGCTGTATCAGACCATGGTTGATCCGAGACTATTACTCCCTGCAATACTCAGATTGCTGTACCAGACCATGATTGATCCGAGACTATTACTCCCTGCAATACTCAGATTGCTGTATCAGACCATGGTTGATCCGAGACTATTACTCCCTGCAATACTCAGATTGCTGTATCAGACCATGGTTGATCCGAGACTATTACTCCCTGCAATACTCAGATTGCTGTATCAGACCATGATTGATCCGAGACTATTGCTCCCTGCAATACTCAGATTGCTGTATCAGACCATGATTGATCTGAGACTATTACTCCCTGCAATACTCAGATTGCTGTATCAGACCATTTTTGATCCGAGGCTATTACTCCCTGCAATACTCAGATTGCTGTATCAGACCATGATTGATCCGAGACTATTACTCCCTGCAATACTCAGATTGCTGTATCAGACCATTGTTGATCCGAGACTATTACTCCCTGCAATACTCAGATTGCTGTCTCAGACCATGGTTGATCCGAGACTATTACTCTCTGCAATACTCAGATTGCTGTATCAGACAATGGTTGATCCGAGACTATTATTCCCTGCAATACTCAGACTGCTGTATCAGAACATGGTCGATCCGAGACTATTACTCCCTGCAATACTCAGATTGCTGTACCAGACCATGATTGATCCGAGACTATTACTCCCTGCAATACTCAGATTGCTATATCAGACTATGATTGATCCGAGACTATTACTCCCTGCAATACTCAGATTGCTGTACCAGACCATGATTGATCCGAGACTATTACTCCCTGCAATACTCAGATTGCTGTATCAGACCATGGTTGATCCGAGACTATTACTCCCTGCAATACTCAGATTGCTGTATCAGACCATGGTTGATCCAAGACTATTACTCCGTGCAATACTCAGATTGCTGTACCAGACCATGATTGGTCCGAGACCATCACTCTGTGCAATACTCATATTGCTGTGCCAGGCCATAATTGATCCGAGACTATTACTCCCTGCAATACTCAGATTGCTGTACCAGACCATGATTGATCCAAGACTATTACTCCGTGCAATACTCAGATTGCTGTACCAGACCATGATTGATCCGAGACTATTATCCCTGCAATACTCAGATTGCTGTATCAGACCATGATTGATCCCAGACTATTATCCCTGCAATACTCAGATTATTACTCCCTGCAATACACAGATTGCTGTATCAGACCATGATTGATCCGAGACTATTACTCCCTGCAATACTCAAATTGCTGTATCAGACCATGGTCGATCCGAGACTATTACTCCCTGCAATACTCACATTTGCTGTATCAGATCGTGGTTCATCCGAGACTATTACACCCTGCAATACTCAGATTGCTGTACCAGACCATGATTGATCCGAGACTATTACTCCCTGCAATGCTACGTTTGCTGTATCAGACCATGATTGATCCAAGACTATTACTCCCTGCAATACTCAGATTGCTGTATCAGACCATTGTTGATCCGAGACTATTACTCCCTGCAATACTCAAATTGCTGTACCAGACCCTGGTTGATCCGAGACTATTACTCCCTGCAATACTCAGATTGCTGTACCAGACCATGATTGATCCGAGACTATTACTCCCTGCAATACTCAGATTGCTGCATCAGACCATGGTTGATCCAAGACTATTACTCCGTGCAATACTCAGATTGCTGTACCAGACCATGATTGGTCCGAGACCATCACTCTGTGCAATACTCATATTTCTGTGCCAGGCCATAATTGATCCGAGACTATTACTCCCTGCAATACTCAGATTGCTGTACCAGACCATGATTGATCCAAGACTATTACTCCGTGCAATACTCAGATTGCTGTACCAGACCATGATTGATCCGAGACTATTATCCCTGCAATACTCAGATTGCTGTATCAGTCCATGATTGATCCGAGACTATTATCCCTGCAATACTCAGATTATTACTCCCTGCAATACACAGATTGCTGTATCAGACCATGATTGATCCGAGACTATTACTCCCTGCAATACTCAAATTGCTGTATCAGACCATGGTCGATCCGAGACTATTACTCCCTGCAATACTCACATTTGCTGTATCAGATCGTGGTTCATCCGAGACTATTACTCCCGGCAATACTCAGATTGCTGTATCAGACCATGGTTGATCCGAGACTATTACTCCCTGCAATACTCAGATTGCTTTACCAGACCATGATTGATCCGAGACTATTACTCCCTGCAATGCTACGTTTGCTGTATAAGACCATGATTGATCCGAGACTATTACTCCCTGCAATACTCAGATTGCTGTATCAGACCATTGTTGATCCGAGACTATTACTCCCTGCAATACTCAAATTGCTGTACCAGACCATGGTTGATCCGAGACTATTACTCCCTGCAATACTCAGATTGCTGTACCAGACCATGATTGATCCGAGACTATTATCCCTGCAATACTCAGATTGCTGTACAAGACCATGATTCATCCGAGACTATTATCCCTGCAATACTCAGATTATTACTCCCTACAATACTCAGATTGCTATATCAGACCATGATTGATCTGAGACTATTACTCCCTGCAATACTCAGATTGCTGTATCAGACCATTGTTGATCCGAGACTATTACTCCCTGCAATTCTCAGATTGCTGTATCAGACCATGGTTGATCCTAGACTATTACTCTCTGCAATACTCAGATTGCTGTATCAGACCATGGTTGATCCGAGACTATTATTCCCTGCAATACTCAGATTGCTGTATCAGACCATGGTTGATCCGAGACTATTACTCCCTGCAATACTCAGATTGCTGTACCAGACCATGATTGATCCGAGACTATTACTCCCTGCATGACTGATCCGAGACTATTACTCCCTGCAATACTCAGATGGCTGTACCAGACCATGATTGATCCAAGGCTATTATCCCTGCAATACTCGGATTGCTGTATCACACCATGTTTGATCCGAGACTATTATCCCAGCAATACTCAGATTATTACTCCCTGCTATACTCAGATTGCTGTATCAGACCATGATTGATCCGAGACTATTACTCCCTGCAATACTCAGATTGCTGTATCAGACCATTGATGATCCGAGACTATTACTCCCTGCAATACTCAGATTGCTGTATCAGACCATGGTTGATCCGAGACTATTACTCCCTGCAATACTCAGATTATCACTCCCTGCTATACTCAGATTGCTGTATCAGACCATGATTGATCCGAGACTATTACTCCCTGTAATACTCAGATTGCTGTATCAGACCATGGTTGATCCGAGATTATTACACCCTGCAATACTCAGATTGCTGTATCAGACCATGGTTGATCCAAGACTATTACTCCCTGCAATACTCAGATTGCTGTATCAGACCATGGTTGATCCAAGACTATTACTCCCTGCAATACTCAGATTGCTATATCAGACTATGATTGATCCGAGACTATTACTCCCTGCAATACTCAGATTGCTGTACCAGACCATGATTGATCCGAGACTATTACTCCCTGCAATACTCAGATTGCTGTATCAGACCATGGTTGATCCGAGACTATTACTCCCTGCAATACTCAGATTGCTGTATCAGACCATGGTTGATCCAAGACTATTACTCCGTGCAATACTCAGATTGCTGTACCAGACCATGATTGGTCCGAGACCATCACTCTGTGCAATACTCATATTGCTGTGCCAGGCCATAATTGATCCGAGACTATTACTCCCTGCAATACTCAGATTGCTGTACCAGACCATGATTGATCCAAGACTATTACTCCGTGCAATACTCAGATTGCTGTACCAGACCATGATTGATCCGAGACTATTATCCCTGCAATACTCAGATTGCTGTATCAGACCATGATTGATCCCAGACTATTATCCCTGCAATACTCAGATTATTACTCCCTGCAATACACAGATTGCTGTATCAGACCATGATTGATCCGAGACTATTACTCCCTGCAATACTCAAATTGCTGTATCAGACCATGGTCGATCCGAGACTATTACTCCCTGCAATACTCACATTTGCTGTATCAGATCGTGGTTCATCCGAGACTATTACACCCTGCAATACTCAGATTGCTGTACCAGACCATGATTGATCCGAGACTATTACTCCCTGCAATGCTACGTTTGCTGTATCAGACCATGATTGATCCAAGACTATTACTCCCTGCAATACTCAGATTGCTGTATCAGACCATTGTTGATCCGAGACTATTACTCCCTGCAATACTCAAATTGCTGTACCAGACCCTGGTTGATCCGAGACTATTACTCCCTGCAATACTCAGATTGCTGTACCAGACCATGATTGATCCGAGACTATTACTCCCTGCAATACTCAGATTGCTGCATCAGACCATGGTTGATCCAAGACTATTACTCCGTGCAATACTCAGATTGCTGTACCAGACCATGATTGGTCCGAGACCATCACTCTGTGCAATACTCATATTTCTGTGCCAGGCCATAATTGATCCGAGACTATTACTCCCTGCAATACTCAGATTGCTGTACCAGACCATGATTGATCCAAGACTATTACTCCGTGCAATACTCAGATTGCTGTACCAGACCATGATTGATCCGAGACTATTATCCCTGCAATACTCAGATTGCTGTATCAGTCCATGATTGATCCGAGACTATTATCCCTGCAATACTCAGATTATTACTCCCTGCAATACACAGATTGCTGTATCAGACCATGATTGATCCGAGACTATTACTCCCTGCAATACACAAATTGCTGTATCATACCATGGTCGATCCGAGACTATTACTCCCTGCAATGCTCACATTTGCTGTATCAGATCGTGGTTCATCCGAGACTATTACTCCCGGCAATACTCAGATTGCTGTATCAGACCATGGTTGATCCGAGACAATTACTCCCTGCAATACTCAGATTGCTGTACCAGACCATGATTGATGCGAGACTATTACTCTCTGCAATACTCAGATTGCTGTATCAGACCATGGTTGATCCGAGACTATTACTCCCTGCAATACTCAGATTGCTGTATCAGACCATGGTTGATCCGAGACTATTACTCTCTGCAATACTCAGATTGCTGTACCAGACCATGATTGATCCGAGACTATTATCCCTGCAATACTCAGATTGCTGTATCAGACCATGGTTGATCCGAGACTATTACTCCCTGCAATACTCAGATTGCTTTACCAGACCATGATTGATCCGAGACTATTACTCCCTGCAATGCTACGTTTGCTGTATAAGACCATGATTGATCCGAGACTATTACTCCCTGCAATACTCAGATTGCTGTATCAGACCATTGTTGATCCGAGACTATTACTCCCTGCAATACTCAAATTGCTGTACCAGACCATGGTTGATCCGAGACTATTACTCCCTGCAATACTCAGATTGCTGTACCAGACCATGATTGATCCGAGACTATTATCCCTGCAATACTCAGATTGCTGTACAAGACCATGATTCATCCGAGACTATTATCCCTGCAATACTCAGATTATTACTCCCTACAATACTCAGATTGCTATATCAGACCATGATTGATCTGAGACTATTACTCCCTGCAATACTCAGATTGCTGTATCAGACCATTGTTGATCCGAGACTATTACTCCCTGCAATTCTCAGATTGCTGTATCAGACCATGGTTGATCCTAGACTATTACTCTCTGCAATACTCAGATTGCTGTATCAGACCATGGTTGATCCGAGACTATTACTCCCTGCAATACTCAGATTGCTGTACCAGACCATGATTGATCCGAGACTATTACTCCCTGCATGATTGATCCGAGACTATTACTCCCTGCAATACTCAGATGGCTGTACCAGACCATGATTGATCCAAGGCTATTATCCCTGCAATACTCGGATTGCTGTATCACACCATGTTTGATCCGAGACTATTATCCCAGCAATACTCAGATTATTACTCCCTGCTATACTCAGATTGCTGTATCAGACCATGATTGATCCGAGACTATTACTCCCTGCAATACTCAGATTGCTGTATCAGACCATTGATGATCCGAGACTATTACTCCCTGCAATACTCAGATTGCTGTACCAGACCATGATTGATCAGAGACTATTATCCCTGCAATACTCAGATTGCTGTACCAGACCATGATTCATCCGAGACTATTATCCCTGCAATACTCAGATTATTACTCCCTGCAATACTCAGATTGCTGTATCAGACGATGATGGATCCGAGACTATTACTCCCTGCAATACTCAAATTGCTGTATCAGACCATGATTGATCCGAGACTATCACTCCCTGCAATACTCAGATTGCTGTATCAGACCATGGTTGATCCGAGACTATTACTCCCTGCAATACTCAGATTGCTGTATCATACCATGGTTGATCCGAGACTATTACTCCCTGCAATACTCAGATGGCTGTATCAGACCATGGTTGATCCGAGACTATTACTCCCTGCAATACTCAGATTGCTGTACCAGACCATGATTGATCCGAGACTATTACTCCCTGCAATACTCAGATTGCTGTATCAGACCATGGTTGATCCGAGACTATTACTCCCTGCAATACTCAGATTGCTGTATCAGACCATGGTTGATCCGAGACTATTACTCCCTGCAATACTCAGATTGCTGTATCAGACCATGATTGATCCGAGACTATTGCTCCCTGCAATACTCAGATTGCTGTATCAGACCATGATTGATCTGAGACTATTACTCCCTGCAATACTCAGATTGCTGTATCAGACCATTTTTGATCCGAGGCTATTACTCCCTGCAATACTCAGATTGCTGTATCAGACCATGATTGATCCGAGACTATTACTCCCTGCAATACTCAGATTGCTGTATCAGACCATTGTTGATCCGAGACTATTACTCCCTGCAATACTCAGATTGCTGTATCAGACCATGGTTGATCCGAGACTATTACTCTCTGCAATACTCAGATTGCTGTATCAGACAATGGTTGATCCGAGACTATTATTCCCTGCAATACTCAGATTGCTGTATCAGAACATGGTTGATCCGAGACTATTACTCCCTGCAATACTCAGATTGCTGTACCAGACCATGATTGATCCGAGACTATTACTCCCTGCAATACTCAGATTGCTATATCAGACTATGATTGATCCGAGACTATTACTCCCTGCAATACTCAGATTGCTGTACCAGGCCATGATTGATCCGAGACTATTACTCCCTGCAATACTCAGATTGCTGTATCAGACCATGGTTGATCCGAGACTATTACTCCCTGCAATACTCAGATTGCTGTATCAGACCATGGTTGATCCAAGACTATTACTCCGTGCAATACTCAGATTGCTGTACCAGACCATGATTGGTCCGAGACCATCACTCTGTGCAATACTCATATTGCTGTGCCAGGCCATAATTGATCCGAGACTATTACTCCCTGCAATACTCAGATTGCTGTACCAGACCATGATTGATCCAAGACTATTACTCCGTGCAATACTCAGATTGCTGTACCAGACCATGATTGATCCGAGACTATTATCCCTGCAATACTCAGATTGCTGTATCAGACCATGATTGATCCCAGACTATTATCCCTGCAATACTCAGATTATTACTCCCTGCAATACACAGATTGCTGTATCAGACCATGATTGATCCGAGACTATTACTCCCTGCAATACTCAAATTGCTGTATCAGACCATGGTCGATCCGAGACTATTACTCCCTGCAATACTCACATTTGCTGTATCAGATCGTGGTTCATCCGAGACTATTACTCCCGGCAATACTCAGATTGCTGTATCAGACCATGGTTGATCCGAGACTATTACTCCCTGCAATACTCAGATTGCTTTACCAGACCATGATTGATCCGAGACTATTACTCCCTGCAATGCTACGTTTGCTGTATAAGACCATGATTGATCCGAGACTATTACTCCCTGCAATACTCAGATTGCTGTATCAGACCATTGTTGATCCGAGACTATTACTCCCTGCAATACTCAAATTGCTGTACCAGACCATGGTTGATCCGAGACTATTACTCCCTGCAATACTCAGATTGCTGTACCAGACCATGATTGATCCGAGACTATTATCCCTGCAATACTCAGATTGCTGTACAAGACCATGATTCATCCGAGACTATTATCCCTGCAATACTCAGATTATTACTCCCTACAATACTCAAATTGCTATATCAGACCATGATTGATCTGAGACTATTACTCCCTGCAATACTCAGATTGCTGTATCAGACCATTGTTGATCCGAGACTATTACTCCCTGCAATTCTCAGATTGCTGTATCAGACCATGGTTGATCCTAGACTATTACTCTCTGCAATACTCAGATTGCTGTATCAGACCATGGTTGATCCGAGACTATTATTCCCTGCAATACTCAGATTGCTGTATCAGACCATGGTTGATCCGAGACTATTACTCCCTGCAATACTCAGATTGCTGTACCAGACCATGATTGATCCGAGACTATTACTCCCTGCATGATTGATCCGAGACTATTACTCCCTGCAATACTCAGATGGCTGTACCAGACCATGATTGATCCAAGGCTATTATCCCTGCAATACTCGGATTGCTGTATCACACCATGTTTGATCCGAGACTATTATCCCAGCAATACTCAGATTATTACTCCCTGCTATACTCAGATTGCTGTATCAGACCATGATTGATCCGAGACTATTACTCCCTGCAATACTCAGATTGCTGTATCAGACCATTGATGATCCGAGACTATTACTCCCTGCAATACTCAGATTGCTCTATCAGACCATGGTTGATCCGAGACTATTACTCCCTGCAATACTCAGATTGCTCTATCAGACCATGGTTGATCCGAGACTATTACTCCCTGCAATACTCAGATTGCTATACCAGACCATGATTGATCCGATACTATTACTCCCTGCAATACTCAGATTGCTGTATCAGACCATGATTGATCCGGGACTATTATCCCTGCAATACTCAGATTATTACTCCTTGCAATACTCAGATTGTTGTATCAGACCATGATTGATCCGAGACTATTACTCCCTGCAATACTCAGATTGCTGTATCAGACCATGGTTGATCCGAGACTATTACTCCCTGCAATACTCAGATTGCTGTATCAGACCATGGTTGATCCGAGACTATTACTCCCTGCAATACTAATTTTGCTGTATCAGACCATGATTGATCCAAGACTATTACTCCCTGCAATACTCAGATTGCTGTATCAGACCATGGTTGATCCGAGACTATTACTCCCTGCAATACTCAGATTGCTGTATCAGACCATGGTTGATCCGAGACTATTACTCCCTGCAATACTCAGATTGCTGTTCCGGACCATGTTTGATCCGAGACTAATACTCCCTGCAATACTCAGATTGCTGTACCAGACCATGATTGATCCGAGACTATTATCCCTGCAATACTCAGATTATTACTCCCTGCAATACTCAGATTGCTGTATCAGACCATGATTGATCCGAGACTATTCCTCCCTGCAATACTCAAATTGCTGTATCAGACCATGATTGATACGAGACTATTACTCCCTGCAATACTCAGATTGCTGTATCAGACCATGGTTGATCCGAGACTATTACTCCCTGCAATACTCAGATTGCTGTATCAGACCATGGTTGATCCGAGACTATTACTCCCTGCAATACTCAGATTATCACTCCCTGCTATACTCAGATTGCTGTATCAGACCATGATTGATCCGAGACTATTACTCCCTGTAATACTCAGATTGCTGTATCAGACCATGGTTGATCCGAGATTATTACACCCTGCAATACTCAGATTGCTGTATCAGACCATGGTTGATCCAAGACTATTACTCCCTGCAATACTCAGATTGCTGTATCAGACCATGGTTGATCCAAGACTATTACTCCCTGCAATACTCAGATTGCTATATCAGACTATGATTGATCCGAGACTATTACTCCCTGCAATACTCAGATTGCTGTACCAGACCATGATTGATCCGAGACTATTACTCCCTGCAATACTCAGATTGCTGTATCAGACCATGGTTGATCCGAGACTATTACTCCCTGCAATACTCAGATTGCTGTATCAGACCATGGTTGATCCAAGACTATTACTCCGTGCAATACTCAGATTGCTGTACCAGACCATGATTGGTCCGAGACCATCACTCTGTGCAATACTCATATTGCTGTGCCAGGGCATAATTGATCCGAGACTATTACTCCCTGCAATACTCAGATTGCTGTACCAGACCATGATTGATCCAAGACTATTACTCCGTGCAATACTCAGATTGCTGTACCACACCATGATTGATCCGAGACTATTATCCCTGCAATACTCAGATTGCTGTATCAGACCATGATTGATCCCAGACTATTATCCCTGCAATACTCAGATTATTACTCCCTGCAATACACAGATTGCTGTATCAGACCATGATTGATCCGAGACTATTACTCCCTGCAATACTCAAATTGCTGTATCAGACCATGGTCGATCCGAAACTATTACTCCCTGCAATACTCACATTTGCTGTATCAGATCGTGGTTCATCCGAGACTATTACACCCTGCAATACTCAGATTGCTGTACCAGACCATGATTGATCCGAGACTATTACTCCCTGCAATGCTACGTTTGCTGTATCAGACCATGATTGATCCAAGACTATTACTCCCTGCAATACTCAGATTGCTGTATCAGACCATTGTTGATCCGAGACTATTACTCCCTGCAATACTCAAATTGCTGTACCAGACCCTGGTTGATCCGAGACTATTACTCCCTGCAATACTCAGATTGCTGTACCAGACCATGATTGATCCGAGACTATTACTCCCTGCAATACTCAGATTGCTGCATCAGACCATGGTTGATCCAAGACTATTACTCCGTGCAATACTCAGATTGCTGTACCAGACCATGATTGGTCCGAGACCATCACTCTGTGCAATACTCATATTTCTGTGCCAGGCCATAATTGATCCGAGACTATTACTCCCTGCAATACTCAGATTGCTGTACCAGACCATGATTGATCCAAGACTATTACTCCGTGCAATACTCAGATTGCTGTACCAGACCATGATTGATCCGAGACTATTATCCCTGCAATACTCAGATTGCTGTATCAGTCCATGATTGATCCGAGACTATTATCCCTGCAATACTCAGATTATTACTCCCTGCAATACACAGATTGCTGTATCAGACCATGATTGATCCGAGACTATTACTCCCTGCAATACACAAATTGCTGTATCAGACCATGGTCGATCCGAGACTATTACTCCCTGCAATGCTCACATTTGCTGTATCAGATCGTGGTTCATCCGAGACTATTACTCCCGGCAATACTCAGATTGCTGTATCAGACCATGGTTGATCCGAGACAATTACTCCCTGCAATACTCAGATTGCTGTACCAGACCATGATTGATGCGAGACTATTACTCTCTGCAATACTCAGATTGCTGTATCAGACCATGGTTGATCCGAGACTATTACTCCCTGCAATACTCAGATTGCTGTATCAGACCATGGTTGATCCGAGACTATTACTCTCTGCAATACTCAGATTGCTGTACCAGACCATGATTGATCCGAGACTATTATCCCTGCAATACTCAGATTGCTGTATCAGACCATGGTTGATCCGAGACTATTACTCCCTGCAATACTCAGATTGCTTTACCAGACCATGATTGATCCGAGACTATTACTCCCTGCAATGCTACGTTTGCTGTATAAGACCATGATTGATCCGAGACTATTACTCCCTGCAATACTCAGATTGCTGTATCAGACCATTGTTGATCCGAGACTATTACTCCCTGCAATACTCAAATTGCTGTACCAGACCATGGTTGATCCGAGACTATTACTCCCTGCAATACTCAGATTGCTGTACCAGACCATGATTGATCCGAGACTATTATCCCTGCAATACTCAGATTGCTGTACAAGACCATGATTCATCCGAGACTATTATCCCTGCAATACTCAGATTATTACTCCCTACAATACTCAGATTGCTATATCAGACCATGATTGATCTGAGACTATTACTCCCTGCAATACTCAGATTGCTGTATCAGACCATTGTTGATCCGAGACTATTACTCCCTGCAATTCTCAGATTGCTGTATCAGACCATGGTTGATCCTAGACTATTACTCTCTGCAATACTCAGATTGCTGTATCAGACCATGGTTGATCCGAGACTATTACTCCCTGCAATACTCAGATTGCTGTACCAGACCATGATTGATCCGAGACTATTACTCCCTGCATGATTGATCCGAGACTATTACTCCCTGCAATACTCAGATGGCTGTACCAGACCATGATTGATCCAAGGCTATTATCCCTGCAATACTCGGATTGCTGTATCACACCATGTTTGATCCGAGACTATTATCCCAGCAATACTCAGATTATTACTCCCTGCTATACTCAGATTGCTGTATCAGACCATGATTGATCCGAGACTATTACTCCCTGCAATACTCAGATTGCTGTATCAGACCATTGATGATCCGAGACTATTACTCCCTGCAATACTCAGATTGCTGTACCAGACCATGATTGATCAGAGACTATTATCCCTGCAATACTCAGATTGCTGTACCAGACCATGATTCATCCGAGACTATTATCCCTGCAATACTCAGATTATTACTCCCTGCAATACTCAGATTGCTGTATCAGACGATGATGGATCCGAGACTATTACTCCCTGCAATACTCAAATTGCTGTATCAGACCATGATTGATCCGAGACTATCACTCCCTGCAATACTCAGATTGCTGTATCAGACCATGGTTGATCCGAGACTATTACTCCCTGCAATACTCAGATTGCTGTATCATACCATGGTTGATCCGAGACTATTACTCCCTGCAATACTCAGATGGCTGTATCAGACCATGGTTGATCCGAGACTATTACTCCCTGCAATACTCAGATTGCTGTACCAGACCATGATTGATCCGAGACTATTACTCCCTGCAATACTCAGATTGCTGTATCAGACCATGGTTGATCCGAGACTATTACTCCCTGCAATACTCAGATTGCTGTATCAGACCATGGTTGATCCGAGACTATTACTCCCTGCAATACTCAGATTGCTGTATCAGACCATGATTGATCCGAGACTATTGCTCCCTGCAATACTCAGATTGCTGTATCAGACCATGATTGATCTGAGACTATTACTCCCTGCAATACTCAGATTGCTGTATCAGACCATTTTTGATCCGAGGCTATTACTCCCTGCAATACTCAGATTGCTGTATCAGACCATGATTGATCCGAGACTATTACTCCCTGCAATACTCAGATTGCTGTATCAGACCATTGTTGATCCGAGACTATTACTCCCTGCAATACTCAGATTGCTGTATCAGACCATGGTTGATCCGAGACTATTACTCTCTGCAATACTCAGATTGCTGTATCAGACAATGGTTGATCCGAGACTATTATTCCCTGCAATACTCAGATTGCTGTATCAGAACATGGTTGATCCGAGACTATTACTCCCTGCAATACTCAGATTGCTGTACCAGACCATGATTGATCCGAGACTATTACTCCCTGCAATACTCAGATTGCTATATCAGACTATGATTGATCCGAGACTATTACTCCCTGCAATACTCAGATTGCTGTACCAGGCCATGATTGATCCGAGACTATTACTCCCTGCAATACTCAGATTGCTGTATCAGACCATGGTTGATCCGAGACTATTACTCCCTGCAATACTCAGATTGCTGTATCAGACCATGGTTGATCCAAGACTATTACTCCGTGCAATACTCAGATTGCTGTACCAGACCATGATTGGTCCGAGACCATCACTCTGTGCAATACTCATATTGCTGTGCCAGGCCATAATTGATCCGAGACTATTACTCCCTGCAATACTCAGATTGCTGTACCAGACCATGATTGATCCAAGACTATTACTCCGTGCAATACTCAGATTGCTGTACCAGACCATGATTGATCCGAGACTATTATCCCTGCAATACTCAGATTGCTGTATCAGACCATGATTGATCCCAGACTATTATCCCTGCAATACTCAGATTATTACTCCCTGCAATACACAGATTGCTGTATCAGACCATGATTGATCCGAGACTATTACTCCCTGCAATACTCAAATTGCTGTATCAGACCATGGTCGATCCGAGACTATTACTCCCTGCAATACTCACATTTGCTGTATCAGATCGTGGTTCATCCGAGACCATTACACCCTGCAATACTCAGATTGCTGTACCAGACCATGATTGATCCGAGACTATTACTCCCTGCAATGCTACGTTTGCTGTATCAGACCATGATTGATCCAAGACTATTACTCCCTGCAATACTCAGATTGCTGTATCAGACCATTGTTGATCCGAGACTATTACTCCCTGCAATACTCAAATTGCTGTACCAGACCCTGGTTGATCCGAGACTATTACTCCCTGCAATACTCAGATTGCTGTACCAGACCATGATTGATCCGAGACTATTACTCCCTGCAATACTCAGATTGCTGCATCAGACCATGGTTGATCCAAGACTATTACTCCGTGCAATACTCAGATTGCTGTACCAGACCATGATTGGTCCGAGACCATCACTCTGTGCAATACTCATATTTCTGTGCCAGGCCATAATTGATCCGAGACTATTACTCCCTGCAATACTCAGATTGCTGTACCAGACCATGATTGATCCAAGACTATTACTCCGTGCAATACTCAGATTGCTGTACCAGACCATGATTGATCCGAGACTATTATCCCTGCAATACTCAGATTGCTGTATCAGTCCATGATTGATCCGAGACTATTATCCCTGCAATACTCAGATTATTACTCCCTGCAATACACAGATTGCTGTATCAGACCATGATTGATCCGAGACTATTCCTCCCTGCAATACTCAAATTGCTGTATCAGACCATGATTGATCCGAGACTATTACTCCCTGCAATACACAGATTGCTGTATCAGACCATGGTTGATCCGAGACTATTACTCCCTGCAATACTCAGATTGCTGTATCAGACCATGGTTGATCCGAGACTATTACTCCCTGCAATACTCAGATTGCTGTACCAGACCATGATTGATCCGAGACTATTATCCCTGCAACACTCAGATTATTACTCCCTGCAATACTCAGATTGCTGTATCAGACCATGATTGATCCGAGACTATTCCTCCCTGCAATACTCAAATTGCTGTATCAGACCATGATTGATCCGAGACTATTACTCCCTGCAATACTCAGATTGCTGTATCAGACCATGGTTGATCCGAGACTATTACTCCCTGCAATACTCAGATTGCTGTATCAGACCATGGTTGATCCGAGACTATTACTCCCTGCAATACTCAGATTGCTGTACCAGACCATGGTTGATCCGAGACTATTACTCCCTGCAATACTCAGATTGCTGTATCAGACCATGATTGATCCGAGACTATTACTCCCTGCAATACTCAGATTGCTGTACCAGACCATGATTGATCCAAGACTATTACTCCGTGCAATACTCAGATTGCTGTACCAGACCATGATTGATCCGAGACTATTATCCCTGCAATACTCAGATTGCTGTATCAGTCCATGATTGATCCGAGACTATTATCCCTGCAATACTCAGATTATTACTCCCTGCAATACACAGATTGCTGTATCAGACCATGATTGATCCGAGACTATTCCTCCCTGCAATACTCAAATTGCTGTATCAGACCATGATTGATCCGAGACTATTACTCCCTGCAATACACAGATTGCTGTATCAGACCATGGTTGATCCGAGACTATTACTCCCTGCAATACTCAGATTGCTGTATCAGACCATGGTTGATCCGAGACTATTACTCCCTGCAATACTCAGATTGCTGTATCAGACCATGGTTGATCCGAGACTATTACTCCCTGCAATACTCAGATTGCTGTACCAGACCATGATTGATCCGAGACTATTATCCCTGCAATACTCAGATTATTACTCCCTGCAATACTCAGATTGCTGTATCAGACCATGATTGATCCGAGACTATTCCTCCCTGCAATACTCAAATTGCTGTATCAGACCATGATTGATCCGAGACTATTACTCCCTGCAATACTCAGATTGCTGTATCAGACCATGGTTGATCCGAGACTATTACTCCCTGCAATACTCAGATTGCTGTATCAGACCATGGTTGATCCGAGACTATTACTCCCTGCAATACTCAGATTGCTGTACCAGACCATGGTTGATCCGAGACTATTACTCCCTGCAATACTCAGATTGCTGTATCAGACCATGATTGATCCGAGACTATTACTCCCTGCAATACTCAGATTGCTGTACCAGACCTTGATTGATCCGAGACTATTACTCCCTGCAATACTCAGATGGCTGTATCAGACCATGATTGATCCGAGGCTATTATCCCTGCAATACTCGGATTGCTGTATCAGACCATGTTTGATCCGAGACTATTATCCCTACAATACTCAGATTATCACTCCCTGCTATACTCAGATTGCTGTATCAGACCATGATTGATCCGAGACTATTACTCCCTGTAATACTCAGATTGCTGTATCAGACCATGGTTGATCCGAGATTATTACACCCTGCAATACTCAGATTGCTGTATCAGACCATGGTTGATCCAAGACTATTACTCCCTGCAATACTCAGATTGCTGTATCAGACCATGGTTGATCCAAGACTATTACTCACTGCAATACTCAGATTGCTGTACCAGACCATGATTGGTCCGAGACTATTACTCTGTGCAATACTCATATTGCTGTACCAGGCCATAATTGATCCGAGACTCTTACTCCCTGCAATACTCAGATTGCTGTACCAGACCATGATTGATCCAAGACTATTACTCCCTGCAATGCTAAGTTTGCTGTATCAGACCATGATTGATCCAAGACTATTACTCCCTGCAATACTCAGATTGCTGTACCAGACCATGATTGATCCGAGACTATTACTCCCTGCAATACTCAGATTGCTGTATCAGACCATGGTTGATCCGAGACTATTACTCTCTGCAATACTCAGATTGCTGTATCAGACCATGGTTGATCCAAGACTATTACTCCGTGCAATACTCAGATTGCTGTACCAGACCGTGATTGGTCCGAGACCATCACTCTGTGCAATACTCATATTGCTGTTCCAGGCCATAATTGACCCGTGACTATTATTCTCTGCAATACTCAGATTGCTGTATCAGACCATGGTTGATCCGAGACTATTACTCCCTGCAATACTCAGATTGCTGTATCAGACCATGGTTGATCCGAGACTATTACTCTCTGCAATACTCAGATTGCTGTATCAGACCATGGTTGATCTGAGACTATTATTCCCTGCAATACTCAGATTATTACTCCTTGCAATACTCAGATTGCTGTATCAGACCATGATCGATCCGAGACTATTACTCCCTGCAATACTCAGATTGCTGTACCAGACCATGATTGATCCAAGACTATTACTCCGTGCAATACTCAGATTGCTGTACCAGACCATGATTGATCCGAGACTATTATCCCTGCAATACTCAGATTGCTGTATCAGACCATGATTGATCCGAGACTATTATCCCTGCAATACTCAGATTATTACTCCCTGCAATACACAGATTGCTGTATCAGACCATGATTGATCCGAGACTATTACTCCCTGCAATACTCAGATTGCTGTATCAGACCATGGTTGATCCGAGACTATTACTCCCTGCAATACTCAGATTGCTGTACCAGACCATGATTGATCCGAGACTATTACTCCCTGCAATGCTACGTTTGCTGTATCAGACCATGATTGATCCGAGACTATTACTCCCTGCAATACTCAAATTGCTGTACCAGACCATGGTTGATCCGAGACTATTACTCCCTGCAATACTCAGATTGCTGTACCAGACCATGATTGATCCGAGACTATTATCCCTGCAATACTCAGATTGCTGTACCAGACCATGATTCATCCGAGACTATTATCCCTGCAATACTCAGATTATTACTCCCTGCAATACTCAGATTGCTGTATCAGACCATGATTGATCTGAGACTATTACTCCCTGCAATACTCAGATTGCTGTACCAGACCATGATTGGTCCGAGACTATTACTCTCTGCAATACTCATATTGCAGTACCAGGCCATAATTGATCCGAGACTATTACTCCCTGCAATACTCAGATTGCTGTACCAGACCATGATTGATCCAAGACTATTGCTCCCTGCAATGCTAAGTTTGCTGTATCAGACCATGATTGATCCAAGACTATTACTCCCTGCAATACTCAGATTGCTGTACCAGACAATGATTGATCCGAGACTATTACTCTCTGCAATACTCAGATTGCTGTATCAGACCATGGTTGATCCGAGACAATTACTCCCTGCAATACTCAGATTGCTGTATCGGACCATGGTTGATCCGAGACTATTACTCTCTGCAATACTCAGATTGCTGTATCAGACCATGGTTGATCTGAGACTATTATTCCCTGCAATACTCAGATTATTACTCCTTGCAATACTCAGATTGCTGTATCAGACCATGATTGATCCGAGACTATTACTCCCTGCAATACTCAGATTGCTGTATCAGACCATGGTTGATCCGAGGCTATTACTCCCTGCAATACTCAGATTGCTGTACCAGACCATGATTGAACCGAGACTATTACTCCCTGCAATGCTACGTTTGCTGTATCAGACCATGATTGATCCGAGACTATTACTCTCTGCAATACTCAGATTGCTGTATCAGACCATGGTTGATCTGAGACTATTATTCCCTGCAATACTCAGATTATTACTCCTTGCAATACTCAGATTGCTGTATCAGACCATGATCGATCCGAGACTATTACTCCCTGCAATACTCAGATTGCTGTACCAGACAATGATTGATCCAAGACTATTACTCCGTGCAATACTCAGATTGCTGTACCAGACCATGATTGATCCGAGACTATTATCCCTGCAATACTCAGATTGCTGTATCAGACCATGATTGATCCGAGACTATTATCCCTGCAATACTCAGATTATTACTCCCTGCAATACACAGATTGCTGTATCAGACCATGATTGATCCGAGACTATTACTCCCTGCAATACTCAGATTGCTGTATCAGACCATGGTTGATCCGAGACTATTACTCCCTGCAATACTCAGATTGCTGTACCAGACCATGATTGATCCGAGACTATTACTCCCTGCAATGCTACGTTTGCTGTATCAGACCATGATTGATCCGAGACTATTACTCCCTGCAATACTCAAATTGCTGTACCAGACCATGGTTGATCCGAGACTATTACTCCCTGCAATACTCAGATTGCTGTACCAGACCATGATTGATCCGAGACTATTATCCCTGCAATACTCAGATTGCTGTACCAGACCATGATTCATCCGAGACTATTATCCCTGCAATACTCAGATTATTACTCCCTGCAATACTCAGATTGCTGTATCAGACCATGATTGATCTGAGACTATTACTCCCTGCAATACTCAGATTGCTGTACCAGACCATGATTGGTCCGAGACTATTACTCTCTGCAATACTCATATTGCAGTACCAGGCCATAATTGATCCGAGACTATTACTCCCTGCAATACTCAGATTGCTGTACCAGACCATGATTGATCCAAGACTATTGCTCCCTGCAATGCTAAGTTTGCTGTATCAGACCATGATTGATCCAAGACTATTACTCCCTGCAATACTCAGATTGCTGTACCAGACAATGATTGATCCGAGACTATTACTCTCTGCAATACTCAGATTGCTGTATCAGACCATGGTTGATCCGAGACAATTACTCCCTGCAATACTCAGATTGCTGTATCGGACCATGGTTGATCCGAGACTATTACTCTCTGCAATACTCAGATTGCTGTATCAGACCATGGTTGATCTGAGACTATTATTCCCTGCAATACTCAGATTATTACTCCTTGCAATACTCAGATTGCTGTATCAGACCATGATTGATCCGAGACTATTACTCCCTGCAATACTCAGATTGCTGTATCAGACCATGGTTGATCCGAGGCTATTACTCCCTGCAATACTCAGATTGCTGTACCAGACCATGATTGAACCGAGACTATTACTCCCTGCAATGCTACGTTTGCTGTATCAGACCATGATTGATCCCAGACTATTACTCCCTGCAATACTCAGATTGCTGTATCAGACCATTGTTGATCCGAGACTATTACTCCCTGCAATACTCAAATTGCTGTACCAGACCATGATTGATCCGAGACTATTATCCCTGCAATACTCAGATTGCTGTACCAGACCATCATTGATCCGAGACTATGATCCCTGCAATACTCAGATTATTACTCCCTGCAATACACAGATTGCTGTATCAGACCATGATTGATCCGAGACTATTACTCCCTGCAATACTCAAATTGCTGTATCAGACCATGATCGATCCAAGACTATTACTCCCTGCAATACTCAGATTGCTGTATCAGACCACGGTTGATCCGAGACTATTACTCCCTGCAATACTCAGATTGCTGTACCAGACCATGATTGATCCGAGACTATTACTCCCTGCAATGCTACGTTTGCTGTATCAGACCATGATTGATCCAAGACTATTACTCCCTGCTATACTCAGATTGCTGTATCAGACCATGTTGATCCGAGACTATTACTCCCTGCAATACTCAAATTGCTGTACCAGACCATGGTTGATCCGAGACTATTACTCCCTGCAATACTCAGATTGCTGTACCAGACCATGATTGATCCGAGACTATTATCCCTGCAATACTCAGATTGCTGTACCAGACCATGATTCATCCGAGACTATTATCCCTGCAATACTCAGATTATTACTCCCTGCAATACTCAGATTGCTGTATCAGACCATGATTGATCTGAGACTATTACTCCCTGCAATACTCAGATTGCTGTACCAGACCATGATTGGTCCGAGACTATTACTCTCTGCAATACTCATATTGCAGTACCAGGCCATAATTGATCCGAGACTATTACTCCCTGCAATACTCAGATTGCTGTACCAGACCATGATTGATCCAAGACTATTGCTCCCTGCAATGCTAAGTTTGCTGTATCAGACCATGATTGATCCAAGACTATTACTCCCTGCGATACTCAGATTGCTGTACCAGACAATGATTGATCCGAGACTATTACTCTCTGCAATACTCTGATTGCTGTATCAGACCATGGTTGATCCGAGACTATTACTCCCTGCAATACTCAGATTGCTGTATCAGACCATGGTTGATCCGAGACTATTACTCTCTGCAATACTCAGATTGCTGTATCAGACCATGGTTGATCTGAGACTATTATTCCCTGCAATACTCAGATTATTACTCCTTGCAATACTCAGATTGCTGTATCAGACCATGATTGATCCGAGACTATTACTCCCTGCAATACTCCGATTGCTGTATCAGACCATGGTTGATCCGAGACTATTACTCCCTGCAATACTCAGATTGCTGTACCAGACCATGATTGATCCGAGACTATTACTCCCTGCAATGCTACGTTTGCTGTATCAGACCATGATTGATCCCAGACTATTACTCCCTGCAATACTCAGATTGCTGTATCAGACCATTGTTGATCCGAGACTATTACTCCCTGCAATACTCAAATTGCTGTACCAGACCATGATTGATCCGAGACTATTATCCCTGCAATACTCAGATTGCTGTACCAGACCATGATTGATCCGAGACTATTATCCCTGCAATACTCAGATTATTACTCCCTGCAATACTCAGATTGCTGTATCAGACGATGATGGATCCGAGACTATTACTCCCTGCAATGCTCAAATTGCTGTATCAGACCATGATTGATCCGAGACTATCACTCCCTGCAATACTCAGATTGCTGTATCAGACCATGGTTGATCCGAGACTATTACTCCCTGCAATACTCAGATTGCTGTATCAGACCATGGTTGATCCGAGACTATTACTCCCTGCAATACTCAGATTGCTGTACCAGACCATGATTGATCCGAGACTATTACTCCCTGCAATACTCAGATTGCTCTATCAGACCATGGTTGATCCGAGACTATTACTCCCTGCAATACTCAGATTGCTGTATCAGACCATGGTTGATCCGAGACTATTACTCCCTGCAATACTCAGATTGCTGTATCAGACCATGATTGATCCGAGACTATTGCTCCCTGCAATACTCAGATTGCTGTATCAGACCATGATTGATCTGAGACTATTACTCCCTGCAATACTCAGATTGCTGTATCAGACCATTTTTGATCCGAGGCTATTACTCCCTGCAATACTCAGATTGCTGTATCAGACCATGATTGATCCGAGACTATTACTCCCTGCAATACTCAGATTGCTGTATCAGACCATTGTTGATCCGAGACTATTACTCCCTGCAATACTCAGATTGCTGTATCAGACCATGGTTGATCCGAGACTATTACTCTCTGCAATACTCAGATTGCTGTATCAGACAATGGTTGATCCGAGACTATTATTCCCTGCAATACTCAGACTGCTGTATCAGAACATGGTTGATCCGAGACTATTACTCCCTGCAATACTCAGATTGCTGTACCAGACCATGATTGATCCGAGACTATTACTCCCTGCAATACTCAGATTGCTATATCAGACTATGATTGATCCGAGACTATTACTCCCTGCAATACTCAGATTGCTGTACCAGACCATGATTGATCCGAGACTATTACTCCCTGCAATACTCAGATTGCTGTATCAGACCATGGTTGATCCGAGACTATTACTCCCTGCAATACTCAGATTGCTGTATCAGACCATGGTTGATCCAAGACTATTACTCCGTGCAATACTCAGATTGCTGTACCAGACCATGATTGGTCCGAGACTATTACTCCGTGCAATACTCAGATTGCTGTACCAGACCATGATTGATCCGAGACTATTATCCCTGCAATACTCAGATTGCTGTATCAGACCATGATTGATCCCAGACTATTATCCCTGCAATACTCAGATTATTACTCCCTGCAATACACAGATTGCTGTATCAGACCATGATTGATCCGAGACTATTACTCCCTGCAATACTCAAATTGCTGTATCAGACCATGGTCGATCCGAGACTATTACTCCCTGCAATACTCACATTTGCTGTATCAGATCGTGGTTCATCCGAGACTATTACACCCTGCAATACTCAGATTGCTGTACCAGACCATGATTGATCCGAGACTATTACTCCCTGCAATGCTACGTTTGCTGTATCAGACCATGATTGATCCAAGACTATTACTCCCTGCAATACTCAGATTGCTGTATCAGACCATTGTTGATCCGAGACTATTACTCCCTGCAATACTCAAATTGCTGTACCAGACCCTGGTTCATCCGAGACTATTACTCCCTGCAATACTCAGATTGCTGTACCAGACCATGATTGATCCGAGACTATTACTCCCTGCAATACTCAGATTGCTGCATCAGACCATGGTTGATCCAAGACTATTACTCCGTGCAATACTCAGATTGCTGTACCAGACCATGATTGGTCCGAGACCATCACTCTGTGCAATACTCATATTTCTGTGCCAGGCCATAATTGTTCCGAGACTATTACTCCCTGCAATACTCAGATTGCTGTACCAGACCATGATTGATCCAAGACTATTACTCCGTGCAATACTCAGATTGCTGTACCAGACCATGATTGATCCGAGACTATTATCCCTGCAATACTCAGATTGCTGTATCAGTCCATGATTGATCCGAGACTATTATCCCTGCAATACTCAGATTATTACTCCCTGCAATACACAGATTGCTGTATCAGACCATGATTGATCCGAGACTATTACTCCCTGCAATACTCAAATTGCTGTATCAGACCATGGTCGATCCGAGACTATTACTCCCTGCAATACTCACATTTGCTGTATCAGATCGTGGTTCATCCGAGACTATTACTCCCGGCAATACTCAGATTGCTGTATCAGACCATGGTTGATCCGAGACAATTACTCCCTGCAATACTCAGATTGCTGTACCAGACCATGATTGATGCGAGACTATTACTCTCTGCAATACTCAGATTGCTGTATCAGACCATGGTTGATCCGAGACTATTACTCCCTGCAATACTCAGATTGCTGTATCAGACCATGGTTGATCCGAGACTATTACTCTCTGCAATACTCAGATTGCTGTACCAGACCATGATTGATCCGAGACTATTATCCCTGCAATACTCAGATTGCTGTATCAGACCATGGTTGATCCGAGACTATTACTCCCTGCAATACTCAGATTGCTTTACCAGACCATGATTGATCCGAGACTATTACTCCCTGCAATGCTACGTTTGCTGTATAAGACCATGATTGATCCGAGACTATTACTCCCTGCAATACTCAGATTGCTGTATCAGACCATTGTTGATCCGAGACTATTACTCCCTGCAATACTCAAATTGCTGTACCAGACCATGGTTGATCCGAGACTATTACTCCCTGCAATACTCAGATTGCTGTACCAGACCATGATTGATCCGAGACTATTATCCCTGCAATACTCAGATTGCTGTACAAGACCATGATTCATCCGAGACTATTATCCCTGCAATACTCAGATTATTACTCCCTACAATACTCAGATTGCTATATCAGACCATGATTGATCTGAGACTATTACTCCCTGCAATACTCAGATTGCTGTATCAGACCATTGTTGATCCGAGACTATTACTCCCTGCAATTCTCAGATTGCTGTATCAGACCATGGTTGATCCTAGACTATTACTCTCTGCAATACTCAGATTGCTGTATCAGACCATGGTTGATCCGAGACTATTATTCCCTGCAATACTCAGATTGCTGTATCAGACCATGGTTGATCCGAGACTATTACTCCCTGCAATACTCAGATTGCTGTACCAGACCATGATTGATCCGAGACTATTACTCCCTGCATGATTGATCCGAGACTATTACTCCCTGCAATACTCAGATGGCTGTACCAGACCATGATTGATCCAAGGCTATTATCCCTGCAATACTCGGATTGCTGTATCACACCATGTTTGATCCGAGACTATTATCCCAGCAATACTCAGATTATTACTCCCTGCTATACTCAGATTGCTGTACCAGACCATGATTGATCCGAGACTATTACTCCCTGCAATGCTACGTTTGCTGTATCAGACCATGATTGATCCAAGACTATTACTCCCTGCAATACTCATTGCTGTATCAGACCATTGTTGATCCGAGACTATTACTCCCTGCAATACTCAAATTGCTGTACCAGACCATGATTGATCCGAGACTATTATCCCTGCAATACTCAGATTGCTGTACCAGACCATGATTCATCCGAGACTATTATCCCTGCAATACTCAGATTATTACTCCCTGCAATACTCAGATTGCTGTATCAGTCCATGACGGATCCGAGACTATTACTCCCTGCAATACTCAAATTGCTGTATCAGACCATGATTGATCCGAGACTATTACTCCCTGCAATACTCAGATTGCTGTATCAGACCATTGATGATCCGAGACTATTACTCCCTGCAATACTCAGATTGCTCTATCAGACCATGGTTGATCCGAGACTATTACTCCCTGCAATACTCAGATTGCTCTATCAGACCATGGTTGATTCCAGACTATTACTCCCTGCAATACTCAGATTGCTATACCAGACCATGATTGATCCGATACTATTACTCCCTGCAATACTCAGATTGCTGTATCAGACCATGATTGATCCGGGACTATTATCCCTGCAATACTCAGATTATTACTCCTTGCAATACTCAGATTGTTGTATCAGACCATGATTGATCCGAGACTATTACTCCCTGCAATACTCAGATTGCTGTATCAGACCATGGTTGATCCGAGACTATTACTCCCTGCAATACTCAGATTGCTGTATCAGACCATGGTTGATCCGAGACTATTACTCCCTGCAATACTCAGATTGCTGTTCCGGACCATGTTTGATCCGAGACTAATACTCCCTGCAATACTAATTTTGCTGTATCAGACCATGATTGATCCAAGACTATTACTCCCTGCAATACTCAGATTGCTGTATCAGACCATGGTTGATCCGAGACTATTACTCCCTGCAATACTCAGATTGCTGTATCAGACCATGGTTGATCCGAGACTATTACTCCCTGCAATACTCAGATTGCTGTTCCGGACCATGTTTGATCCGAGACTAATACTCCCTGCAATACTCAGATTGCTGTATCAGACCATGGTTGATCCGAGACTATTACTCCCTGCAATACTCAGATTATCACTCCCTGCTATACTCAGATTGCTGTATCGGACCATGATTGATCCGAGACTATTACTCCCTGTAATACTCGGATTGCTGTATCAGACCATGGTTGATCCGAGATTATTACACCCTGCAATACTCAGATTGCTGTATCAGACCATGGTTGATCCAAGACTATTACTCCCTGCAATACTCAGATTGCTGTATCAGACCATGGTTGATCCAAGACTATTACTCCCTGCAATACTCAGATTGCTATATCAGACTATGATTGATCCGAGACTATTACTCCCTGCAATACTCAGATTGCTGTACCAGACCATGATTGATCCGAGACTATTACTCCCTGCAATACTCAGATTGCTGTATCAGACCATGGTTGATCCGAGACTATTACTCCCTGCAATACTCAGATTGCTGTATCAGACCATGGTTGATCCAAGACTATTACTCCGTGCAATACTCAGATTGCTGTACCAGACCATGATTGGTCCGAGACCATCACTCTGTGCAATACTCATATTGCTGTGCCAGGCCATAATTGATCCGAGACTATTACTCCCTGCAATACTCAGATTGCTGTACCAGACCATGATTGATCCAAGACTATTACTCCGTGCAATACTCAGATTGCTGTACCAGACCATGATTGATCCGAGACTATTATCCCTGCAATACTCAGATTGCTGTATCAGACCATGATTGATCCCAGACTATTATCCCTGCAATACTCAGATTATTACTCCCTGCAATACACAGATTGCTGTATCAGACCATGATTGATCCGAGACTATTACTCCCTGCAATACTCAAATTGCTGTATCAGACCATGGTCGATCCGAGACTATTACTCCCTGCAATACTCACATTTGCTGTATCAGATCGTGGTTCATCCGAGACTATTACACCCTGCAATACTCAGATTGCTGTACCAGACCATGATTGATCCGAGACTATTACTCCCTGCAATGCTACGTTTGCTGTATCAGACCATGATTGATCCAAGACTATTACTCCCTGCAATACTCAGATTGCTGTATCAGACCATTGTTGATCCGAGACTATTACTCCCTGCAATACTCAAATTGCTGTACCAGACCCTGGTTGATCCGAGACTATTACTCCCTGCAATACTCAGATTGCTGTACCAGACCATGATTGATCCGAGACTATTACTCCCTGCAATACTCAGATTGCTGCATCAGACCATGGTTGATCCAAGACTATTACTCCGTGCAATACTCAGATTGCTGTACCAGACCATGATTGGTCCGAGACCATCACTCTGTGCAATACTCATATTTCTGTGCCAGGCCATAATTGATCCGAGACTATTACTCCCTGCAATACTCAGATTGCTGTACCAGACCATGATTGATCCAAGACTATTACTCCGTGCAATACTCAGATTGCTGTACCAGACCATGATTGATCCGAGACTATTATCCCTGCAATACTCAGATTGCTGTATCAGTCCATGATTGATCCGAGACTATTATCCCTGCAATACTCAGATTATTACTCCCTGCAATACACAGATTGCTGTATCAGACCATGATTGATCCGAGACTATTACTCCCTGCAATACTCAAATTGCTGTATCAGACCATGGTCGATCCGAGACTATTACTCCCTGCAATACTCACATTTGCTGTATCAGATCGTGGTTCATCCGAGACTATTACTCCCGGCAATACTCAGATTGCTGTATCAGACCATGGTTGATCCGAGACAATTACTCCCTGCAATACTCAGATTGCTGTACCAGACCATGATTGATGCGAGACTATTACTCTCTGCAATACTCAGATTGCTGTATCAGACCATGGTTGATCCGAGACTATTACTCCCTGCAATACTCAGATTGCTGTATCAGACCATGGTTGATCCGAGACTATTACTCTCTGCAATACTCAGATTGCTGTACCAGACCATGGTTGATCCGAGACTATTACTCCCTGCAATACTCAGATTGCTGTACCAGACCATGATTGATCCGAGACTATTATCCCTGCAATACTCAGATTGCTGTACAAGACCATGATTCATCCGAGACTATTATCCCTGCAATACTCAGATTATTACTCCCTACAATACTCAGATTGCTATATCAGACCATGATTGATCTGAGACTATTACTCCCTGCAATACTCAGATTGCTGTATCAGACCATTGTTGATCCGAGACTATTACTCCCTGCAATTCTCAGATTGCTGTATCAGACCATGGTTGATCCTAGACTATTACTCTCTGCAATACTCAGATTGCTGTATCAGACCATGGTTGATCCGAGACTATTATTCCCTGCAATACTCAGATTGCTGTATCAGACCATGGTTGATCCGAGACTATTATTCCCTGCAATACTCAGATTGCTGTACCAGACCATGATTGATCCGAGACTATTACTCCCTGCATGATTGATCCGAGACTATTACTCCCTGCAATACTCAGATGGCTGTACCAGACCATGATTGATCCAAGGCTATTATCCCTGCAATACTCGGATTGCTGTATCACACCATGTTTGATCCGAGACTATTATCCCAGCAATACTCAGATTATTACTCCCTGCTATACTCAGATTGCTGTATCAGACCATGATTGATCCGAGACTATTACTCCCTGCAATACTCAGATTGCTGTATCAGACCATTGATGATCCGAGACTATTACTCCCTGCAATACTCAGATTGCTGTACCAGACCATGATTGATCCGAGACTATTATCCCTGCAATACTCAGATTGCTGTACCAGACCATGATTCATCCGAGACTATTATCCCTGCAATACTCAGATTATTACTCCCTGCAATACTCAGATTGCTGTATCAGACGATGATGGATCCGAGACTATTACTCCCTGCAATACTCAAATTGCTGTATCAGACCATGATTGATCCGAGACTATCACTCCCTGCAATACTCAGATTGCTGTATCAGACCATGGTTGATCCGAGACTATTACTCCCTGCAATACTCAGATTGCTGTATCATACCATGGTTGATCCGAGACTATTACTCCCTGCAATACTCAGATGGCTGTATCAGACCATGGTTGATCCGAGACTATTACTCCCTGCAATACTCAGATTGCTGTACCAGACCATGATTGATCCGAGACTATTACTCCCTGCAATACTCAGATTGCTGTATCAGACCATGGTTGATCCGAGACTATTACTCCCTGCAATACTCAGATTGCTGTATCAGACCATGGTTGATCCGAGACTATTACTCCCTGCAATACTCAGATTGCTGTATCAGACCATGATTGATCCGAGACTATTGCTCCCTGCAATACTCAGATTGCTGTATCAGACCATGATTGATCTGAGACTATTACTCCCTGCAATACTCAGATTGCTGTATCAGACCATTTTTGATCCGAGGCTATTACTCCCTGCAATACTCAGATTGCTGTATCAGACCATGATTGATCCGAGACTATTACTCCCTGCAATACTCAGATTGCTGTATCAGACCATTGTGGATCCGAGACTATTACTCCCTGCAATACTCAGATTGCTGTATCAGACCATGGTTGATCCGAGACTATTACTCTCTGCAATACTCAGATTGCTGTATCAGACAATGGTTGATCCGAGACTATTATTCCCTGCAATACTCAGATTGCTGTATCAGAACATGGTTGATCCGAGACTATTACTCCCTGCAATACTCAGATTGCTGTATCAGACCATGGTTGATCCAAGACTATTACTCCGTGCAATACTCAGATTGCTGTACCAGACCATGATTGATCCAAGACTATTACTCCGTGCAATACTCAGATTGCTGTACCAGACCATGATTGATCCGAGACTATTATCCCTGCAATACTCAGATTGCTGTATCAGTCCATGATTGATCCGAGACTATTATCCCTGCAATACTCAGATTATTACTCCCTGCAATACACAGATTGCTGTATCAGACCATGATTGATCCGAGACTATTACTCCCTGCAATACTCAAATTGCTGTATCAGACCATGGTCGATCCGAGACTATTACTCCCTGCAATACTCACATTTGCTGTATCAGATCGTGGTTCATCCGAGACTATTACTCCCGGCAATACTCAGATTGCTGTATCAGACCATGGTTGATCCGAGACAATTACTCCCTGCAATACTCAGATTGCTGTACCAGACCATGATTGATGCGAGACTATTACTCTCTGCAATACTCAGATTGCTGTATCAGACCATGGTTGATCCGAGACTATTACTCCCTGCAATACTCAGATTGCTGTATCAGACCATGGTTGATCCGAGACTATTACTCTCTGCAATACTCAGATTGCTGTACCAGACCATGATTGATCCGAGACTATTATCCCTGCAATACTCAGATTGCTGTATCAGACCATGGTTGATCCGAGACTATTACTCCCTGCAATACTCAGATTGCTTTACCAGACCATGATTGATCCGAGACTATTACTCCCTGCAATGCTACATTTGCTGTATAAGACCATGATTGATCCGAGACTATTACTCCCTGCAATACTCAGATTGCTGTATCAGACCATTGTTGATCCGAGACTATTACTCCCTGCAATACTCAAATTGCTGTACCAGACCATGGTTGATCCGAGACTATTACTCCCTGCAATACTCAGATTGCTGTACCAGACCATGATTGATCCGAGACTATTATCCCTGCAATACTCAGATTGCTGTACAAGACCATGATTCATCCGAGACTATTATCCCTGCAATACTCAGATTATTACTCCCTACAATACTCAGATTGCTATATCAGACCATGATTGATCTGAGACTATTACTCCCTGCAATACTCAGATTGCTGTATCAGACCATTGTTGATCCGAGACTATTACTCCCTGCAATTCTCAGATTGCTGTATCAGACCATGGTTGATCCTAGACTATTACTCTCTGCAATACTCAGATTGCTGTATCAGACCATGGTTGATCCGAGACTATTATTCCCTGCAATACTCAGATTGCTGTATCAGACCATGGTTGATCCGAGACTATTACTCCCTGCAATACTCAGATTGCTGTACCAGACCATGATTGATCCGAGACTATTACTCCCTGCATGATTGATCCGAGACTATTACTCCCTGCAATACTCAGATGGCTGTACCAGACCATGATTGATCCAAGGCTATTATCCCTGCAATACTCGGATTGCTGTATCACACCATGTTTGATCCGAGACTATTATCCCAGCAATACTCAGATTATTACTCCCTGCTATACTCAGATTGCTGTATCAGACCATGATTGATCCGAGACTATTACTCCCTGCAATACTCAGATTGCTGTATCAGACCATAGATGATCCGAGACTATTACACCCTGCAATACTCAGATTGCTCTATCAGACCATGGTTGATCCGAGACTATTACTCCCTGCAATACTCAGATTGCTCTATCAGACCATGGTTGATCCGAGACTATTACTCCCTGCAATACTCAGATTGCTATACCAGACCATGATTGATCCGATACTATTACTCCCTGCAATACTCAGATTGCTGTATCAGACCATGATTGATCCGGGACTATTATCCCTGCAATACTCAGATTATTACTCCTTGCAATACTCAGATTGTTGTATCAGACCATGATTGATCCGAGACTATTACTCCCTGCAATACTCAGATTACTGTATCAGACCATGGTTGATCCGAGACTATTACTCCCTGCAATACTCAGATTGCTGTATCAGACCATGGTTGATCCGAGACTATTACTCCCTGCAATACTCAGATTGCTGTTCCGGACCATGTTTGATCCGAGACTAATACTCCCTGCAATACTAATTTTGCTGTATCAGACCATGATTGATCCAAGACTATTACTCCCTGCAATACTCAGATTGCTGTATCAGACCATGGTTGATCCGAGACTATTACTCCCTGCAATACTCAGATTGCTGTATCAGACCATGGTTGATCCGAGACTATTACTCCCTGCAATACTCAGATTGGTGTTCCGGACCATGTTTGATCCGAGACTAATACTCCCTGCAATACTCAGATTGCTGTACCAGACCATGATTGATCCGAGACTATTATCCCTGCAATACTCAGATTATTACTCCCTGCAATACTCAGATTGCTGTATCAGACCATGATTGATCCGAGACTATTCCTCCCTGCAATACTCAAATTGCTGTATCAGACCATGATTGATACGAGACTATTACTCCCTGCAATACTCAGATTGCTGTATCAGACCACGGTTGATCCGAGACTATTACTCCCTGCAATACTCAGATTGCTGTATCAGACCATGGTTGATCCGAGACTATTACTCCCTGCAATACTCAGATTATCACTCCCTGCTATACTCAGATTGCTGTATCAGACCATGATTGATCCGAGACTATTACTCCCTGTAATACTCAGATTGCTGTATCAGACCATGGTTGATCCGAGATTATTACACCCTGCAATACTCAGATTGCTGTATCAGACCATGGTTGATCCAAGACTATTACTCCCTGCAATACTCAGATTGCTGTATCAGACCATGGTTGATCCAAGACTATTACTCCCTGCAATACTCAGATTGCTATATCAGACTATGATTGATCCGAGACTATTACTCCCTGCAATACTCAGATTGCTGTATCAGACCATGGTTGATCCGAGACTATTACTCCCTGCAATACTCAGATTGCTGTATCAGACCATGGTTGATCCAAGACTATTACTCCGTGCAATACTCAGATTGCTGTACCAGACCATGATTGGTCCGAGACCATCACTCTGTGCAATACTCATATTGCTGTGCCAGGCCATAATTGATCCGAGACTATTACTCCCTGCAATACTCAGATTGCTGTACCAGACCATGATTGATCCAAGACTATTACTCCGTGCAATACTCAGATTGCTGTACCAGACCATGATTGATCCGAGACTATTATCCCTGCAATACTCAGATTGCTGTATCAGACCATGATTGATCCCAGACTATTATCCCTGCAATACTCAGATTATTACTCCCTGCAATACACAGATTGCTGTATCAGACCATGATTGATCCGAGACTATTACTCCCTGCAATACTCAAATTGCTGTATCAGACCATGGTCGATCCGAGACTATTACTCCCTGCAATACTCACATTTGCTGTATCAGATCGTGGTTCATCCGAGACTATTACACCCTGCAATACTCAGATTGCTGTACCAGACCATGATTGATCCGAGACTATTACTCCCTGCAATGCTACGTTTGCTGTATCAGACCATGATTGATCCAAGACTATTACTCCCTGCAATACTCAGATTGCTGTATCAGACCATTGTTGATCCGAGACTATTACTCCCTGCAATACTCAAATTGCTGTACCAGACCCTGGTTGATCCGAGACTATTACTCCCTGCAATACTCAGATTGCTGTACCAGACCATGATTGATCCGAGACTATTACTCCCTGCAATACTCAGATTGCTGCATCAGACCATGGTTGATCCAAGACTATTACTCCGTGCAATACTCAGATTGCTGTACCAGACCATGATTGGTCCCAGACCATCACTCTGTGCAATACTCATATTTCTGTGCCAGGCCATAATTGATCCGAGACTATTACTCCCTGCAATACTCAGATTGCTGTACCAGACCATGATTGATCCAAGACTATTACTCCGTGCAATACTCAAATTGCTGTACCAGACCATGATTGATCCGAGACTATTATCCCTGCAATACTCAGATTGCTGTATAAGTCCATGATTGATCCGAGACTATTATCCCTGCAATACTCAGATTATTACTCCCTGCAATACACAGATTGCTGTATCAGACCATGATTGATCCGAGACTATTACTCCCTGCAATACTCAAATTGCTGTATCAGACCATGGTCGATCCGAGACTATTACTCCCTGCAATACTCACATTTGCTGTATCAGATCGTGGTTCATCCGAGACTATTACTCCCGGCAATACTCAGATTGCTGTATCAGACCATGGTTGATCCGAGACAATTACTCCCTGCAATACTCAGATTGCTGTACCAGACCATGGTTGATCCGAGACTATTACTCTCTGCAATACTCAGATTGCTGTATCAGACCATGGTTGATCCGAGACTATTACTCCCTGCAATACTCAGATTGCTGTATCAGACCATGGTTGATCCGAGACTATTACTCTCTGCAATACTCAGATTGCTGTACCAGACCATGATTGATCCGAGACTATTATCCCTGCAATACTCAGATTGCTGTATCAGACCATGGTTGATCCGAGACTATTACTCCCTGCAATACTCAGATTGCTTTACCAGACCATGATTGATCCGAGACTATTACTCCCTGCAATGCTACGTTTGCTGTATAATACCATGATTGATCCGAGACTATTACTCCCTGCAATACTCAGATTGCTGTATCAGACCATTGTTGATCCGAGACTATTACTCCCTGCAATACTCAAATTGCTGTACCAGACCATGGTTGATCCGAGACTATTACTCCCTGCAATACTCAGATTGCTGTACCAGACCATGATTGATCCGAGACTATTATCCCTGCAATGCTCAGATTGCTGTACAAGACCATGATTCATCCGAGACTATTATCCCTGCAATACTCAGATTATTACTCCCTACAATACTCAGATTGCTATATCAGACCATGATTGATCTGAGACTATTACTCCCTGCAATACTCAGATTGCTGTATCAGACCATTGTTGATCCGAGACTATTACTCCCTGCAATTCTCAGATTGCTGTATCAGACCATGGTTGATCCTAGACTATTACTCTCTGCAATACTCAGATTGCTGTATCAGACCATGGTTGATCCGAGACTATTATTCCCTGCAATACTCAGATTGCTGTATCAGACCATGGTTGATCCGAGACTATTACTCCCTGCAATACTCAGATTGCTGTACCAGACCATGATTGATCCGAGACTATTACTCCCTGCATGATTGATCCGAGACTATTACTCCCTGCAATACTCAGATGGCTGTACCAGACCATGATTGATCCAAGGCTATTATCCCTGCAATACTCGGATTGCTGTATCACACCATGTTTGATCCGAGACTATTATCCCAGCAATACTCAGATTATTACTCCCTGCTATACTCAGATTGCTGTATCAGACCATGATTGATCCGAGACTATTACTCCCTGCAATACTCAGATTGCTGTATCAGACCATTGATGATCCGAGACTATTATTCCCTGCAATACTCAGATTGCTCTATCAGACCATGGTTGATCCGAGACTATTACTCCCTGCAATACTCAGATTGCTCTATCAGACCATGGTTGATCCGAGACTATTACTCCCTGCAATACTCAGATTGCTATACCAGACCATGATTGATCCGATACTATTACTCCCTGCAATACTCAGATTGCTGTATCAGACCATGATTGATCCGGGACTATTATCCCTGCAATACTCAGATTATTACTCCTTGCAATACTCAGATTGTTGTATCAGACCATGATTGATCCGAGACTATTACTCCCTGCAATACTCAGATTGCTGTATCAGACCATGGTTGATCCGAGACTATTACTCCCTGCAATACTCAGATTGCTGAATCAGACCATGGTTGATCCGAGACTATTACTCCCTGCAATACTCAGATTGCTGTTCCGGACCATGTTTGATCCGAGACTAATACTCCCTGCAATACTAATTTTGCTGTATCAGACCATGATTGATCCAAGACTATTACTCCCTGCAATACTCAGATTGCTGTATCAGACCATGGTTGATCCGAGACTATTACTCCCTGCAATACTCAGATTGCTGTACCAGACCATGATTGATCCGAGACTATTATCCCTGCAATACTCAGATTGCTGTATAAGTCCATGATTGATCCGAGACTATTATCCCTGCAATACTCAGATTATTACTCCCTGCAATACACAGATTGCTGTATCAGACCATGATTGATCCGAGACTATTACTCCCTGCAATACTCAAATTGCTGTATCAGACCATGGTCGATCCGAGACTATTACTCCCTGCAATACTCACATTTGCTGTATCAGATCGTGGTTCATCCGAGACTATTACTCCCGGCAATACTCAGATTGCTGTATCAGACCATGGTTGATCCGAGACAATTACTCCCTGCAATACTCAGATTGCTGTACCAGACCATGGTTGATCCGAGACTATTACTCTCTGCAATACTCAGATTGCTGTATCAGACCATGGTTGATCCGAGACTATTACTCCCTGCAATACTCAGATTGCTGTATCAGACCATGGTTGATCCGAGACTATTACTCTCTGCAATACTCAGATTGCTGTACCAGACCATGATTGATCCGAGACTATTATCCCTGCAATACTCAGATTGCTGTATCAGACCATGGTTGATCCGAGACTATTACTCCCTGCAATACTCAGATTGCTTTACCAGACCATGATTGATCCGAGACTATTACTCCCTGCAATGCTACGTTTGCTGTATAATACCATGATTGATCCGAGACTATTACTCCCTGCAATACTCAGATTGCTGTATCAGACCATTGTTGATCCGAGACTATTACTCCCTGCAATACTCAAATTGCTGTACCAGACCATGGTTGATCCGAGACTATTACTCCCTGCAATACTCAGATTGCTGTACCAGACCATGATTGATCCGAGACTATTATCCCTGCAATGCTCAGATTGCTGTACAAGACCATGATTCATCCGAGACTATTATCCCTGCAATACTCAGATTATTACTCCCTACAATACTCAGATTGCTATATCAGACCATGATTGATCTGAGACTATTACTCCCTGCAATACTCAGATTGCTGTATCAGACCATTGTTGATCCGAGACTATTACTCCCTGCAATTCTCAGATTGCTGTATCAGACCATGGTTGATCCTAGACTATTACTCTCTGCAATACTCAGATTGCTGTATCAGACCATGGTTGATCCGAGACTATTATTCCCTGCAATACTCAGATTGCTGTATCAGACCATGGTTGATCCGAGACTATTACTCCCTGCAATACTCAGATTGCTGTACCAGACCATGATTGATCCGAGACTATTACTCCCTGCATGATTGATCCGAGACTATTACTCCCTGCAATACTCAGATGGCTGTACCAGACCATGATTGATCCAAGGCTATTATCCCTGCAATACTCGGATTGCTGTATCACACCATGTTTGATCCGAGACTATTATCCCAGCAATACTCAGATTATTACTCCCTGCTATACTCAGATTGCTGTATCAGACCATGATTGATCCGAGACTATTACTCCCTGCAATACTCAGATTGCTGTATCAGACCATTGATGATCCGAGACTATTACTCCCTGCAATACTCAGATTGCTCTATCAGACCATGGTTGATCCGAGACTATTACTCCCTGCAATACTCAGATTGCTCTATCAGACCATGGTTGATCCGAGACTATTACTCCCTGCAATACTCAGATTGCTATACCAGACCATGATTGATCCGATACTATTACTCCCTGCAATACTCAGATTGCTGTATCAGACCATGATTGATCCGGGACTATTATCCCTGCAATACTCAGATTATTACTCCTTGCAATACTCAGATTGTTGTATCAGACCATGATTGATCCGAGACTATTACTCCCTGCAATACTCAGATTGCTGTATCAGACCATGGTTGATCCGAGACTATTACTCCCTGCAATACTCAGATTGCTGTATCAGACCATGGTTGATCCGAGACTATTACTCCCTGCAATACTCAGATTGCTGTTCCGGACCATGTTTGATCCGAGACTAATACTCCCTGCAATACTAATTTTGCTGTATCAGACCATGATTGATCCAAGACTATTACTCCCTGCAATACTCAGATTGCTGTATCAGACCATGGTTGATCCGAGACTATTACTCCCTGCAATACTCAGATTGCTGTATCAGACCATGGTTGATCCGAGACTATTACTCCCTGCAATACTCAGATTGCTGTTCCGGACCATGTTTCATCCGAGACTAATACTCCCTGCAATACTCAGATTGCTGTACCAGACCATGATTGATCCGAGACTATTATCCCTGCAATACTCAGATTATTACTCCCTGCAATACTCAGATTGCTGTATCAGACCATGATTGATCCGAGACTATTCCTCCCTGCAATACTCAAATTGCTGTACCAGACCATGATTGATACGAGACTATTACTCCCTGCAATACTCAGATTGCTGTATCAGACCATGGTTGATCCGAGACTATTACTCCCTGCAATACTCAGATTGCTGTATCAGACCATGGTTGATCCGAGACTATTACTCCCTGCAATACTCAGATTGCTGTATCAGACCATGGTTGATCCGAGACTATTACTCCCTGCAATGCTCAGATTGCTGTACCAGACCATGATTGATCCGAGACTATTATCCCTGCAATACTCAGATTATTACTCCCTGCAATACTCAGATTGCTGTATCAGACCATGATTGATCCGAGACTATTCCTCCCTGCAATACTCAAATTGCTGTATCAGACCATGATTGATCCGAGACTATTACTCCCTGCAATACTCAGATTGCTGTATCAGACCATGGTTGATCCGAGACTATTACTCCCTGCAATACTCAGATTGCTGTATCAGACCATGGTTGATCCGAGACTATTACTCCCTGCAATACTCAGATTGCTGTATCAGACCATGGTTGATCCGAGACTATTACTCCCTGCAATACTCAGATTGCTGTACCAGACCATGATTGATCCGAGACTATTACTCCCTGCAATACTCAGATTGCTGTATCAGACCATGATTGATCCAAGACTATTACTCCCTGCAATACTCAGATTGCTGTATCAGACCATGGTTGATCCAAGACTATTACTCCCTGCAATACTCAGATTGCTGTATCAGACCATGGTTGATCCAAGACTATTACTCACTGCAATACTCAGATTGCTGTACCAGACCATGATTGGTCCGAGACTATTACTCTGTGCAATACTCATATTGCTGTACCAGGCCATAATTGATCCGAGACTATTACTCCCTGCAATACTCAGATTGCTGTACCAGACCATGATTGATCCAAGACTATTACTCCCTGCAATGCTAAGTTTGCTGTATCAGACCATGATTGATCCAAGACTATTACTCCCTGCAATACTCAGATTGCTGTACCAGACCATGATTGATCCGAGACTATTACTCCCTGCAATACTCAGATTGCTGTATCAGACCATGGTTGATCCGAGACTATTACTCTCTGCAATACACAGATTGCTGTATCAGACCATCGTTGATCCAAGACTATTACTCCGTGCAATACTCAGATTGCTGTACCAGACCATGATTGGTCCGAGACCATCACTCTGTGCAATACTCATATTGCTGTTCCAGGCCATAATTGATCCGAGACTATTATTCTCTGCAATACTCAGATTGCTGTATCAGACCATGGTTGATCCGAGACTATTACTCCCTGCAATACTCAGATTGCTGTATCAGACCATGGTTGATCCGAGACTATTACTCTCTGCAATACTCAGATTGCTGTATCAGACCATGGTTGATCTGAGACTATTATTCCCTGCAATACTCAGATTATTACTCCTTGCAATACTCAGATTGCTGTATCAGACCATGATCGATCCGAGACTATTACTCCCTGCAATACTCAGATTGCTGTACCAGACCATGATTGATCCGAGACTATTACTCCCTGCAATGCTACGTTTGCAGTATCAGGCCATGATTGATCCAAGACTATTACTCCCTGCAATACTCAGATTGCTGTATCAGACCATTGTTGATCCGAGACTATTACTCCCTGCAATACTCAAATTGCTGTACCAGACCATGGTTGATCCGAGACTATTACTCCCTGCAATACTCAGATTGCTGTACCAGACCATGATTGATCCGAGACTATTATCCCTGCAATACTCAGATTGCTGTACCAGACCATGATTCATCCGAGACTATTATCCCTTCAATACTCAGATTATTACTCCCTGCAATACTCAGATTGCTGTGTCAGACCATGATTGATCTGAGACTATTACTCCCTGCAATACTCAGATTGCTGTATCAGACCATTGTTGATCCGAGACTATTACTCCCTGCAATTCTCAGATTGCTGTATCAGACCATGGTTGATCCGAGACTATTACTCTCTGCAATACTCAGATTGCTGTATCAGACCATGGTTGATCCGAGACTATTATTCCCTGCAATACTCAGATTGCTGTATCAGACCATGGTTGATCCGAGACTATTACTCCCTGCAATACTCAGATTGCTGTATCAGACCATGGTTGATCCAAGACTATTACTCCGTGCAATACTAGGATTGCTGTACCAGACCATGATTGGTCCGAGACCATCACTCTGTGCAATACTCATATTGCTGTGCCAGGCCATAATTGATCCGAGACTATTACTCTCTGCAATACTCAGATTGCTGTATCAGACCATGGTTGATCCGAGACTATTACTCCCTGCAATACTCAGATTGCTGTATCAGACCATGGTTGATCCGAGACTATTACTCTCTGCAATACTCAGATTGCTGTATCAGACCATGGTTGATCTGAGACTATTATTCCCTGCAATACTCAGATTATTACTCCTTGCAATACTCAGATTGCTGGATCAGACCATGATCGATCCGAGACTATTACTCCCTGCAATACTCAGATTGCTGTATCAGACCATGGTTGATCCGAGACTATTACTCCCTGCAATACTCAGATTGCTGTACCAGACCATGATTGATCCGAGACTATTACTCCCTGCAATGCTACGTTTGCAGTTTCAGACCATGATTGATCCAAGACTATTACTCCCTGCAATACTCAGATTGCTGTATCAGACCATTGTTGATCCGAGACTATTACTCCCTGCAATACTCAAATTGCTGTACCAGACCATGGTTGATCCGAGACTATTACTCCCTGCAATACTCAGATTGCTGTACCAGATCATGATTGATCCGAGACTATTATCCCTGCAATACTCAGATTGCTGTACCAGACCATGATTCATCCGAGACTATTATCCCTTCAATACTCAGATTATTACTCCCTGCAATACTCAGATTGCTGTATCAGACCATGATTGATCTGAGACTATTACTCCCTGCAATACTCAGATTGCTGTATCAGACCATTGTTGATCCGAGACTATTACTCCCTGCAATTCTCAGATTGCTGTATCAGACCATGGTTGATCCGAGACTATTACTCTCTGCAATACTCAGATTGCTGTATCAGACCATGGTTGATCCGAGACTATTATTCCCTGCAATACTCAGATTGCTGTATCAGACCATGGTTGATCCGAGACTATTACTCCCTGCAATACTCAGATTGCTGTACCAGACCATGATTGATCAGAGACTATTACTCCCTGCATGATTGATCCGAGACTATTACTCCCTGCAATGCTCAGATGGCTGTACCAGACCATGATTGATCCGAGGCTATTATCCCTGCAATACTCGGATTGCTGTATCAGCCCATGTTTGATCCGAGACTATTATCCCTGCAATACTCAGATTATTACTCCCTGCTATACTCAGATTGCTGTATCAGACCATGATTGATCCGAGACTATTACTCCCTGCAATACTCAGATTGCTGTATCAGACCATGGTTGATCCGAGACTATTACTCCCTGCAATACTCAGATTGCTGTATCAGACCATGATTGATCCGAGACTATTATTCCCTGCAATACTCAGATTGCTGTATCAGACCATGATTGATCCGAGACTATTACTCCCTGCAATACTCAGATTGCTGTATCAGACCATGGTTGATCCGAGACTATTACTCTCTGCAATACTCAGATTGCTATATCAGACCATGGTTGATCCGAGACTATTATTCCCTGCAATTCTCAGATTGCTGTATCAGACCATTGTTGATCCGAGACTATTACTCCCTGCAATACTCAGATTGCTGTCCCAGACCATGGTTGATCCGAGACTATTACTCTCTGCAATACTCAGATTGCTGTATCAGACCATGATTGATCCGAGACTATTCCTCCCTGCAATACTCAAATTGCTGTATCAGACCATGATTGATCCGAGACTATTACTCCCTGCAATACTCAGATTGCTGTATCAGACCATGGTTGATCCGAGACTATTACTCCCTGCAATACTCAGATTGCTGTATCAGACCATGATTGATCCGAGACTATTACTCTCTGCAATACTCAGTTTGCTGTATCAGACCATCGTTGATCCGAGACTATTATTCCCTGCAATACTCAGATTGCTGTATCAGACCATGGTTGATCCGAGACTATTACTCCCTGCAATACTCAGATTGCTGTACCAGACCATGATTGATCCGAGACTATTACTCCCTGCATGATTGATCCGAGACTATTACTCCCTGCAATACTCAGATGGCTGTACCAGACCATCATTGATCCGAGGCTATTATCCCTGCAATACTCGGATTGCTGTATCAGACCATGTTTGATCCGAGACTATTATCCCTGCAATACTCAGATTATTACTCCCTGCTATACTCAGATTGCTGTATCAGACCATGATTGATCCGAGACTATTACTCCCTGCAATACTCAGATTGCTGTATCAGACCATTGTTGATCCGAGACTATTACTCCCTGCAATACTCAGATTGCTGTATCAGACCATGTTTGATCCAAGACTATTACTCCCTGCAATACTCAGACTGCTGTATCAGACCATGGTTGATCCGAGGTTATTACTCCCTGCAATACTCAGATTGCTGTACCAGACCATGATTGATCCGAGACTTTTACTCCCTGCAATACTCAGATTGCTGTATCAGACCATGATTGATCCGGGACTATTATCCCTGCAATACTCAGATTATTACTCCTTGCAATACTCAGATTGTTGTATCAGACCATGATTGATCCGAGACTATTACTCCCTGCAATACTCAGATTGCTGTATCAGACCATGGTTGATCCGAGACTATTACTCCCTGCAATACTCAGATTGCTGTTCCGGACCATGTTTGATCCGAGACTATTACTCCCTGCAATACTAATTTTGCTGTATCAGACCATGATTGATCCAAAACTATTACTCCCAGCAATACTCAGATTGCTGTATCAGACCATTGTTGATCCGAGACTATTACTCCCTACAATACACAAATTGCTGTACCAGACCATGGTTAATCCGAGACTATTACTCCCTGCAATACTCAGATTGCTGTACCAGACCATGATTGATCCGAGACTATTATCCCTGCAATACTCAGATTGCTGTATCAGACCATGATTGATCCGAGACTATTATCCCTGCAATACTCAGATTATTACTCCCTGCAATACTCAGATTGCTGTATCAGACCATGATTGATCCGAGATTATTCCTCCCTGCAATACTCAAATTGCTGTATCAGACCATGATTGATCCGAGACTATTACTCCCTGCAATACTCAGATTGCTGAATCAGACCATGGTAGATCCGAGACTATTACTCCCTGCAATACTCAGATTGCTGTATCAGACCATGGTTGATCCGAGACTATTACTCCCTGCAATACTCAGCTTGCTGTATCAGACCATGGTTGATCCGAGATTATTACTCCCTGCAATACTCAGATTGCTGTACCAGACCATGATTGATCCGAGACTATTACTCCCTGCAATACTCAGATTGCTGTAACAGACCATGATTGATCCGACACTATTACTCCCTGCAATACTCAGATTGCTGTACCAGACCTTGATTGATCCGACACTATTACTCCCTGCAATACTCAGATGGCTGTATCAGACCATTATTGATCCGAGGCTATTATCCCTGCAATACTCGGATTGCTGTATCAGACCATGATTGATCCGAGACTATTATCCCTGCAATACTCAGATTATCACTCCCTGCTATACTCAGATTGCTGTATCAGACCATGATTGATCCGAGACTATTACTCCCTGCAATACTCAGATTGCTGTATCAGACCATGGTTGATCCGAGATTATTACTCCCTGCAATACTCAGATTGCTGTATCAGACAATGGTTGATCCAAGACTATTACTCCCTGCAATACTCAGATTGCTGTATCAGACCATGGTTGATCCAAGTCTATTACTCCCTGCAATACTCAGATTGCTGTATCAGACCATGATTGATCCAAGACTATTACTCACTGCAATACTCAGATGGCTGTACCAGACCATGATTGGTCCGAGACTATTACTCTGTGCAATACTCATATTGCTGTACCAGGCCATAATTGATCCGAGACTATTACTCCCTGCAATACTCAGATTGCTGTACCAGACCATGATTGATCCAAGACTATTACTCCCTGCAGTGCTAAGTTTGCTATATCAGACCATGATTGATCCAAGACTATTACTCCCTGCAATACTCAGATTGCTGTACCAGACCATGATTGATCCGAGACTATTACTCCCTGCAATACTCAGATTGCTGTATCAGACCATGGTTGATCTGAGACTATTATTCCCTGCAATACTCAGATTATTACTCCTTGCAATACTCAGATTGCTGTATCAGACCATAATTCATCCGAGACTATTACTCCCTGCAATACTCAGATTGCTGTACCAGACCATGATTGGTCCGAGACTATTACTCTGTGCAATACTCATATTGCTGTACCAGGCCATAATTGATCCGAGACTACTACTCCCTGCAATACTCAGATTGCTGTACCAGACCATGATTGATCCAAGACTATTACTCCCTGCAATGCTAAGTTTGCTGTATCAGACCATGATTGATCCAAAACTATTACTCCCTGCAATACTCAGATTGCTGTACAAGACAATGATTGATACGAGACTATTACTCTCTGCAATACTCAGATTGCTGTATCAGACCATGGTTGATCCGAGACTATTACTCCCTGCAATACTCAGTTTGCTGTATCAGACCATGGTTGATCCGAGACTATTACTCTCTGCAATACTCAGATTGCTGTATCAGACCATGGTTGATCTGAGACTATTATTCCCTGCAATACTCAGATTATTACTCCTTGCAATACTCAGATTGCTGTATCAGACCATGATTGATCCGAGACTATTACTCCCTGCAATACTCAGATTGCTGTATCAGACCTTGGTTGATCAGAGACTATTACTCCCTGCAATACTCAGATTGCTGTATCAGACCATGGTTGATCTGAGACTATTACTCCCTGCAATACTCAGATTGCTGTATCAGACCATGGTTGATCCGAGACTATTACTCCCTGCAATACTCAGATTGCTGTATCAGACCATGGTTGATCGGAGACTATTACTCCCTGCAATACTCAGATTGCTGTACCAGACCATGATTGATCCGAGACTATTACTCCCTGCAATACTCAGATTGCTGTATCAGACCATGATTGATCCGAGACTATTACTCCCTGCAATACTCAGATTGCTGTACCAGACCTTGATTGATCCGAGACTATTACTCCCTGCAATACTCAGATGGCTGTATCAGACCATGATTGATCCGAGGCTATTATCCCTGCAATACTCGGATTGCTGTATCAGACCATGTTTGATCCGAGACTATTATCCCTGCAATACTCAGATTATCACTCCCTGCTATACTCAGATTGCTGTATCAGACCATGATTGATCCGAGACTATTACTCCCTGCAATACTCAGATTGCTGTATCAGACCATGGTTGATCCGAGATTATTACTCCCTGCAATACTCAGATTGCTGTATCAGACCATGGTTGATCCAAGACTATTACTCCATGCAATACTCAGATTGCTGTATCAGACCATGGTTGATCCAAGACTATTACCCCCTGCAATACTCAGATTGCTGTATCAGACCATAATTGATCCAAGACTATTACTCCCTGCAATACTCAGATTGCTGTACCAGACCATGATTGGTCCGAGACTATTACTCTGTGCAATACTCATATTGCTGTACCAGGCCATAATTGATCCGAGACTATTACCCCCTGCAATACTCAGATTGCTGTACCAGACCATGTTTGATCCAAGACTATTACTCCCTGCAATGCTAAGTTTGCTATATCAGACCATGATTGATCCGAGACTATTACTCTCTGCAATACTCAGATTGCTGTATCAGACCATGGTTGATCTGAGACTATTATTCCCTGCAATACTCAGATTATTACTCCTTGCAATACTCAGATTGCTGTATCAGACCATAATTCATCCGAGACTATTACTCCCTGCAATACTCAGATTGCTGTACCAGACCATGATTGGTCCGAGACTATTACTCTGTTCAATACTCATATTGCTGTACCAGGCCATAATTGATCCGAGACTACTACTCCCTGCAATACTCAGATTGCTGTACCAGACCATGATTGATCCAAGACTATTACTCCCTGCAATGCTAAGTTTGCTGTATCAGACATTGATTGATCCAAAACTATTACTCCCTGCAATACTCAGATTGCTGTACCAGACAATGATTGATACGAGACTATTACTCTCTGCAATACTCAGTTTGCTGTATCAGACCATGGTTGATCCGAGACTATTACTCCCTGCAATACTCAGATTGCTGTATCAGACCATGGTTGATCCGAGACTATTACTCTCTGCAATACTCAGATTGCTGTATCAGACCATGGTTGATCTGAGACTATTATTCCCTGCAATACTCAGATTATTACTCCTTGCAATACTCAGATTGCTGTATCAGACCATGATTGATCCGAGACTATTACCCCCTGCAATACTCAGATTGCTGTATCAGACCTTGGTTGATCCGAGACTATTACTCCCTGCAATACTCAGATTGCTGTATCAGACCATGGTTGATCCGAGACTATTATTCCCTGCAATACTCAGATTGCTGTATCAGACCATGGTTGATCCGAGACTATTACTCCCTGCAATACTCAGATTGCTGTATCAGACCATGGTTGATCCAAGACTATTACTCCGTGCAATACTAGGATTGCTGTACCAGACCATGATTGGTCCGAGACCATCACTCTGTGCAATACTCATATTGCTGTGCCAGGCCATAATTGATCCGAGACTATTACTCTCTGCAATACTCAGATTGCTGTATCAGACCATGGTTGATCCGAGACTATTACTCCCTGCAATACTCAGATTGCTGTATCAGACCATGGTTGATCCGAGACTATTACTCTCTGCAATACTCAGATTGCTGTATCAGACCATGGTTGATCTGAGACTATTATTCCCTGCAATACTCAGATTATTACTCCTTGCAATACTCAGATTGCTGGATCAGACCATGATCGATCCGAGACTATTACTCCCTGCAATACTCAGATTGCTGTATCATACCATGGATGATCCGAGACTATTACTCCCTGCAATACTCAGATTGCTGTACCAGACCATGATTGATCCGAGACTATTACTCCCTGCAATGCTACGTTTGCAGTATCAGACCATGATTGATCCAAAACTATTACTCCCTGCAATACTCAGATTGCTGTATCAGACCATTGTTGATCCGAGACTATTACTCCCTGCAATACTCAAATTGCTGTACCAGACCATGGTTGATCCGAGACTATTACTCCCTGCAATACTCAGATAGCTGTACCAGATCATGATTGATCCGAGACTATTATCCCTGCAATACTCAGATTGCTGTACCAGACCATGATTCATCCGAGACTATTATCCCTTCAATACTCAGATTATTACTCCCTGCAATACTCAGATTGCTGTATCAGACCATGATTGATCTGAGACTATTACTCCCTGCAATACTCAGATTGCTGTATCAGACCATTGTTGATCCGAGACTATTACTCCCTGCAATTCTCAGATTGCTGTATCAGACCATTGTTGATCCGAGACTATTACTCTCTGCAATACTCAGATTGCTGTATCAGACCATGGTTGATCCGAGACTATTATTCCCTGCAATACTCAGATTGCTGTATCAGACCATGGTTGATCCGAGACTATTACTCCCTGCAATACTCAGATTGCTGTACCAGACCATGATTGATCAGAGACTATTACTCCCTGCATGATTGATCCGAGACTATTACTCCCTGCAATACTCAGATGGCTGTACCAGACCATGATTGATCCGAGGCTATTATCCCTGCAATACTCGGATTGCTGTATCAGCCCATGTTTGATCCGAGACTATTATCCCTGCAATACTCAGATTATTACTCCCTGCTATACTCAGATTGCTGTATCAGACCATGATTGATCCGAGACTATTACTCCCTGCAATACTCAGATTGCTGTATCAGACCATGGTTGATCCGAGACTATTACTCCCTGCAATACTCAGATTGCTGTATCAGACCATGATTGATCCGAGACTATTATTCCCTGCAATACTCAGATTGCTGTATCAGACCATGATTGATCCGAGACTATTACTCCCTGCAATACTCAGATTGCTGTATCAGACCATGGTTGATCCGAGACTATTACTCTCTGCAATACTCAGATTGCTATATCAGACCATGGTTGATCCGAGACTATTATTCCCTGCAATTCTCAGATTGCTGTATCAGACCATTGTTGATCCGAGACTATTACTCCCTGCAATACTCAGATTGCTGTACCAGACCATGGTTGATCCGAGACTATTACTCCCTGCAATACTCAGATTGCTGTATCAGACCATGATTGATCCTAGACTATTCCTCCCTGCAATACTCAAATTGCTGTATCAGACCATGATTGATCCGAGACTATTACTCCCTGCAATACTCAGATTGCTGTATCAGACCATGGTTGATCCAAGACTATTACTCCCTGCAATACTCAGATTGCTGTATCAGACCATGATTGATCCGAGGCTATTACTCCCTGCAATACTCAGATTGCTGTATCAGAGCATGGTTGATCCGAGACTATTACTCTCTGCAATACTCAGTTTGCTGTATCAGACCATCGTTGATCCGAGACTATTATTCCCTGCAATACTCAGATTGCTGTATCAGACCATGGTTGATCCGAGGCTATTACTCCCTGCAATACTCAGATTGCTGTATCAGAGCATGGTTGATCCGAGACTATTACTCTCTGCAATACTCAGTTTGCTGTATCAGACCATCGTTGATCCGAGACTATTATTCCCTGCAATACTCAGATTGCTGTATCAGACCATGGTTGATCCGAGAATATTACTCACTGCAATACTCAGATTGCTGTACCAGACCATGATTGATCCGAGACTATTACTCCCTGCATGATTGATCCGAGACTATTACTCCCTGCAATACTCAGATGGCTGTACCAGACCATGATTGATCCGAGGCTATTATCCCTGCAATACTCGGATTGCTGTATCAGACCATGTTTGATCCGAGACTATTATCCCTGCAATACTCAGATTATTACTCCCTGCTATACTCAGATTGCTGTATCAGACCATGATTGATCCGAGACTATTACTCCCTGCAATACTCAGATTGCTGTATCAGACCATTGTTGATCCGAGACTATTATTCCCTGCAATACTCAGATTGCTGTATCAGACCATGTTTGATCCAAGACTATTACTCCCTGCAATACTCAGATTGCTGTATCAGACCATGGTTGATCCGAGGTTATTACTCCCTGCAATACTCAGATTGCTGTACCACACCATGATTGATCCGAGACTTTTACTCCCTGCAATACTCAGATTGCTGTATCAGACCATGATTGATCCGGGACTATTATCCCTGCAATACTCAGATTATTACTCCTTGCAATACTCAGATTGTTGTATCAGACCATTGTTGATCCGAGACTATTACTCCCTGCAATACTCAGATTGCTGTACCAGACCATGGTTGATCCGAGACTATTACTCCCTGCAATACTCAGATTGCTGTATCAGACCATGATTGATCCTAGACTATTCCTCCCTGCAATACTCAAATTGCTGTATCAGACCATGATTGATCCGAGACTATTACTCCCTGCAATACTCAGATTGCTGTATCAGACCATGGTTGATCCAAGACTATTACTCCCTGCAATACTCAGATTGCTGTATCAGACCATGATTGATCCGAGGCTATTACTCCCTGCAATACTCAGATTGCTGTATCAGAGCATGGTTGATCCGAGACTATTACTCTCTGCAATACTCAGTTTGCTGTATCAGACCATCGTTGATCCGAGACTATTATTCCCTGCAATACTCAGATTGCTGTATCAGACCATGGTTGATCCGAGGCTATTACTCCCTGCAATACTCAGATTGCTGTATCAGAGCATGGTTGATCCGAGACTATTACTCTCTGCAATACTCAGTTTGCTGTATCAGACCATCGTTGATCCGAGACTATTATTCCCTGCAATACTCAGATTGCTGTATCAGACCATGGTTGATCCGAGACTATTACTCACTGCAATACTCAGATTGCTGTACCAGACCATGATTGATCCGAGACTATTACTCCCTGCATGATTGATCCGAGACTATTACTCCCTGCAATACTCAGATGGCTGTACCAGACCATGATTGATCCGAGGCTATTATCCCTGCAATACTCGGATTGCTGTATCAGACCATGTTTGATCCGAGACTATTATCCCTGCAATACTCAGATTATTACTCCCTGCTATACTCAGATTGCTGTATCAGACCATGATTGATCCGAGACTATTACTCCCTGCAATACTCAGATTGCTGTATCAGACCATTGTTGATCCGAGACTATTATTCCCTGCAATACTCAGATTGCTGTATCAGACCATGTTTGATCCAAGACTATTACTCCCTGCAATACTCAGATTGCTGTATCAGACCATGGTTGATCCGAGGTTATTACTCCCTGCAATACTCAGATTGCTGTACCACACCATGATTGATCCGAGACTTTTACTCCCTGCAATACTCAGATTGCTGTATCAGACCATGATTGATCCGGGACTATTATCCCTGCAATACTCAGATTATTACTCCTTGCAATACTCAGATTGTTGTATCAGACCATGATTGATCCGAGACTATTACTCCCTGCAATACTCAGATTGCTGTATCAGACCATGGTTGATCCGAGACTATTACTCCCTGCAATACTCAGATTGCTGTATCAGACCATGGTTGATCCGAGACTATTACTCCCTGCAATACTCAGATTGCTGTTCCGGACCATGTTTGATCCGAGACTATTACTCCCTGCAATACTAATTTTGCTGTATCAGACCATGATTGATCCAAAACTATTACTCCCAGCAATACTCAGATTGCTGTATCAGACCATTGTTGATCCGAGACTATTACTCAATGCAATACACAGATTGCTGTACCAGACCATGGTTAATCCGAGGCTATTACTCCCTGCAATACTCAGATTGCTGTACCAGACCATGATTGATCCGAGACTATTATCCCTGCAATACTCAGATTGCTGTACCAGACCATGATTGATCCGAGACTATTATCCCTGCAATACTCAGATTATTACTCCCTGCAATACTCAGATTGCTGTATCAGACCATGATTGATCCGAGACTATTCCTCCCTGCAATACTCAAATTGCTGTATCAGACCATGATTGATCCGAGACTATTACTCCCTGCAATACTCAGATTGCTGAATCAGACCATGGTTGATCCGAGACTATTACTCCCTGCAATACTCAGATTGCTGTATCAGACCATTGTTGATCCGAGACTATTACTCCCTGCAATACACAAATTGCTGTACCAGACCATGGTTGATCCGAGACTATTACTCCCTGCAATACACAGATTGCTGTACCAGACCATGATTGATCCGAGACTATTATCCCTGCAATACTCAGATTATTCCTCCCTGCAATACTCAGATTGCTGTATCAGACCATGATTGATCTGAGAATATTCCTCCCTGCAATACTCAAATTGCTGTATCAGACCATGATTGATCCGAGACTATTACTCCCTGCAATACTCAGATTGCTGTATCAGACCATGGTTGATCCGAGACTATTACTCCCTGCAATACTCAGCTTGCTGTATCAGACCATGGTTGATCCGAGACTATTACTCCCTGCAATACTCAGATTGCTGTACCAGACCATGATTGATCCGAGACTATTACTCCCTGCAATACTCAGATTGCTATATCAGACCATGATTGATCCGAGACTATTACTCCCTGCAATACTCAGATTGCTGTACCAGACCTTGTTTGTTCCGAGACTATTACTCCCTGCAATACTCAGATGGCTGTATCAGACCATTATTGATCCGAGGCTATTATCCCTGCAATACTCGGATTGCTGTATCAGACCATGATTGATCCGAGACTATTATCCCTGCAATACTCAGATTATCACTCCCTGCTATACTCAGATTGCTGTATCAGACCATGATTGATCCGAGACTATTACTCCCTGCAATACTCAGATTGCTGTATCAGACCATGGTTGATCCGAGATTATTACTCCCTGCAATACTCAGATTGCTGTATCAGACAATGGTTGATCCAAGACTATTACTCCCTGCAATACTCAGATTGCTGTATCAGACCATGGTTGATCCAAGTCTATTACTCCCTGCAATACTCAGATTGCTGTATCAGACCATGATTGATCCAACACTATTACTCACTGCAATACTCAGATTGCTGTACCAGACCATGATTGGTCCGAGACTATTACTCTGTGCAATACTCATATTGCTGTACCAGGCCATAATTGATCCGAGACTATTACTCCCTGCAATACTCAGATTGCTGTAACAGACCATGATTGATCCAAGACTATTACTCCCTGCAGTGCTAAGTTTGCTATATCAGACCATGATTGATCCAAGACTATTACTCCCTGCAATACTCAGATTGCTGTACCAGACCATGATTGATCCGAGACTATTACTCCCTGCAATACTCAGATTGCTGTATCAGACCATGGTTAATCCGAGACTATTACTCTCTGCAATACTCAGATTGCTGTATCAGACCATGGTTGATCTGAGACTATTATTCCCTGCAATACTCAGATTATTACTCCTTGCAATACTCAGATTGCTGTATCAGACCATAATTCATCCGAGACTATTACTCCCTGCAATACTCAGATTGCTGTACCAGACCATGATTGGTCCGAGACTATTACTCTGTGCAATACCCATATTGCTGTACCAGGCCATAATTGATCCGAGACTACTACTCCCTGCAATACTCAGATTGCTGTACCAGACCATGATTGATCCAAGACTATTACTCCCTGCAATGCTAAGTTTGCTGTATCAGACCATGATTGATCCAAAACTATTACTTCCTGCAATACTCAGATTGCTGTACCAGACAATGATTGATACGAGACTATTACTCTCTGCAATACTCAGATTGCTGTATCAGACCATGGTTGATCCGAGACTATTACTCCCTGCAATACTCAGATTGCTGTATCAGACCATGGTTGATCCGAGACTATTACTCTCTGCAATACTCAGATTGCTGTATCAGACCATGGTTGATCTGAGACTATTATTCCCTGCAATACTCAGATTATTACTCCTTGCAATACTCAGATTGCTGTATCAGACCATGGTTGATCCGAGACTATTACTCCCTGCAATACTCAGATTGCTGTATCAGACCATGGTTGATCCGAGACTATTACGCCCTGCAATACTCAGATTGCTGTACCAGACCATGATTGATCCGAGACTATTACTCCCTGCAATACTCAGATTGCTGTATCAGACCATGATTGATCCGAGACTATTACTCCCTGCAATACTCAGATTGCTGTACCAGACCTTGATTGATCCGAAACTATTACTCCCTGCAATACTCAGATGGCTGTATCAGACCATGATTGATCCGAGGCTATTATCCCTGCAATACTCGGATTGCTGTATCAGACCATGTTTGATCCGAGACTATTATCCCTGCAATACTCAGATTATCACTCCCTGCTATACTCAGATTGCTGTATCAGACCATGATTGATCCGAGACTATTACTCCCTGCAATACTCAGATTGCTGTATCAGACCATGGTTGATCCGAGATTATTACTCCCTGCAATACTCAGATTGCTGTATCAGACCATGGTTGATCCAAGACTATTACTCCATGCAATACTCAGATTGCTGTATCAGACCATGGTTGATCCAAGACTATTACTCCCTGCAATACTCAGATTGCTGTATCAGACCATAATTGATCCAAGACTATTACTCCCTGCAATACTCAGATTGCTGTACCAGACCATGATTGGTCCGAGACTATTACTCTGTGCAATACTCATATTGCTGTACCAGGCCATAATTGATCCGAGACTATTACTCGCTGCAATACTCAGATTGCTGTACCAGACCATGATTGATCCAAGACTATTACTCCCTGCAATGCTAAGTTTGCTATATCAGACCATGATTGATCCGAGACTATTACTCTCTGCAATACTCAGATTGCTGTATCAGACCATGGTTGATCTGAGACTATTATTCCCTGCAATACTCAGATTATTACTCCTTGCAATACTCAGATTGCTGTATCAGACCATAATTCATCCGAGACTATTACTCCCTGCAATACTCAGATTGCTGTATCAGACCATGGTTGATCCGAGACTATTACTCTCTGCAATACTCAGATTGCTGTATCAGACCATGGTTGATCTGAGACTATTATTCCCTGCAATACTCAGATTATTACTCCTTGCAATACTCAGATTGCTGTATCAGACCACGATTGATCCGAGACTATTACTCCCTGCAATACTCAGATTGCTGTATCAGACCTTGGTTGATCCGAGATTATTACTCCCTGCAATACTCAGATTGCTGTATCAGACCATGGTTGATCCAAGACTATTACTCCATGCAATACTCAGATTGCTGTATCAGACCATGGTTGATCCAAGACTATTACTCCCTGCAATACTCAGATTGCTGTATCAGACCATAATTGATCCAAGACTATTACTCCCTGCAATACTCAGATTGCTGTACCAGACCATGATTGGTCCGAGACTATTACTCTGTGCAATACTCATATTGCTGTACCAGGCCATAATTGATCCGAGACTATTACTCCCTGCAATACTCAGATTGCTGTACCAGACCATGATTGATCCAAGACTATTACTCCCTGCAATGCTAAGTTTGCTATATCAGACCATGATTGATCCAAGACTATTACTCCCTGCAATACTCAGATTGCTGTACCAGACCATGATTGATCCGAGACTATTACTCCCTGCAATACTCAGATTGCTGTATCAGACCATGGTTGATCCGAGACTATTACTCCCTGCAATACTCAGATTGCTGTATCAGACCATGGTTGATCTGAGACTATTATTCCCTGCAATACTCAGATTATTACTCCTTGCAATACTCAGATTGCTGTATCAGACCATGGTTGATCCGAGACTATTACTCCCTGCAATACTCACATTGCTGTACCAGACCATGATTGGTCCGAGACTATTACTCTGTGCAATACTCATATTGCTGTACCAGGCCATAATTGATCCGAGACTACTACTCCCTGCAATACTCAGATTGCTGTACCAGACCATGGTTGATCCGAGATTATTAATCCCTGCAATACTCAGATTGCTGTATCAGACCATGGTTGATCCAAGACTATTACTCCCTGCAATACTCAGATTGCTGTACCAGACAATGATTGATACGAGACTATTACTCTCTGCAATACTCAGTTTGCTGTATCAGACCATGGTTGATCCGAGACTATTACTCCCTGCAATACTCAGATTGCTGTATCAGACCATGGTTGATCCGAGACTATTACTCTCTGCAATACTCAGATTGCTGTATCAGACCATGGTTGATCTGAGACTATTATTCCCTGCAATACTCAGATTATTACTCCTTGCAATACTCATATTGCTGTACCAGGCCATAATTGATCCGAGACTATTACTCCCTGCAATACTCAGATTGCTGTACCAGACCATGATTGATCCAAGACTATTACTCCCTGCAATGCTAAGTTTGCTATATCAGACCATGATTGATCCAAGACTATTACTCCCTGCAATACTCAGATTGCTGTACCAGACCATGATTGATCCGAGACTATTACTCCCTGCAATACTCAGATTGCTGTATCAGACCATGGTTGATCCGAGACTATTACTCTCTGCAATACTCAGATTGCTGTATCAGACCATGGTTGATCTGAGACTATTATTCCCTGCAATACTCAGATTATTACTCCTTGCAATACTCAGATTGCTGTATCAGACCATGGTTGATCCGAGACTATTACTCCCTGCAATACGCACATTGCTGTACCAGACCATGATTGGTCCGAGACTATTACTCTGTGCAATACTCATATTGCTGTACCAGGCCATAATTGATCCGAGACTACTACTCCCTGCAATACTCAGATTGCTGTACCAGACCATGGTTGATCCGAGATTATTAATCCCTGCAATACTCAGATTGCTGTATCAGACCATGGTTGATCCAAGACTATTACTCCCTGCAATACTCAGATTGCTGTACCAGACAATGATTGATACGAGACTATTACTCTCTGCAATACTCAGTTTGCTGTATCAGACCATGGTTGATCCGAGACTATTACTCCCTGCAATACTCAGATTGCTGTATCAGACCATGGTTGATCCGAGACTATTACTCTCTGCAATACTCAGATTGCTGTATCAGACCATGGTTGATCTCAGACTATTATTCCCTGCAATACTCAGATTATTACTCCTTGCAATACTCAGATTGCTGTATCAGACCATGATTGATCCGAGACTATTACTCCCTGCAATACTCAGATTGCTGTATCAGACCTTGGTTGATCCGAGACTATTACTCCCTGCAATACTCAGATTGCTGTATCAGACCATGGTTGATCCAAGTCTATTACTCCCTGCAATACTCAGATTGCTGTATCAGACCATGATTGATCCAAGACTATTACTCACTGCAATACTCAGATTGCTGTACCAGACCATGATTGGTCCGAGACTATTACTCTGTGCAATACTCATATTGCTGTACCAGGCCATAATTGATCCGAGACTATTACTCCCTGCAATACTCAGATTGCTGTACCAGACCATGATTGATCCAAGACTATTACTCCCTGCAGTACTAAGTTTGCTATATCAGACCATGATTGATCCAAGACTATTACTCCCTGCAATACTCAGAATGCTGTACCAGACCATGATTGATCCGAGACTATTACTCCCTGCAATACTCAGATTGCTGTATCAGACCATGGTTGATCCGAGACTATTACTCTCTGCAATACTCAGATTGCTGTATCAGACCATGGTTGATCTGAGACTATTATTCCCTGCAATACTCAGATTATTACTCCTTGCAATACTCAGATTGCTGTATCAGACCATAATTCATCCGAGACTATTACTCCCTGCAATACTCAGATTGCTGTACCAGACCATGATTGGTCCGAGACTATTACTCTGTGCAATACTCATATTGCTGTACCAGGCCATAATTGATCCGAGACTACTACTCCCTGCAATACTCAGATTGCTGTACCAGACCATGATTGATCCAAGACTATTACTCCCTGCAATGCTAAGTTTGCTGTATCAGACCATGATTGATCCAAAACTATTACTCCCTGCAATACTCAGATTGCTGTACCAGACAATGATTGATACGAGACTATTACTCTCTGCAATACTCAGATTGCTGTATCAGACCATGGTTGATCCGAGACTATTACTCCCTGCAATACTCAGATTGCTGTATCAGACCATGGTTGATCCGAGACTATTACTCTCTGCAATACTCAGATTGCTCTATCAGACCATGGTTGATCTGAGACTATTATTCCCTGCAATACTCAGATTATTACTCCTTGCAATACTCAGATTGCTGTATCAGACCATGATTGATCCGAGACTATTACTCCCTGCAATACTCAGATTGCTGTATCAGACCTTGGTTGATCAGAGACTATTACTCCCTGCAATACTCAGATTGCTGTATCAGACCATGGTTGATCTGAGACTATTACTCAATGCAATACTCAGATTGCTGTATCAGACCATGGTTGATCCGAGACTATTACTCCCTGCAATACTCAGATTGCTGTACCAGACCATGATTGATCCAAGACTATTACTCCCTGCAGTGCTAAGTTTGCTATATCAGACCATGATTGATCCAAGACTATTACTCCCTGCAATACTCAGATTGCTGTACCAGACCATGATTGATCCGAGACTATTACTCCCTGCAATACTCAGATTGCTGTATCAGACCATGGTTGATCCGAGACTATTACTCTCTGCAATACTCAGATTGCTGTATCAGACCATGGTTGATCTGAGACTATTATTCCCTGCAATACTCAGATTATTACTCCTTGCAATACTCAGATTGCTGTATCAGACCATAATTCATCCGAGACTATTACTCCCTGCAATACTCAGATTGCTGTACCAGACCATGATTGGTCCGAGACTATTACTCTGTGCAATACTCAAATTGCTGTACCAGGCCATAATTGATCCGAGACTACTACTCCCTGCAATACTCAGATTGCTGTACCAGACCATGATTGATACAAGACTATTACTCCCTGCAATGCTAAGTTTGCTGTATCAGACCATGATTGATCCAAAACTATTACTCCCTGCAATACTCAGATTGCTGTACCAGACAATGATTGATACGAGACTATTACTCTCTGCAATACTCCGATTGCTGTATCAGACCATGGTTGATCCGAGACTATTACTCCCTGCAATACTCAGATTGCTGTATCAGACCATGGTTGATCCGAGACTATTACTCTCTGCAATACTCAGATTGCTGTATCAGACCATGGTTGATCTGAGACTATTATTCCCTGCAATACTCAGATTATTACTCCTTGCAATACTCAGATTGCTGTATCAGACCATGATTGATCCGAGACTATTACTCCCTGCAATACTCAGATTGCTGTATCAGATCTTGGTTGATCAGAGACTATTACTCCCTGCAATACTCAGATTGCTGTATCAGACCATGGTTGATCTGAGACTATTACTCCCTGCAATACTCAGATTGCTGTATCAGACCATGGTTGATCCGAGACTATTACTCCCTGCAATACTCAGATTGCTGTATCAGACCATGGTTGATCCGAGACTATTACTCCCTGCAATACTCAGATTGCTGTACCAGACCATGATTGATCCGAGACTATTACTCCCTGCAATACTCAGATTGCTGTATCAGACCATGATTGATCCGAGACTATTACTCCCTGCAATACTCAGATTGCTGTACCAGACCTTGATTGATCCGAGACTATTGCTCCCTGCAATACTCAGATGGCTGTATCAGACCATGGTTGATCTGAGACTATTACTCAATGCAATACTCAGATTGCTGTATCAGACCATGGTTGATCCGAGACTATTACTCCCTGCAATACTCAGATTGCTGTACCAGACCATGATTGATCCAAGACTATTACTCCCTGCAGTGCTAAGTTTGCTATATCAGACCATGATTGATCCAAGACTATTACTCCCTGCAATACTCAGATTGCTGTACCAGACCATGATTGATCCGAGACTATTACTCCCTGCAATACTCAGATTGCTGTATCAGACCATGGTTGATCCGAGACTATTACTCTCTGCAATACTCAGATTGCTGTATCAGACCTTGGTTGATCTGAGACTATTATTCCCTGCAATACTCAGATTATTACTCCTTGCAATACTCAGATTGCTGTATCAGACCATAATTCATCCGAGACTATTACTCCCTGCAATACTCAGATTGCTGTACCAGACCATGATTGGTCCGAGACTATTACTCTGTGCAATACTCAAATTGCTGTACCAGGCCATAATTGATCCGAGACTACTACTCCCTGCAATACTCAGATTGCTGTACCAGACCATGATTGATACAAGACTATTACTCCCTGCAATGCTAAGTTTGCTGTATCAGACCATGATTGATCCAAAACTATTACTCCCTGCAATACTCAGATTGCTGTACCAGACAATGATTGATACGAGACTATTACTCTCTGCAATACTCCGATTGCTGTATCAGACCATGGTTGATCCGAGACTATTACTCCCTGCAATACTCAGATTGCTGTATCAGACCATGGTTGATCCGAGACTATTACTCTCTGCAATACTCAGATTGCTGTATCAGACCATGGTTGATCTGAGACTATTATTCCCTGCAATACTCAGATTATTACTCCTTGCAATACTCAGATTGCTGTATCAGACCATGATTGATCCGAGACTATTACTCCCTGCAATACTCAGATTGCTGTATCAGATCTTGGTTGATCAGAGACTATTACTCCCTGCAATACTCAGATTGCTGTATCAGACCATGGTTGATCTGAGACTATTACTCCCTGCAATACTCAGATTGCTGTATCAGACCATGGTTGATCCGAGACTATTACTCCCTGCAATACTCAGATTGCTGTATCAGACCATGGTTGATCCGAGACTATTACTCCCTGCAATACTCAGATTGCTGTACCAGACCATGATTGATCCGAGACTATTACTCCCTGCAATACTCAGATTGCTGTATCAGACCATGATTGATCCGAGACTATTACTCCCTGCAATACTCAGATTGCTGTACCAGATCTTGATTGATCCGAGACTATTGCTCCCTGCAATACTCAGATGGCTGTATCAGACCATGATTGATCCGAGGCTATTATCCCTGCAATACTCATATTGCTGTATCAGACCATGTTTGATCCGAGACTATTATCCCTGCAATACTCAGATTATCACTCCCTGCTATACTCAGATTGCTGTATCAGACCATGATTGATCCGAGACTATTACTCCCTGCAATACTCAGATTGCTGTATCAGACCATGGTTGATCCGAGATTATTACTCCCTGCAATACTCAGATTGCTGTATCAGACCATGGTTGATCCAAGACTATTACTCCATGCAATACTCAGATTGCTGTATCAGACCATGGTTGATCCAAGACTATTACTCCCTGCAATACTCAGATTGCTGTATCAGACCATAATTGATCCAAGACTATTACTCCCTGCAATACTCAGATTGCTGTACCAGACCATGATTGGTCCGAGACTATTACTCTGTGCAATACTCATATTGCTGTACCAGGCCATAATTGATCCGAGACTATTACTCCCTGCAATACTCAGATTGCTGTACCAGACCATGATTGATCCAAGACTATTACTCCCTGCAATGCTAAGTTTGCTATATCAGACCATGATTGATCCGAGACTATTACTCTCTGCAATACTCAGATTGCTGTATCAGACCATGGTTGATCTGAGACTATTATTCCTGCAATACTCAGATTATTACTCCTTGCAAGACTCAGATTCCTGTATCAGACCATAATTCATCCGAGACTATTACTCCCTGCAATACTCAGATTGCTGTACCAGACCATGGTTGATCCGAGACTACTACTCCCTGCAATACTCAGATTGCTGTACCAGACCATGATTGATCCAAGACTATTACTCCCTGCAATGCTAAGTTTGCTGTATCAGACATTGATTGATCCAAAACTATTACTCCCTGCAATACTCAGATTGCTGTACCAGACAATGATTGATACGAGACTATTACTCTCTGCAATACTCAGTTTGCTGTATCAGACCATGGTTGATCCGAGACTATTACTCCCTGCAATACTCAGATTGCTGTATCAGACCATTGTTGATCTGAGACTATTATTCCCTGCAATACTCAGATTATTACTCCTTGCAATACTCAGATTGCTGTATCAGACCATGATTGATCCGAGACTATTACTCCCTGCAATACTCAGATTGCTGTATCAGACCTTGGTTGATCCGAGACTATTACTCCCTGCAATACTCAGATTGCTGTATCAGACCATGGTTGATCCGAGACTATTACTCCCTGCAATACTCAGATTGCTGTATCAGACCATGGTTGATCCGAGACTATTACTCCCTGCAATACTCAGATTGCTGTATCAGACCATGGTTGATCCGAGACTATTACTCCCTGCAATACTCAGATTGCTGTACCAGACCATGATTGATCCGAGACTATTACTCCCTGCAATACTCAGATTGCTGTATCAGACCATGATTGATCCGAGACTATTACTCCCTGCAATACTCAGATTGCTGTACCAGACCTTGATTGATCCGAGACTATTACTCCCTGCAATACTCAGATGGCTGTATCAGACCATGATTGATCCGAGGCTATTATCCCTGCAATACTCGGATTGCTGTATCAGACCATGTTTGATCCGAGACTATTATCCCTGCAATACTCAGATTATCACTCCCTGCTATACTCAGATTGCTGTATCAGACCATGATTGATCCGAGACTATTACTCCCTGCAATACTCAGATTGCTGTATCAGACCATGGTTGATCCGAGATTATTACTCCCTGCAATACTCAGATTGCTGTATCAGACCATGGTTGATCCAAGACTATTACTCCATGCAATACTCAGATTGCAGTATCAGACCATGGTTGATCCAAGACTATTACTCCCTGCAATACTCAGATTGCTGTATCAGACCATAATTGATCCAAGACTATTACTCCCTGCAATACTCAGATTGCTGTACCAGACCATGATTGGTCCGAGACTATTACTCTGTGCAATACTCATATTGCTGTACCAGGCCATAATTGATCCGAGACTATTACTCCCTGCAATACTCAGATTGCTGTACCAGACCATGATTGATCCAAGACTATTACTCCCTGCAATGCTAAGTTTGCTATATCAGACCATGATTGATCCAAGACTATTACTCCCTGCAATACTCAGATTGCTGTACCAGACCATGATTGATCCGAGACTATTACTCCCTGCAATACTCAGATTGCTGTATCAGACCATGGTTGATCCGAGACTATTACTCTCTGCAATACTCAGATTGCTGTATCAGACCATGGTTGATCTGAGACTATTATTCCCTGCAATACTCAGATTATTACTCCTTGCAATACTCAGATTGCTGTATCAGACCATGGTTGATCCGAGACTATTACTCCCTGCAATACTCAGATTGCTGTACCAGACCATGATTGGTCCGAGACTATTACTCTGTGCAATACTCATATTGCTGTACCAGGCCATAATTGATCCGAGACTACTACTCCCTGCAATACTCAGATTGCTGTACCAGACCATGATTGATCCAAGACTATTACTCCCTGAAATGCTAAGTTTGCTGTATCAGACCATGATTGATCCAAAACTATTACTCCCTGCAATACTCAGATTGCTGTACCAGACAATGATTGATACGAGACTATTACTCTCTGCAATACTCAGATTGCTGTATCAGACCATGGTTGATCCGAGACTATTACTCCCTGCAATACTCAGATTGCTGTATCAGACCATGGTTGATCCGAGACGATTACTCTCTGCAATACTCAGATTGCTCTATCAGACCATGGTTGATCTGAGACTATTATTCCCTGCAATACTCAGATTATTACTCCTTGCAATACTCAGATTGCTGTATCAGACCATGATTGATCCGAGACTATTACTCCCTGCAATACTCAGATTGCTGTATCAGACCTTGGTTGATCAGAGACTATTACTCCCTGCAATACTCAGATTGCTGTATCAGACCATGGTTGATCTGAGACTATTACTCAATGCAATACTCAGATTGCTGTATCAGACCATGGTTGATCCGAGACTATTACTCCCTGCAATACTCAGATTGCTGTACCAGACCATGATTGATCCAAGACTATTACTCCCTGCAGTGCTAAGTTTGCTATATCAGACCATGATTGATCCAAGACTATTACTCCCTGCAATACTCAGATTGCTGGACCAGACCATGATTGATCCGAGACTATTACTCCCTGCAATACTCAGATTGCTGTATCAGACCATGGTTGATCCGAGACTATTACTCTCTGCAATACTCAGATTGCTGTATCAGACCATGGTTGATCTGAGACTATTATTCCCTGCAATAATCAGATTATTACTCCTTGCAATACTCAGATTGCTGTATCAGACCATAATTCATCCGAGACTATTACTCCCTGCAATACTCAGATTGCTGTACCAGACCATGATTGGTCCGAGACTATTACTCTGTGCAATACTCAAATTGCTGTACCAGGCCATAATTGATCCGAGACTACTACTCCCTGCAATACTCAGATTGCTGTACCAGACCATGATTGATCCAAGACTATTACTCCCTGCAATGCTAAGTTTGCTGTATCAGACCATGATTGATCCAAAACTATTACTCCCTGCAATACTCAGATTGCTGTACCAGACAATGATTGATACGAGACTATTACTCTCTGCAATACTCAGATTGCTCTATCAGACCATGGTTGATCTGAGACTATTATTCCCTGCAGTACTCAGATTATTACTCCTTGCAATACTCAGATTGCTGTATCAGACCATGATTGATCCGAGACTATTACTCCCTGCAATACTCAGATTGCTGTATCAGACCTTGGTTGATCAGAGACTATTACTCCCTGCAATACTCAGATTGCTGTATCAGACCATGGTTGATCTGAGACTATTACTCAATGCAATACTCAGATTGCTGTATCAGACCATGGTTGATCCGAGACTATTACTCCCTGCAATACTCAGATTGCTGTACCAGACCATGATTGATCCAAGACTATTACTCCCTGCAGTGCTAAGTTTGCTATATCAGACCATGATTGATCCAAGACTATTACTCCCTGCAATACTCAGATTGCTGTACCAGACCATGATTGATCCGAGACTATTACTCCCTGCAATACTCAGATTGCTGTATCAGACCATGGTTGATCCGAGACTATTACTCTCTGCAATACTCAGATTGCTGTATCAGACCATGGTTGATCTGAGACTATTATTCCCTGCAATACTCAGATTATTACTCCTTGCAATACTCAGATTGCTGTATCAGACCATAATTCATCCGAGACTATTACTCCCTGCAATACTCAGATTGCTGTACCAGACCATGATTGGTCCGAGACTATTACTCTGTGCAATACTCAAATTGCTGTACCAGGCCATAATTGATCCGAGACTACTACTCCCTGCAATACTCAGATTGCTGTACCAGACCATGATTGATCCAAGACTATTACTCCCTGCAATGCTAAGTTTGCTGTATCAGACCATGATTGATCCAAAACTATTACTCCCTGCAATACTCAGATTGCTGTACCAGACAATGATTGATAAGAGACTATTACTCTCTGCAATACTCAGATTGCTGTATCAGACCATGGTTGATCCGAGACTATTACTCCCTGCAATACTCAGATTGCTGTATCAGACCATGGTTGATCCGAGACTATTACTCTCTGCAATACTCAGATTGCTGTATCAGACCAAAGTTGATCTGAGACTATTATTCCCTGCAATACTCAGATTATTACTCCTTGCAATACTCAGATTGCTGTATCAGACCATGATTGATCCGAGACTATTACTCCCTGCAATACTCAGATTGCTGTATCAGACCTTGGTTGATCAGAGACTATTACTCCCTGCAATACTCAGATTGCTGTATCAGACCATGGTTGATCCGAGACTATTACTCCCTGCAATACTCAGATTGCTGTATCAGACCATGGTTGATCCGAGACTATTACTCCCTGCAATACTCAGATTGCTGTATCAGACCATGGTTGATCCGAGACTATTACTCCCTGCAATACTCAGATTGCTTTACCAGACCATGATTGATCCGAGACTGTTACTCCCTGCAATACTCAGATTGCTGTATCAGACCATGATTGATCCGAGACTATTACTCCCTGCAATACTCAGATTGCTGTACCAGACCTTGATTGATCCGAGACTATTACTCCCTGCAATACTCAGATGGCTGTATCAGACCATGATTGATCCGAGGCTATTATCCCTGCAATACTCATATTGCTGTATCAGACCATGTTTGATCCGAGACTATTATCCCTGCAATACTCAGATTATCACTCCCTGCTATACTCAGATTGCTGTATCAGACCATGATTGATCCGAGACTATTACTCCCTGCAATACTCAGATTGCTGTATCAGACCATGGTTGATCCGAGATTATTACTCCCTGCAATACTCAGATTGCTGTATCAGACCATGGTTGATCCAAGACTATTACTCCATGCAATACTCAGATTGCTGTATCAGACCATGGTTGATCCAAGACTATTACTCCCTGCAATACTCAGATTGCTGTATCAGACCATAATTGATCCAAGACTATTACTCCCTGCAATACTCAGATTGCTGTACCAGACCATGATTGGTCCGAGACTATTACTCTGTGCAATACTCATATTGCTGTACCAGGCCATAATTGATCCGAGACTACTACTCCCTGCAATACTCAGATTGCTGTACCAGACCATGATTGAACCAAGACTATTACTCCCTGCAATGCTAAGTTTGCTATATCAGACCATGATTGATCCGAGACTATTACTCTCTGCAATACTCAGATTGCTGTATCAGACCATGGTTGATCTGAGACTATTATTCCCTGCAATACTCAGATTATTACTCCTTGCAAGACTCAGATTGCTGTATCAGACCATAATTCACCCGAGACTATTACTCCCTGCAATACTCAGATTGCTGTACCAGACCATGATTGGTCCGAGACTATTACTCTGTTCAATACTCATATTGCTGTACCAGGCCATAATTGATCCGAGACTACTACTCCCTGCAATGCTAAGTTTGCTGTATCAGACATTGATTGATCCAAAACTATTACTCCCTGCAATACTCAGATTGCTGTACCAGACAATGATTGATACGAGACTATTACTCTCTGCAATACTCAGTTTGCTGTATCAGACCATGGTTGATCCGAGACTATTACTCCCTGCAATACTCAGATTGCTGTATCAGACCATGGTTGATCTGAGACTATTATTCCCTGCAATACTCAGATTATTACTCCTTGCAATACTCAGATTGCTGTATCAGACCATGATTGATCCGAGACTATTACTCCCTGCAATACTCAGATTGCTGTATCAGACCATGGTTGATCCGAGACTATTACTCCCTGCAATACTCAGATTGCTGTATCAGACCATGGTTGATCCGAGACTATTACTCCCTGCAATACTCAGATTGCTGTATCAGACCATGGTTGATCCGAGACTATTACTCCCTGCAATACTCAGATTGCTGTACCAGACCATGATTGATCCGAGACTATTACTCCCTGCAATACTCAGATTGCTGTATCAGACCATGATTGATCCGAGACTATTACTCCCTGCAATACTCAGATTGCTGTACCAGACCTTGATTGATCCGAGACTATTACTCCCTGCAATACTCAGATGGCTGTATCAGACCATGATTGATCCGAGGCTATTATCCCTGCAATACTCGGATTGCTGTATCAGACCATGTTTGATCCGAGACTATTATCCCTGCAATACTCAGATTATCACTCCCTGCTATACTCAGATTGCTGTATCAGACCATGATTGATCCGAGACTATTACTCCCTGCAATACTCAGATTGCTGTATCAGACCATGGTTGATCCGAGATTATTACTCCCTGCAATACTCAGATTGCTGTATCAGACCATGGTTGATCCAAGACTATTACTCCATGCAATACTCAGATTGCAGTATCAGACCATGGTTGATCCAAGACTATTACTCCCTGCAATACTCAGATTGCTGTATCAGACCATAATTGATCCAAGACTATTACTCCCTGCAATACTCAGATTGCTGTACCAGACCATGATTGGTCCGAGACTATTACTCTGTGCAATACTCATATTGCTGTACCAGGCCATAATTGATCCGAGACTATTACTCCCTGCAATACTCAGATTGCTGTACCAGACCATGATTGATCCAAGACTATTACTCCCTGCAATGCTAAGTTTGCTATATCAGACCATGATTGATCCAAGACTATTACTCCCTGCAATACTCAGATTGCTGTACCAGACCATGATTGATCCGAGACTATTACTCCCTGCAATACTCAGATTGCTGTATCAGACCATGGTTGATCCGAGACTATTACTCTCTGCAATACTCAGATTGCTGTATCAGACCATGGTTGATCTGAGACTATTATTCCCTGCAATACTCAGATTATTACTCCTTGCAATACTCAGATTGCTGTATCAGACCATGGTTGATCCGAGACTATTACTCCCTGCAATACTCAGATTGCTGTACCAGACCATGATTGGTCCGAGACTATTACTCTGTGCAATACTCATATTGCTGTACCAGGCCATAATTGATCCGAGACTACTACTCCCTGCAATACTCAGATTACTGTACCAGACCATGGTTGATCCGAGATTATTAATCCCTGCAATACTCAGATTGCTGAATCAGACCATGGTTGATCCAAGACTATTACTCCATGCAATACTCAGATTGCTGTATCAGACCATGGTTGATCCATGACTATTACTCCCTGCAATACTCAGAATGCTGTATCAGACCATAATTGATCCAAGACTATTACTCCCTGCAATACTCAGATTGCTGTACCAGACCATGATTGGTCCGAGACTATTACTCTGTGCAATACTCATATTGCTGTACCAGGCCATAATTGATCCGAGACTATTACTCCCTGCAATACTCAGATTGCTGTACCAGACCATGATTGATCCAAGACTATTACTCCCTGCAATGCTAAGTTTGCTATATCAGACCATGATTGATCCAAGACTATTACTCCCTGCAATACTCAGATTGCTGTACCAGACCATGATTGATCCGAGACTATTACTCCCTGCAATACTCAGATTGCTGTATCAGACCATGGTTGATCCGAGACTATTACTCTCTGCAATACTCAGATTGCTGTTTCAGACCATGGTTGATCTGAGACTATTATTCCCTGCAATACTCAGATTATTACTCCTTGCAATACTCAGATTGCTGTATCAGACCATAATTCATCCGAGACTATTACTCCCTGCAATACTCAGATTGCTGTACCAGACCATGATTGGTCCGAGACTATTACTCTGTGCAATACTCATATTGCTGTACCAGGCCATAATTGATCCGAGACTACTACTCCCTGCAATACTCAGATTGCTGTACCAGACCATGATTGATCCAAGACTATTACTCCCTGCAATGCTAAGTTTGCTGTATCAGACCATGATTGATCCAAAACTATTACTCCCTGCAATACTCAGATTGCTGTACCAGACAATGATTGATACGAGATTATTACTCTCTGCAATACTCAGATTGCTGTATCAGACCATGGTTGATCCGAGACTATTACTCCCTGTAATACTCAGATTGCTGTATCAGACCATGGTTGATCCGAGACTATTACTCTCTGCAATACTCAGATTGCTGTATCAGACCATGGTTGATCTGAGACTATTATTCCCTGCAATACTCAGATTATTACTCCTTGCAATACTCAGATTGCTGTATCAGACCATGACTGATCCGAGACTATTACTCCCTGCAATACTCAGATTGCTGTATCAGACCTTGGTTGATCCGAGACTATTACTCCCTGCAATACACAGATTGCTGTATCAGACCATGGTTGATCCGAGACTATTACTCCCTGCAATACCCAGATTGCTGTATCAGACCATGGTTGATCCGAGACTATTACTCCCTGCAATACTCAGATTGCTGTATCAGACCATGGTTGATCCGAGACTATTACTCCCTGCAATACTCAGATTGCTGTACCAGACCATGATTGATCCGAGACTATTACTCCCTGCAATACTCAGATTGCTGTATCAGACCATGATTGATCCGAGACTATTACTCCCTGCAATACTCAGATTGCTGTACCAGACCTTGATTGATCCGAGACTATTACTCCCTGCAATACTCAGATTGCTGTATCAGACCATGATTGATCCGAGGCTATTATCCCTGCAATACTCGGATTGCTGTATCAGACCATGTTTGATCCGAGACTATTAACCCTGCAATACTCAGATTATCACTCCCTGCTATACTCAGATTGCTGTATCAGACCATGATTGATCCGAGACTATTACTCCCTGCAATACTCAGATTGCTGTATCAGACCATGGTTGATCCGAGATTATTACTCCCTGCAATACTCAGATTGCTGTATCAGACCATGGTTGATCCAAGACTATTACTCCATGCAATACTCAGATTGCTGTATCAGACCATGGTTGATCCAAGACTATTACTCCCTGCAATACTCAGATTGCTGTATCAGACCATAATTGATCCAAGACTATTACTCCCTGCAATACTCAGATTGCTGTACCAGACCATGATTGGTCCGAGACTATTACTCTGTGCAATACTCATATTGCTGTACCAGGCCATAATTGATCCGAGACTATTACTCCCTGCAATACTCAGATTGCTGTACCAGACCATGATTGATCCAAGACTATTACTCCCTGCAATGCTAAGTTTGCTATATCAGACCATGATTGATCCAAGACTATTACTCCCTGCAATACTCAGATTGCTGTACCAGACCATGATTGATCCGAGACTATTACTCCCTGCAATACTCAGATTGCTGTATCAGACCATGGTTGATCCGAGACTATTACTCTCTGCAATACTCAGATTGCTGTATCAGACCATGGTTGATCTGAGACTATTATTCCCTGCAATACTCAGATTATTACTCCTTGCAATACTCAGATTGCTGTATCAGACCATGATTGATCCGAGACTACTACTCCCTGCAATACTCAGATTGCTGTACCAGACCATGATTGATCCAAGACTATTACTCCCTGCAATGCTAAGTTTGCTGTATCAGACCATGATTGATCCAAGACTATTACTCCCTGCAATACTCAGATTGCTGTACCAGTCAATGATTGATCCGAGACTATTACTCTCTGCAAAACTCAGATTGCTGTATCAGACCATGGTTGATCCGAGACTTTTACTCCCTGCAATACTCAGATTGCTGTATCAGACCATGATTGATCCAAGACTATTACTCCCTGCAATACTCAGATTGCTGTACCAGACCATGATTGGTCCGAGACTATCACTCTGTGCAATACTCATATTGCTGTGCCAGGCCATAATTGATCCGAGACTATTACTCCCTGCAATACTCTGATTGCTGTACCAGACCATGATTGATCTAAGACTATTACTCCGTGCAATACACAGATTGCTGTACCAGACCATGATTGATCCGAGACTATTATCCCTGCAATACTCAGATTGCTGTATCAGACCATGATTGATCCGAGACTATTACTCCCTGCAATACTCACATTTGCTGTATCAGATCGTGGTTCATCCGAGACTATTACTCCCGGCAATACTCAGATTGCTGTATCAGACCATGGTTGATCCGAGACAATTACTCCCTGCAATACTCAGATTGCTGTACCAGACCGTGATTGATCCGAGACTATTACTCTCTGCAATACTCAGATTGCTGTATCAGACCATGGTTGATCCGAGACTATTACTCCCTGCAATACTCAGATTGCTGTATCAGACCATGGTTGATCCGAGACTATTACTCTCTGCAATACTCAGATTGCTGTATCAGACCATGGTTGATCTGAGACTATTATTCCCTGCAATACTCAGATTATTACTCCTTGCAATACTCAGATTGCTGTACCAGACCATGGTTGATCCGAGACTATTACTCCCTGCAATACTCAGATTGCTGTACCAGACCATGATTGATCCGAGACTATTATCCCTGCAATACTCAGATTGCTGTACCTGACCATGATTCATCCGAGACTATTATCCCTGCAATACTCAGATTATTACTCCCTGCAATACTCAGATTGCTGTATCAGACCATGATGGATCCGAGACTATTACTCCCTGCAATACTCAAATTGCTGTATCAGACCATGATTGATCCGAGACTATTACTCCCTGCAATACTCAGATTGCTGTATCAGACCATGGTTGATCCGAGACTATTACTCCCTGCAATACACAGATTGCTGTATCAGACCATGGTTGATCCGAGACTATTACTCCCTGCAATACTCAGATTGCTGTACCAGACCATGATTCATCCGAGACTATTACTCCCTGCAATACTCAGATTGCTGTATCAGACCATGATTGATCTGAGACTATTACTCCCTGCAATACTCAGATTGCTGTATCAGACCATTGTTGATCCGAGACTATTACTCCCTGCAATTCTCAGATTGCTGTATCAGACCATGGTTGATCCGAGACTATTACTCTCTGCAATACTCAGATTGCTGTATCAGACCATGGTTGATCCGAGACTATTATTCCCTGCAATACTCAGATTGCTGTATCAGACCATGGTTGATCCGAGACTATTACTCCCTGCAATACTCAGATTGCTGTACCAGACCATGATTGATCCGAGACTATTACTCCCTGCATGATTGATCCGAGTCTATTACTCCCTGCAATACTCAGATGGCTGTACCAGACCATGACTGATCCGAGGCTATTATCCCTGCAATACTCGGATTGCTGTATCAGACCATGTTTGATCCGAGACTATTATCCCTGCAATACTCAGATTATTACTCCCTGCTATACTCAGATTGCTGTATCAGACCATGATTGATCCGAGACTATTACTCCCTGCAATACTCAGATTGCTGTATCAGACCATTGTTGATCCGAGACTATTACTCCCTGCAATACTCAGATTGCTGTATCAGACCATGGTTGATCCAAGACTATTACCCCCTGCAATACTCAGATTGCTGTATCAGACCATGGTTGATCCGAGACTATTACTCCCTGCAATACTCAGATTGCTGTACCAGACCATGTTTGATCCGAGACTATTACTCCCTGCAATACTCAGATTGCTGTACCAGACCATGATTCATCCGAGACTATTATCCCTGCAATACTCAGATTATTACTCCCTGCAATACTCATATTGCTGTACCAAGCCATAATTGATCCGAGACTACTACTCCCTGCAATACTCAGATTGCTGTACCAGACCATGATTGATCCAAGACTATTACTCCCTGCAATGCTAAGTTTGCTGTATCAGACCATGATTGATCCAAAACTATTACTCCCTGCAATACTCAGATTGCTGTACCAGACAATGTTTGATACGAGACTATTACTCTCTGCAATACTCAGATTGCTGTATCAGACCATGGTTGATCCGAGACTATTACTCCCTGTAATACTCAGATTGCTGTATCAGACCATGGTTGATCCGAGACTATTACTCTCTGCAATACTCAGATTGCTGTATCAGACCATGGTTGATCTGAGACTATTATTCCCTGCAATACTCAGATTATTACTCCTTGCAATACTCAGATTGCTGTATCAGACCATGACTGATCCGAGACTATTACTCCCTGCAATACTCAGATTGCTGTATCAGACCTTGGTTGATCCGAGACTATTACTCCCTGCAATACACAGATTGCTGTATCAGACCATGGTTGATCCGAGACTATTACTCCCTGCAATACCCAGATTGCTGTATCAGACCATGGTTGATCCGAGACTATTACTCCCTGCAATACTCAGATTGCTGTATCAGACCATGGTTGATCCGAGACTATTACTCTCTGCAATACTCAGATTGCTGTATCAGACCATGGTTGATCTGAGACTATTATTCCCTGCAATACTCAGATTATTACTCCTTGCAATACTCAGATTGCTGTACCAGACCATGGTTGATCCGAGACTATTACTCCCTGCAATACTCAGATTGCTGTACCAGACCATGATTGATCCGAGACTATTATCCCTGCAATACTCAGATTGCTGTACCAGACCATGATTCATCCGAGACTATTATCCCTGCAATACTCAGATTATTACTCCCTGCAATACTCAGATTGCTGTATCAGACCATGATGGATCCGAGACTATTACTCCCTGCAATACTCAAATTGCTGTATCAGACCATGATTGATCCGAGACTATTACTCCCTGCAATACTCAGATTGCTGTATCAGACCATGGTTGATCCGAGACTATTACTCCCTGCAATACTCAGATTGCTGTATCAGACCATGGTTGATCCGAGACTATTACTCCCTGCAATACTCAGATTGCTGTACCAGACCATGATTCATCCGAGACTATTACTCCCTGCAATACTCAGATTGCTGTATCAGACCATGATTGATCTGAGACTATTACTCCCTGCAATACTCAGATTGCTGTATCAGACCATTGTTGATCCGAGACTATTACTCCCTGCAATTCTCAGATTGCTGTATCAGACCATGGTTGATCCGAGACTATTACTCTCTGCAATACTCAGATTGCTGTATCAGACCATGGTTGATCCGAGACTATTATTCCCTGCAATACTCAGATTGCTGTATCAGACCATGGTTGATCCGAGACTATTACTCCCTGCAATACTCAGATTGCTGTACCAGACCATGATTGATCCGAGACTATTACTCCCTGCATGATTGATCCGAGACTATTACTCCCTGCAATACTCAGATGGCTGTACCAGACCATGATTGATCCGAGGCTATTATCCCTGCAATACTCGGATTGCTGTATCAGACCATGTTTGATCCGAGACTATTATCCCTGCAATACTCAGATTATTACTCCCTGCTATACTCAGATTGCTGTATCAGACCATGATTGATCCGAGACTATTACTCCCTGCAATACTCAGATTGCTGTATCAGACCATTGTTGATCCGAGACTATTACTCCCTGCAATACTCAGATTGCTGTATCAGACCATGGTTGATCCAAGACTATTACCCCCTGCAATACTCAGATTGCTGTATCAGACCATGGTTGATCCGAGACTATTGCTCCCTGCAATACTCAGATTGCTGTACCAGACCATGTTTGATCCGAGACTATTACTCCCTGCAATACTCAGATTGCTGTACCAGACCATGATTCATCCGAGACTATTATCCCTGCAATACTCAGATTATTACTCCCTGCAATACTCATATTGCTGTACCAAGCCATAATTGATCCGAGACTACTACTCCCTGCAATACTCAGATTGCTGTACCAGACCATGATTGATCCAAGACTATTACTCCCTGCAATGCTAAGTTTGCTGTATCAGACCATGATTGATCCAAAACTATTACTCCCTGCAATACTCAGATTGCTGTACCAGACAATGTTTGATACGAGACTATTACTCTCTGCAATACTCAGATTGCTGTATCAGACCATGGTTGATCCGAGACTATTACTCCCTGTAATACTCAGATTGCTGTATCAGACCATGGTTGATCCGAGACTATTACTCTCTGCAATACTCAGATTGCTGTATCAGACCATGGTTGATCTGAGACTATTATTCCCTGCAATACTCAGATTATTACTCCTTGCAATACTCAGATTGCTGTATCAGACCATGACTGATCCGAGACTATTACTCCCTGCAATACTCAGATTGCTGTATCAGACCTTGGTTGATCCGAGACTATTACTCCCTGCAATACACAGATTGCTGTATCAGACCATGGTTGATCCGAGACTATTACTCCCTGCAATACCCAGATTGCTGTATCAGACCATGGTTGATCCGAGTCTATTACTCCCTGCAATACTCAGATTGCTGTATCAGACCATGGTTGATCCGAGACTATTACTCCCTGCAATACTCAGATTGCTGTACCAGACCATGATTGATCCGAGACTATTACTCCCTGCAATACTCAGATTGCTGTATCAGACCATGATTGATCCGAGACTATTACTCCCTGCAATACTCAGATTGCTGTACCAGACCTTGATTGATCCGAGACTATTACTCCCTGCAATACTCAGATTGCTGTATCAGACCATGATTGATCCGAGGCTATTATCCCTGCAATACTCGGATTGCTGTATCAGACCATGTTTGCTCCGAGACTATTATCCCTGCAATACTCAGATTATCACTCCCTGCTATACTCAGATTGCTGTATCAGACCATGATTGATCCGAGACTATTACTCCCTGCAATACTCAGATTGCTGTATCAGACCATGGTTGATCCGAGATTATTACTCCCTGCAATACTCAGATTGCTGTATCAGACCATGGTTGATCCAAGACTATTACTCCATGCAATACTCAGATTGCTGTATCAGACCATGGTTGATCCAAGACTATTACTCCCTGCAATACTCAGATTGCTGTATCAGACCATAATTGATCCAAGACTATTACTCCCTGCAATACTCAGATTGCTGTACTAGACCATGATTGGTCCGAGACTATTACTCTGTGCAATACTCATATTGCTGTACCAGGCCATAATTGATCCGAGACTATTACTCCCTGCAATACTCAGATTGCTGTACCAGACCATGATTGATCCAAGACTATTACTCCCTGCAATGCTAAGTTTGCTATATCAGACCATGATTGATCCAAGACTATTACTCCCTGCAATACTCAGATTGCTGTACCAGACCATGATTGATCCGAGACTATTACTCCCTGCAATACTCAGATTGCTGTATCAGACCATGGTTGATCCGAGACTATTACTCTCTGCAATACTCAGATTGCTGTATCAGACCATGGTTGATCTGAGACTATTATTCCCTGCAATACTCAGATTATTACTCCTTGCAATACTCAGATTGCTGTATCAGACCATGATTGATCCGAGACTATTACTCCCTGCAATACTCAGATTGCTGTACCAGACCATGATTGGTCCGAGACTATTACTCTGTGCAATACTCATATTGCTGTACCAGGCCATAATTGATCCGAGACTACTACTCCTTGCAATACTCAGATTGCTGTACCAGACCATGATTGATCCAAGAGTATTACTCCCTGCAATGCTAAGTTTGCTGTATCAGACCATGATTGATCCAAGACTATTACTCCCTGCAATACTCAGATTGCTGTACCAGACAATGATTGATCCGAGACTATTACTCTCTGCAAAACTCAGATTGCTGTATCAGACCATGGTTGATCCGAGACTTTTACTCCCTGCAATACTCAGATTGCTGTACCAGACCATGATTGGTCCGAGACTATCACTCTGTGCAATACTCATATTGCTGTGCCAGGCCATAATTGATCCGAGACTATTACTCCCTGCAATACTCTGATTGCTGTACCAGACCATGATTGATCTAAGACTATTACTCCGTGCAATACACAGATTGCTGTACCAGACCATGATTGATCCGAGACTATTATCCCTGCAATACTCAGATTGCTGTATCAGACCATGATTGATCCGAGACTATTACTCCCTGCAATACTCACATTTGCTGTATCAGATCGTGGTTCATCCGAGACTATTACTCCCGGCAATACTCAGATTGCTGTATCAGACCATGGTTGATCCGAGACAATTACTCCCTGCAATACTCAGATTGCTGTACCAGACCATGATTGATCCGAGACTATTACTCTCTGCAATACTCAGATTGCTGTATCAGACCATGGTTGATCCGAGACTATTACTCTCTGCAATACTCAGATTGCTGTATCAGACCATGGTTGATCTGAGACTATTATTCCCTGCAATACTCAGATTATTACTCCTTGCAATACTCAGATTGCTGTACCAGACCATGGTTGATCCGAGACTATTACTCCCTGCAATACTCAGATTGCTGTACCAGACCATGATTGATCCGAGACTATTATCCCTGCAATACTCAGATTGCTGTACCAGACCATGATTCATCCGAGACTATTATCCCTGCAATACTCAGATTATTACTCCCTGCAATACTCAGATTGCTGTATCAGACCATGATGGATCCGAGACTATTACTCCCTGCAATACTCAAATTGCTGTATCAGACCATGATTGATCCGAGACTATTACTCCCTGCAATACTCAGATTGCTGTATCAGACCATGGTTGATCCGAGACTATTACTCCCTGCAATACTCAGATTGCTGTATCAGACCATGGTTGATCCGAGACTATTACTCCCTGCAATACTCAGATTGCTGTACCAGACCATGATTCATCCGAGACTATTACTCCCTGCAATACTCAGATTGCTGTATCAGACCATGATTGATCTGAGACTATTACTCCCTGCAATACTCAGATTGCTGTATCAGACCATTGTTGATCCGAGACTATTACTCCCTGCAATTCTCAGATTGCTGTATCAGACCATGGTTGATCCGAGACTATTACTCTCTGCAATACTCAGATTGCTGTATCAGACCATGGTTGATCCGAGACTATTATTCCCTGCAATACTCAGATTGCTGTATCAGACCATGGTTGATCCGAGACTATTACTCCCTGCAATACTCAGATTGCTGTACCAGACCATGATTGATCCGAGACTATTACTCCCTGCATGATTGATCCGAGACTATTACTCCCTGCAATACTCAGATGGCTGTACCAGACCATGATTGATCCGAGGCTATTATCCCTGCAATACTCGGATTGCTGTATCAGACCATGTTTGATCCGAGACTATTATCCCTGCAATACTCAGATTATTACTCCCTGCTATACTCAGATTGCTGTATCAGACCATGATTCATCCGAGACTATTACTCCCTGCAATACTCAGATTGCTGTATCAGACCATGGTTGATCCAAGACTATTATCCCCTGCAATACTCAGATTGCTGTATCAGACCATGGTTGATCCGAGACTATTACTCCCTGCAATACTCAGATTGCTGTACCAGACCATGTTTGATCCGAGACTATTACTCCCTGCAATACTCAGATTGCTGTACCAGACCATGATTCATCCGAGACTATTATCCCTGCAATACTCAGATTATTACTCCCTGCAATACTCAGATTGCTGTATCAGACCATGATGGATCCGAGACTATTACTCCCTGCAATACTCAAATTGCTGTATCAGACCATGATTGATCCGAGACTATTACTCCCTGCAATACTCAGATTGCTGTATCAGACCATGGTTGATCCGAGACTATTACTCCCTGCAATACTCAGATTGCTGTATCAGACCATGGTTGATCCGAGACTATTACTCCCTGCAATACTCAGATTGCTGTACCAGACCATGATTCATCCGAGACTATTACTCCCTGCAATACTCAGATTGCTGTATCAGACCATGATTGATCTGAGACTATTACTCCCTGCAATACTCAGATTGCTGTATCAGACCATTGTTGATCCGAGACTATTACTCCCTGCAATTCTCAGATTGCTGTATCAGACCATGGTTGATCCGAGACTATTACTCTCTGCAATACTCAGATTGCTGTATCAGACCATGGTTGATCCGAGACTATTATTCCCTGCAATACTCAGATTGCTGTATCAGACCATGGTTGATCCGAGACTATTACTCCCTGCAATACTCAGATTGCTGTACCAGACCATGATTGATCCGAGACTATTACTCCCTGCATGATTGATCCGAGAATATTACTCCCTGCAATACTCAGATGGCTGTACCAGACCATGATTGATCCGAGGCTATTATCCCTGCAATACTCGGATTGCTGTATCAGACCATGTTTGATCCGAGACTATTATCCCTGCAATACTCAGATTATTACTCCCTGCTATACTCAGATTGCTGTATCAGACCATGATTGATCCGAGACTATTACTCCCTGCAATACTCAGATTGCTGTATCAGACCATTGTTGATCCGAGACTATTACTCCCTGCAATACTCAGATTGCTGTATCAGACCATGGTTGATCCAAGACTATTACCCCCTGCAATACTCAGATTGCTGTATCAGACCATGGTTGATCCGAGACTATTACTCCCTGCAATACTCAGATTGCTGTACCAGACCATGTTTGATCCGAGACTATTACTCCCTGCAATACTCAGATTGCTGTATCAGACCATGGTTGATCCGAGACTATTACTCCCTGCAATACTCAGATTGCTGTATCAGACCATGGTTGATCCGAGACTATTACTCCCTGCAATACTCAGATTGCTGTACCGGACCATGTTTGATCCGAGACTATTACTCCCTGCAATACTAATTTTGCTGTATCAGACCATGATTGATCCAAGACTATTACTCCCTGCAATACTCAGATTGCTGTACCGGACCATGTTTGATCCGAGACTATTACTCCCTGCAATACTAATTTTGCTGTATCAGACCATGATTGATCCAAGACTATTACTCCCTGCAATACTCAGATTGCTGTATCAGACCATTGTTGATCCGAGACTATTACTCCCTGCAATACTCAAATTGCTGTACCAGACCATGGTTGATCCGAGACTATTACTCCCTGCAATACTCAGATTGCTGTACCAGACCATGATTGATCCGAGACTATTATCCCTGCAATACTCAGATTGCTGTACCAGACTATGATTGATCCGAGACTATTATCCCTGCAATACTCAGATTATTACTCCCTGCAATACTCAGATTGCTGTATCAGACCATGATTGATCCGAGACTATTACTCCCTGCAATACTCAAATTGCTGTATCAGACCATGATTGATCCGAGACTATTACTCCCTGCAATACTCAGATTGCTGTATCAGACCATGGTTGATCCGAGACTATTACTCCCTGCAATACTCAGATTGCTGTATCAGACTATGGTTGATCCGAGACTATTACTCCCTGCAATACTCAGATTGCTGTATCAGACCATGGTTGATCCGAGACTATTACTCCCTGCAATACTCAGATTGCTGTACCAGACCATGATTGATCCGAAACTATTACTCCCTGCAATACTCAGATTGCTGTATCAGACCATGGTTGATCCGAGACTATTACTCCCTGCAATACTCAGATTGCTGTATCAGACCATGGTTGATCCGAGACTATTACTCCCTGCAATACTCAGATTGCTGTACCAGACCATGATTGATCCGAGACTATTACTCCCTGCAATACTCAGATTGCTGTATCAGACCATGGTTGATCCAAGACTAGTACTCCCTGCAATACTCAGATTGCTGTATCAGACCATGATTGATCCAAGACTATTACTCCCTGCAATACTCAGATTGCTGTACCAGACCATGATTGGTCCGAGACTATTACTCTGTGCAATACTCATATTGCTGTACCAGGCCATAATTGATCCGAGACTATTACTCCCTGCAATACTCAGATTGCTGTACCAGACCATGATTGATCCAAGACTATTGCTCCCTGCAATGCTAAGTTTGCTATATCAGACCATGGTTGATCCGAGACTATTACTCTCTGCAATACTCAGATTGCTGTATCAGACCATGGTTGATCTGAGACTATTATTCCCTGCAATACTCAGATTATTACTCCTTGCAATACTCAGATTGCTGTATCAGACCATGATTGATCCGAGACTATTACTCCCTGCAATACTCAGATTGCTGTACCAGACCATGATTGGTCCGAGACTATTACTCTGTGCAATACTCATATTGCTGTACCAGGCCATAATTGATCCGAGACTACTACTCCTTGCAATACTCAGATTGCTGTACCAGACCATGATTGATCCAAGAGTATTACTCCCTGCAATGCTAAGTTTGCTGTATCAGACCATGATTGATCCAAGACTATTACTCCCTGCAATACTCAGATTGCTGTACCAGACAATGATTGATCCGAGACTATTACTCTCTGCAAAACTCAGATTGCTGTATCAGACCATGGTTGATCCGAGACTTTTACTCCCTGCAATACTCAGATTGCTGTACCAGACCATGATTGGTCCGAGACTATCACTCTGTGCAATACTCATATTGCTGTGCCAGGCCATAATTGATCCGAGACTATTACTCCCTGCAATACTCTGATTGCTGTACCAGACCATGATTGATCTAAGACTATTACTCCGTGCAATACACAGATTGCTGTACCAGACCATGATTGATCCGAGACTATTATCCCTGCAATACTCAGATTGCTGTATCAGACCATGATTGATCCGAGACTATTACTCCCTGCAATACTCACATTTGCTGTATCAGATCGTGGTTCATCCGAGACTATTACTCCCGGCAATACTCAGATTGCTGTATCAGACCATGGTTGATCCGAGACAATTACTCCCTGCAATACTCAGATTGCTGTACCAGACCATGATTGATCCGAGACTATTACTCTCTGCAATACTCAGATTGCTGTATCAGACCATGGTTGATCCGAGACTATTACTCTCTGCAATACTCAGATTGCTGTATCAGACCATGGTTGATCTGAGACTATTATTCCCTGCAATACTCAGATTATTACTCCTTGCAATACTCAGATTGCTGTACCAGACCATGGTTGATCCGAGACTATTACTCCCTGCAATACTCAGATTGCTGTACCAGACCATGATTGATCCGAGACTATTATCCCTGCAATACTCAGATTGCTGTACCAGACCATGATTCATCCGAGACTATTATCCCTGCAATACTCAGATTATTACTCCCTGCAATACTCAGATTGCTGTATCAGACCATGATGGATCCGAGACTATTACTCCCTGCAATACTCAAATTGCTGTATCAGACCATGATTGATCCGAGACTATTACTCCCTGCAATACTCAGATTGCTGTATCAGACCATGGTTGATCCGAGACTATTACTCCCTGCAATACTCAGATTGCTGTATCAGACCATGGTTGATCCGAGACTATTACTCCCTGCAATACTCAGATTGCTGTACCAGACCATGATTCATCCGAGACTATTACTCCCTGCAATACTCAGATTGCTGTATCAGACCATGATTGATCTGAGACTATTACTCCCTGCAATACTCAGATTGCTGTATCAGACCATTGTTGATCCGAGACTATTACTCCCTGCAATTCTCAGATTGCTGTATCAGACCATGGTTGATCCGAGACTATTACTCTCTGCAATACTCAGATTGCTGTATCAGACCATGGTTGATCCGAGACTATTATTCCCTGCAATACTCAGATTGCTGTATCAGACCATGGTTGATCCGAGACTATTACTCCCTGCAATACTCAGATTGCTGTACCAGACCATGATTGATCCGAGACTATTACTCCCTGCATGATTGATCCGAGACTATTACTCCCTGCAATACTCAGATGGCTGTACCAGACCATGATTGATCCGAGGCTATTATCCCTGCAATACTCGGATTGCTGTATCAGACCATGTTTGATCCGAGACTATTATCCCTGCAATACTCAGATTATTACTCCCTGCTATACTCAGATTGCTGTATCAGACCATGATTGATCCGAGACTATTACTCCCTGCAATACTCAGATTGCTGTATCAGACCATGGTTGATCCAAGACTATTATCCCCTGCAATACTCAGATTGCTGTATCAGACCATGGTTGATCCGAGACTATTACTCCCTGCAATACTCAGATTGCTGTACCAGACCATGTTTGATCCGAGACTATTACTCCCTGCAATACTCAGATTGCTGTACCAGACCATGATTCATCCGAGACTATTATCCCTGCAATACTCAGATTATTACTCCCTGCAATACTCAGATTGCTGTATCAGACCATGATGGATCCGAGACTATTACTCCCTGCAATACTCAAATTGCTGTATCAGACCATGATTGATCCGAGACTATTACTCCCTGCAATACTCAGATTGCTGTATCAGACCATGGTTGATCCGAGACTATTACTCCCTGCAATACTCAGATTGCTGTATCAGACCATGGTTGATCCGAGACTATTACTCCCTGCAATACTCAGATTGCTGTACCAGACCATGATTCATCCGAGACTATTACTCCCTGCAATACTCAGATTGCTGTATCAGACCATGATTGATCTGAGACTATTACTCCCTGCAATACTCAGATTGCTGTATCAGACCATTGTTGATCCGAGACTATTACTCCCTGCAATTCTCAGATTGCTGTATCAGACCATGGTTGATCCGAGACTATTACTCTCTGCAATACTCAGATTGCTGTATCAGACCATGGTTGATCCGAGACTATTATTCCCTGCAATACTCAGATTGCTGTATCAGACCATGGTTGATCCGAGACTATTACTCCCTGCAATACTCAGATTGCTGTACCAGACCATGATTGATCCGAGACTATTACTCCCTGCATGATTGATCCGAGAATATTACTCCCTGCAATACTCAGATGGCTGTACCAGACCATGATTGATCCGAGGCTATTATCCCTGCAATACTCGGATTGCTGTATCAGACCATGTTTGATCCGAGACTATTATCCCTGCAATACTCAGATTATTACTCCCTGCTATACTCAGATTGCTGTATCAGACCATGATTGATCCGAGACTATTACTCCCTGCAATACTCAGATTGCTGTATCAGACCATTGTTGATCCGAGACTATTACTCCCTGCAATACTCAGATTGCTGTATCAGACCATGGTTGATCCAAGACTATTACCCCCTGCAATACTCAGATTGCTGTATCAGACCATGGTTGATCCGAGACTATTACTCCCTGCAATACTCAGATTGCTGTACCAGACCATGTTTGATCCGAGACTATTACTCCCTGCAATACTCAGATTGCTGTATCAGACCATGGTTGATCCGAGACTATTACTCCCTGCAATACTCAGATTGCTGTATCAGACCATGGTTGATCCGAGACTATTACTCCCTGCAATACTCAGATTGCTGTACCGGACCATGTTTGATCCGAGACTATTACTCCCTGCAATACTAATTTTGCTGTATCAGACCATGATTGATCCAAGACTATTACTCCCTGCAATACTCAGATTGCTGTACCGGACCATGTTTGATCCGAGACTATTACTCCCTGCAATACTAATTTTGCTGTATCAGACCATGATTGATCCAAGACTATTACTCCCTGCAATACTCAGATTGCTGTATCAGACCATTGGTGATCCGAGACTATTACTCCCTGCAATACTCAAATTGCTGTACCAGACCATGGTTGATCCGAGACTATTACTCCCTGCAATACTCAGATTGCTGTACCAGACCATGATTGATCCGAGACTATTATCCCTGCAATACTCAGATTGCTGTACCAGACTATGATTGATCCGAGACTATTATCCCTGCAATACTCAGATTATTACTCCCTGCAATACTCAGATTGCTGTATCAGACCATGATTGATCCGAGACTATTACTCCCTGCAATACTCAAATTGCTGTATCAGACCATGATTGATCCGAGACTATTACTCCCTGCAATACTCAGATTGCTGTATCAGACCATGGTTGATCCGAGACTATTACTCCCTGCAATACTCAGATTGCTGTATCAGACTATGGTTGATCCGAGACTATTACTCCCTGCAATACTCAGATTGCTGTATCAGACCATGGTTGATCCGAGACTATTACTCCCTGCAATACTCAGATTGCTGTACCAGACCATGATTGATCCGAAACTATTACTCCCTGCAATACTCAGATTGCTGTATCAGACCATGGTTGATCCGAGACTATTACTCCCTGCAATACTCAGATTGCTGTATCAGACCATGGTTGATCCGAGACTATTACTCCCTGCAATACTCAGATTGCTGTACCAGACCATGATTGATCCGAGACTATTACTCCCTGCAATACTCAGATTGCTGTATCAGACCATGGTTGATCCAAGACTAGTACTCCCTGCAATACTCAGATTGCTGTATCAGACCATGATTGATCCAAGACTATTACTCCCTGCAATACTCAGATTGCTGTACCAGACCATGATTGGTCCGAGACTATTACTCTGTGCAATACTCATATTGCTGTACCAGGCCATAATTGATCCGAGACTATTACTCCCTGCAATACTCAGATTGCTGTACCAGACCATGATTGATCCAAGACTATTGCTCCCTGCAATGCTAAGTTTGCTATATCAGACCATGATTGATCCAAGACTATTACTCCCTGCAATACTCAGATTGCTGTACCAGACCATGATTGATCCGAGACTATTATCCCTGCAATACTCAGATTGCTGTATCAGACCATGATTGATCCGAGACTATTTCTCCCTGCAATACTCAGATTATTACTCCCTGCAATACTCAGATTGCTGTATCAGACCATGATTGATCCGAAACTATTACTCCCTGCAATACTCAAATTGCTGTATCAGACCATGGTCGATCCGAGACTATTACTCCCTGCAATACTCAGATTGCTGTATCAGACCATGGTTTATCCGAGACTATTACTCCCTGCAATACTCAGATTGCTGTATCAGACCATGTTTGATCCGAGACTATTACTCCCTGCAATACTCAGATTGCTGTACCAGACCATGATTGATCCGAGACTATTACTCCCTGCAATACTCAGATTGCTGTACCAGACCATGATTGATCCGAGACTATTATCCCTGCAATACTCAGATTATTACTCCCTGCAATACTCAGATTGCTGTATCAGACCATGATTGATCCGAGACTAGCACTCCCTGCAATACTCAAGTTGCTGTATCAGACCATCATGCAGCCAGTCAGGATACTTTGAACAATACATCTGGGGAAGTTTGTTAATGTTCAGCAACAAATGGAACCTCTTTAACTTGCTAAGAGTGTAAAGATGCCTGCCATCTTTCCTTGTGATAGCATCTGTGTGCAGGACCAAGGAAAGGCTGCCTGATATGTTAACACAAAGGAATTTAAAGTTGCTGACTCTCCTCTGCCATTTCGGCATGAGCCCCCAAATCCTCAAGACCTTCTGCAGGGGCACCATTGAGAGCATCCTGACTGGCTGTATCACTGCCTGGTATGGGAACTGCACCGACCTTGATCGCTGGGCACTGCGGAGAATGGTACGGACAGCCCAACACATCTGTGGATGTGTACTTCTCTCCCTTGAGGACATTTACAGCAGCAGATGTATAAAGAAGTCCTGGAAGATCATTGGGACCACCAGTCACCGCAACCATAAAACTGTTTCAGCTGCGTCCATCTGGCAAATGGTACCACAGCATTAAAGCCAGGACTGATAGGCTATGGGACAGTTTCTTTCTACAAGCCATTAGACTTACAAATTCACATGTCTGTACATTGCAATAGAGTCCTAGCACAAAGATTTTTACTCCCTCACATTGTGGGACAAATGAAAGATTTAAATAAATTCAAATTCAAATTCCAAGCCATGCAGGTGCACACCAAGCAACTGTTTACATGCGGTGCCTTAGGCAGACCAGACTTTCAATCAATGAGGTCCAGTGCCCAACAGCCTCTGGTTGAAAATGCTTTTCCTTATCGATTTAATCCTTCTACCTGATGTTTTAACTTTATTTCTCCAGATTGTTGATCCATCAATTAACTTCAAATATGAACACAAAGTCAAACCAGAGAAACAGACCATTTGGTCCAACCAAATCCATGATGATTATCAAGCACTTCTCAACACCAAACCTACATTATGGGATGCAAGTCCTTCCTATTTACTCTGTCTGTATCTTTAATAAGTTTATGCATCTCATTGATGTCTCTGGTCATCTTTCTCTATTCCTCATCAATCCAGCTACAGCTGTCTGGTCTCTGTTATCTAATACAGTAATGGTCAGTGATAGTAAATATGATTCTCTATCGGACTGATCACCAAAACTGCACATGGCATTCAAACAGTGGCTTATCTCTTGATCGGTCCAGTTCTGGGATAACCATATCTAAAAATCAAGAAAAAGTGAAAATATTCTGCAGAACAGTTAGCATTTGTGGAGCGAGAAAGATGATTAGTGTCACAGTTCATTAGAACTGGCCAGTTCTGATGTAAATGGGAAAAGCTGATTATTTGGAATTGTTTAACCTGATGGCATGAACATCAACTTCTCTGGCTTCCGCTAGTGCCCCGCCACCCCATCTGTTACTTATTTTTATACACACATTCTTTCTCTCACTCTCCTTTTTCTCCTTCTGTCCCTCTGAATATACCCCTTGCCCATCCTCTGGGTCCCCCCCCCACCTTGTCTTTCTTCTCGGACTTCCTGTCCCATGATCCTCTCATATCCCTTTTGCCTATCACCTGTCCAGCTCTTGGCTCCATCCCTCCCCCTCCTGTCTTCTCCTATCATTTTGGCTCTCCTCCTCCCCCTCCAACTTTCAAATCCCTTACTCCCTCTTCCTTCAGTTAGTCCTGACGAAGGGTCTCGGCCTGAAACGTCGACTGCACCTCTTCCTAGAGATGCTGCCTGGCCTGCTGTGTTCACCAGCAACTTTTATGTGTGTTATTTGGAATTGTTGATTATTACATCCCAAGAGCTGTCACGTGCAGGTCGTAGACGAAATGCTTTTCCTTGATCTTACTTTAGGCTCTGCTGAGACCAAAGATAGCGAGTTCAGAGTGGGCTGGAGAAAGAAAGCCCTGATTTATCCGTTCTTATATTCTATGTCTCAACTAATGAAGGAAAACATCCCAGGTTTCATCTTCAACAAAATGTTGATCTTTCCACTACTTCTAATGATCAGTGGATGCACACTCCTAGTTCCCACTCTTGTCTCCCAAAATTCAATGTCTTAACTTTGTTTCACGCCACTTTTCCCAAAGGATGCAAACTTGCCGCCACCTGGTATTAGAGAAACGCATGCGCACGGAGTCTCGGTGACCTCAGGCAACGCCACACCTGAATCAGCGGACGCACATGCGCAGAGCGCGCTGGCGACACAGGTGAGGTGGAGCTGTCGCTGGAGAGAGCCACCGGCAGGCCGACTCTTCTTCAAAATTATATTTAATATGTGAAAGAATCCTGAAGCACTCAATTAAAGTACTTAGTGTGTGTCTGTGATCACCTGCCCGACCGGGAAAGGGGACCAGGAAGCCACTGCTTGCCGTTGTTTGTCACTGCGATGTTGCGGAAACTCGGTTTAGAACGGGCGGCAGTTGACAGCAGCTCCTTCCGCACTTTGCTCTGAACCTCCGACTGACTGAGCCGATTTAAAGGTTTGTTACTGCTCCCCGCTTTTTCATATATAAGTATTTATAACTTTATGTGCATTTTCGTTGATTTCCTGTAACTTTTATCCCGGTGTAGGAACCCAATAAGGAAGCACTATTACATAGATTCAACGTGACACAACACCCAAGCTTGTCGCAGGGATAAACGCCTACCGTTTCCTTTTAATGAAAACTACCATAACACAAAATCAGAGCTGACGGAACTGATACAGTTCTGTCCTATTAAGATTTCCAATTCTGCTATTGGTTAGCTTCCTATCCAGTAAGAATGGCCTTACCTAATCAATATCAGTCCCTGAAGGTGATCTGATCTTTCACAGTATTGGGACATCACAAAGCACTCTGCTGTCAAGCACACTGCGTGTAGGTGTAACGTGGCTTTAACTAAGTAGAATTGTTGTTCTATACAATGGACCGGGAAATTTAGTGTCCTGTGCTTGTTTATTGGAAATATATAAACCCACGACTTATCTGCTTCTGTCGAAGCATAACGATTCGGACAATACTGTGAGATCTAAATAGTTCTGTAATATCTGCTGAAAATTAGACATGAAGTTAATTAAAATAGATCCATTCATCATTGTTTATGAGTGCAATGCTGTGCTTGTATTGACTGTCACTGTACCTGCACTGCCACGTTACACCTACACGCAGTCTACCAGAAAAACTCTGTGGTTTTGCCCACCAGCCCTTTCATCGTGATCTTGCTCACCTGCTCCCACGTCTATAGGCCAGATAATGAATCATAAAATATAGGAGCAGAATTCACCCATCAACCCTGCTCTGCCATTCAACCGTGGCTGATTTTTAAAACTCCATTCTCCTGCCTTCTCCCTGTACCTCTTAATTCCTTTGCCCTTCAGGAGCATATCAAACTCTGCCTAAAATGACTTAGCGTCCCCATCCTATGGCTGAAGGAATTCCTCCTTGTCCCAGTTTTAAATAGATTAGCCCTTTATTCTGAGACAGTGCTTTTGGCTCCTAGACTTTTATACCAATGTGCAGGTACACTCTTGCCAGGCCTTAAAGTATCCAATAGGTTTTAATGAGATCCCCCCCTCCACCATCCTTCTGAAGCCCATCAAGTACAAGCCCAGAGACATCAGAAACACTTCTCAAGCCTTTCATTCCTGGGATCATTCTTGTGAACCTCCTCTAGAAGCTTTCCAGTGCCAGCAAGTCTCTCCTTGCACCCAAAATTGTTCACGACATTCCAAATGCAGTCTGGCCAATGCTTTATATGGCATCAGCAGTTCACTTTTGCTTTTATATTCTAGTTTTCTCAAAATGAATGCTAACTTTGCATTTACCTTCTTGACAGTTAACTCAACCTGCAACTTAATCTTAGGGGAATTCTGAACTGGGACCCCCCCCCTACACATACACCACCAGTCCCTTTGTATCTATGCTTGTGCAAAGAAAAATGTCTTTTCACGATACTTGTGATTCCCTTCCCCTTTATTTTGTATCCATGGCGACTTGATCAGAAGAAAGAGCTTCCTACTGTCCACTCTCAGACCTCTCATGATTTTATATATTTTCATTAAATTTTTTTTTGGCTCTCTGTTTAAAGTAAACAGTACTTGCCTTCCTAATTTATTCTTGTATCTGGAGTTTCTCATCTTTGTCACTGATTTTTTGGACATTCTGTAATGCCTCTGATATCCTTTTATATGGCACTCAGAACAGAACACTATTCCAGTTGGAGCCAGACATGTATTTTGTATAACTTCTCTTTATTTATGCTCAATGATTCAATTAATAAATCACAGAATTGTTTATGCCTTATTTATTCTTCCCACGGATTGCCTGCCACATACCACCTGGAACATCTTTCTGTATCCCTTTGACAACAGTATTGCTTGTTCTCTAATCCATCATTTCGTATTTCTGTTCATCAAATTTCATCTGTCATGTGTTTGGGGGCGCGGGTCAATCTGTCAGTTTCTTTATATCTTGCTGCAGTCTATCCCTATTCTCTTTGCAGTGACTTATCTACCTTCAGACCTTTCAGTTTCCCAAGCATCTTCTCCCTACCAATAGCAACTACACTCACTTCTGCCCCCTGACATTCTCAGACCTCTAGCATACTGCTAGTGTCTTCTACTGTGAAGACTGATGCAAAATATTTATTCGGTTCATTCGCCATTTCTTTGTCTCCCATTACTACCTTTCCAGTGTCATTTTCCAGCATTCTGATACCCTCTCTTGTCAGGCAAATAAACTTGTTTGCTTGCTTTATATATCTGAAAAATATTTTGGTATTCTTTTTATATTATTAGCTAGCTTACTTTCATATTAGTTGCCTTCTGTTGATTTTTAAAAGCTTCCCAATCCTCTAACTGCCCACTGTCCACTAATTTTTTGTCCTTTTGTGTCCTTTTGATATTTTGTGTCCTTTCTTTTTCTTTTATGCTGTCTTTGACTATTCTTGTCAGCCATGGTTACCTCATACTCCCTTTCAAATACTACTTTGGGATGTATCTATCCTGCACCTTCCAAATTTCCCCCCAAAATTCTAGCCATTGCTGTCTGCCATCATCTCTGCTAGTGTCTCCTTCCAATCCAGTTCATAGAAACATAGAAAATAGGTGCAGGAGTAGGCCATTCGGCCCTTCGAGCCTGCACCGCCATTCAGTATGATCATGGCTGATCATCCAACTCTACCCTGTACCAGCCTTCCCTCCATACCCCCTGATCCCTTTAGCCACAAGGGCCATATCTAACTCCCTTTTAAATATAGCCAATGAACTGGCCTCAACTGTTTCCTGTGGCAGAGAATTCCACAGATTCACCACTCTCTGTGTGAAGAAGTTTTTCCTAATCTCGGTCCTAAAAGGCTTCCCCTTTATTCTCAAACTGTGACCCCTTGTTCTGGACCTCCCCAACATCGAGAACAATCTTCCTGCATCTAGCCTGTCCAATCCCTTTAGGATTTTATACATTTCAATCAGATCCCCCCATCAATCTTCTAAATTCCAACGAGTACAAGCCCAGTTCATCCAGTCTTTCTTCATATGAAAGTCCTGCCATCCCAGGAATCAATCTGGTGAACCTTCTTTGTACTCCCTCTATGGCAAGGATGTCTTTCCTCAGATTAGGGGACCAAAACTGCACACAATACCTTTCACCAAGGCCTTGTACAACTGCAGTAGTACCTCCCTGCTCCTGTACTCAAATCCTCTCGCTATAAATGCCAGCATACCATTCGCCTTTTTCGCCGCCTGCTGTACCTGCATGCCCACTTTCAATGCCTGGTGTATAATAACACCCAGGTCTCGTTGCACCTCCCCTTTTCCTAATCGGCCACCATTCAGATAATAATCTGTTTTCCTGTTTTTGCCACCAAAGTGGATAACTTCACATTTGTCCACATTAAATTGCATCTGCCATGAATTTGCCCACTCACCTAACCTATCCAAGTCACTCTGCATCCTCTTAGCATCCTCCTCACAGCTAACACTGCCACCCAGCTTCGTGTCATCCGCAAACTTGGAGATGCTGCATTTAATTCCCTCATCCAAGTCATTAATATATATTGTAAACAACTGGGGTCCCAGCACTGAGCCTTGCGGTACCCCACTAGTCACCGCCTGCCATTCTGAAAAGGTCCCGTTTATCCCCACTCTGCTTCCTGTCTGCCAACCAATTCTCTATCCACATCAATACCTTACCCCCAATACCGTGTGCTTTAAGTTTGCACACTAATCTCCTGTGTGGGACCTTATCAAAAGCCTTTTGAAAATCCAAATATACCACATCCACTGGTTCTCCCCTATCCACTCTACTAGTTACATCCTCAAAAAATTCTATGAGATTCGTCAGACATGATTTTCCTTTCACAAATCCATGCTGACTTTGTCCGATCATTTCACCGCTTTCCAAGTGTGCTGTTATCACATCTTTGATAACTGACTCCAGCATTTTCCCCACAACCGATGTTAGGCTAACCGGTCTATAATTCCCTGGTTTCTCTCTCCCTCCTTTTTTAAAAAGTGGGGTTACATTAGCCACCCTCCAATCCTCAGGAACTAGTCCAGAATCTAAAGAGTTTTGAAAAATTATCACTAATGCATCCACTATTTCTTGGGCAACTTCCTTAAGTACTCTGGGATGCAGACCATCTGGCCCTGAGGATTTATCTGCCTTTTATCCCTTCAATTTACCTAACACCACTTCCCTACTAACATGTATTTCGCTCAGTTCCTCCATCTCACTGGACCCCCTGTCCCCTACTATTTCCGGAAGATTATTTATGTCCTCCTTAGTGAAGACAGAACCAAAGTAATTATTCAATTGGTCTGCCATGTCCTTGCATAATCAATTCACCTGTTTCTGTCTGTAGGGGACCTACATTTGTCTTAACCAATCGTTTTCTTTTCACATATCTATAAAAGCTTTTACAGTCAGTTTTTATGTTCCCTGCCAGTTTTCTCTCATAATCTTTTTTCCCCTTCCTAATTAAGCCCTTCGTCCTCCTCTGCTGAACTCTGAATTTCTCCCAGTCCTCAGGTGAGCCACTTTTTCTGGCTAATTTGTATGCTTCTTCTTTGGAATTGATACTATCCCTAATTTCCCTTGTCAGCCACGGGTGCACTACCTTCCTTGATTTATTCTTTTGCCAAACTGGGATGAACAATTATTGTAGTTCATCCATGCGATCTTTAAATGCTTGCCATTGCATATCCACCGTCAACCCTTTAAGTGTCATTTGCCAGTCTATCTTAGCTAATTCATGTCTCATAACTTCAAAGTTACCCTACTTTAAGTTCAGAACCTTCGTTTCTGAATTAACTATGTCACTCTCCATCTTAATGAAGAATTCCACCATACTATGGTCACTCTTACCCAAGGGGCCTCTCATGACAAGATGACTAATTAACCCTTCGTCATTGCTCAATACCCAGTCTAGAATAGCCTGCTCTCTAGTTAGTTCCTCGACATGTTGGTTCAAAAAACCATCCCGCATATATTCCAAGAAATCCTCTTCCTCAGCACCCTTACCAATTTGGTTCACCCAATCTACATGTAGATTGAAGTCACCCATTATAACTGCTGTTCCTTTATTGCACACATTTCTAATTTCCTGTTTAATACCATCCCCAACCTCACTACTACTGTTAGGTGGCCTGTACACAACTCCCACCAGCATTTTCTGCCCCTTAGTGTTATGCAGCTCTACCTATATCGATTCCACATCCTCCTGGCTTATGTTCTTCCTTTCTATTGCATTAATCTCCTCTCTAACCAGCGACGCCACCCCACCTCCTTTTCTTTCATGTCTATCCCTCCTGAATATTGAATATCCCTGAATGTTGAGCTCCCATCCTTGGTCACCCTGGAGCCATATCTCTGTGATCCCAACTATATCATATTCATTAATAGCAATCTGCACTTTTAATTCATCCACCTTGTTATGAATGCTCCTTGCATTGACACACAAAGCCTTCAGGCGCGCTTTTACAACTCTCTTAGCCCTTATACAATTATGTTGAAAAGTGGCCCTTTTTGATGCTTGCCCTGGATTTGTCGGCCTGCCACTTTTACTTTTCACCTTACTACTTTTTGCTTCTACCCTCATTTTACACCCCTCTGTCTCTCTGCACTGTTCCCATCCCCCTGTTGTGAACTAACCTCCTCTCTTGTGCCTCAGTAATTCTCTCTACCTTACAGTAATATTGATACACCTCACTTATCTTCTCACTTTCAAACTGCAGGGTGAATTCCATCAAATTATGATCATTCCTTCCAAGGGTTCATTTATCTTAAGCTCCCTAATCAAATCTGATTCATTACACAACACCCAATCCAGAATTGCCTTTTCCTTAGTGGACTCAACCACAAGCTGCTCTAAAAAGCCATCTCATTGGTATTCCACAAATTCCATCTCTTGGGATCCAGCACCTGCCTGATTTTCCCATCTACCTGCATATTGAAATCCCCCATGACTTTTGAAACATTGTCCTTTGACATGCCTTTTCCATCTCCCATTGTAATTTATATCCCACATTCTGCCTACTGTTCAAAGGCCTGTATTTAACTCCTTTCAGGGTCTTTATACCCTGCAGTTCCTTAACTCAACCCACAAGGTTTCTACACCTTCCTATCTGCTGTCACCTCTTTCTAAGAATTTGTTTTAATTTTTTACCAACAGCACCATCCCACCCCCTCTGCATACCAGCCTGTCCTTGGATATAGAACTCCAAACTATGATCTTCTTTCAGCCGCGACTCAGTGATACCCATAATGTCATACCTGCCAATTGCTAACTACACTACAAGTCCATCTACCTCCTACCTTTTTACTACAAATAAAGAAACAAATAATAAAAGTGCATTTACAACTCAAGTTTCAGAAATAAACAGTATAACACTGCATGATGAGACTTGGGTGGTGGAAGGAAGTTAAGTAGTCTTAAGGCCTGGGGGATAAAGCTGTCTCCCATGATTAAAAATTTTTGTTCTGATGCAATGGTACCTCCTGCCTGATGGTAGGGGACAAAGAGATTTTTGGAATTGTGTACCATCTGCTCCTATCATTCCAGTTCCCATCACCCTGCCAAATTAGCTTAAATTCTCTCTAATAACTCTAGCAAACCTGCCCACAAGGATATGTGTTCCCCTTGGGTTCAGTGTAACCCATCCCTTTCTGCAGGTCATACCTTCCCCAGGAGAGATCTCAATGACCCAGAAATCTGAAACCCTGCCTGCTGCACCAGTTCCTCAGCCACTCACTCATCTGTGCTATTATCCTATTCCTGCCCTGACTGGCATTTGAGTAATCCAGGGATTACTACCTTGGAGGCCCTGCTCTTCAGCCTCTTCCCTAACCCCCTATACTCACTGCACAGGACCTCTTCCTCCTTTCTACCGATGTCATTGGTGCCAATGCACACCACAACCTCTGGCTGCTCACCTATCACCTGAGGGGCAACGCTTTCATGGCCACAGAATCTCGTTAAGTATTGAGTCTTCTATCACCATCGCTCTACCTGACTTTACCCTTCCCAGTTGAATCACAGAGCTGGCCGCAGTGCCACTGGTCTGGCTGCTGCTGCTGTGCCCTGATAGGTAACACCCCCCCCCCACCCCCAGCAATATCCAAAGGGAATTGTTGCTGAAGGTAATGGCCACGGGGAGCCGTGCATTCACTGAAGGTAACGGCTACGGGGAACCCTGCACTAACTCCTTGCAGGTAACTCCTGGTGGTCACCCATGTATTGTCTGAAACCTGCACTCCTGGTGTGACCACCTGAATAAAAGTCTCATCAAAGAGGACTTTAGTCTCCCGGATAGTCCTGAGTACGTCCAGCTCCAGTTTCTTGGCCTTGCCAGTCAGGAGCCAAAGTTGGGCACACTTCCTGCAGATGTAGTCATCAGGGGACCCTGCAATCCCACATTTTACAGGAGGAACATTCCACTGCCTTAACTACTGCCCTGCTTATGCTTGTTCTAACTTTGGCTCTAACTTCTTAAGCTTAAGTCGTTCCAAACAGCTCTGCACCCTTAGCCTCTGCCTTTTCTTACTGAAGCCTTGGTGGCTGATTCTCACAATGACCACTTCTCTTGCTTTTATTGACCCTTACTAAGTTACTACTAACCCAAGCAATCTCCCGCTTAGCAGACAATTCCCAACAGTCCCTGGTCACTTTTTAAATGGAGCATGTAAAATCCACAAGGAACTGTCTTCAACTCTCTCCGAGATCTTCTACTTAGCAGACATTTCCCAACAGGTTCCATTTGGTTTTTAAACGTGGCCCATAAAATCCACAAAGAATTGTGGATTTCTAGTATTTGTCTTTTACTGTGGAATTTCTCTATATTCCAACCAGATCTGTACCCACCAATGTGAAAGCATTAACACCCACAAAATGGAGCCAAGTCTCCAGTTGCCCATTAAAAGAAACACCAGACAGATAGCTTCCTTTCCATGATACCATTCATGGGCATTTCCAAAACAATCAAACTTGACAGCAGCTCTAATCTCATAGTTTGGAAATATGGATACTTTGTTATCGATTTTGTGCTGATTGAGACAAGCAGAAGGTAATTAGTTTAAAGGGCAAAAGTTAGGCCTTCTTCTGGAGAGGCAACTGGAAAATGTTGGCTTATTGAAGTGAGCTTGATATCTCAGTGTGTTATCCCCTGCAGAATTAGTGAATGCTTTGTGGCTCTCTCTAACACAGAATCAGTATGCTACAGTCATCAGTGCACACATCCCAACTGTAGAAGCTCCAGATTGCTCAATTAATATGTAGTGATTACATCAATGATTCATCATGCGGCACAATTGCCTTTTGTATGTCAGCTGAACCGGGCAAACATGCTTGGTTAATGGAAAATATAGCAGCAGCAGTACACACTGTATGTTGCAATCTCATTTTTAATTTATGAAATGTTTTTAACCACTTATACTTTTGAATTCATGCATGCTTGGTTTTCAGTAAATGTCTGGTTTCAGATCAAGTAGGTCGATTGATAAGAAGCCAGGCAGAACCGGGTATTTCATGTAGAATCACAGAATGGGTACAGCATTCAGGCAACTGAGTCTGTACTGGCTTCATCTACAACTCTTGTTCCCCCTCCTCCCCATAGTCCTTTCTATTCACCTGGGAATTTGAATGCTACAACTGACTCTGCCTCTACTACACTGGCAGTGCTTTCTAGGTGCTAATCACTTGCCTTTTGAGAAAGGTTTTCCTTGTGTCACTTTTGTGCTTTATCCATTGAAGCCTTTCTGTCACAAACAAGTGAAGATCTGCAGACACTGGAAATCAGAGTAACACACACAAAATGCTGGAGGAACTCAGCAGGCCAGGCAGCATCTGTGGAAAGAAGTACAGCTGACGTTTTGAGCCGAACACCACCTCCTGCCCTGCTGAATGGTGTCAGCCTAAAACATCGACTGTTTACTTTTTTCCATAGATGCTACCCAGCCTGCTGAGTTCCTCCAGCATTTTGTGTGAGTTACAAGTCTTTCTGTATCCCCTGGTCATGACTGCTATGCTAACGGGAGCAGCTTTTTTCCACCAATCCTCACCATTATGACTTCAAGTATATCTATTAGATCTCCTTGCAATGTTATTTATCCTTAGAAGGACAATACTAACTTACCCAGTTTATCCATACTTTTAAGTCCCTCATCTCGGGAATAAATTTTTAAATCACTTTTGCACCTCAAAAAAAAACTTCCATATCTTTCCTGAAGTGTGACATCCAGACACAGATACAGTACTCCAGCAATGGCTGAACCAATATTCTATTGAAGTTCATCATGACTCCCTTACCCTTGTCCCCTACAACTTTGTTTCTACAACCTTGTATCATGAATGTCTTTTTAACACCTTCTCTGCCACTTTCCATGGATAACCACTCAATCTTTCTATGCCGGTTCCCATTTTGGATTTTACTTCCTCTCATTAGATTGAAAATTGCTCTGAACCTATGAACACAAGCTGACTGCGTACATTTGAAGGTAGTGACACCCTTTTGCACTGTTTATTTATTAATTTTACTGTACCTTGTAATTCAGATGTATTTCACTGTACTGCTGGTATGAAGCAACAAATTTCACAACATATGTCAGTAGTAACAAATGAAATGAATTGATAAGCAATTTCAATTGTGCTTCCTTAACTGGCTTGTACATTTAAAAAAAATCTCTTCTTGTAATACCTTTAGCTCCCAAGGCTTCCCAGGTTATTTACCAATGCAAGCCAATTTGATTGCTGGAAAATTCACACAAATCCAAAATCCAACCAAAGTAAAAACATGGTAAGCAGCATGACAATCAGCAAGCAAGTAGTGTTGCCGTGACAACAGATGACTAAAAACAAAACAATGCTGCTTAATATGGGAATATTAGCCACAAAAAAACTGACGTAACCTTACTGATGGTGTCTTGAGATTCGTGCCACTGTCAGAGGTAGCCAGTGCACTGGTGTTTTACCAAGGATGAGAAGGCTGCCAGAATTTCAGCTCCAGGTGATCTATTTGGATAATGGCTAGGATAAAGATTGATATAAAGCTGGTTCTAATTATCGTCAGGTCTGGACGGATGTTACTGAATGAGTTGGTAGTGGGATTTGCAGAAGGCCTTGTCTTAAAAAAAGCAAAAAAAAATGTGGAATGGTTCATTTAACACCTTTGAACAAGGAATGCAAGGGCTAGACATACAGCTGTGGGCCAAGCATTTTAATCCTAGCTTTCCAAAAACCTACAGAAATTATAATGTAGGGACTTGTTCAGGTTTCAGCAGCCAGGTGAACACCAGTATGGATGTATTCAATTAGACCTGACTGAACAAAGGAATGTAGTAGATGTTGTCTGTGTGAATTTGCAGAAATGCTTGGGAATAAAAATAGAATGCAAAAGGCTGGTTAGGTAAGAAATGAAGCCAATAGCATTAAGAGGTCAGTAGCATGTATTTAAAATAAAAAAGGCAGAAAGCAGAGACCAGAATCCAGTAACTGGTTATTTTTCATTTGAGAGAACAGTATACGAAGATATTCTTCCGGGCAATGTTAGGGTTACTGCTTGTTGTAATAAATAGTAATGACTTAATCATGAGGATGCAGGGTAATGTTTTCAAATTTGCATGTTCAAAGCTTGACAATGTGGTAAACAGTAAGGAAAGTTATAGAGAGAGTTTAGTGTGACAGGATAGACATGAATCATTATAGAAATTTAATGCAGAACCAAGCGACATGATAGACTTTGGTAAATGGGTACAGTACAGAATAAATGACACACACAAAATGCTGGAGAAATTCAGCAGGCCAGGCAGCATTTATGGAAGAGTACAGTCGAAGTTTTGGGCTGAGACCCTTCAGCAGGACAGCCCGAAATGTCGACTGTACTCTTTTCCATAGATGCTGCCTGGCCTGTCGAGTTCCTCCAGCATTTTGTGTGAGTTGCTCAGATTTCCAGCAGCTGCAGATTTTCTCTTGTTTGAGACAGAATAAATGATGCAGAGTGAAAAGACTCTGGAAGAATGTGTGCAGAAACTCTGCAAAATTCATGCCCTGAGGAAATTGGTGCATAATCCACATGAACGGAGCAGCAAGGTGAAGCCTGAACCGGATCTCTGGTACAGTGAGGTGGTGGCTGGCTCTACCCACATCAGCTCCGTAGTGGGTATTGCAGCCTCACAGTTTGAGTAGCTCTACTCCAAGCCTTAAATTCCCTCAACTATAATCTCACCACTCTTGCTTACTTAAGAGAAACCTTGCCTGTCTCCTTGATCAATTCCCTTATGTCTTTTTGTGTACTTAGCTTGAAAATGTCATGAAGAGATGCACTTTCTTAGAAAGAACAAATAACAGAGTGAGTGACACATTTCTAAAGGGCATACAGAAACAGTCACCTGGAAATTCAATATGTGCACAGAAATTCTGGAAAATTAGCACCTTTGGCGGTTTTAGTACATTAACTTGCATCTATATACCATCGGTATTGTCTGTTTAAAAAGAAGTTTAGTTTGTTTGGTGTAAAGCTGATTTTGCTTTCTTCCGTGTGCACAGATGAACAGCAATAGAAGCCCATCCCCTACTGGAGTGCCAACAGCTGCGTTACTCACCTTTGTTGCTTCCAATGCAACACATGCAAACAAATCTCGATCTGTAAGCACATTGCAGAAGATAGCTCCCAGCAATTTCACTGCACACCAACAAAGAATTTTCTTGGAGACTCCAAACGCACAAGCAATTTCTGGGATTTGTGTTTGGGCAGCATTACTTGTAACATTTCATCAGGTGAGTTTGGAGTTGCCTTTGCATAGAATTACACTGGATTATAGCACTACCACCCACCAATCAGCACAACTGGTCCATGTTGGTGTCTAAACGTTCACCCTTTTTCATCATTCACGACCTCATCTCACTCAATCTATGTGTCCTTCTAATCCTTATTTAATGGGTTTATTGACCCTTAAGTACAGTTGTTATCTGCTTCAAGTGCTCCCCATGAGAGTAACTATCACATTCTAACCACTCCCAGGTGAAAAAGGTTTCTTCTAGCTCTTTGTCTGATCTATTAGTGATCATTATACAGTGTATTTATGGGCCATGATCTTGCTTCTTCTGTCAAATGCAAACATCTTCATATTTACCTTTTTAAACTCTTCTGTGATCTTAGAGATTGTAGTAAGATCACTCTGTATTTTTCTATATCTGGAGAAATTTGCACCATTTTGCCTCATCTTTCTTCACAGGCCAGTTCCATTATCTTGTCTTAATCCTATTTTCATCCTCACCAGAAGCACATTAACTTTTTATAATCTGGAGACCTGAATGTTTTGTGAGTAATGGTGGAAGAATTATAGAATGATGTGGTTAAGAAAGTGGTTGTTGTGAAATCTTCTAAACCCTCTCAATGAAGTTTCTCTCAAATTATGAAAGCTCACCAAAGATGGAAAAAGACCCCATTTGTTTCCTCCTATATTCTTTTGATTTAATTCTCTGTCCACTGCATAATGCCCATTGGCAATTGGAAGCAGTTTTTTTGTACTTCATTGATCAAAGCTACTTTGAACACTTCCATAAAATGATCTCTTTTGCTGGGAATTATGGGCACTTTTAATGCTTCAGATCATTGTTTTTGCATATTTGTGGTTTTTGTTCTAACTGCAGAGTCCTGCATATAATGAATCAATAAGAGACCTTTAGAAATGCTAAAATTAGGCATTTTGTTCTCTTCCGCAAACTCCAGCACCACTGTACAGATACATATATTTACATACACTACACTGCTTTGAAAAGAATGATTCACATGTTCGCATTGTTTACAGATTTATTAACAACAGACTTTGAAGTCTCTTTGATCTTCTCAAAGGAACCTGTGTTATTGGTGGTATATCCTGTTTTTGACTTGAAGGTATCATTTCTTGAGCCAAAGCAATAGAATTTTGTGTAATTTCTTTCAGACTTTTGGATGTGCTCTTGCACATACTTTCTTCTAATACTGCTTATTTTTAAAATATACCACTACTCTAGTATCCCAATTCCAAAAGTCATACTTGTTTGAAATTCATACACAATTTCCAAGAAGTTACTTAAATTGCCTCTGTCTGTGACTATTTTACTTTCATTGTTGTTTTGACTGCCTCTCTTCAAATCTCTTTTAACATTTGGTTGAACTGAGCTTCTGCACCATTATTAATCCATCTGTATAACCTGCGGAATGTGACATTGTCCCGTAGTTTATCAACAGTTTGCTAATCATTGTTAAATTCCAGCAGCATTACAGTTTGTATATCATTGTAAATTCCAGCAGCATTATAATACCTGTTTCTTTAGTGTTCACTGACTTCACCACTGCGTCATTTGATGCTGGAAGATGTGGGGAAGCAAATGAGTGCTTCAAACAATTTGTTTTGTAAAATGTTCAGATAGAAATGAACATAATTGAGCACGGGTATCTGAGTCAAGTTATACTGCTGAATCATGACAAAAGAAAATTGATCTTAATTCATTGCCAGTACACTCTACGGTAGTGCAGAATTCAACATATTTCACTTCTGTCCAACTATCTATTAGAACTGAGAAGTCTATAGCCCCTCCTCACCAGAATCAATGGGTACTCTGACCAAGGATATTGTTGCCCATTTCCAACTCTGACAAGTTGTCTTTGGTGATTTAGCTCAGCAGTCTTGACAAACAATAAACTTGTCTTCGGCATAGAAATCTATTTCAAACCAATAAACAAAACTTTGTCAGTTGTCTGCACGGAGTCCTGTAAAGTTTTACCTTCTCAATACTGTTGGTATGGTATGTGTCCTGTTTAACACAACCTTGTTCTATTGATGACTACTCATTGTGCAGTCATGTCTTTATCTGGACATTTCTCATTTTTCTTCAGTAATTGATGAAAATTAATTGGCAACAACATCTCCTCTATGATCTCCGTCAGCACAGGTTCACCACAAGGCTGGGTGCTTAGTTTTACACTTATGGCTGTGTGGCTAAGCACAGCTCCAATGCCATGTTTAAGTTTGTTGATGATATTGTAGGCCAAATCAAAGCCGGTGACGAATCAGCATACATGAGGGAGATTGAAAATCTCACTGAGTGGTGCCCCTACAACAACTCACTCAATGTCAGCAAGACCACGGAGCTGATTATTGACTTTAGGAGGAGGAAACTGGAGGTCTATGAGCCAGTGAAGAGGGTTAGCAACTTTAAATTCCTCAGTGTTATCATTTCAAAGGACCTGTCTTGGGCAGGTAAGTACAATTATGAAGAACGCACAGCAACATTTCTATTTCCATAGGAGTTTGTGAAGATTCAGCATTACATCTAAAACTTTGGCTAACTTCTATAGATGTGGGGTGAAGAGAATATTGACTGGTTACATATGGAACCATCAATGCCCTTGAATGGAAAATTCTACATAAGTTAATCAATATGGCTCAATCCATCATGGTAAAGCTCTCCCCACCACTGAGCACATCTACACAGAGCGCTATCACAGGAAAGCAGCATCCATCATCAGGGACCCCCACCACCCAGGACATGCTCTCTTCTCACTGCTGCCATCAGGAAGTAGGTACTCAGGACTCAGGACTCACGACATTTAGTTCAGGAACAGTTATTACCCCTCAACCAAAAGGAATAACTTTACTTAGCTTCACTTGCCTCATCATTGATATGTTCCCTCAACCTCTGGACTCACTTTCAAGGACTTTTCATCTCATGGTCTCAACATTTGATGCTTGTTTGTTTATTTATTTATTTATTTTTATTTCTTTTGTATTTACACAGTTTGCTGTCTTTTGCACACTAGTTACTGCCCTGTTGGTGCAGTTTTTCATTGATTCTATTATGGCTATTGGATTTATCGAGTATGCCCACAAGAAAATGAATCTCAGGGTTGTATAGTGACATATACTCTGATAATACATGCACTTTGAACTTTGACAATTGGTGTCAATCCTCTTGCCAGATTTGACAAAAAACCCATTGTTGTGCTGCACTCTGCCTTAGAAGGACTTGGGCTTTCTTCCATTTTTCCTTTAACTTGTTACAGAACCATTGCATCTACATTTTACACAAGATAAACTGCTTTTGGTACAAGCATAAACTTGCTTCTTTTGAGCTTTGTTATTGAACACTTACTCTTACCTGAAGATTTTGTTTCGTATTTGTGACTTATAATACATCATTTTGATGGTGTCAGTTGTAAGTGTTGACAAAAATCTATTATTTCCCTTCTGAACTGTCATCCTCCATTGCAGTATCTGTTAAATTCACTGGAGGAAAGAGTTATTCCGAATGAAAAGAGCCACAGCAACCAAGCCCCCTAGTTAATATACCTTTCTCTTTGGTTGCGATCCAGGTCATTTGGTTTCCAATCATGACAATGGAATGTCTGGGGAATGTAAATTTAGCCATTTTATTTATGCAAGTTATGATAAATAGAAATAACTAATTTGTATGCTCTCTGGACATTCCAAGCCACTTCAGAAACAATTAAAGTTATCTTAAGTGCTGTCAGCAGTGTGTAGACAAACTTGTTGCTCAATTTGTGCGTAGCAAGGTAGTGCAAGCTATAAGAATTATGAACCTTGCAGAAATAAAATGACTAATCAACTGGGAAAAAGAAGCAAAATGAAAGGTCCCGACTTGAAATACTAGCTGCTTCCCTTCCCACATATGCTGCCTGACCTGCTGAGTATTTCTAGAATTTGCTGCTTTTATTTGAAAAGAAACGTTCTTCTGTTTTGTGACGATTGATAAAGTTTGTCCAGAAGACAATGTGATTAGTCAGGTGTTTGTCCTTGCCGTTGTTTCTGAGCAGTGTGTACAGCAGTCGGCTCAGCACACCTCCTGGAGGTCAGGCATGTGTGAGCAGTGTGTACGACAGTCGGCTCAGCACACAGGCCTGGAGGTCAGATGTGTGGTAACTTCTACTTTGAAAAAGGCACACTTGACAACTTCATGCCAAAGAAACAACTTTATCTCGAACTTCAAAACGTTACGTATATACAGAGGGTTTCACAACCCGTACGGTGTGACAGGAACACTATGTACACGAGGGCCACCAGAAGAACAACAAACGGAAGTAGACCCCACCCCCCCCGATATCCTAATTAGTATTAACTTACTTTTAATTACACTCACATTACAACACTTCTCCCCCTTTAAAATCCAACATCCCCAAATGTAAAATACTAGGAAATAAAAAAACAGTGGTGTTATTAACTTGCATACCCCTGAAAACTTATACTAGTACCTTAGCAACAGTTTACCAATACAAAACAGCCGGAAAACGTGACAGATTCAACATTCAATCTAACAACACAAAATAAACTGTCCCGTCAAAGGTTCAGTCTGTCAGAAGGTTTATGAGTGCGCTCTGATCTGTGCACTACCCCCAGTGACCCAGCAGGCACCGCTGGTGAGGGTGTTTTGGGTGGATCTGGTGTTGGGGGCATGAGAGGGGTCTGTGTGTCTGCGTGAGAATGTCCATCCTCTTCAGGGGACTCCTACCCCTCTGCCAGGGTCTCGCTCTCTGGCAAAGTCACTGGTGGACATGCTTCCACTGTAGTCTGTCTCACAAATGGAAATTCCATGGAACTGTCTGCCTCTGAGCCAGTATCATGACGCAGATGCACATGGTCCTGATGTCTGCGGAACACACGCCCACCAGTCAGCTTAACAACATAGGAGACGGGACCACTCTGCTTAAGAATAACCCCCGGCAGCCATTGCTGATTGTTTCTCACATAGACATTGTCATCCGGTTTTAACTGTCTCTCTCGTGAATGTTGATTATGTCCCTCCTTCTGCTTTTCCTGCTTTCTCTCCACTTTCATCTTCATGTCCGGGCGCAGCAGGTCCAATCTTGACTCGGGCCTACGCCCCATCAGCATCTCTGCTGGAGTGCAGGCAGTCGTAGTCTGTGGCGTGAGGCGATATTTAAACAGGAAACGCGAAAGCCGCATGCCAAGTGAGTCCCCTGTCATCTGCTTCAGGCCTGCCTTCACTGTCTGAACAGCCCGCTCAGCCAAACCATTTGAGGCTGGGTGGAAAGGGGCTGTCCGAATGTGATGAATGCCATTCTGCTGCATAAACTCACTGAACAGTTCGCTAGTGAACGTTGGGCCATTATCTGTCACCAGAGTATCAGGTAACCCGTGGACTGCAAACACTTGCCTGTGTTTGTCTATGGTTGAGGGGGCTGTGATGTTGCTCATGATGTGAGCTTTGATCCATTTAGAGTGCGCATCTACCATGACAAGAAACATCTGCCCCGTAAAAGGGCCAGCAGAGTCCAAATGTAGCCTAGACCAGGGATGGTCTGGCCACTCCCATGGGTGCAAAGGAGCTGCTGGTGGCATATTCTGATTAGTCTGACATTGCATGCATGATTTTACCTTGTTCTCCATATCCTGATCCATTCCTGGATCTCGCAAGGCTTTTCATTTGAGACACTCCTGGGTGAGCCTCATGAATTTCCTCCACAATCTGTGAACAGCCGGGGGAGGTACAATGACTCTGACCCCCCAGAAAATGCAGCCATCCTGCAGACTGAGTTCTGTCTTGCGTTTGGCATAAGGCCTCAGTTCCTCTCTTTCCATGACTCCAGGCCAACCTTGTAAAAGAAAAGTCTTGACTTGGGACAGGACAGGCTCCCTCTCTGTCCACTGCTTGATCTGGGTTGCCTTTACAGGTGTCTCTGACAAGGTCTCTAATGTAAACACAGTCTCTGGAGGCACATGTGTAGTAACAGGTGTCTCAGGTAAAGGTAGTCGACTCAGTGCATTTGCATTATTCCCACCCGCTCTGTACACTATAGTGTACTGGTAGGCTGACAAGGTAAGAGCCCAATGCTGTATCCTGGCTGAGGCTAGTGGTGGGATGCCTCTAGTCTCACTGAATAGGCTCATCAGTGGTTTGTGGTCTGTATAAATTGTAAATGCGCGTCCATAAAGGTACTGATGAAAGCGTTTGACTGCAAAAACAATGGCCAGACCTTCTTTGTCTAGCTGTGAATATCCCCTCTCTGCAGCTGTCAGGGTACATGAAGCCAAACCAATAGGCTTCTCTGAACAGTCCTCCATTACATGCGAGAGAACTGCCCCAACTCCATAGGGCGAGGCATCACATGCAAGGGTGATCTCCTTGTCTGGGTCATAGTGAACAAGCAGCTTCGCTGAGTGGAGAAATTCTTTCACTTCCTTGAAGGCTTTCTCCTGCTCTTCACCCCACTGCCACTTAGTGTCATTGTGAAGCAGCTTATACAGTGGGGTCAAAACCCTTGAGAGGTCAGGAAGAAACTTGCCATAATAATTCACTATGCCCAAAAATAATCTGAGATCCGTGACGGTCTTAGGGCTTGGGGCTGCCTTAATAGCTCTCACTTTGTCCTCCACAGGGCAAAGCCCCTCAGCTGTGATCTTGTGCCCCAGGTAAGTCACACTCAATGCTAGGAACACACATTTTCCATGTTTCAACCGTAGCCCTGCGTCTGAGAGCCTCTTCAACACCCGTTCTAAGTTAGCCAGATGCTCCGCCTCCATAGCCCCCGTGATCAAAATATCATCAAGGTATACTGCTACGTGCAGAATCCCCTGCAGCAAAGTGTCCATTGTCCTTTGGAAAATGGCAGGGCTGGATGCCACTCCAAACACCAGGCGATTGTACTTGAATAATCCCCTGTGCGTATTAATTGTGACGTACTCCTTGGAATCCTCATCGAGCAGCAGCTGTTGGTAGGCATGGCTCATGTCCAGCTTTGTGAACAGCTTACCCCCTGACAAGGTCGCAAACAGGTCATCCACCCGTGGCAATGGGTACTCCTCCAGCCTAGAGACCTGATTCACCGTCAGCTTATAATCCCCACATATCTTCACTGTTTTGTTGGCCTTCAAAACTGGAACAATGGGAGACACCCACCTTGAAAACTGGATGGGCTCAATAATGCCCAGCCTCTGTAAGCATTCCAGCTCCTCCTCGACGTTGTCTTTCATAGTAAAAGGCATCGACCTGGGCTTAAAAAAATATGGTGTAGCCTCAGGGTCGACATGGAGTTTTACTGTCACGCCCTTCAGTGTGCCCAGCTCGTCCCTGAAAACGTCACTGTACCGCTGCAGAATGTCCTCCGTCGTGCGTGCATACTTAATTTCATGCCAGTTTAGCTGGATTTTGCGAAGCCAATCGCAACCCAAAAGACTGGGCCCCCTGCCCTTAGCTATCACTAGCCTGGCTTCAGCCTTCTGACTCCCAGCTGAAATGTCCACATATAACACCCCTAAATGAGGTATGAGCTGCCCCGTATAGGTCCTAAGTTTGAGCTTTGATGGTCTAATGGGAGGCAGGTTGGACCCCCATGTCCTTCTGTAGGTCTGCTCACTAATGACCGATGCAGTAGCCCCTGAATCAATCTCAAACTTAATGTCCTTTCCCCTGACAGTGACTGTGGCATAATATGGTTCAGGTGGTTCCTCATCCGTTTCCACTCCAAACATGTTGTAAGCAGACGCTGCCTCTTCATCTGCATCTTCTAGATGGTGTGTGGCTGCCTGAGCCTGTTGAGCTTTCCCCTGCCCAGGCTTAACTTTACCCTCTGAACTTCTGCACTTTTTAGCTAAATGCCCCTTTTTGCTACAAGCATGGCAGACAGAGTCTTTGAATTTGCAATCATTTGCATAGTGTGTCCCTCCACACTGGAAACATTCCACCCGCTTTGCCTGCTTACCAGTCTCCCTCCTGACTTGGTGCACTGCCGCTGACTGTGACCCGATATCCTTAACATTGTTAGCAGCCATCTCCATGTCTTGGGCAATCTCTAAGGCTTTCTTGAAAGTCAACGGTGGGGTTTCCCCTAACAGGCAGCGTTGTATGTCAGCATTATTAATGCTGCATACCAATCTATCACGGAGCGTTTCTTCCAACACCGCTCCAAAATCACAATGCTCTGACAGCTGCCGAAGCTCGGCCACAAAATTGGCCACAGACTGACCTGGCATCCTGAAACGGCTGTGAAACTTGCATCATTGGACTATCACGGAAGGTTTTGGATTGAAATAGTTCCCCACAAGTTTCACTAGTTCATCAAATGGAACTTCCCCTAGTTTCCGCGGTGCGGCTAAATTCCTTATTAACTTCTAAGTCTTTGCCCCACACACACTCAGGAGAATATAGCACTTCTTAGCCTCCTCAGTAATTCCATTAGCACGGAAAATGTGTCCCAACCTTTCCTCATACTCCGACCAGTCCTCAACTTCTTCCAGGAATTCACAGAATATTCCAAACGTAGCCATATTGAACGCGAAAACTCCCGTTCGAAAAATGTGCCGATACATTCACAAAACCATCCCACCTTCGTCGCTAAAAATATGTAGTAACTTCTACTTTGAAAAAAGCACACTCGACAACTTCATGCCAAAGAAACAACTTTATCTCGAACTTCAAAACGTTACGTATATACAGAGGGTTTCACAACCCGTACGGCGTGACAGGAACACTATGTGCACGAGGGCCACCGGAAGAACAACAAACGGAAGTAGACCCCCCCCCCCCCCCCCCGGTATCCTAATTAGTATTACCTTACTTTTAATTACACTCACATTACAACAAGGCGTGTGTGAGCAGTGTGTACAGCAGTCGGCTCAGCACGCAGGCCTGGAGGGTTTTTTTTACAAAACTATAAATGTTAATTTACATCACAAATACACAAGGTACAAACGTTCAGTATTTACAAGACAGTGAGTAGACTCAAATTAAAATATAGTTACTACCGTCTATTAGACAATCAATAACCCGGGGGTGGAGGGCATGTCGCTCCCGGAAGTTCCCCAGTGTGCCTTGTTTGAGCAGAGTGTACAGCAGTTGGCTCAGCATTGAAGGGCAGCCATGTTGAGGACCTTGGAGAGGGAGGAGAGGTTCTGCATTCTGACTAACTGACTTCTGTTGGTTAGGAAGTCTAACAGTAGTATATTTAGATCAAGGAGTAGAGGTTTGTTCACCGAATGCTGAAATCCAGAAACAGGATTCTGACATAAGTGTCCTTGTTTTCTATGAGTGTCAGAGCCAGATGCATGACAGATGCTATGGCATCTTTTGTAGAATGGGTCTGTCAGTAAGCACATTGGTGAGGGTCCACTGTGGCAGAAATGGAGTTTTTGATGTGTGTCATTGCCAGCCGTTCAAAGGATTTCATGATGGTTGGTGCCTGTGCTGTGGGCAGTAGTTACTTAGCTCTGAAGGTATAGAGTTCTTGGGTACAGGGATGATGGTGGCTGATTTGAAGCATGTGGGATGGATGAGTGAATGGAATGATTAATTATACAAACTATGCAATGAAATTCTCCGAAAAGGTAGTGCTAAATGTGTCCTCCCCCCTCCCCCATTCTGCATTATTTAATTGCATCTATTCAATATATTCTTCTATAAACATACAAATCAGGAGTAGGCCACTCAACCCCTGTGTTTGCTCGATCACTCAGTACGATGATGGATGATCGATTGTAAGCTCAACTGTGCATTCCTGCTTACCAGCTCAAGCCATTCACCTTGTTTATCTAGAATAGGTGGCACCAGGAGCACCTGCATGGCCTCTGCTTTGCCTGCTTTTCATCAGTTTCATGGATCCTACACCGGTAATGCTCCCAGACTCTTTCTGCACTGACGACTACATTGGTGCTGCTTCCTGCACCCGTGCTGAGCTCATCAATTTCATTACCTTTGCATCCAACTTCTACCCTGTCCTTAAATTTACTTTGTCCATATTTAACACCTCTCTCCTCTTTCTTGATCTCCATCTCCAATTCTGGAGATAGGCTGTTTACTAATGTATTATAAACCTACTGACTCTCATAGCCATCTTGACTACAGCTCTCCCACCCTGTCACTTGTAAAAATGCTATTCACTTTTCTCATTTCCTCAGTCTCTGTCACGTCTGTTCTCAGGATGAAGCTTTCCGTTACAATACGTCTGGGATATCCTACTCCTTTAAAGAATGGGATTTCCCTTCCTCAAGATGCTACCCTCATCGCATTTCCTTCATTTCCCAAATATCCGTCATCATCCCATCTTCTCATTGCCATAAATGGGATGGAGTTCCTATTGTGCTTCCTTACGACCCCACAATCCTCCACATCCAGCACATCATTCGCCACATTTTCTGCCATCTTCAATAGGACCCTACCACTAAGCACATCTTTCCCTCCCCCACCCCACCCCTCACTCTTTGCCTTTCACTCTCTCAGTGATTCCCTTGTCCACTTGTCCCTCCTGCTACACCTGCCTCACCACTATTCATGGTCCTAAACATCGTCTCAGGTCATTCTCTCCCTTCTTTCTCTGTCATTTCTCCATTCTAACTCCCTTCTTACCCCTTCCATTCTCCTCACCTGTCCAGCACCACCTCCTGGTGCCCCCCTCCTACTCCTTCTCTTTCTCCCATGGTTCATTCTACACTCCAAATTCGGGCTTCAGCCTTTAAAATTTATCCACCTACCACCTCCCATCTTCTCTGTTCATTACCCCCCACCTATCCACCTTCCCACTCACCTGGCATTACCTATCACCTCCTTCACCTACCCCCACCTTCCCATTCTAGTTTCTTCCCTCTCCCTTTCCAGTTCTGATGAAGAATCTTGTTCTGAAACTCTTTATTCCCCTCCCTAGATGCTGCCTGAGTTGCAGAGTTCCTTCAACATTTTTTGTGGTGTTCATCTGGAATCTATTTCCTCTTCCTTAACTTTTTAAAAGACTATACTTCTTCTATTCTTTAAGGAAGTGAGTTCCAAAGACTCAAGATCCTCTAAGAGAAAAATGTTTCCCTCATCTCTCATAAACTCGTGGCCTCTTATTTTTAAGGTTACCCATCTATTACCAGGCTCACCACAAGACATTCAATGTTCATGCAGTCGGGAGTTCTCAGGATCTAAAACAAAAGCAGAAATGGATGGAAAATCACTAAGCAAACCAGGCAGCATCTGTGAACTAAAACAATGCTTTAGGTCAGAAATCTTCAGCAGAACCTCAGTATCCTGTATGTTACCATCACATCACTCCTCACTTATCTAAACATAGAACATAGAAATCTACAGCGCATTACAGGCCCTTCAGCCCACAATGTTGTGCTGACCATGTAACCTAGTCTAGAAACTGCCTAGAATTTCCCTAGTTCATAGCCCTCTATTTTTCTAAGCTCCATGTACCTATCTAAGAGTCTCTTAAAAGACCCTATTGTATCCGCCTCTACCACCCTCGCCGGCAGTGCATTCCACACACCCACCACTCTCTGTGTGAAAATGCGTTCCCCGCACCCACCATTCTATAAGTTACAATGAGAAATATATTAAAATAGTGCAAAAAAAGAACAAAATAGAGAATTGGTAGTGTACCAGCAGTTATGGTTGAAATGACAATAGAAGCGACTTGACTTGACTTGACTTGAAAGGAATTAATAAGATAGAGGTAAGGACATGGTTTCCACTGGTCGGTGAGACTGGAACTAGGGAAATGGCCTCAAGATTCTGGTGAATAAATTTAGGACTGAAATAAGCTGAAACTGCTTTTCCCAGAGAGTAGTGAATCTGTGGAGTTCTCTGTCCAGGGATGCAGTAGGGCTTATCTCAATGTCATTGTGTGTGTACATGATAAAGAACTTCAGTTCCTAGTGACTCATGGATACAGTCCAAGGTTTCCAACCTTTGTTCATAACACAACCCACCCATTTCAGATATCAGGTTAATAAACTTCCTTCAACTGTTTACAATGCAGTAACAGTTTTCTGAGAAAAGGAGACCAGTTTTGGATTCTGTTAGATTTCCTGATTGTGTTTGCAAAGTTTTTCCGCTAACCGTTAATTGCTCACCGTTTTAGCATTTGGGCAATACAGCATTGACATGTGGCCAGCATTGACTTGGCTTTGCACTTTGCTCCAGTCTAGTTACCTCCAACTTCAAATCAAACAAAAACTGCTGGGCAAGTTGTGAGTGATGCTAGTGGAACTGGATCCTGTCACAATCACAGGGACATTAGAGGAAATATTATTTCCAATATTTGTAATTATTTCAGGTTTCATTGAGCAATCTCATTATTACATCAATAAAAAGAAATCGAATTAGTCCAAAGTGCATTTGAATTCCTGGTTATCTCCAGCAGGACTGTTAATCATTAGCTCAGCACCAATGACCATCTGTCTATCAACACACCCTGGCAGATTCTCCTTTGGAAACAAAATGCCAAGCTAAACTAAAGCAGAAGATCAGCTTGTCACTTCTTGCTATAAATCTGACCTGCAATTCTCCCCTCCCATTAGTTTTAAAATGTACACAGTTGTGATAAAGTTTCAAAGCCCACAGAATCAGAATCAGATTTATTATCATTGACTTAGGTTATGTAAAAGTTGTTGTTTGTAGCAACAGTACATTGCAAAAGCATAAAGTTACTGTGACACAAACACAAACAACTAAGTAACACACAAAAAAAGGAATAATGAGTGGTGTTCTGGAACTGTTCAGAAATCTGGCAGAGAGGAAGAAGCTGTTCTTGGGGGAGCCATGAGGCTTTAGAGTGAACTGAATGATCTTGTTCTTGAGTTTTAAATAGCTGAAGTCTGTGAGGAGAATGAGCAATTATAGGAAGCTGTATTGCTTCCTAGAATGTTGCAACCAAGGGCTATGTTCCATGTCCCCTCTGGCATGTTAGCAGGTTGTTACTTCTAGCTATCTTGATAGAAAATTTTAGCTGATCTTTCCTGAGCAATACTGAGGAAGCGTTGCAATATGAGAGTCTTTGACATTTATTTATTTATTTTTATTTAGCAATACAGTACAGAGTCAGTTCTTCGAGCCCCACCACCCCAGAGACCCCGACAAACCTGTTTAACCCTAACCTAAGTCCGAAACAGTTTACAATCACCAATTAACCTATCCGGTATGCCTTTGGACTGTTGGTGGGGGAACCAGAGAAAGCCCAGGCATTCCACAAGGAGGATATACAGAGATTCCTTACAGAACAGCACCAGAATTGAACTCCAAATTCTGGAATGCCCTGAGCTGTAAGAGCATCATGCTAACCACTATGTTACTGTGGAGCCTTTTTGACCAAAGGCTCATCTCTCTTCTCAGATGGAGGTGTGAGAATCCATGGGCATTTTAAAAAAATGAGCAGAGTAGTTTTCCATTGGATTTCTATGTAATTTTTATCTCCCAACTAAAGCCACGATCTCTTGGTCATTTTTTACTAAGTTGTTTTATTTGTGGAGATACAGCACGGAATAGGGCCTTCCAGCCTTTGAGCCGCACTGCCCAGCAATCCCTGATTTATTTCTGGCCTAATCACAGGACATTTTACAATGACCAGTTAACTTAACAACTGGTATGTCTTTGGACTGTGGGAGGAAACCCATGTGGTCACGGGGAGAACGTACAAAATCCTTATAGGCAGCGGTGGGATTTGTACAACCCTCTGAATTTCCAAAATTCTGACTGTGACTATACTTCAAAAATACTTCATTTGGTGGTTTGCAATTTAATACATTCATAAATGCAAGCAACTTTTCTATTAAAAGTGCAGAAGTGCAGTCATGTTCTGAACCAAGACCATGAGCATGACTGAGTCTAAGGATGTGTCTCAGAGCTTGAATTTCAGTTCATGTCAGAGACTGAGCTGAGTTGACAGATTACTTTCCATCATGAAGAAATTTCTTTAAAAAAATCCCTTTATGTCAGAGGTTCCTAACTTTTTTTATGCTATGGACCCCCTACCATGAACTGAGAGATCCTTGGACCCATGTCGGGAACCCCGGTTTATGTTCCTTTCTGCCTGTGTTGTCTCCACTCCCAGCCTGAAACTACTCTAAGTGCTGCTCACTTACTTCTAGTTGTATCTTTTGGGGTATGGACATTTGCTTCAGAGGGAAGCATTATCAACAGCTTTTTGTCTTCATGAAATGTGAAAATGTAGGTTTATGGAGCATAAGGAAACGTAGAAAATTTAAATCTTTGTGCATATTGATGGTTTCAGCAGCAGCCCCAGATAGTTGAAAGGAGATCATAAGTTGACTTAATGTAAGGTTATCCAACAATGGGGCAAAACACAGCAATGCAGGTGCTGATTATCTCACATGAAAGCAGAAAATACAAAGTACTGAGCATTGATGCAGCTTCTGAAAAGAGGAAAACAGAACTGCTGTTACAGGTTCATCCAAATCCTCAGCTGACAGAAAATGACAATGTAGTTGTTCACATGTAAGGACGCAGCCAGGGTCAGGTGAGATGAACTAAGATAAAAAGAAGATAGTCTGGACAAAGTTAAAACTATAGAAATAGAAACTGAACTAGGCCATTTGACCTTTTGCAAGGGCTCCCCCATTTAACAAGATCATGCTTGATATTTTTATCCCAACATCACTTTGCAGTAATACCACATTCTTTAATTTTCTCTATCAATCTATTATTCTGCTACCTTACTGTCTGTCGGAAATAAACTGAATTGCGTCTAGCCTTGCCCTTATTGGAATTCCCATCAACTCACACCTTTTGCTTTCTTCCATTAATCCAGCCTCCCACTTTCCCATGGATCCCATGCCCATTTTTGAATTGCCACGAGGAACATTGTCAAACGTATTGCCAAAATTCACATATTTGTATCAAGAGCTATACCCCCACCTTATTACTTAAAAAAACCAATTTTCTCAGATATAAACTTCCATTAACATCCATGCTAAATATCCTTGATTTATGTCAATTTATGATTTATGGCATTTACCCATGCCAAGTGTCCTTGTGCCTCAAAACTTTCCAACTTTTTCCCATGACATGTCCACTTGATTTATTCCTCAATGAATACAGATTTTTTCCCAATATTTGTGAAAAAATTCCAGACAACCCCCATTGGTAAGGGGAAGCTGAGTAACTATCTGTGTTCACTCTTTCTTTTTACCCAACTTTAGTACTGAAATACTTTTGAATTTGTGATTAGTTCAGTGAGTGTTAATTGCGAATCTAACCTTGGACCACCCTAATCTGGATCACAAGGCCAATTATTTGACCAGCCAACCACCATGACGTTCCCTCATGGTAGGCTCATTCAGAAGATTAAGGTACATCAGCTGCACGGTGACTTGTCCGTTTGGTTGCAGCTTGCCCATAGAAGTCAGAGGTGAGTGGATAATGGGACATATTCTGGCTGGAGGTCTGTGTGATTAGTGAAACTCTGCAGGGATCTGTACTGGACGTTTGCTGTTTGTGATAGATAATTGAAAAGAGAATTTAGAGACCTAGGCGGAAAGATGAGGAGCAGGACCTCACAGGAAGTAATTTCTGGATTGCTGCCCGTGCCACGTGCCAGTTAGGGTAAGAAACAAGATGATATGGCAAACTAAAGCATGGCTGAGAATCTGGTGCAGGGGGCAGGGCTTTAGATTCTTGGATCATTGGGTTCTCTTCTGGAGGAGGCATGACCTGTTCAAAAATGATGGGTTGCACCTGAACCCAAAGGGAACCAATATTCTCGTGGGCAACTTTGTTAGAGCTGTTGGGGGTGGGGTGGGATTTAAACTAATTTGGCAGGGGTTGGGAACCAGAGTGAAGGGATTCAGGATAGGATAGATGGTAAACAAGCAAAGACAGTCTGCAGTCAGACTGTCAGGAAGGACAGGCAGATGACTAGACATAATTGCAACCAGCAGGATGAGTATCAATGTATTAGGGATGCAGAATCAAAAAGGGTAGCAAATGCAGTACTCAAAGTGTCATATCTCAAAGCATGGAGTATAAGAAATAAGGTGGATGATCATGTTGCACGATTACAGATTGTCAGGTATTACAGGTTACAGATTGTGGCCATCTTTGAATCATGTCTGAAGGATGGTTGTAGCTGGGAGCTGAATGTCCAACGTTATGCATTATATCGGAGGGATAGGAAGGTAGGCAGAGGGGTAGCATGGCTCTGCTGGTAAGGAATGGCATCAAATCAGTAGAAAGATGTGACATAGGACCAGAAGATGTTGGCTCCTTGTGGGTTGAGTTAAGAAACTGCAAGGGTAAAAGGACGTGCGAGTGAGGCGAGGAACAGAAGGATTATACAGATCAATACGTGGCTAAGAGGATGGTGCAGGAGGGAGGGCTTCAGGTTTTTAGATAATTGGGCTTTGTTCCAGGGAAGATGGGATCTGTTCCGACGGGACAGTTTACACCTGAACTGGAGGGATACTAACATCCTTGCAGGAAAGTTTGCTAGTGCTGCTTGGGGGGTGGAGGGGGGGTTAAACTAAATTTGCAGGGGGCAGGGATCCAGACTGTGAGAGAGGATAGCAAGATGAAGTATAAAGGACAGGTGGGGACTACACGGTTCCAGAATATTAAGTGTGAAGTAGAGAAAGGTGAGGCGGAACGAGTGATAAGGAGGATACATGTGCAGAGGGATGGTCTGACGGAGCATGGAGTTAAATGTGCAGAAAGAGTAAGTAAGTTTAAGAAGGACAACAAAATTCAAGGGGCGTATAGCCCGGTGAGAGTTTGGGGAGCTGGGTTATGCACAATAGGCAGCGATTTAAACAGAGAGAGGAGAAATGGGTTAAAAATTCTATATCTGAATGCACGAAGTGTCAGAAATAAGGCGGATGAGCTTGAAGCTCAGGTGCAAATGGGTAACTATGATGTTGTTGGGATAACGGAGACATGGCTGCAGGGAGATCAGACCTGGGAATTACGTACCACGGTATACGTGCTATCGAAGGGACAGAAAGGTGGGCAGGGGGGGTGGGGTGGCCCTGTTGGTGAGGAATGAGATTCAGTCCCTTGCAAGGGGGGACATAGAATCAGGAGAAGTAGAATCAGTGTGGATAGAACTGAGGAACAGTAAGGGCAAAAAGACCCTAATAGGTGTTATCTACAGGCCCCCAAACAGTAGCATGGATATTGGGTGCAAGTTGAATAGGGAGTTAACAATGGCATGTGGCAAAGGAAATGTCGCAGTAGTTATGGGGGATTTCAACATGCAGGTGAACTGAGAAAATCAGGTTGGTACTGGACCTCAGGATAGGGAGTTTGTAGAGTGCCTACGGGATGCATTTTTGGAGCAGCTTGTACGAGAGCCAACCAGGGATAAGGCTATTCTGGATTTAGTGTTGTGCAATGAACAGGATTTGATAAGTGATGTTGAAGTAAAGGAGCCATTAGGAGGTAGTGACCATAATATGATGTTTTTATCTGCAAGCTGAGAGGGATAAGGGCAGATCAGAAGTGTCAGTATTGCAGTTGAACAAAGGAGACTATGGAGCCATGAGGGAGGAGCTGGCCAAAGTTGACTGGTCGGATATTCTAGCAGAAAAGACAGTGGAACAGCAATGGCAGGTGTTCTTGGGAATAATGCACAAGGTGCAAAATCAGTTCATCCCCCGGAGAAGGAAGGATTCAAAGGGGGGAAAGTGGCCACAGTGGTTGACAAAGAAAGTCAGAGACAGCATAGCATTAAAAAAGAAGTATAACAGAGCTAAGGTGAGTGGGAAGACGGATGATTGGGAAATTTTTAAGGAGCAACAGAACTTAACTAAAAAGGCAATATGGGGAGAAAAAATGAGGTATGAACGCAAGCTAGCTAGGAATATAAAGGAGGATAGCAAAAGTTTTTTTAGGTATGTGAAGAGAAGGAAGATAGTTAAGAACAATGTTGGGCCCTTGAAGAATGAATTGGGAGAAATTGTTATGGGAAACAGAGAAATGGCAGACAAATTTAATAAGTACTTTGGATCTGTCTTCACTAGGGAAGACACAAGCAATCTCCCAAGGACATAGGGTAACAGAGGAACTGAAACAGATTGACATTAGGAAGGAAACAGTGATGAGTAGACTGATGGGACTGAAGGCTAACAAATCCCCAGGTTGAGATGGTCTGCATCCTAGGGTACTAAAGGAGGTGGCTCTGGAAATTGCGGATGCATTGGTGATCATTTTCCAATGTTCCTTAGATTCAGGATCAGTTCCTGAGGATTGGCGAATGGCTAATGTTATCCCACTTTTTAAGAAAGGAGGGAGGGAGAAAACAGAGAACTATCGCCCTGTTAGCCTAACATCAGTAGTGGGGAAGGTGCTAGAGTCCATTATTAAAGATGAAATAGCGGCATATCTTGATAGCAGTGATAAGATTGGGCCGAGCCAGCGTGGATTTACCAAGGGCAAATCATGCTTGACTAATCTATTGGAGTTTTTTGAGGATGTAACCAGGAAGACAGACGTGGGAGATCCAGTGGATGTGGTATACCTTGACTTTCAGAAGGCATTTGATAAGGTACCACATAGGAGATTGGTGGGTAAAATCAGAGCTCATGGCATTGGAGGGAGGATATTGACATGGATAGAAAACTGGTTGGCAGATAGAAAGCAAAGGGTAGCAGTGAATGGGTGTTTCTTGGAATGGCAGGTGGTGACTAGTGGGGTGCCACAGGGCTCGGTATTGGGACCACAGCTGTTTACAATTTACGTCAATGATTTAGAGGAAGGCATTGTGAATAACATCAGCAAGTTTGCTGCTGATACTAAGCTGGGTGGCAGTGTGACATGTGATGAGGATGTTAGGAGAATTCAAGGTGACTTGGATAGGCTGGGTGAGTGGGCAGAAACTTGGCAGGTGGCGTTTAACGCGAATAAGTGTGAGGTTATTCACTTTGGGTGCAAGAACAGGAAGGCAGATTATTATCTGAATGGTGTGGAGTTAGGTAAGGGAGAACCACAAAGAGATCTAGGAGTATTTGTTCATCAGTCTCTGAAGGTGAATGAGCAAGTGCAGCAGGTAGTGAAGAAGGCTAATGGAATGTTGGCCTTTATTACAAAGGGAATTGAGTACAAGAGTAAGGAAATCCTTTTGCATTTGTACGTGGCCCTGGTGAGACCACACCTGGAGTATTGTGTGCAGTTTTGGTCTCCAGGGTTAAGGAAGGACATCCTGGCTGTGGAGGAGGTGCAGCGTAGGTTCACTAGGTTAATTCCTGGGATGTCCGGAGTGTCTTACGCAGAGAGGTTAGAGACTGGGCTTGTACACGCTGGAATTAAGGAGATTGAGGGGGGATCTGATTGAGACATATAAGATTATTAAGGGATTGGACAAGATAGAGGCAGGAAATACGTTCCAGATGCTGGGAGAGTCCAGTACCAGAGGGCATGGTTTAAGAATAAGGGGTAGGTCATTTAGGACAGAGTTGAGGAGGAACTTCTTCTCCCAGAGGGTTGTGGAGGTGTGGATCGCACTGCCTCAGAAGGCAGTGGAGGTCAATTCTCTGGATGCTTTCAAGAAGGAGCTAGATAGGTATCTTATGGATAGGGGAATCAAGGGTTATGGGGACAAGGCAGGAACCGGGTATTGATAGTAGATGATCAGCCATGATCTCAGAATGGCGGTGCAGGCTCGAAGAGCCGAATGGTCTACTTCTACACCTATTGTCTACTGTCTATTGACCCTGATGGTAATTATATACAAGCCTCCCAACAGTAGGTAGGATGTGGACCACAGATTACAACAGGAAGTAGAAAATGTGTGTTAAAAGGGTAATGTTATGATAGTCATGGGAGATTTTAACATACAGGTCGATTGGGAAAATCAGGTTGGAAATGGATCTCGAGAGTAAGTTTATCGAATGCCCACAAGATGGCTTTTTGGAACAGTTTGTTGTTGCACCTACTTGGGATTAGCTGTACTGGAAATACTCAGATGGCAAAATAGTACAACCGTGGCTGACAAGGAAGTCAAAGCTAATGTGAAAGCAAAAGAGGGGACATACAACAAAGGAAAAATTAGTGGAAAGATAGAACATAGAAATTTGCAGCACTTCAGCCCACAATGTTGTGCTGGACTTGTAATCTAGTTTAGGGAAACTGCCTAGAATTTCACTACCGCATCTCCCTCTATTTTTCTAAGCTCCGTGTACCTATCTAAGAGCTTCTTAAAAGACCCTATTGTATCCACCTCTACCATCATCGCTGGCAGTTCACTCCATGCACCCACCACTCTGTGTGAAAAACTTACCTCTGACATCCCACCTGTACCTACTTTCAAGCACCTTAAAACTATTCCCCTCATGTTAGCCATTTCAGCCCTGGGAAAAAAGCCTCTGGCTATCCACACGATCAGTGCTTCTATCAGGCCACCTCTCATCCTCTGTCACTCCAAAGAGAAAAGGCCAAGTTCACTCAACCTATTTCCATAGGGTATGCTCTTCAATGCAGTCAACATCCTTGTAAATCTCCTCTATAGTCTCCATATCCTTCCTGTAGTGAGGTGACCAGAACTGAACACAGAACTCCAAGTGGGATCTAATTGAGGACAAACAACAGGAATTCTGCAGATGCTGGAAATTCAAGCAACACACATAAAAGTTGCTGGCGAACGCAGCAGGCCAGGCAGCATCTGTTAGGAAGAGGTGCAGTCGACGTTTCAGGCCGAGACCCTTCGTCAGGACTAACTGAAGGAAGAGTGAGTAAGGGATTTGAAAGTTGGAGGGAGAGGGGAAGATCCAAAATGATAGGAGAAGACAGGAGGGGGAGGGATAGAGCCAAGAGCTGGACAGGTGATTGGCAAAAGGGGATACGAGAGGATCATGGGACAGGAGGTCCGGGAAGAAAGACAAGGTGGGGGAGGACCCAGAGGATGGGCAAGAGGTATATTCAGAGGGACAGAGAGAGAAAAAGGAGAGTGAGAGAAAGAATGTGTGCATAAAAATAAGTAACAGATGGGGTACAAGGGGGAGGTGGGGCCTTAGCGGAAGTTAGAGAAGTCGATGTTCATGCCATCAGGTTGGAGGCTACCCAGACGGAATATAAGATGTTGTTCCTCCAACCTGAGTGTGGCTTCATCTTTACAGTAGAGGAGGCCGTGGATAGACATGTCAGAATGGGAATGGGATGTGGAATTAAAATGTGTGGCCACTGGGAGATCCTGCTTTCTCTGGCGGACAGAGCGTAGATGTTCAGCAAAGCGGTCTCCCAGTCTGCGTCGGGTCTCGCCAATATATAAAAGGCCACATCGGGAGCACCGGACGCAGTATATCACCCCAGTCGACTCACAGGTGAAGTGTTGCCTCACCTGGAAGGACTCTTTCCCTCCCCCCCCCCCCGCATTCCGCAGGGATCGCTTCCTACGCAACTCCCTTGTCCATTCGTCCCTCCCATCTCTCCCCACTGATCTCCCTCCTGGCACTTATCCGTGTAAGCGGAACAAGTGCTACACATGCCCTTACACTTCCTCCCTTATCACCATTCAGGGCCCCAAACAGTCCTTCCAGGTGAGGCAACACTTCACCTGTGAGTCGACTGTGGTGATATACTGCGTCCGGTGCTCCCGATGTGGCCTTTTATATATTGGCAAGACCCGACGCAGACTGGGAGACCGCTTTGCTGAACATCTACGCTCTGTCCGCCAGAGAAAGCAGGATCTCCCAGTGGCCACACATTTTAATTCCACATCCCATTCCCATTCTGACATGTCTATCCACGGCCTCCTCTACTGTAAAGCTGAAGCCACACTCAGGTTGGAGGAACAACACCTTATATTCCGTCTGGGTAGCCTCCAACCTGATGGCATGAACATCGACTTCTCTAACTTCCGCTAAGGCCCCACCTCCCCCTTGTACCCCATCTGTTACTTATTTTTATGCACACATTCTTTCTCTCACTCTCCTTTTTCTCCCTCTGTCCCTCTGAATATACCTCTTGCCCATCCTCTGGGTCCCCCCCCCCCTTGTCTTTCTTCCCGGACCTCCTGTCCCATGATCCTCTCGTATCCCTTTTGCCTATCACCTGTCCAGCTCTTGGCTCTATCCCTCCCCCTCCTGTCTTCTCCTATCATTTTGGATCTCCCCCTCCCTCTCCAACTTTCAAATCCCTTACTCACTCTTCCTTCAGTTAGTCCTGACGAAGGGTCTCGGCCTGAAACGTCGACTGCACCTCTTCCTACAGATGCTGCCTGGCCTGCTGCGTTCACCAGCAACTTTTATGTGTGTTGCTTGGATCTAATTGAGGCCTTGTTTTGCTTTAACATTACCTCATGGCTCTTGAACTCAATCCCACAGCTGATGAAGGCTAACACACCATTTGCTTTCTTAACAACACTGTCAACCTGCACAGCAGCTTTGAGTGTCCTATAGACATGGACCCCAAGATCTCTCTGATCCTTCACACTGCCAAGTGTCTTACCATTAATATTATATTCTGTCTTCAAATTTGACATACTGAGATGAACCACTTCTTAATTATCTGAATTGAACTCCATCTGCCCAGTTCTGCATCCTATCGATGATCCACTGTAACCTCTGACAACCCTCCAGACTGTCCACAACACTCCCAACTTCTGTGTCATCAGCAGACTTACTAATCCACCCTTCTACTTCTTCATCCAGGTCATTTATAAAAATCACAAAGAGGAGGGGTCCCAGAACAGATCCTTGCATAACACCGCTGGTCACAGCCCTCTATGTAGACTATGAACCATCTACAACCACCCTTTGTCTTCTCTGGGCAAGCCAATTCTGGATCCACAAAGCAAGGTTTCCTTGGATCCCATGCCTCCTTACATTCTGAATGGGCCTGGCATGGGAAACCTTATCAAATGGCTTACTGAAATCCAGATACACTACATCCACTGCTCTGCCTTCATCAATGTGTTTTGTTACATCCTCAAAGAATCCAATCAGGTTTGTAAGGCAGAATTCTGGGGACAGAAGTCTGGGAAGCTTTTAAAACTCTACACAGAGCAACTAAAAGAATCATTTGGAGGGAAAAGATGAAATATGAAGGCAAGCTAGCAAACAATAGCGGAGTGGATATTAAAGGCTTTTTCAAGGATGTAAAAAAATAAAAGAGATGACAGTGGATATAGGACCACTAGAAAATGGGGACAGAGAAATAATGATGGGTGCCAAGGAGATGGCAGATGAACTAAATGAGTATTTTGCATCAGTCTTCACTGTGGAAGACACTAGCAGTGTGTCTGATGTTGAAGGGTGTGAGGGAAGAGAAGTGGGTGCAGTTGCTCTTACAAGGGAGAAGGTGCTCAAAAAGCTGAAAGACCTAAGGGATTTATACAAGTCATTTGGACTAGATGAACTGTACCCTAGGGTACTGAAGGAGGTAGTGGTAGAGATTGTGGAGGCAATAATAATGATCTTTAAAAAATCAATGGACTCTGGCATGGTGCTGGAGGACTGGAAAATTGCAAATGTCACTCCACCCTTTAAGAAAGGAGGAAGGTAAGAGAAAGGAAATTATGGACCAATTAGCCTGACCTCAGTGGTTGGGAAGATGTTGGAGTCAATTGTTAAGGATGAGGTTAATGAGTATTTGGTGACACAGGACAAGATAGGACAAAGTCAGCATGGCTTCCCTCAGGGAAAATCTTGCCTGGCAAATCTGTTGGAATTCTTTGAGGAAATTACATGTAGGATAGATAAAGGGGATGCAGTAGATGTTGTATAATTGCATTTTCTGAAGGCCTTTGACAAGATGCCGCACATGAGGCTGTGAACCAAGTTAAGAACCCATGGTATTACAGGAAAGTTACTGGCACGCTTAGAGCATTGGCTGATTGGTAGGAGGCAGCAAGTGGGAATAAAAGGATGCTTTTCTGGTTGGCTGCCAGTGACTAGTGATGTTCCACAGGGGTCAGTGTTGGGACATTTCTTTTATGCTGTATATCAATGATTTAGATGATTAAATAGATGGCTTTATTGCCAAGTTTGCAGATGATATGAAGATGTATGGAGGGGCAGATAGTGTTGAGGAAACAGGAAGGCTGCAGAAGGACTTAGACAGATTCAGAGAATGGGCAAGAGAGTGGCAAGTGAAATACAATGTTCGAAAATACATGGTCATGCACTTTGAAGGTAGAAATAAATGAGCAAACTGTCTTCTAAATGGGGAGAAAAATCCAAAATTCTGAGATGCAAAGGGAGTTGGGAAAATTCTGCAGAACATCCAAAAAGTTAACTTGCAGGTAGAGTCGGTGGTGACGAAGACAAATGCAATGTTAGCATTCATTCCAAGAGGCCTAGAACACAAGTCCAGGAGTACAATGCTAAGGCTTTTTAAGGCACTGGTGAGGCCTCACTTGGAGTATTGTGAACAGTTTTGGGTTCCTTGTCTAACAAAGGATGTGCTGGCATTGGAGAGGGCTCAGAGGAGATTCATAAGGATTCTGAGAATGAAAGGGTTAACATATGAGGAATGTTTGATAGCTCTGGGTCTGTATTCACTGGAATTTAGAAGGATAAGGGGGGATCTCATTGAAACCTTTCGAATGTTGAGAGGCTTAGACAGAGTAGATATGGAAAGGATGTTTCCCATGGTGGGGGGAGTCTAGGACAAGGGAGCACCGCCTCAGGATAGAGGGGTGTCCATTTAAAACAGATGTGGAGGAATTTCTTTTGCCAGAGGTGGTGAATTTGTGGAATTTATTACCAGAGGCAGCTGTCGAGGCCAGGTCGTTGGATATGTTGAAGGCAGAGCTTGAGTTGAAGGTTTGGGAAGTTATGTTGTAGGTTTATAAAACTCAGGCTAGGCCACATCAGAAGTATTGCGTTCAGTTCTGGTTGCCCCATTATAAGTAAGATGTGGAGGCTTTGGTGAGTGTACAGAATTGGTTTACTGGGATGCTGACTGGACTGAAGGCCATGTACTATGAGTAAAGGTTAGACAAATTTGGATTTATTTTCTCTGGAGCAGCAGAGGCTGAGGGGAGATCTGATAGATGTTTATAAGATTATCAGAGGCAAAATAGCCATTTTTTGTCCCTGGGATTGAAGTGTCTAATACTAGAGGTCGTGCATTTAAAGTAAGAAGGGACACGTTCAAAGGAAGTGTACGGGAAAAGCTTTTTTACACAGTGGTGACTGCCTGGACTGCTCTGCTGGTGTGGTGATGTAGCAAATATGATAGAGGTGTTTTTGAGATCTTAGATATAACATAAATTTGTAGAGGATGGAGGGATATGGGGTTTATGTAAGTAAAAGGGATTAATTTAGATGTTTAATTGCTTCTGCAGAACGAAGAGCCTGTTCCTGTGCTCTACTGCTTTATATAAAATTTTCTTTTTTACATATCACTCCAAATACAGTACTGACATTTTGTCATTTCATGGAGTAATTATCAAACAGTGTTTGGCAATTGACCAAAAATTTGGTCAGATCAGTGGGTATGCCTGAAGTGGGATTAGGATGAGTGTTTGATGATAAACATGATCCTGGTGGACCATTAGGCCTAGTTCCCTGCTGAAGTGCAGGGTGCGGGGAGGTTGGGAGGTGCGGGGGGTGGGGGGTTGGGAGGGAGGTGGGGAGACAGTTAAATGGAAGCACAATCTCTAATGATAGGGCATGAACAGGGTTGGGAGAGCACTGGCATCTAAAAATGTTGATTATGGGAAGGATTTAAAACTGAGATAAGTTGACTAATTTTCATTTAATTACCTGCTCCTTTGTACTTATTCTGTAATCATTTGGAACAAAACAGTGCATCTATTTATATTAATGAAGTAGTAATTTCCAGCCGAAGCTCCAAAATGGCGTTAATGAGGTATTCTTGGGGCTTCATAGTTGCCTTTGATTTATTTTTTTAAATCAGTAACTTATGGGACTGTGCTCACTGGGGATTTGTTTTTTGCATCGATTGCCATGCTTCTGATGAGGTCTGCACTTCAGGTCAGATTGTGTCATCTGTGCCTGGTAGGAGGAGAATGTGGTTACTCCTTGTCCCAGGTACCAAATTGATTTCAACTTGGAAACCATTAGAAACATCAGCTTTATTAATTGAACTGCTGCTTCTAAACATGTTTCAGTGGCATATAATTTTGTAACATCATTAACTTAGATATGTAGGAAAACTTTAGTTAACAGAAAGAAGCTGTTCAGCTCATTGGATCAATGCTGGCTATCAAAACAGCTCATCACTCTCAGAAACAGAATCAGAATTATGTTTAATATCATTGGCATACGTCATGAAATATTTTATTTTTCATTCTCTCACCGATTTCCCTGCAACCTGTTCCCCGACACATGCCCACATCAAGAACTCATGATGTTAGCAATTGGTTAGCCAATTAACCTCAAAGTCGAGCATATTGTCATATGCTCGAGTATATGTGTGCACAGGTGCAATGGAAAAACTTAATTGCAACAGCATCACAGTAACATGGCATTAGAACGGCAACATTCACAAGAAAAACATAAATTTAATGTAAATTATGCAAGAAAGAAAACAATAGAACATGCCTATCGTAGTATAGTGTGGTCAGAATATATACTGAAGTAGTAACTAGGGTTGTGCAGGTTGGCTCAAGATGTGAATGGTTGAAGGGAAACAGCTGTTCTTGCACCTGGTGGTGAGGGTCTTCAGGATCCTGTACCTTCTGATTGATGGCTCATATGGTGGGGATCAGAAGACAGCATGGCTCATATGGTGGGCATCTTTGTGATAGATGTTTTTTCCTAGAGACAGCATATCATGTAGATACTTGCAATGGTGGGGTATCAAACAGTTCACATCTTGGAAGTGTTCCCTGGGGTAACCTATGTGGTCAAAAAGAGAAGGTGTATGCTCCAAACAGACAACACCCAAAGTTAAGATTGAACCCATAATCCCAGAATAGTGAGATAGCTGCATTAGCTCCACTCTGATTTAACTATACCACTCTGATTTAAACCATGTTGCAATCATGCACTTTGCTTAATAAGAATTTTCATGATCAGTCTGATGCAGAAGCTGGTAATTAATTAATATTGTCACATATACTGCAATACAATGGAAAACCTTGTTTTGCATGATATGTCTACAATATACAAATCTGTCCACATGAGTTTTTTTTAAAACTTACCAGTACATGTTCTTAACAAGTTGCCTTTTTGGAATTTCGACTGAATCTAATTCCATCACATTTCAATAACCTAATTTTACATCTCTGCATAAAACAAATACTCCTAAACCTCCCTCACTGAGGCTATGTCCACACTAGACCAGATAATTTTGAAAACGCCGGTTTCGCGGAAAAATGACAGGCGTCCACGCCAGGCATTTTTGAAAATACCTCTGTCCACATTAAAATGGATATTTGGGCAAATCTCCTCCTACTGGGCATGTGCAGGACTCATCTACATAAAACAAGCGAAGAGGAAACGGTATACTTGGTGCGCATTTGTCCAGTTACAGACTAGAAAAACTTAAAAGGAAATTGCCAAACGAAAGACTTGGTGCACGTTTGTCCAGAAACATTTCCTACAACCATAGACTCTTCACTGATGAAAGGGACGACAGCTACAACTAAATGCAATAAGGCTTGTTACTGGGCAAAAGTGAAATTTGCTGTTACCTCATTTGTTTGCCTTTACTTTTGCCATGTCTTTGTGTATTATTTTGCTGTATCTAACATGTGCAATAAAACGAGTTACTGGACAAAAGTGACAATTGCATCTATTGAATGTTTGCGCAAGCAATACATTAATAAAGCACCTTGTTAAATGTATAAAACATGTCTGCATCAGTTTTATCTTGTATTTCCATACAATGTTACATTAGGCTGTTACACATCTATTGTCAGATATTGTTGTGGTGTTGGAGGTTGCGTTCAAGAAAACAATGAAATGCCGCGCTGCCGCCACCATTTGTTCCAGCAAGTCATGACAGCGGTTTTAAAATTAGCCGGTTACCCGGTACACACTACACCAGATATTAGGCGTTTTCAGATTTATTCACTCTGGAGAGAGTTTCTGAAAAGCTCCGTTTTTGGGGGAGGAAAACGCCGTTTCAATGTGGACAGAGGGTCAAAACGAAGAGAAAAAGATTCGGTTACGGATTTATCCGGTCTAGTGTGGACGTAGCCTTAGTGTTTAATGTTTTGTATTCTGAAGAGGTGCAGAAAGTACTATTGATCAGAGAATAGAATAAAGAAATTTTATCCTTTGAACAATCATGTCCATAGTTGCTCAAAGTAGATGTTCAGCATAATCCCAGTTCATTTCTTGGCCTGGACCAATGTACTCATAACAAATAGGTTGGGAATGAGGCCATATGACCTTCGCACTTGTCAATCACTCATCAAGATCATGACTTATCTTCTACCTCTCCTGGTTCTGTCTGCCCATTTTCACTTGATTCCACCTATCACCTTTCATCTCCTTCACCCCTACCCATCACCTGTCTCTCCTCTGCTCTCAGTCCTGCTTCACCCCTACCCATCACCTGTCTCTCCTCTGCTCTCAGTCCTGCTTCACTTACCCATCACCTGTCTCTCCTCTGCTCTCAGTCCTGCTTCACCCCTACCCATCACCTGTCTCTCCTCTGCTCTCAGTCCTGCTTCACCCCTACCCATCACCTGTCTCTCCTCTGCTCTCAGTCCTGCTTCACCCCTACTCATCACCTGTCTCTCCTCTGCTCTCAGTCCTGCTTCACCCCTACCCATCACCTGTCTCTCCTCTGCTCTCAGTCCTGCTTCACCCCTACTCATCACCTGTCTCTCCTCTGCTCTCAGTCCTGCTTCACCCCTACTCATCACCTGTCTCTCCTCTATGGTCTCTTGACCCAAAATGTTGACAATACTTCTGCCTCCACTGAGTTCCTCAAACAGTTTGTGTTTGCTTTTCCTTTAAGACATTTGTAAGTTTAAATGAGATTTCCTCTCACTCTAGAGAATCCATTCCTAATCAACACAATACAACAAACACACCATCTTAGAGAGGATGATTCATAGTCTGGTGTATTGTCATTAAATTCCTTTTCTGGTAAATATATCTGTTTGTAAGTAATTCACCCTAAACTGTAAAGGTCCTGGTGCAGACATACCAAGGCCTCATATAGTTGCAGTAATGGCTAATTGAGCCTCATGCAAGTATGTTTTATGGGAATGAGTGTTTTTACATCTAGCACACATTTAGGTAATGAGTTTACTGATCCCTCTAAACTCTCTGGATGAAAGTTCTTAACCTGCCTTCTGATCTTTGCCCTCTGCAATGACCCACACAAAGCTAACATCTCGTATAACATTGTTTTAATTGCTTATGTAAAAACTACTTCACAAAATAACTGCTTGGCAATGAGTTTGCCTTTCAGTTTAATTACAAATTAGCCTTCAATCTTTGCAGGAACACAGGATCATCTTTGAGTGTCCATCATGGGTAAAGGGTTTGTCTATTTCCCTATCTTAAGCTGGTGGTAAAAATATCCATCTCAGACACTGGGTGGTCTGCAAACAGGAGTTGTAAGCTGTTGGTGACCGAAGAATATGATATTTCAGCTCGTCAAAATTAGCAGACAGAAGCACCAGAAAGCTTCAGTGCTTTGTTCTGTGAGAGGAGTTAACAGTACTGTTTTGGTAGAATAATTTTAATTTAAGGTGTGTCATATAATCTTTTGGCTTACATTGCTTCTTTAATTACTACCTTGACAGATTTATCTGCATCTCCGACACTACAACAGGCCCAATGAGCAGCGATATATTCTCCGAATCCTTTTCATTGTTCCTATCTACTCCTTCGACTCCTGGCTTAGTCTGCTGTTAATCAGCAATGATCAGTACTATGTTTACTTTGACTCCATACGAGATTGTTATGAAGGTGAGCAAATATCATTGTTCCAGGAATCTGTGCTTTTTGTTTCTTATCTCTTAGGCCATTTGAACATGTATTACAACTTGCAATATCTCTGCACCCCTCATACCTTGAAGTATGGTGCTGGCTCTTGTTTCCCCCCCTCCACCATGCATGCACCCCCTCATCCTCCAGACTCCCCAGAAGTGGTAAGAGGGGAGCCAGAGTGGAGAACTGAAGAAGAGGGAAGAGGAGGGGGATAATTACCAGAAATTGGTGAAATCGATGTTCATGCCATCAGGTTGGTGGCTACCCAGACAGAATATGAAATGGAACATCGATTTCTCTAACTTCTGGTAATTTTTCCCTCTCTTTCTACTTTTCAGCTCCCAGCCTTACTTTATACCCCACTCACAGCCAGCTGGCTTCTACTCCTTCCACTCCATCTCCTTCTTGTAGCTTCTTCCCCCTTCCTTTCCAGTCCTGAAGAAGGGTCTCATCCTGAAACGTCAACTGTTCGTTCATTTCCATAGATGGTGCCTGACCTCCAGTATTTTGTGTGTGTTTATTAGATGAAGGGGGTTGGAAGACAAAACAAGAAGGTTGGGCGAGGGGGTGAAGACACGCTAGAAGGTGAGAGGTGAAGCCAGGTGGGTGGAAGAGGGCAGATAAAGAAAGAAACTGGAAGGTGATTAGTGGAAAAAGCAAAGGTCTAGAGAAGAAGAAATCTGATTGAGAGGAGAGTGGACAATGGGGAAAAGGGAAGGAGAAATCTGACTGAGAGGAGAGTGGACCATGGGGGAAAAGGGAAGGAGAAATCTGATTGAGAGGAGAGTGGACCATGGGGAAAAGGGAAGGAGAAATCTGACTGAGAGGAGAGTGGACTGTGGGGAAAAGGGAAGGAGAAATCTGATTGAGAGGAGAGTGGACAATGGGGAAAAGGGAAGGAGAAATCTGATTGAGAGGAGAGTGGACCGTGGGGAAAAGGGAAGGAGAAATCTGATTGAGAGGAGAGTGGACCATGGGGGAAAAGGGAAGGAGAAATCTGACTGAGAGGAGAGTGGACCATGGGGGAAAAGGGAAGGAGAAATCTGATTGAGAGGAGAGTGGACAATGGGGAAAAGGGAAGGAGAAATCTGACTGAGAGGAGAGTGGACCGTGGGGAAACGGGAAGGAGAAATCTGACTGAGAGGAGAGTGGACCATGGGGGAAAAGGGAAGGAGAAATCTGACTGAGAGGAGAGTGGACCATGGGGGAAAAGGGAAGGAGAAATCTGATTGAGAGGAGAGTGGACCGTGGGGAAAAGGGAAGGAGAAATCTGATTGAGAGGAGAGTGGACCGTGGAGAAAAGGGAAGGAGAAGGGCACCGGGGGAAATGACAAGCAGGTGAGGAGAAGACGTAAGGGGCTCGAATGGGGAAATAAAGAAGACAGTAGGGGGAGGGGAAAATGACTGGTGTTTATACCAACATGTTGGAGACTACATAGATGGGAAAGGAGTTGTTGCTCCTTAAACATGAAAGTGGACTCATTGTGGCTGAAGACAAGGCCATGGACCGACATGTTGGGACGAGAATGAGGATAGGAATAGAAATTGTTGGTCACTGGGAAATTCTGTTTTCTGTGGATGCTGCTGAGGTGCTTGACAAAGCAGTCCCCCAATCTACGTCAGATCTCGCCAATGCAGAGGAGACCACATCATCGGGAGCATTGGATACAGTGGGTGACTCCAACACATTCATGGCTGGAGTGTTGCCTCACCTGTAAGGGCTATTTGGGGTCCTGAATGGAGGTGAGGAAGGTGGTGAATAGGCAAGTGTAGCACTTCTGCCGAATTGTGGATAAGTGCCAGGAGGGAGATTAGTGGGGAGGGATGAATTAGAAGGGAACCACGGAGAGTGGCAGGGGGAGGCGCAGATGTGCTTGGTGGTAGGATAGCATTGAAGGTGGTGGAAGTTGCAGACAATGATATGGTTGGATGCGGAGGCATATAGGGTGGTAAGTGAGGGCAAGAGGAACTCCCTGTTAGCTGGCGAGAAGATGGGGTGAGTGCAGATGTCCGTGATATGCAGGAAATGTGAGTGAGGGCAGCATCAATGATGAAGGAAAGGAAACCCTGTTCTTTGAAAGGAAGGACATCTCTGATGTCCTGGAAAGGAAAGCCTCATCCTAGGAACAGATGCAGTGGAGACGAAGGAACTGAGAAAAGGGAATAGTATTTTCACAGGATACCAGGTGGGAAGAGGTATAATCAAGATAGTTATGGGAATTAGTAGGTCTATAAACGATGTCGGTAGACTGTTTGTCTCCAGTGATGCAGACAGAGATCGAGAAAGTGGAGAGAGGTGTCATAAATAGACCAAGGGCAGGATGGAAATTGGAGGCAAAGTTGATGAAATTGACAAGCTCAGCATTGTGCAAGAAGCAGCACCTCTGCAGTTTTCAATGCAGCGCAGAAAGCATGACCAGGGAAGGCTCAGAATGTGGACTGGTCCACGTAGCCAACTGAAAGACAGACGTAACTAGGATCCTTGCAGGTGCCCATGGTTACACCTTGATTTTCAAGAAAATGGGAGGAGCTGAAGGAGAAATTGTTGAGGGTGAGGACCAGTTCTACCAGGTGGCGGAGGGGAGCTGGTTAAGTCTTTTGTTGAGAAAGAAGTGTAGAGCTTTAAGGCCTTCCTGATGGAAGACAGAAGTGTATAGGGTACATCCAAGTCATGATAGGGTGTTTTTATACCCCCTTCCATCCTAGATAATGGTGGTCATGAGTTTGGTGGATGCTGTTGAAGAAGCCTTTGCAAATTGTGACGGTGCTTTCTTTGGATGCCATACACTACAACCACAGGGCATTAATGGTGAAAGAAGGGTATGTTTAGGGAATGGCAAGGGTGCCAAGCAAGAGAGCTGCTTTTTCATGTTGAAGTATGTTGAAATTGAAAACATACCATCAAAGAATGTTTATATGCAACACATTCCAAATAGATGGACTTCTTGTTTGTCCTCCAATATTTCCACCGATAGTATGTAAACTTCGCATCCCATTGCCAAATTCATATACTTCAATGCATTGTGAAGTGTTAGGATGCTCTGAAGTGTGAAGACTATTTCCTGTTGTGTGCCTTTTCATGTTTTCCTCTTGTATGTATGTAATATGGAGTTAATGAAGTAAATCTGGCTAAACTAATACAGGACAGCATTGGGGGTCAATGAAAGAGAACTATCAACTTGAAACATTGACTGCCCTTTCATCAGAAATGGGGAAAATTAAATATAAAACAGGTTTTAAGATGTAGAAAATTGGGGATGGAGGAGGGAACAAAAGTTGATGCCTATGAGAATATGGGGACCAGGAGAGAATAAACAACAAATAGCGTGATAATTAAGGTGAAAGCGAGTGGTTCTGAGCGAAATAAAAAATGCAAGATGTCAGGCTGAAGGAGGTGTAACTGGGAAGCGGAATCTTTATTTGAAATTACCAAAGCCTAATGCTTTGAATGCTAAAAATCTGAAATTAAACTCCTGGAAAGACTAATTATCTGAAATTATTGAATGAAATTTCAAGTCAGGAAGATTATGATGTGACTGGTAGTAAGATATTTCAGACTTGGTTTCCATTCCTATTCTGGTACCGATAGTGATGTCACACTGTTAGCACTACTTGTTGGGAGTGGTGCAGCCGTGGGGATAGAACAAGGGCCACATGTTAGGTGCAGACTGGATCAGATAGGATCTGCCTAGTCTTGTTTTCTCTCTGCACAATCATTTACAGGACATTACATTTTCTATTTTTATTTCAAAGTTCCAGCATCTGCAGAATTTTGCTTGCAATCGGAGGTGTAGGTTGCGCACTTAAAATGAAGGCCTACAAAATGATCAAAACTCAAAATACATATACGTCTCTGTGTATGTGCCATTCCAAAGAAAGCATGTCAGTGCCTATATTTCCTTAGAAGTTTGTGAAGTTCAGTATGATATTTAAAACTTAGACAAACTTCTATTGATGTGCAGTGGAAAGTATACTGACTAGTTACATCATAACCTGGTATGGAATCACCATTGGAAAGTCCTACAAAAAGTAGTGGATACAGCCCAGTCCATCACAGGTAAAGCCCTCCCCACCATTGAATGCATCTGCAAGGACTACTGTTGCAGGAAAGCAGCGTCCATCATCAAGCACCCGCACTGTCCAGGCCATGCTCTCTTCTCACTGTTGCCATCAGGAAGGAGGTACAGGAGCCTCAAGACCCACACCGTCAGGTTCAGGAACAGTTATTACCCCTTGACCATCAGGCTCTCAAACCAAAGGGGATAACTTCACTCACCCGCCTCTGAACTGTTCCTACAACCTGTGGAATCACTTTCAAGGACACTTCATCTCATGTTCTCGATACTTATTGCTTTATTTATCTATTTAATTAATTTCTTATTTTGTAATTTATTTTTTATTGAAGTTCATCATCAAACAAACATTTCCATAAGATGTATTTCAGATATTGTGCATATATATCATATAGTCATATTTGCCACAAATCTCCACATAATATTTATCTGAGGAATACGCTTATAAGAAAAGAGAGGAAAGAAAGAACAAGCAAAAGGAGAAAACTATGTACAAGTAGGGAGTGATAAAACCCAATTACTTTCATATAACTATAGCCCACCAAGAGAAATTGAAAGCAGATATCCCTGGGCATGGCAAACAGAGTCTTTCAAATATTTGGTCATCATTATGCCAAAAGATTTGGCAAAATTATCAGAATGCAATTATCAGCCTATATATAAAAAAATTAAGGGAGATATAACAAGATGGAACCTAATTCCTTTTTTCAGTCTCAGTTCAAGGATTGAATCTATTAAAATGAATATACTGCCCAGATTATTATATCTCTTTCAGATCCTACCAATATAGATTAATCAAAATTAGATTATGAGGACACGCAGTCCTCTTTTATCATCATTTAATAATGCATGCATTAAGAAATGATACAATGTTTTTCCAGAATGATATCACAGAAACACATGACAAACCAACTGAAAAACTGACAAAAACCACATAATTATAACATATAGTTACAACAGTGCAAAGTAATACCGTAATTTGATAAGAACAGACCATGGGCACGGTAAAAAGTCTCAAAGTCTCTCGAAAGTCTCATCATCTCACGCAGACGGTGAACCTCCAGCGCCGCAAACTTGCTGATGCAGCATCCTGGAAGCATCCGACCACAGTCCGACTCCGAGTCTGTCGGAAAACTCCGAGCCTCCGACCAGCTCTCTGACACCGAGCACCGAGCACCATCTCTGCTGAACACTTCGACCCCGGCCCCGGTAATAGGCAAAGCCGAGGATTTGAGGCCTTCCCCTCCGGAGATTCTCAATCGCACAGTAGCAGTTCCAGCGAAGCAGGCATTTCAGAAGTTTCTCCAGGTGTTCCTCCGTGCTTCTCACGGCTGTCTGCATCAAATCAGGATTGTACACGGCCTCCTAGTTAACACATATCGATATCATGAATGGAACAAAATATTATCAAGATATATAAGGCAAGGTAAAAGGCCTAGAGTTCGTCTCAAAACTTTGCAATTAGCCAAGGAAAATGGGGAATGGGGCCTACCTTCTCCTAGAGATTATTATTTTGCAGCACAGTTGAGAGCTGTGATATGTTGGTGTAACCCATCATATGACGCTCAATGGAAAAACATTGAGGAGGGGATACTTCCCATCCTGATATAGGCAATTTTGGCTGATAACAACCTAAAAAGGTACATAAATACTATTGATAACCCATGGGTGAAATGGACTCTTAAAATATGGAAAACTATTATAAAAGAATATAAACTAGAGGGAGATATTTCAATTCTTAAATGGTGTGCATATGACTCGGATTTTACGCCCAATAAACTGGATGCTAGATTTAAGGACTGGACAGCTAAAGGAATAACAGTTCTTTGCAATATAATGAAAGAAGAAACACTGTTCAGTTTTGAAATGCTCAAAGAGAAACACTTATTAGACTTTTATCGGTATGTTAATAGGACGGTTAAAAATGTAACCAAGACGAGTACATGTTTGATAGAGCTGTTTAGAAAAGCATATAATTCAGATAACGGTAGTAGAATCATTTCAAGCGTGTATAAGGGTTTGTCAAATCTTAAAACACATTCAACTTCATACAATTAATTAATTTCTATTTTTATTTGCACAGCTTGTCTTTTGCACACCGATTATTTATCTTGTTTGCAGTTTTTCATTCATTCGATGGTGTTTCTTTGCATTTACTGTGAATGCCCACAGGAAAATGAATCTTAGGGTTGTATATGGTGACATATATGTACTTTGATAATAAATTTGCTTTCAACTTCGATATATTACCCTGAGATTCATTTTCTTGCGGGCATTCACAATAGATACATAGAAATACAATAGAGTCAATGAAATACCACACACATAGATAGAAAAACTACAATATACAACAGACAACAAATTGTGCAAATACTAACAGAAAAACAAAATTATCCTAATAATATGGGTAAGTTTTTTATGCAGAGAGTGGTGAGTGTGTGGAATGAGCTGCTGGCGATGGTGGTAGAGGCAGATAAAATAGGGTCTTTTAAGAGACTCATGGATAGGTACATTGTGCTTAGAAAAATAGAGGGCTATGGGTATCCCTAGGTAATTTCTAAAGTAAGTACATGTTCGGCACAGCATTGTGGGCCAAAGGGCCTGTATTGTGCTGTAGGTTTTCTATATTTCTGTTTCTATGTAATATATAAGTAAGCAATAAATAATGATGAGGAGTCATATAATCCTTGAAAGTGAGTACAAAGGCTATGGAATCAGTTGGGACCTCAGTGACAAGGTGAGTGAAGTTATCCACTCGGCTTCAAGAGCCTGATGGTAATAACTGTTCCTGAACCTGGTGGTGTGGGACCTAAGGCTCCTGCACTTCCTTCCCGATGGCAACAGCAAGAAGACAACATGGCCTGGATGGTGAGAGTCCTTGATGGATCCTGCTTTCCTGCAAGAGCGCTCCTTGTAGATAGTGGGGTGGGCTTTGCATGTGATGTACTGGGCTGTGTCCTCTACCTTTTGTAGGATTTTCTGTTTAAGGGCTTTGATGTTTCTATTCCAGGTCATGAAACAACCAGTCAGTATATTCCACTGTGCATCTGTAGAAGTTTGTCACAGTTTGAGGTGACATGCTGAATCTTCGTAAACTTCTAAGAAAATAGACTCACTTTATTTTATATATACTATTTTATATTATATAAGAAAATAGTACTTTCTTTGTAATGACAGTTATGTGCTAGACCCAGGACAGATCATTTGAAATGATAATGTTGGGGAATTTAAAGTTGCTGATCCTCTTTACCTCTGATCCCCTGATGAGGACTGACTCATGGAGCTCCAGTTGTCTTTTCCTGTAGTCAATCAGTTCTTCGGTTTTGCTGACATTGAGTGAGAGGTTGTTGTGGCACCATTCAGTCAGATTTTTAATCTCCCTTTTCTATGCAGGTACATCAGCTTTGACTCAACCAACAACAGTAGTGCCATCAGCACCGGATGTGGTATTGCAGCTTCGCCTAGCCTCACAGCCATAAGTATGAAGCAAGTAGAGCAGGGAGCTAAGCATACAGAATTGTGGTGCACCTGTGCCATTGGTCATTGTTGAGGTGTTAAACCTGAACTGACTAGGGTCTGCAAGGGAGGAATTTGTGGATCTAGTTGCACAAGGAGGTATTCGGGCCTTGGTCTTGGAGCTTACTGATGAGCTTTGAGGGGATGATGGTGTTAAATGCAAAGCTTTAGTCAATGAAGAATATCAATGTATGAATCTTCACTGTCCAGGTGTTCCAGGGCTGAGTGAAGAGCCAGTGAAATGGCATCTACTGTTGATCTGTTGTGACAGTAGGCAAATTAAAATGGATGCAAGTCACTCTTTAGGCAGGAGTTGATATGTTTCATCACCAGTTTGTCAAAGCACTTCATCACACTGGGTGTAAATGCTACTCTCTGCTGGTCATTAAGACATTAACCCAGTGAAGTTCCTCTCTAATTTTCCATGTCTTGTCTTGACACGCAGTGTAACGGGGTGGGGGGGGGGTCCTATAAACAGATTCCATTACTTGGAGTTGTCCATTCACAGCCTTATGAGCAACCCTGCTAGAAAGATAAGTAACACTTGATTCATGAGGTTCATGAGACCTTAAAGTACACAGATGTAAGTCCTTAAGAGAATGTGATAACTTGCTTTCTTTTTCAAGGAAGAACAAAATCATTTTGGTTGGCATAGTAATCTCTTAACTGATAAGATTTTCGTGAACAAGCGAGACTAGTTCAGTGGCAGCATAAAATCCTCCCTATACACCAATAATTACAAAAAATTAATAATTTTAGAATTGTAGCTGACTGGTATGCATAGATTAGAAAAGAAGCATGGGCTTTCTTGATTATATAAGTATGAACAGTCAGCTAAATCATTGGACTTCTGTTCTCAGATTAGAATCACAACTTTAGCAGAATACAAGTCAGAAGGAAAACTTTAGACTTGTTTTGTTAATCCTTTGCATCATTTAGTACAAGAGACTTGTTATTTTACCAATTATTTTACATAATGTTTTAAATATCTTTGTTTCTTTTTCCTTAGCACTTACTATACCCCAATTATATACATTATACCAACTTTGGAGTGTTTCTTCTCCCTTATTGATCTGCATCCTTGAAACTTGTTTATCATTCCTTATAGGCAGCTACACTTTGTGTTTGATATTTGTGTTTCCAGTGCATTTTGGATAAATTAATCCAAACTCTGTCATCCTTTAGAACGTTGCTAGGTCTTGAGGGCTTGAGTTATAGGGAGAGCTTGGGTTGCTAAGTCTTTATTCCTGGAGCGTAGGAGACAAATGTTGGGCGTGGCCAAGTGGTTAGGGCATTGGATCGTCGGTTCGAGTCTCGGCCAAGGCAGCATGTTGTGTCTTTGAGGAAGGCACTTATCCACACACTGCTCCAGCCCACCCAGCTGAAAATGGGTACTGGCAAATGCTGGGGGTTAATCTCGCGATAGACTGGCGTCCTATCCGGGGGGGAGGGGGTGGGGGAGTCTCGTACTCTCAGTCGCTTCTCGCCACAGAAAATGGCATAAGCACCAGCCTGATGGGGAACAAGGTTCGGGACAGACTTTAGGAGACAAAGGGGGTGACAATGTGGAGCTCTCTAAAATCATGGAGGTGAATGCACACAGTCCCCTTCTAGACTGTGGAAAAATTGGGAAAAAAATATGTTTAAGCTGAGAGGAAGAAGATTTAAAAGGGACCTGAGGGGTAATTTCTTAATGCAGAAGGTAGTGGGCATGTGAAATAAGGTGACAGAGAAAGAGGTAGAAATGTGCAAATTATTCCTCTCCCCCTAGGTGAGAAATTAATGTGTTCTTATAACTTGCTCTCTGCAGCTTTGCTTTTATGAGTTGTAAGTTCCAGGCGGAACAAGAGCTACACCTGCCCCTACACCTCATCCCTCACTACCAGCCAGGGCCCTAAACTGTCCTTCCAGGTGAGGCGACACTTCACCTGTGAGTCTGTTGGGGTCATTTACTGTGTTCGGTGCTCCTGGTGTGGCCTCCTGTACATCGGTGAGACCCGATGTAGATTGGGAGACCGCTTTGCTGAGCACCTACACTCCGTCCGCCAGAACAAGTGGGATCTCCCAGTGGCCACCCATTTCAATTCCACTTCCCATTACTATTCCGATATGTCCATCCACAGCCTCCTCACCTGTCATGATGAGGTCACACTCAGGTTGAAGAAACAACACCTTATATTCCGTTTTGGGTAGCCTCCAACTTGATGGAATGAACATTGATTTCTCAAACTTCCGGTAATACCCCCAAACCACCCCCCCCCCTTCATTACCCATTCCCTTGTCCCTCTGTCACTCATCTCGCCAATCAACTTCCCAGCTCTTTACTTCATCCCTCCCCCTCCAGGTTTCACCTCTCACCTGGTGTTTCTCTCTCCCCTCCCCCCACCTTTTAAATCTACTCCTCAGCTTTTTTTTTCCAGTCTTGCCGAAGGGTTTCAGCCCGAAACCTGGACTGTACTTTTTTCCACAGATGCTGCCTGGCCTGCTGAGTTCCTCCAGCATTTTGTATATGTTGCTCAGATCTCCAGCATCTGCAGATTTCCTCTTGTCTAAGATTTACATTTTGCATTCCAAATTACCTTTGATGCAAGTAGTCCTTTGATTTTAATTTTGATCAACACAAAAATATGGGCAATGCCTCTGGTTCATGTCACCTTTGTACAGGCAGCATGTTTCCCTGCCCTTGGCATTCGCTGAATGGTAAACAAAGAATGAACTGGCTGTTACTTAGTCAGGAACCACAGGCTCAGATTGTGCATGTATTTGCATTATTTCACTGGCCTGCTAGGCTGGAAGAGCTGGTTTGTGTTGGGTGTGTCACGTATCCTGTGACGGGTTAAAGAACCAGCAAAAATGGAAAACACTTTGGAGTCTGGTATTGCTGTTAACTAATGGTATTTATTAGTAACCACCCAATACAGTAATATAAATTCAGATATATCAAACAGGTTAGCAATGATTATATTAGGTTAGAATATGAGGACACGCAGTCCTCTTTTATTGTCATTTAGTAATGCATGCATTAAAAAATGTTACAATGTTTTTCCAGAATGATACCACAGAAACATATGACAAACCAATTGAAAAACTGACAAAAACCACATAATTATAACATATAGTTACAACAGTGCAAAGCAATACCGTAATTTGAAAAAGAACAGACCATGGACACGGTAAAGTCTCAAAGTCTCTCGAAAGTCCCATCATCTCACGCAGATGGAGATCCTCCAGCACTACAAATGTGCCGATGCAGCATCCTGGAAGCATCTGACCACAATCCGACTCTGAGTCTTTCCGAAAACTCTGAGCCTCCGACCAGCTCTCCGACAGTGAGCACCAAACACCATCCTGCCGAGCACTTCGACCCCGGCCCCGGCAACAGGCAATAGGCAAAGCTGAGGATTTGGGGCCTTCCCCTCCGGAGATTCTGAATCATACAGTAGCAGTGGCAGCGAAGCAGGCATTTCAGAAGTTTCTCCAAGTGTTCCTCCGTTCTTCTCACAGCTGTCTCCATCAAATCAGGATTGTGCATGAGCCCCTAGTTAACACATAATTGATATCATTCGGAATGGCTGTGCGCGCTGCGTCGCGCTACCATCTTCTCCTCCCTCCATATATATATATATGTGTGTGTGTGTGGAAATATAAAAACCAAGCTTCTTCAAGCCTAGGGCTAAATGGATACAGTCTTCCGATGATGGGTAAAGTTCAGTTCAGTTCATGGTATTGAGTTGAGTAGTGATGGAGAGAGAGAGAGAGGTGTTGTGGTTGTCCGAGTAAGCCAATGCCGTCGATTCTTCCTGTTGTCCTCTGAAACCCTTTAGAAGTTACCGAATGTGACCACAACAAGGGGACCGTTTTATGTGGTGGAGTTATCAACCCAGGCAAGGGTTGGACACACGAATAACTTACCACCAGTCACACCTTTTCCACACTGCGAAAGCCACTGATCGATCCTCCAAAACCCACCTTTCTGTGGGCACAACAAAGGTCATCCAGTGTCCAAAATCATGTGTCTCTAACCACCAGCTGACCTTGTATTTATCTCAGCATGCTGAACACCAGCTGTCCATCAAGTAGCTCCTCCCTTCTCTCTCTGTAGGAACTCAGAAGCTGGTAGTGTCCTTGCAGAAATTCCAAACAAACTGTGAGCAGTCTTCGCCCCCCTCCTCCCTCCCTCCCTCCCTCCCTCCCTCCCTCCCTCTCTCTTCTCTCTCTTCTCTCTCTTCTCTCTCTTCTCTCTCTTCTCTCTCTTCTCTCTCCTCCCTCTCCTCCCTCTCCTCTCTCTCCTCTCTCTTTAAAAGCGCAGTTCGTAAGGGATAATTCAGGATCCCATCACAGGTGTAACCTGTGTAAGTACCGTACAGAAAATGTGTATTCTGCAGTGATTCGGCCTTAAATTAGTCTGCATGCTAGGGACTGAGGATGACTTGCAACCCTTAAATCCATTCGCTCAGAGGTGGCTAATGGATCCAGGGACTCTGCCACAGGCAGGCACGAGGTGGGTGCTTGGGCCTCTTTTCCCTGCTTTCTGGGCTTAGGGTTTCTATTGCCTTCCTAAGTAATGCTCCTCCATTTAGAGCAATCATGATCCTAGGATTCCCACATGTCAGTGAAGATGTTACATTTTTCTTTAAGGAGGTTTTGAGAATGTTTTTGAACTATTTCCTTTGTCTTGAAAATCACCTGCCAAGATGGAGCTCAGGGGGCCCATTTTTGGGAGCTTGGTGTTGGCCAGTGAGCTGCGTGGCATTGGAGTTGGCTAAGTTTAATTAGCACCTTGCGGTGTTGGACAGGGAGAGGGCACTGACATTGCAGACAGAAGAAACTGCAGATGCTAAAAATGTCTATTGTCCATTTCTCTCTGCTGCCTGACCTGCTGAGTTTCCCCAGTGTTTGTAACACACACAGTAGAGCAACACACAAACACTGGGGGATCTCAACAGATAAGCCAGCAAAGGGAAGTGGACAGTAGATATTTCAGAACACAAGAGATTCTGTAGATGCTGGAAATCCAGAGAAAACACACATACCAAATGCTAGAGGAATCAGCAGGACAGGCAGCATCTATGGAGAGGAATAAACAGTCTTGACTCCAATACTCCATCCTATACTCCAAGACGGAGGGTGACCATAAACCGATTATTCCTGTCTATAGAGCTGCCTGACTTGTTGAGTTCCTCCAGCACTTTGTGAGTAGACATTTCAGTTGGACACCCTTCATCTGGACCAAAAGATAGAGGGGAAATGACCAGTATGAAAAGGTGAAGGGATAGGGTGGAGCAAGAGCTGGCAGATAATAGGTGGATCCAGGTGAAGTGGATAATAGATGAGGGAGGGGGAGAATGAATATGGTTTTGTGGAGAGTGTTGCTGATATCTCTCCAGGTTTTGGAGTGCCTGCAATTGGAAATCTATACTTCTGAAAAATACAAGAGGGCAGTGTTCATTGATACCTGATGGACAATATTCTCTTTGGCTGGAATTGAGGTCTTGATCTGTGAACAGTTTTTTTCCTGAGTTAGTGGTGGAGAATTCATCAATATCTGTGTTTCCCTAAATGGAGGAAGTGGTCAATATCTAGGAAATTCTCGTGTCTATAATATCTTTCACAAGCCACTAGTGACAGACAAATGATGATTGCATTTCCCGGTAAGGGTGGAGATGGTGGTGCTTCAGTAGCTTGCTGCCCTTGTTCTGCTTTGCGGTAAAATTTGCCTGGGAATATGGTGCTATCATAAACACAAGAAATTCTGCAAATGCTGGAAATCCAATGCAGCTAATCTGGTCTCAGCTAGAAATATCGGATGTCTATACCCCTCCATTGATGCTGCTTGGCCTGCTGAGTTCCTCCACAATTTAGTGTGTTGTGCTGTCAGCCTTGATTACCAAATGCAGTTTACCTTGTAGATGACTCTCGTTCATCTTTGTTCATGTCAAGTTTATAATAAGATCTGGAACTGAGAGACCCTGTGGAAATCCAGACTGATCATTGCTGCACAGTGTCCTGTGGTTCTTGAACATTCTACCAAATGGCAGCAACTTTTCTCTACAGAAATGTGCACTGTGTTCTGAACATAGGATACTGGAAATAGAACATGCACAGTACAGCAGAGTGCAAGCCTCCAGCCCAGAATATTGTGCCAACCCAATATAAATCTACTCCACTATCGATGTAACCCTTCCTCCTCAAAGCACATAACTCTCCACTTTTCTTACATCCTTATGCCTACCTAAGGGTCTTTTAAATATCTCTATTGTATCAGCCTCTACCACCATCCATCACAGTTCATTTCAGGCACTCAGCACTCTCTCTCTGAGTATATAAATAAAAACCTACCTCTGACATTTCCTCTAAACCTTATTCCACTCACCTTAAATGGATCTTCTCTGGTATTGGTCACTGCCACCCTGGGAAGAAGGTGCTGGCTATCCACTCCATCTATCCTCTCATAATCTTGCACACCTCCATCAAGTCACTTCTCTTCCTCCATCACTCCAAAGAGAAAAGCTCTAGCTCACATAACTTATCCTCATAAGAAATGTTCTCCAATCCAGACAACATCCTGGTAAATCTCCTCTGCACCCTCTCTAAAGCTTCCATATACAGTGGATTCTCATTAATTGGGACACATTGGGACCAGTACATTTTGGCTCAATTAAGCAGCTGTCCAATTAGCTGAAGTTTCATGGAAATTGTTTCAAAATTATTTAAAAATCTACCATTTATCTGAGTAACAAATTATGTATTTAAATGAAATAAAGAACAGATTAAAACATTACCAATACTATTAGAGCAATATAAAACTTTGTATTCATCCAGGGTATGCTGCCATGTCCTTTTGATTAACTACAAATGAACAAAACCAGTGCGGACACCTAGCCCAGATAAGGGACTGCTTTCAGAGAATGCTTTTGACAATTGCATCTTCCAATTCTTCATTCCATTGTAACATTCAAGATGATTGTCAATACCTTCAAATTCTTCATCGTTCCTAACTTGTTGAAATAGTTCGTTTTCACTCACGGCCTTTTCTGGATTGCTAAATCTGAATGCTTGAAAACTCAGTGAGCAAAAACAGTTCTGAATTGTCTTACTGCTTATTTCTCACCAACTGTCAGTGATGAAAACCACCGCTTTTTGAATACAAACACATGCAACTGGCACGATTTAAAAAATTATGTGCGCTTAGCAGAGTAGTGTTGACCGGCTGCACAAGTGCATGCGATGGCCGCTAGTTAGAAGCAGTTCAGCAAAGGTTCACCTGTCCCGAATAAGCGGCATCATGTCCCAAATAAATGAAGGGAATCCGGGCTATTTTCTTAATTTGTTTTTGTTCTTTAAGAATTATCCCAAATGAGTGGCTGCTTGATTAACCTGATGCCTCAGTTAGCTGGAATCCACTGTACTTTCTATAATGAAATGATGAGAACTGAAGACACTGCTTCATGTGTAGTCTAACCAGAGATTAGTACTGCTGTAACATTAACTCATGACTCTTAAACTCAATCCCAAGGCTAATGAAGGCCAGCACATAATACTCTCTTAACTACGTCACCAATTTGCGCAGCGACTTTGAGCAATCTAGGGTCTTGGATCCCAAAATCCTTCCATTCCTCCACATTCCTAAGAATCCTGCCATTAACCTTGTACATTGCCTTCAATTATCATTTCACACTTTTCAGGATTGAACTCTCATCAGCCTTTTCTTTGCCCAACTCTGCATCCTGTCTACAGTATATCCTGTTGTAACCTATGATTTCCTTCTACACTATTTGCAACACCTCCAACGTTCATGCCATCTGATATTTGTTGTATACCTGCTCTGAAGGTGTCAGAAGTTGTACAGGAGGCTTGACCCAAAAGCAGAGCAGTGGAGGCGATTCAACAATAAATGATAATTTTAAAAATAGGCTGTGAAAATAACAAGTGACAAGGGCCACTAAACACCACAGGCAACAAGATAACTGAAGGATAGGAGTAATTGGTTGAGGCTGGCTGGTTCAATGAGTAAACAAGGACTGTGGATGAGAACTGGGTTTATGACGATTTGGAAATGGGGGGCAGGTGACTCCTATTAGCTGGATGGAGACTGAGAGGTGCCTGTCTGTGTAGGCCTGACAGGACCCCATCACTCCAATGTCAGTACTCAATTGCCCGGGGTAATCTGGATGTGTCCAGTGAAACTGCTTGATGAGTGATGGATCAAGATGAAGCTGAATGGCACCAAGACATCTCCTCCAGGTCATAATGTTCCCAGTAGACTAGGTACTGCACACCCCATCCATGATGACGTGAATCCACAGACCGTGTACACTGGACCAGCTTCCACTATCCTCAGTTCTGGAGGTGCAGGCTCAGATGGTTTGAGCAATGGTCCTTGGATTACATGGAAGATAGGTGTGAGTTGGTAGCAGTTAGAGATTGTAGGTGACTGGATTGTTTCGATAAGAAATCATGAAGGGACCAATGAACTGGGTCAAGAGCTTGTGAAAGTCAGTGCACAGGGCTAGATCTTGGGAGGACTGCCAAACTGTCTCCAGGCTGGAGTAGTCTGGCTTGGTGCCACTGTCAATTGGCCCGCAGCAGCTAGGATGGCTCTCCATGCCCTTTTGGCAGCAACGAACAGGGCCCTAGTGAATGGGATTTCCACTGCTAGCTCCTCCATGGGGAGCAACGGGGGTCGTTTGCTACGAAGCACTTCACAAGGTGATATGCCCATGGCAGAAGAGGTGTGTTATTTGTGACACAGTTCAGCTCAGGGAAGATACAACTTCCATGTGGAAGGGTTGAAGGTGGCAAAGCATCACAGAAACTTCTGTTTGGCTCTTTCTGTCTGCCTGTTGGACTGCAGGTGCTAGAGGACAAACTCACTGAAGTGCAGAGGAGGGAACAAAAGGATTGCCAGAAGTAGGAGATGAATTGTGGGCCTCGTTCTGCCACAATGCCCTGAGGGATGCAGTGGAGGTGAGCCACATGTTGTAGAACCAGGTCTGCTATCTCATTGGCTAATGGGAGTTCGGTGAGGGCAATGAATTCGGCCACCTTAGAGAACCATGATCACTGTGACCCCTTCAAAAGGTGATAGACCCGTGATGAAATCCATTGCAATGTGGGACCATGGAAGTCGGGAGACCGGTAGGGGCTGCAGGAGCAACTCAGCTTCACTATCTTTTGGAGGAATTGGACTGGGGTGCATTGAGAGCAGGCAGCGATGAACTAACATACATCAGCAATCATGGTGGGCCACCAGAACTGGTATCGCAGAAAATAGAGTCTGTTGTGCGCCTGGCTGGCCGGAGGGGGATGAGGAGTGGCCTCACTGGAGTGCCTTAGAGTGCATGGCCACTGGCATGTTAATGTGGTATCAGGCCGGAGCAGGATCGTGCTGAAGGGCCTGGCAGATTTGGCTCTCAAGATCCCAGACAATCCGGACAATGATCTAGAAGGGTGGAATAAAGGGGCAGAGGTTTGATCTCTGTTTCCACCGGGTTGAACTGTCATGACAGGGTGTCCACCTTAGTGTTCTTGGAGTCAGGTTAGTAGGGGATGGTGAAGATGAATTGCTCAAACAAAAGGGTCCAGCAAGCCTGACGTGGGTTGAGTTGGTGGGTCTGGTGTGGTTCTGGTGCTCAGTTCAGATGAGGGAGGGTTTGATGTTTCCCATCAACCAATGTCTCCATTCCTCCAAGGCCCATTTAAAGGCGAGTAGCTCCCTGTCTCCTACTCATTAATGGCATTGTGCAGAGTTAAACTTGCACGAGAAGAAGTCACGAGGGCGTGTCTTCTCATCCGGTTCCCACTGGAGAGAGGATGGCTCCGGAACCCATGTCTGATGTGTGCACCTCTACCATGAAAGCACCAGAGGGGTTCAGATGGCAGAGAATGGGAGCAGTGGTGAAATGTCTGTTGAGCTCCTCAAAAGCATGGTGCACAGTAGCAGATCAGGTCATCTGTGAGGTAGGTAACTTGGTGAAGAGAGTGATGATTTGGCTGCAGTGGGCCAAATGAAACAGATCCTGATGAAACAGCGGTAGAAGTCAGAGAAACTGTGTCAATGGCCACAATGCAGAAGGGGTGAGAAATAGGCTCAGTAGGGATTCCAAGCTACACACAGAGTCTGGTCCAGAAAGAGAGAGAGTCGGGCTATGGTGCTGGAACTAGGAGCTGGGTGGAGCTTACCAGATAGAACGCCCCCTTGTTGCCAGATATTGATGCCGTTTTTCTGGATGCAGTGGGCATTTAATGCTCCTCAGTAAGCATACAAGTTGTTTTCCCCAACACTCACATTTGTGGGTGGGTGTAATACATCTCTTCCTAACTGCATGGACTCGGGAGGCATTATTGATGAGAGTCCTGCAGCCTGAAATGGTCCTGGGAACAGAACTGGGGTTCTGACTATTGATCTGCATGGTTATTTCGTAAATCAATATGGAGGGCCAGAGTGATGAGGTCGGTGGATATCCCCCAGGTAGATAGCTCATCTCTCTAGTCCTCCAAGAGGCCGTGATGGTGATGAACCAGCGGCGCTACCTCATTCCAGCCACTGTACACCGCAAGGGTCCTGAGTTCCACTAGGTAACCCAGGTAACCTGGTACAGAGTGTGAAGGTCCTGACTTCCACCAGGTATCCCAGATAACCCGGTAGAGAGCGTGAGGGTCCTGAACTCCACTGTGTAATCCAGCACTGAACATGACCCCTGGGGCTGGTGAAGTATCCGATCCACTGCCACCCCTTACTTCCTGTATGATCAAAAACCCGGCGCATCTCAGTGGTGAATCTCTCATATTTACGAGGGGTGATTGATAAGTTCATGGCCTAAGGTAGAAGGAGTCAATTTTAGAAAACCTAGCACATTTATTTTTCAACATAGTCCCCTCCTACATGTACACACTTAGTCCAGCGATCCTGGAGCATACAGATCCCTTCTTTGTAGAAGTCGGTATCTTGGACCTCCAGAAGTGGTCCACAGCAGGGGTGATTGATAAGTTTGTGGCCTAAGGTAGAAGTGGATGAGTTATTAACTTCAAACTTTCTGCATTTTCACTCAATGAGTTGAACTGCACGTGCATGTAACAAGAGCTGTATATCTCAAACAACAGGAATTCTGCAGATGCTGGAAATTTAAGCAACACACATCAAAGTTGCTGGTGAACGCAGCAGGCCAGGCAGCATCTCTAGGAAGAGGTACAGTCGACGTTTCAGGCTGAGACCCTTCGTCAGGACTAACTGAAGGAAGAGTTAGTAAGAGATTTGAGAGGGGGAGGGGGAGATCCAAAATGATGGGAGAAGACAGGAGCGGGAGGGATGGAGCCAAGAGCTGGACAGGTGATTAGCAAAGGGGATATGAGAGGACTATGGGACAGGAGGCCCAGGGAGAAGGAAAAGGGGGAGGGGAGGGGAAAAACCCAGAGGATGGGCAAGGGGTATAGTCAGAGGGACAGAGGGAGAAAAAGGGGAGTGAGAGAAAGAATGTGTGTATAAAAATAAATAACGGATGGGGTACGAGGGGGAGGTGGGGCATTAGCAGAAGTTAGAGAAGTCAATGTTCATGCCATCAGGTTGGAGGCTACCGCCACCCCACTAGGAATAGGGCTCCCCTGGTCCTCACCTACCACCCCACCAGCCTCTGGGTCCAACATATTATTCTCTGTAACTTCTGTCACCTGCAACGGGATCCCACCATTAAGCACATCTTTCCCTCCCCCGCCCACCGCTTTCCATAGGGATCGCTCCCTACGCAATTCCCTTGTTCATTCGTCGCCCCCATCCCTCCCCACTGATCTCCCTCCTGGCACTTATCCTTGTAAGTGGAACAAGTGCTACACATGCCCTTACACTTCCTCCTTTACCACCATTCAGGGCCCCAGCCCGTCCTTCCAGGTGAGGCAACAATTCACCTGTGAGTCGACTGGGGTGATATACTGTGTCCGGTGCTCCCGATGTGGCCTTCTATATACTGGCGAAACCTGACGCAGACTGGGAGACCGCTTTGCTGAACACCTACGCTCTGTCCGCCAGGGAAAGCAGGATCTCCCAGTGGCCACACATTTTAATTCCACATCCCATTCCCATTCTGACATGTCTACCCACGGCCTCCTCTACTGTAAAGATGAAGCCACACTCAGGTTGGAGGAACAACATCTTATATTCCGTCTGGGTAGCCTCCAACCTGATGGCATGAACATTGACTTCTCTAACTTCTGCTAATGCCCCAACTCCCCCTCGTACCTCATCCGTTATTTATTTTTATACACACATTCTTTCTCTCTCTCTCCTTTTTCTCCCTCTGTCCCTCTCACTATACCCCTTGCCCATCGTCTGGGTTTCCCTCGTCTTTCTCCCTGGACCTCCTGTCCCATGATCCTCTCATATCCTCTTTGCCAATCACCTGTCCAGCTCTTGGCTCCATCCCTCCCCCTCCCGTCTTCTCCTATCATTTTGGATCTCCCCCTCCCACATTCAAATCTCTTACTAACTTTTCCTTCAGATAGTCCTGACGAAGGGTCTCGGCCTGATACGTCGACTGTACCTCTTACTAGAAATGCTGCCTGGCCTGCTGCGTTCACCAGCAACTTTGATGTGTGTAGCTGTATATCCTTCTGCCTTAGGCCACGAACTTATCAATCACCCCTGCTGTGGACCACTTCTACAAAGAAGGGGTCCGTATGCTCCATGACCGCTGGACTAAATGTGTACATGTAGGAGGGGACTATGTTGAAAAATAAATGTGCTAGGCTTTCTAAAATCGACTCCTTCTACCTTAGGCCTCAAACGTATCAATCACCCCTCGTATTGCAAATGGTAGTTTTATTGTCCTAGTTAGTGGCAGAGCAGATCAGAGCTCACCCAGTTGATAGAGATGATGAAGGCAATCTTGGCTCGGCCCATAGAATACAAAGATGGTTGGAGCTTGAAGTGTAAGACACACTGGGACAGGGATTGCGGCATCAGGAGTAATAGTTACTTTGTTCTCCTTTACACTTGCGTACTATAAAATGGCGTTAATCAATTTTGGATATTGAATCTTGAAGGTGAAACAATTTGAGACAGAGAGAAACAAACACAACTTGGAAGCTGAAAATCTCCATAACCACGGGGGTCCTGCATAATAAAACAGCAGAAGTTTATTGAAATGTCTTTGTACATTAGATGATCTTGCTGTATTTTAGACAGTCAAACTGTGCTGCATGAGGGAACTGCTGGGTGATCGTCAGCAAAAAAGAAACGAAGGAAGGCACCTGGGGAAAGAAAACGGGAGGGAAGAAGAAATTGTGATGTAGAACACAAGAACCACTCACAAAAGTCTCTCTACAGATCGAACAAGTGCATACTGTATTCATTTGATTGATCTTTCACCTGCAGAGGGGAGAGAGAAGTCCTTTCACCTTGCTGGTATGATCCATGCTCTGTCTCCGATTGTGTAAACCATGGAATTTTATACACCTGTGGAGATAAAGATATGGCACCACTGTAGAGTCACCAGCCTTAATTTCATGATCAATCCAATTCAGGAATGCTGAAAATTAGTCGCAGTGGCATCATCTTCCCTGCATAATCAAGTACCTTAAATCCCCTTTCTGTTGGTTGTCATCTGTGTCTCCTGCCTAGAGCATCCTTTTTTTAATTAAGGCCTTGGTTACCATGGAGAAGGTATTCCTCATGGGATATTTAGTAAGTTTTATCTTATGCAGTGTTAATTATTGCAGGAACTGTAAAGGACGCTTGGCCCAAAAGCAGAGCAGTGGAGACAATTCAGCAATGAACAATCATTTTAATAATATGCTGTGAAAATAACGAGCCACAAGGGCCGCAGAATGTGAGAGAGAGAACAGATACTAAACACCACAGGCAATGAGGTAACTGAAGGTTTGGAGGAACTGGTTGGTTCAATGAGTGAACAATAACTGTGGATGAGAACTGGGTGTAAATTGGTTGATGAGTTGGAAACAAGTGGCAGGTGACTCCTGTTAGCTGGGTGGAGCCTGTCTGTGCAGACCTGACTGAAAGAAACCATTCACGGGTCCTTGGCTCTTGAAAAGTCACTCCCTTATTCCTGAAACCATTCCAGTAAAAACACTTTCTTCAACAGCTTCATATATTCTGGAAAGTGTTCTGACCAGAATTTGTTAACCAAATCTCTGTGGTTGAATCAACCTCATATGGAGGTTCTTCATAGCCTCGCAAACATGATGTAATCTGCAGATGCTGGAATTTCAAGCAACTATATATTTTTTCTCTCTCTCTCTCTTTTTCTCCCTCTGTCCCTCTCACTATATTCCTTGCCCATCCTCTGGGATTCCCCCTTTCTTTCTCCCTAGGCCTCCAGTCCCATGATCCTTTCATATCCCTTTTGCCAATCAACTTCCCAGATCTTGGCTTCATCCCTCCCCCTCCTGTCTTCTCCTATCATTTCAGATCTCCCCCTCCCCCTCCCACTTTCAAATGTCTTTCTAGCTCTTCTTTTAGTTAGTCCTGATGAAGGGTCTCAGCCTGAAATGTCGACTGTACTTCTTCCTAGAGATGCTGCCTGCTGCTTTTATGTGTGTTTCTTCATAGCCTTTTCACTTCTGCATCTGATGCCTATTAATGAAATCCAGTATCTGTATGTAGTTAACCTCCTTCTCAACCAGCTGGGTACCATTCAAGAACTATGTTAAGAATACAGCCAGGTGTTTCTGTTCCTGAATATCCTTCAGAAATCTGCCCTTTGCATTAAATAGTCTGTCTTTGTACTTTAATAATGTATACTTTACTGTATTAAGTTTAACCTGCCAAATATCAGCCTGTTCCACCAACTTACATGCATCCTCTTGAAAATAATCATGGTGCTCACTAATTTCCCTCTGTGCTTTCATGCGTTGACTTTATAATTGTTTCCTGTGCCCACTACAGCAGGCCTTTTATAAACATCAGGTGAAATGATACTGATTGCCATCCATCAGTCTGAAAAGCAGCCATTCATCACTTAGACAAGTGGTTCCCAAACTTTTTTGAGTTACTGCTCCCTTGGCTACCACATCTCCCTTTCTTGCCATTACATAAAAACTATAAGAATTTTTAATTAATGATGCACAAGTGAAAGAAAATAGGAACTCCAAATTCAAAACAGTGACAAATAGTTGCAACAAAATATTTAAATCTATTTAAAGCTACAAATAAAATTATTTCTTTAATTACAGTAAAATGATTTTTATCAACAATTTTAGAGTGTACATCAGTAATCCAACTATTCACCACTTCATTGCTTTTTCACCTTTCAATGAGATGATTGGATTTGGTGCAATGATATCACCTTCTCAACATCAGTCTGAATGTTACTCAGAGGAGTCTCGGATCCCCACATTCAGTCATTTGTGTATTTTGAAAGAATTTGGGTGACTGCACTGAAACCACACTCCACTAAATATGATATTGGAAAGGCAATAAAGAGCATCTTGACCTTTTTCCAAAGTGCAGGATAGTGTTCAAAGATTTCTTTCTGCAACCAAAAGTTTTATGATTTTTTGAACTTCAGCTTCAGCTCAGTCATTTTGTATTGAGATCAATTCTTCCTCCATTCTTCCTGTTAATTCCTCATTATAAGCGTTCAGGAATGGATGTATTACCCAGTCTGGAATTTGGATTAAGAGAAGGTCCTGAAATCTCTCTGACATGTCTTTATGCAGCTCATTCAGGGGAGCACAGTATTTTTAAAGATCATCTCTGGTATCCTTTAGAACCATAGAACCATAGAAACTACAGCACAGAAACAGGCCTTTTGGCCCTTCTTGGCTGTGCCGAACCATTTTCTGCCTAGTCCCACTGACCTCCACATGGACCATATCCCTCCATACACCTCCCATCCATGTATCTGTCCAATTTATTCTTAAATGTTAAAAAAGAACCCGCATTTACCACCTCGTCTGGCAGCTCATTCCATACTCCCACCAGTCTCTGTGTGAAGAAGACCCCCCAATGTTCCCTTTAAACTTTTCCCCCCTCACCATTAACCCATGTCCTCTGGTTTTTTTCTCCCCTTGCCTCAGTGGAAAAAGCCTGCTTGCATTCACTCTATCTATACCCATCATAATTTTATATACCTCTATCAAATCTCTCCGCATTCTTCTATGCTCCAGGGAATAAAGTCCTAACCTATTCAACCTTTCTCTGTAACTGAGTTTCTCAAGTCCCGGCAACAACCTTGTAAACCTTCTCTGCAATCTTTCAACCTTATTTATATCCTTCCCATAATTTGGTGACCAAAACTGAACACAATACTCCAGATTCGGCCTCACCAATGCCTTATACAACCTCATCATAACATTCCAGCTCTTATATTCAATACTTTGATTAATAAAGGCCAATGTACCAGAAGTTCTCTTTACGACCCTATCTACCTGTGACACCACTTCTAGGGAATTTTGTATCTGTATTCCCAGATCCCTCTGTTCTACTGCACTCCTCAGTGCCTTAACATTAACCCTGTATGTTCTACCTTGGTTTGTCCTTCCAACGTGCAATACCTCACACTTGTCTGTATTAAACTCCATCTGCCATTTTTCAGCCCATTTTTCCAGCTGGTCCAAGTCCCTCTGCAGGCTCTGAAAACCGTCCTTGCTGTCTACTACACCTCCAATCTTTGTATCATCAGCAAATTTGCTGATCCAATTTACCACATTATCATCCAGATCATTGATATAGATGACAAATAACAATGGACCCAGCACTGATCCCTGTGGCACACCACTTGACACAGGCCTCCACTCGGAGAAGCAATTCTCTACTACCACTCTTTAGCTTCTTCCATTGAGCCAATGTCTGATCCAATTTACCACCTCTCCATGTATACCTAGCAACTGAATTTTCCTAACTAACCTCCCATGCGGGACCTTGTCAAAGGCCTTACTGAAGTCCATATAGACAATATCCACTGCCTTCCCTTCATCCACTTTCCTGGTAACCTCCTCGAAAAACTCCAGTAGATTGGTCAAACATGACCTGCCACGCACAAAGCCATGTTGACTCTCCCTAATAAGTCCCTGTCTATCCAAATGCTTGTAGATTCTGTTTCGTAGTACTCCCTCCAATAACTTACCTACTACCGACGTTCAATTTACCAGCCTATAATTTCCCGGATTACTTTTCGATCCTTTTTTAAACAACGGAACAACATGAGCCACTCTCCAATCCTCCGGCACCTCACCTGTAGACAGCGACATTTTAAATATTTCTGCCAGGGCCCCTGCAATTTCAACACCAGTCTCCTTCAAGGTCCGAGGGAACACCCTGTCAGGTCCCAGGGATTTATCCACTTTAATTTTCCTCAAGACAGCAAGGACCTCCTCCTTTTCGATCTGTACAGTTTCCATGATCTCACTACTTGTTTCCCCTAATTCCATAGACTTCATGCCAGTTTCCTTAGTAAATACAGACGCAAAAAACCTATTTAAGATCGCCCCCATTTCCTTTGGTTCCGCACATAGGCAACCACTCTGATCTTCAAGAGGACCAATTTTATCCCTTACAATCCTTTTGCTCTTAATACACCTGTAAAAGCTCTTTGGATTATCCTTCACTTTGACTGCCAATGCAACCTCATGTCTTCTTTTAGCACTCCTGATTTCTTAAGTATTTTCTTGCACTTCTTATATTCCTCAAGCACCTTATTTACTCCCTGCTTCCTATACATGTCAGACAACTCCCTCTTCTTCTTTATCAGAGTTGCAATATCCCTTGAGAACCAAGGTTCCTTATTCCTATTCACTTTGCCTTTAATCCTGACAGGAACATACAAATTCTGCACTCTCAAAATTTCTCCTTTGAAGGCTTCCCACCTACCGATCACATCCTTGCCAGAGAACAACCTGTCCCAATCCACACTTTTTAGATCCTTTCTCATTTCTTCAAATTTGGCCTTTTTCCAGTTAAGAACCTCAACCCTAGGACCAAATCTATCCTTGTCCATGATCAAGTTGAAACTAATGGTGTTATGATCACTGGAACCAAAGTGCTCCCCTACACAGATTTCTGTCACTTGTCCTAACTCGTTTCCTAACAGGAGATCCAATATTGCATCCCCTCTAGTTGGTCCCTCTATATATTGATTTAGAAAACTTTCCTGAACACATTTTTCAAACTCTAAACCATCTAGACCCCTAACAGTATGGGAGTCCCAATCAATATATGGAAAATTAAAATCCCCTACCACCACAACTTTATGTTTCCTGCAGTTGCTTGCTATTTCCCTGCAGATTTGCTCTTCCAATTCTCGTTGACTATTGGGTGGTCTGTAATACAATCCCACTAATGTGGCCATACCTTTCCTGTTTCTCAGCTCCACCCATAAGGACTCAGTAGACAAGCCCTCTAATCTGTCCTGCCTGAGCACTGCTGTAATATTTTCCCTAACAAGCAATGCTACTCCCCCCACCTTGCATTCCTCTGCCTCGATCACATCTGAAACATCGGAACCCTGGAATATTAAGCTGCCAGTCCTGCCCCTTCTGTAACCAAGTTTCACTAATTGCTATAACGTCATAATTCCACGTGTCAATCCACGCCCTCAACTCATCCGCCTTCCCCGCAATACTCCTAGCATTGAAATATATACACCTCAGAAGATTTTTCTCTTCCAACTCAGAGAGGCTCAGAAATTGGAAAAGATTACGAGATCCAATGTTACACTTAAATAGGGTAAACTTAGACAGAAATCTGGAGGAGACTGATTGACAAGTTCACATCAATTCCTTGCAATTGAAGATTGATTTCATTAAATTTTGCGAATAATTCTGACAAATAAACAATTACATGCCTAATATTCTTCAGTTAATTACTGAATGAAGCATTCGAGTTGTCAACAAATTTTATCAATTTCAAAAATTACAAAAACTGCCAGGCAGTTTCCTTTTGAAAGCCATCTGACTTCAGTGTCTATCAGCAAGCGTCAAACTGTTCCTCATTCTAAATACAAAGCTCTCAAAATAGTTGAGAACTGAGAGCATGGGACTTCATTTTATTTACTGCTCTGATAACTATTTAATAATTTGTGCAGCTGATCACTTAGGTTTTTATGATGTGATGTTGTCTGTGAAATACAGTGAATATTACAACTTTTTTAAAGAAATGAATAACCCTATGGTGGTGTCCTGTCACTGATGATGGTGCCTCACCTGTTGCACAGGCAAGCATGCTGGTGAGCAGAATGTCCTTCTCTTTGAAAAATTGTTTAACAACCCAAAATATTGACTCTCCCTTCATATCTGTTTCTGGTCCTCTTGCAAATAACAACTCTTGAACCACCCTTTCACCTTTTATGAAGTGAACATAACCAAGAAGCAAACATTCAATGCCTGGCAAAGTTGACTTGTCCAACAACAGAGCAAATTCTGTTGTCCTAAGTATGATGTGCAATGTGGATTCCACATTCTCAGACATTTCATCTATTCGTCTTTGAACAGAGTTGTTACTGAGCAGAATTGCTTCAATTATTTGGTCTGGTGACTTGTGCAAATTTCAGGACTTCCCTTACTACTGGCAGAATCAGTTCATCACCAATTGTATGGGGCTTTCGAGATTTAGCAATGAGCATACAAGCACACAAACCATCAAAGTGTTTTCCGTTTCTGAAAGATTTCACAAAGTTCTTGTTTGCTTTATCAGAGTGTATTCTCTTCAAATGTTCAAGGAACCTGACCGGTTTTATTGGCTCATTTAAAACAAAATTTTATCCAACATTGGCTGCTGTTGGTTGCTTGGTGCTGGTATAAACCCATATTTCAGACACTACTCCACATGACACTATCTACACTTCTTTTTCGTTTGTACACTTCTGCCAGTTTCATTGTAGATTAATGATCACGGTCAATCCCCTATTGTTTAAGTCCAACCTCAAGTGCTGTGATCAAGAAAGGGGAAAGTTATGGTGTTATAATAGCTCAGGCAAAACCTGACTCTCTGCTTGATTAAGTGGGTAGATTAATTAGGGCAGCGATATCTCAGTTGAGCTGTGGGCAAGAGGAATCTGAAAGGGTAGATTCTGAACTTTACCCCCATTGAATGCCATACCCTAATTCAGAGGAATTGCTTCACTGTGTGATCAGAGTATTGGATTCATACTAATTAACACTGTATTACAGTAGTGAATGGGAATAATGTACAAACATGGCCCAGAAATATCACAAATTCTTCAGTCCAGGTTTCTGGTGGTATGCTAAGTACAGAAATATTACATTGCTTTTCAGCAACTGTAACGCACTTCAAGCAAAGTAATGATGGGTTAGCAAGAGATAAGGTGATTATATGATCATTGTGATCAATTATGAGGATCAAATGTTTATAATAAGTAACTCATTTCTTAAAGAAACCTATAACCCCTCGGCTGTCCCTCCTTTGTTACCGAGTGCCCCTCCACTACCCCCTTTATCTTTGTCACCCCTTTAGAAACTCCCCGGGGTGATATCATCCACTTTGGGAACCGGTGACTTGGACAGTACTGCCGCAGTCCATTTGGTGTTGGCACTTCAATATTTGTTCAGAAGTCAGTATACAGTACATCAAGCACATTACCACCGTAAACCTCCTTAATATCTTCTTAAAAAAGCAAATTCAAGTTTACACTTTTTCGTTCAATTTTCCATCAGTTTAAGTTAAATGTGATTCTCATTTAAAGACCCTTGTTGACTACTGTAAATTGATCTCATATTTCTAAGTGACTGTGAATTTTGTCCCATTTTATTGTTTTGCAATCTTTCTTTTGTCAAAATTAAACTGGCTTTATAATAAAGATGTTCTCCATTCAAATTCATTGTGTTACCACCCAATTTATATCTTGATATTTTGGACAATGTGGTTTGAGCCATGATCCAGCCAAGGTTTCCTGCTCCTGAGGTGATAAGAGGAGGACTTTGCTGCATTACCAGAGGTGTCACCTTTCAGGTGAGAAACTAAACTAGGGCCCCATCTCTCCCAAAGTCTATTTTAATGAACTCCATCCCCGGTGTCATAGGTAATTTTTATCCCTGAATCAGATTTTCTGGTCTTTATTACATTACATTGTTGGTATATTGCTGTGCATGAACTTTGCAGCTGTGGTACCTACAAATCATAAATACTTTATTATCTGTAAATGGCTGGCACTCTCCACAAAGGAAAGCAGAACTTTATATAATTGCAAAACCTTTCATAGTTCACCAGTTTCTGATAGAAGGGGTACCATTTCTTCTCCAGCTATGGGTCATCCTGCTGTTGGGTGTTACAAGTTCATTTCTATACGACAAAGTAGAGAGGAAGAGCTAGATACTCTTGTTAAGATTATGTTCCAGATCTTGTCATTGAGAACATGGCATTGAAACCTGTTGTAGCACCTGAATGGGTTTCCAAAGGAAATAACTGGAACCCATATAACTGGGTTTGCTTTCATAGGATATTACATTTCTTTAGCTTGGTTTTTCTCTGAATTATGCATGAATTCTTACATGTTATACTTTCCGGGCTGTTAAGATTCATTCACACATTGTATTGCTCACAGTTGGAAATGGAGAGGCTGAGATACAGCCAGAATATTGTAAAGTAAATGTATTATCTCCATGCTAAGTCATATTACTGTTCTGTAATCTGCTCCCCTACCCCCATTCTGCAATCTGTACCTTGGTACAATTAATCAATTTCCTCAGTGACTTGACAATCATTATTTATTGGATTTATTTAATTTGATCAATCCTGAAGTGATGCAATATATCTTTTGCATTTTAAAACAATTATTGTGCAGGACATGTCCATGATGTAGAGATGGCTTGGTTATTCAAGATTTCGTTTGTAGACATTTGATAATTAGCATCAGAATGCTTGTGCTTGTAATGTACCATTTACGTAATGTTATGCATTTTGTACAGAGCAGCAGAACATCTTCATAATGTTTCATCTTTCCTCCCTCTCTTGTTCCTGCTTACCAACAACATTTGGGTAGACTTGTAAGTTAGTTGTATATATCATGAGGCTAAGTATGAAGTTGTGGGCAGATGCAGTTCAGCCAGTTTGGTAGTCTAGATGGTTATCAACAGCAGAGATTAAAATAAAGACTTCATTTAGCAGCAGGAACAGATTATAGATCACTGAGAAGTGATCTGTTTGTTTACTGTCTTGGGTAGTGAAGGGGAAAGCAATTGGATTTCCTATTTTATTTCATGAATTTGTGTAGTTTTGGTATCCTTAAAGAAAATTGTTTTATTAGATGCAATCATACCTGTCACAAAAAAAAGGGTAGTGTGGTTGTTGGCAGGCAATGATCACAGCCCCACATCATCAAGACAATTAGGTTTAGCTAATTTCAACTGCCTCAAAAATCACAGTTCTTTCACAAGTGGGAATGTTTGCTAATGGAGAAAGGAGATGGTGGTCTTTGGAGCAAAAAAAAACAAGATGCTGGAGGAGGTCAACAGGTAAAGCAGTTTTTTATTCATGTTCCCTTTGGTGCAAAAACAAATGCTGGAAGAACAAAGGCAGTCAAGTGGTCTGTAATTGAACCCAGTTCAGGAGAAGAGGAAGTATATTTAGTAGAAGAGTATCCAGCAGTTTTGTAAGCTGTCTGCAAGCTGTCACCATTGGTTACTGGCACCATCTTGCTTGTTCCCTCAATGCGTAAAAAAAAAATCACCCGTACAGGGTGATTGTCATCCTGGGACTCTGCAAGTGATGTGATAACTAGTGACTATATTATCTATAAATAGAAAATCAAAGCATGTTACCCATCTCCCCTATTCCCTTGCTTCCAATGCCTCTGTTCCTATAAGAATAAGATGAGATTGAATGATTTGTTGCAAAATTAGAAGTACATTTGAAAATACAAAATGGAGAATCTGTGAGTTGTCCTTGAAGCAAACTGGCTTCCCTATTTTGCTTTTGAATCACAGTGATACAGCATGGATACAGGCCAATTGGCCCATTGAGTCCATGCTAACCATTGACCGATCATCCTGCATTTGTGTCTTTACCCAAATAAATTCCCTATTCCTGGATGATGTAGAAAATTACAACTGAATCCTGATGTTTAGTACTGCTACTTCTCTGAGTTCCTGCTACCCTGTTTATAGAAAGTAAAACTGGGTAAAGAATCAATCTTTTTTAAAATTCAGGTAATCATAGCAGAGCCTTTGAGCCTGTGCCAACCATCAACTCCAAATCCTACGCTGATTCTATTCTGTTCTCCCCACATTATCCTGAACTAAATAATTCACCAGTCCGTACATTTCTGGATGTGGAAGGGAAATGGATCAGACAGGGGAAACCCAGAAAAATATAGGGATGCTGATCAAGCCCCATGCAGACAGTGCAAGAGGATCAGAGTCGAACCCTCATTCCTGCACTGCGAGGCGGTAACTCTGTTATCTATGGTGCTGTGCTAATAGAGGGTTATTAACTAATACACAATGCTTTAGGCCAACTCTTGGTTGCTAATCCGCAACGTTGTTTATTTAAACTCTAAGTTGAAATCTTCCTGCTTGTATGACAAATGTTTTGATTTTGTTTAAGTACTTGAGGGAGATGGGGGAAGTATAATCAGATGCAGATCAAGGAGAATAACAAGCTTTACCTTCCTATCTCTTCCGTGCTTTTTATCTCTTGAGAACACTGGTTTGAACATTTAATATAGGCAATCCTGTCAGAACTTGGTGGTTTTAGAAATTGCTTTACTTTCATGATTTAAAGGATTAGGAAATGTTCTGCGGTGCTTCTTTTTTGATGTTATGGACTTAGTACCATTGGGAGCTTTATCCTCTCAACAGTTGTGTTTGAAGTGTGGCCTTTGTGTGGAAGGCAACTTTGTCAGAATGTTGCTCGGCATACTGCAGATATTTAACATATGAAATACAATTGAAAACTCTGGAAACATTCAACATGTTGGACAACATCCATGGAAAGTGAAACAGAATCAGCGTTTCAGATCAAATACCACAGTGGGTGCAACACCAGTCCTTCTGCTTCTTCCTTTCCCACCGTCCAGAGATGCAAGTGTATTTGTAGATAAAGCAGCGATTCACTTGCAGGTCCTGGGTGCTGGGGTTCTTGATGATGGAAGCCGCCTTTCTGAGGCACCGCTCCTTGAAGATGTCTTGGATACTATAGAGGCTAGTACCTATGATGGAGCTGACTAATTTTATAAGCCTCTGCAGCTTACTTCGATCTTGTGCAGTACACTCCCAGCCCCATGCGAGATGGTGATGCAGCCAGTCAGAATGCTCTCCATGGTATATTTGTAGAAGCTTTCGGGTGTTTTAGGTGACAAACCAAATCTCTTCAAACTCTGAATGAAATATATCCACTGTCTTGCCTTCTTTATAACTGCATCGATATGTTGGGACCAGGTTAGATCCTTAGAGATCTCGACACCCAGCAACTTGAAATACTTTATACTTTATTGTCGCCAAACAATTGATACTAAAACATACAATCATCACAGCGATATTTGATTCTGCGCTTCCTGCTCCCTGAATTACAAATCAATAGTAAATATTAAAAATTTAAATTATAAATCATAAATAGGAAATAGAAAAATGGAAAGTAAGGTAGTGCAAAAAAACCGATAGGCAGGTCTGGATATTTGGAGGATGCAGCCCAGATCCGGGTCAGGATACGTTCAGCAGTCTTATCACAGTTGGAAAGAAGCTGTTCCCAAATCTGGCCGTACGAGTCTTCAAGCTCCTGAGTCTTATCCCGGAGGGAAGAGGGATGAAAAGTGTGTTGGCTGGGTGGGTCGTGTCCTTGATTATCCTGGCAGCACTGCTCCGACAGCGTGCAGTGTAAAGTGAGTCCAAGGACGGAAGATTGGTTTGTATGATGTGCTGCGCCGTGTTCACGATCTTCTGCAGCTTCTTCCGGTCTTGGACAGGACAACTTCCATACCAGGTTCTGATGCACCCTAGAAGAATGCTTTCTACGGTGCATCTATAAAAATTAGCGAGGGTTTTAGGGGACAGGCCAAATTTCTTTAGTTTTCTCAGGAAGTAAAGATGCTGGCGGGCCTTCTTGGCAGTGAACTCTGCTTGTTTGGACCAAGTCAGGTCATTTGTGATATTGATCCGGAGGAACTTAAAGCTTTTGACCTGTTCCACTTGCGCACCACCGATGTAAGTTGGGTTGTGCGGTCCGCTACTCCTTCTGAAGTCAACAACCAATTCCTTCGTCTTGCTGACGTTGAGGGATGGGTTATTGTCTTCGCACCATGCCACCAGGTTCTTAATTTCCTCTCTGTACTCAAACTCATCATTACCCGAGATACGGCCTACAATTGTTGTGTCATCAGCAAACTTATATATTGAGTTCGATGGAAACTTGGCTACACAATCATGGATGTACAGTGAGTACAGCAGAGGGCTGAGTACACAGCCTTGTGGGGCACCGGTGCTCAGAGTGATTGAAAAGGAGAGCTTGTCCCCTATTTTTACAGCCTGGGTCCTGTCTGTGAGGAAGCTGAAGGTCCAGCTGCAGATCTGAGTGCTAAGGCCCAGGTTCCGGAGCTTAGGAATCAGTTTATTTGGAATGATGGTATTAAAGGCGGAGCTGTAGTTAATGAAAAGGAGCCTTAGGTATGCGTCTTTATTCTCCAGGTGTTCTAAGGAGGAATGTAGGGCCAGAGAGATGGCATCTGCCATTGACTTGTTGCTCCGGTAGGCGAATTGCAAAGCATCGAGGTTGACCGGTAGGCTGTGGTTGATGTGTGCCATAACCAATCTCTCGAAGCACTTCATAGCAATTGATGTCAGAGCCACAGGTCAATAGTCATTCAGGCATGCCACCTTGCTCTTCTTCGGCACTGGGATTATCATTGCCTTTTTAAAACACGAGGGGATCTTAGACTGAAGCAAGGAGCAGTTGAAGATGTTAGCAAACACTGCAGCTAGCTCGCTTGCACAGGCCCGGAGAACCCGTCCCAGGACGCCACCTGGGCCCGTCGCCTTCCTTGGATTTATCTTCAGGAAGGCCCTTCTAACGTCCTCCTCGGTGACGATGAATCTCGATGCCACCAGGTCCGGTTCATCCGGAGGGAGCGGGACGCTCCCCTTCTGTTCGAATCTTGCGTAGAATACGTTAATTTCGTCGGGAAGAGAAGCGCCACAGTTATTGATATTCCCAGCCTTTTCTTTGTGCCCAGTGATCTCATTTAGACCCTGCCATAGTCTATTGGCATCCCTCTGGTTAGCCTGGGCTTCCAACTTGGCTCGATATTGCCTCTTGGCGCTCTTAATGGCTTTTCGGAGTTCACGCCTGGATTCCGTGTAACGACTGGTATCCCCGGACCTAAAATCTGCAGCTCTAGCCTTTAAAAGGGACTTGACCTCATAATTCATCCAAGGTTTCCAGTTAGGGAATACCCGGATCGTCTTGCAAGACACACAGTCCTCCGTGCATTTCCAAATAAAGACCGTGACAGCTGAGGCATACTTATCGAGGTTAGCTGCTGAGTCCTTGAATACTAACCAGTCCACTGATTCAGAGCAGTCACGGAGGACCTCATCTGTTTCCTTCGTCCAATGCAACACTACTTTTGACACCGTGACCTCCCGCTTCAGTTTCTGTTTGTAAGCCGGGAGGAGGAGTACGGCCTGATGGTCTGATTTTCCGAAGTGAGGTCGTGGGACAGAACGGTAGGCATCCTTGACTGCTGTGTAGCAGTGGTCAAGTATATTCGGGCCTCTAGTGGGGCAGGAGACATGTTGGTATAACTTTGGCAGTGCCTTTCTAAGGTTGGCCTGGTTAAAGTCCCCGGCTGTAATGAGCAAAGCCTCCGAATACCTGGTCTCAAGTTCACTGATGTTGGCATACAATATGTTCAGAGCACACTCCACGTCCGCCTGGGGGGGAATGTAGACCACTGTCAGTATAACCGAGGTGAATTCCCGTGGCAGATAGTAGGGACGACACTTCACTGACAGGTGTTCCAGGTCCGGGCTGCAGGAGCTCGTCAGTGTCACTGTGTCCGAGCACCACGCAGTGTTGATCAGTAGGCAGACACCACCTCCCCTCATCTTGCCCGAAGACGCCGTGCAGTCCATCCGATGGATCAAAAATCTCTCCGGTCGGATGGTACAGTCGGGGGTGGCAGGGGAGAGCCAGGTCTCGGTGAAACAGAATACACAGCAGTTCTGCATCTCCCTGCAGTTGGTGAGTCTCCCTTTAAGATCATCCACCTTGTTCTCTATGGCTTGCATATTAGCTAGTAGGATGGTGGGCATAGGGACCCTGAAGCCCCTCAGCTTCAATCTGACCAGCAGCCCAGCTCTTTTCCTACGCTTCCTCGATAAATAGTGCATCTTTCCAGGTTTCCATCGATGCAGTGTGTTGTTGTCAGCTCTTTGAGGTTGGTGGACGCGTCCCACGGGGATCAATCAGCAGGTCGCATCGTCGGGCGCTCCGGGTCAGGCCAAGTGACGGGGGAGGCTCCGCTGCCACTTCCAGCTGCCCGGGGCCCGGGCTGTTGATTGGGTCGGGCCCCGAAGCCGACACTTAATCCTTGAGGGCCAGACTCCTGGCTGAAACAAATCTGTAAACTGAGTCATGGTTGCGGAGGCCTCCGCTCCAGCCAAGCCTTGGACTTGATTTCCGAAGACTCTCTCTCTCCACTTCTGATCCCTCTATGAGGATTGGTTTGTGTTCCCTCATCTTACCCTTCCTGAAGTGTGCAGTCAGCTCTTTGATCTTACTGACATTGAGTGCAAGGTTGTTGTACAATTAACCTGCTAACCAATAATCGATGTACTGTTCTTATTTTCACTTCATTTGATGGTCACATTGTGGTCTGTACTATATTAGAGAAACTAACTGAAAGCTAACTGGCTTCATGGAGCACCTGAATTTAGTCCATAAGGCTGACTTTTGCCTGCCACATGAATTCCCCACCCCACCCCACCCAATCTGTGGCTTCCTGCACTGTTATAATGAGGCTTAAGGAGCAGCACCTCGTCCTCCATCCGGTAATGTTGTAACTTCTCAGCCTCAACATTGATTTCTACAACTTCAGGTAACTCACTTTGTTTGTCTTAGGTGAAGTCAGACATCTGTTACTCTCCCGATTTACACAGCCTGACCTGCTGAGCATGTCCCCAGCTCTGTATTCACGACCTTCACATTCCTTTGTGGTTTTACTCTCTAACTGCTGACATTTCATAGCCATTACGTTGCTTTGTTTAGATTCTTCCTCTAATGACCATGATCCTCCTCGCCTCATTTACTGTTTACTTCTACATCCACTCTGATGTCACCCGCTCAGAGAGATCCTCCTTAACCTATCCAGCCATCCACAACCTGAAACTAACTCTGTCATCCCTTCCCAGTTCTGTTTCAGAGCTCCTGACCTAAAACATTATTTATGTTCTTCCACAGATGTGAACCTGCTGCATGTTTCCAGCAATTTTCAATTATTAATTTTGAGAAAGTGTGCTGGGATTGCAAATGCACTTCTATTTTTTCCCTGAAACTAAAACTAAATCTTGAACTGTGGCGAACCAGTCAACTTCCCTATTACTGAAGGTGATGACATTTGAGATTCAAGATTGTTTGGTGTCATTTCCAGCACACAAGTGTAATGGAGAACAAAATAGTGTTGCTCCAGATCCAATGCAACAGAAAATAAAACAATAATTAAAAACACCATAAATATATGAGGGTTTATATACATTGATTGTATGTCCATACAGTGACTCCAGGCACAGGAGTATCTATACATGACTCTGATAGGAAATGATAGGTGTGGAGGGGAGGATGAATGGTGAGGGTGTTGCTGCTTGGGGAAAGTAACTGTTATTGAGTTTGGTGGTCCTGGCATAGAAGCTATGTAGCCTCCTCCCTGATGGAAGTGGGACAAACAGTCCATGTGCAGAATGGGTGGGATCCTTCATGATGTTACCGGTCCATTTCCGGCACCTCTCTGTATAAATGTCTTTGATGATGGGTCGGCTGATGCTGGTGATACATTGGACGGTTTTGACTCAATGTAGTAGAGCCTCCCTGTCCGCAGCAGTGCAGTTTCCATACCTTGCAATGATGCGGCTTGTTAGGATGCTCTTTACTGTGCGTCTGTAGAATGACATGAGTGTAGGTGTGCATAGTCCAGCTCTCTTCAGCCTCCTCAGGTGTTGTTGAGCTTTCCTGAATGCGTTCTGGGACCATGAGAGGTTGTGCGCGATGTGAACTCCCAGGAGTTTGAAGCTGCTTGCAGTTTCCACTGCTGTGCCGCTGATGTAAAGAGGGGTGTGAGTGGTGCAAGTCAATAACCATCTCCTTTGTCTTACTAACATTGATAAAGAGGTTATTTGCCTGGCATCAGGCCTCGAGCTGTTTCACCTCCTCTCTGTAGGCCGTCTCATCACCATTGGTGTTGAGCCCCACCATTGTCGTGTCATCGGCGAATGTGATTTGTGTAGGTGTTTGGCCATGCGATCATGTGTGAGTAGACTGTACAGCGACAAGCTCAGCACACAGCACTGGGGGCTGTACCTGGCCCAGTCGTTATGATGTTGAGGCTAGAGCACAAACTATCTATAAATTTTCAGAATCTGTACTGTTATCAATTTCACTAGGACCCTGTGGACAGGGTTACAGCTGGGGCTGAGTGTGATATAGAGTCTAGGTAGATGAAACAACAATAAGTTTTACAATTTGTCCATTATTGTAGCATCAAAACTCTGCAGAGAAGCATTGTCATCAGGGTAACAGGGCTGATGACCAAAGCTTGCTCAAGGAAGTAGGTTTTAAGTAGGAGATAGAATTGAGAGTTTTAGAAGGGGAATTTAAATTCTTGCAGTCCAAAATAGGACATATATGGTAAATGGTAGGGCATTAAAGAATGCTTTAGAACAGAGGGATCTAGGAATAATGGTGCATAGTTCCCTGAAGATGGAATCTCATGTGGATAGGGTGGAGAAAAAACTTTTGGTTTGCTGGCCTTTATTAATCAGAGCATTGGGTATAGGAGTTGGGATTAATGTTGAAATTGTATAGGGCATTGGTAAGGCCAAATCTGGAGTATTGTGTACAGTTCTGGTCACCGAATTATAGGAAAGATAACTGAGAGAGTACAGAGGAGGTTTACTGAAATGTTGCCCGGGTTTCATCTCCTAAGTTACAGAATAAGGTTGAACAAGTTAGGTCTTTATTCTTTGGAGTGCAGAAGGCTGAGGGGAGACTTGATAGAGGTGTTTAAAATTATGAGGGGGATTGATAGAGTTGACGTGGTTAGACTTTTTCCATTGAGAGTGGGGAAGATTCAAACAAGAGGGCATGAGTTGAGAATTAGAGGACAAAAGTTTAGAGGTAACATGAGGGGGAACTTCTTTACTCAGAGAGTGGTAGCTGTGTGGAACAAGCTTCCAGCAGAAGTGGTTGAGGCAGGTTCTATGTTGTCGTTTAAAGTTAAATTGGATAGATATATGGACAGGAAAGGAATGGAGGGTTATGGGCTGAGTGCAGGTCATTGTGAATAGGGTAGGGTAAGAGTTCGGCATGGACTAGAAGGGCCGAGATGGCCTGTTTCCGTGCTGTAATTGTTATATGGTTATATGGTTATAATTAGTGAAGTGATGAAAATCAGAATGGTGCAAACATGTTACATGGTGGCTAGTTCAAGGGTCAAAGTAAAATTATTATCAAAACACATATATTTTACCATATAAAAACCCTGAGATTCATTTTCTGCCAGGAATTCACAGTAAATACAAGAAGCACAATAGGATCAATGAAAAACCACATCCAACAGGACAGACAAACAACCAGTGTGCAAAAGTCAAAACTGTGCAAATACAAAAAGAAATAGTAGTAATAATAAGAAGAAGAAAAAGAAAAATGAAAACATTGTCACTATTGAAGAAAAATTTAACCAATGGAAGAGTATTACCCTCCATGGAAGACATTCCCACGATCTGAGCAGAATAGATGCCGACAAGGAAGCGTCAAGCGCCCAGCTCAGAGTTGAAAACCTCTTCCCAGAAACAGAAGGTTTCCTTGTGGCAGTACAGGACCAGGAGTTTAACACAAAAAAAATCAAAAATACATAATAAAAGACCAATAAATCCAAGATGATAAATGCAGAAAATGCCAAAAAAACAGAAGCAGTCCAATACATTACAGGATCCTGTAGCAGTTTAACTTAACCTGATTACTTACACAGGCACAATCAAGTGGCAAACATCATTCATCTAAATCTTGCTTTAAAATACAAACTCATGAAAGAAAACATGCCTTACTATAAATACTAGCCTGATCCAGTTTTAGAGTCAGAAGCCCACAAATTATATTATGACCACTCATTTATTACAGATTGAACAATCCATAATAACTGTCTAGATATAATAATACAGGATAAACAAGCAAGAACAACTTATTAAATAGATATAGCCATTCCAAACACATTTAACTTACAGAAATCAGTAAGTGAAAAACACAAGAAATATGTTGAGTTAAAAGAGGAAAGTGGAAGACTTCCTTTGGGTGGCAGATTGGAGATATGTTTCTGCCAAAGATGGTGTAAGGCACTCCTTCCATCTGCTAGCCTGCAGGTCACCCTTGGGCAAGGTGTAGCATCTGCTTAACCCTCACCCAATCAGGGTCACATGAAGCCATGAGAAGAGGTTGTGCATATCACAAGTCCTGGTTGTGTGACCACTGATGTCAGGCAGACAATCTCTGAAGAGTATTGATAATCTTGTAAAGACACTACCCAGAAGGCGGCAATGGCAAACCACTTCCATAGAAAAATTTGCCAAGAACAATTATATGATGGCACATAATGATGAAGAAGTTCCCTTGTGTGTTTGAATTATAGTGACTGCCTTGTTACAGGGATGATGGACAGCTGATGTAATGTAAATTCACTAAATGCTCATATACTGTACCTACAGGCTGCACCCAAGTTATAACTGTTCTCCATTCCTGAGAACTGTTTGTAAACCAAACAATTTGTAAGTTGAAAATGAACAAAAATAGTATGTGGGAGAGGATCATAGAAACAGCTATGATGGGGGAGTGAGCAGGTATGGGAAGAGTGGTCAGTGACTGAATGAGTTTGCACAGCTCATCACAACCACTTGGGAGAGAAGAGGGTAGGAATGCTGCTTTCTCAACTGGCAGGTAATGCCTGCTGTTCTGCAGTAGCTGGCAACTCAATCCGCATCTATCTCACCAATCTCCCAAATGTTCGTTCCTACGCCAAGGATGATCTGTGAGAGTGGTGGGAGGGGGAGTGATGTTACTGATGCTGTTTTTCACAAGGGAGGGTGTTTGGGGTTTGCAAGTTTTATTTCTTTCTTTTATGTACGCAGTTGGTGGGGGGGGGGAGGCTGATCTCTTTTCTTTCGACAACTCCCATGGATTTTCTGTATTTCATGGCTATCTGGAGAAGACAATGTCAGAGTTGTATTGTAAATAAATACCCTTGAACCTTTGAATTCATAATTTGGGTGTTTATGGCCCCTGGAGGACCTGTAGAAGTATGGGGGCAGACCACCTCAGGCGGCAGTCATGTCTAGCACTCACCAAAGGAAGCAAGTAGAATTGATTAAGTGAGACAGTTGTTAAGCTCTTGCACTGACTTGTGTTGTCCTTTCCTACAGCCTTTGTGATTTACAACTTCCTCAGCCTGTGCTATGAATATCTGGGAGGAGAGAGTGCGATTATGTCAGAAATCAGAGGGAAACCTGTGAAGTGAGTGATTTTGTACTTCTATGCTTACATTGTGCCATTAGAATCACAGATATTGCTGAGTGTGTTTGCATCTGATCGGAAATGATCATACATTTTACACAGAACAAAATGAACCCAGAGATAAAGCAAAGCTGCATTAACTTTTTGCTGTAACACCTGAGCCAGGATGAGAGGAATTCACTGGGTGATTTTTACATGGTTTACCATTGAAATCCACCCAGCTGGTTAATGGGATCAGACCTACATCTGAAGACAGGGTTTGCAGGACAACTGGTGGCAAATACACATAATTAATATACGTTCTGGGAGCCTCAGCACTGGAACAGCCCCTTTAAGTCTGTAAACAACAGGAATTCTGCAGATGCTGGAAATTCAAGCAACACACATAAAAGCAGCAGGCCAGGCAGCATCTGTAGGAAGAGGTGCAGTCGACGTTTCAGGCCGAGACTCTTCGTCAGGACTAACTGAAGGAAGAGTGAGTAAGAGATTTGAAAGTTGGAGGGGGAGGGGAAGATCCAAAATGATAGGAGAAGACAGGAGGGGGAGGGATAGAGCCAAGAGCTGGACAGGTGATAGGCAAAAGGGGATACAAGAGGATCATGGGACAGGAGGTCCGGGAAGAAAGACAGGGTGGGGGGGCGGGGTCCCAGAGGTTGGGCAAGAGGTATATTCAGAGGGACAGAGGGAGAAAAAGGAGAGTGAGAGAAAGAATGTGTGCATAAAAATAAGTAACAGATGGGGTACGAGGGGAAGGTGGGGCCTCAGCAGAAGTTAGAGAAGTCAATGTTCATGCCATCAGGTTGGAGGCTACCCAGACAGAATATAAGGTGTTGTTCCTCCAACCTGAGTGTGGCTTCATCTTTACAGTAGAGGAGGCTGTGGATAGACATGTCAGAATGGGAATGAGATGTGGAATTAAAATATGTGGCCACTGGGAGATCCTGCTTTCTCTGGCGGACAGAGCGTAGATGTTCAGCAAAGCGGTCTCCCAGTCTGCGTCGGGTCTCGCCAATATATAAAGAGCCACATCGGGAGCACCGGACGCAGTATATCACCACAGTTGACTCACAGGTGAAGTGTTGCCTCACCTGGAAGGACTGTTTGGGGTCCTGAATGGTGGTAAGGGAGGAAGTGTAAGGGCATGTGTAGCACTTGTTCTGCTTACACGGATAAGTGCCAGGAGGGAGATCAGTGGGGAGGGATGGGGAGGACGAATGGACAAGGGAGTTGCGTAGGGAGCGATCCCTGCGGAATGCAGAGAGGGGGGGGAGGGAAAGATGTGCTTAGTGGTGGGATCCCGTTGGAGGTGGCGGAAGTAACGGAGAATAATATGTTGGACCCGGAGGCTGGTGGGGTAGTACGTGAGGACTAGGGGAACCCTATTCCTAGTGGGGTGGCGGGAGGATGGAGTGAGAGCAGATGTACGTGAAATGGAGGTTAAGGTTAATCCTAACCTTACTATTAAACCCGACGATAAGGGGGGTGCTGTTGTAGTCTGGCGTACTGACCTCTACCTTGCCGAGGCACAGCGACAACTCGCGGATACCTCCTCTTATTTACCCCTCGGTCGTGACCCCACTAAGGAGCACCAGGCCATTGTCTCCCACACCATCACTGACTTTATCCGCTCGGGGATCTCCCATCCACTGCTACCAACCTTATAGTTCCCACACCCCGCACTTCCCATTTCTACCTCCTAACCAAGATCCACAAACTTGCCTGTCCTGGCCGACCTATTGTCTCAGCTTGCTCCTGCCCCACCGAACTCGTTTCTGCATACCTCAACATGGTTTTATCACCCCTTGTTCAATCCCTTCCGACCTATGTTCGTGACACTTCTCACGCTCTTAAACTTTTCGATGATTTTAAGTTCCCTGGCCCCCACCGCTTTATTTTCACCATGGATGTCCAGTCCTTATATACTTCCATCCCCCATCAGGATGGTCTCAAAGCTCTATGCTTCTTTTTGGATTCCAGACCTAATCAGTTCCCCTCTACCACCACTCTGCTCCGTCTAGCGGAATTAGTCCTTACTCTTAATAATTTCTCCTTTGGCTCTTCCCACTTCCTCCAAACTAAAGGTGTAGCTATGGGCACCCGTATGGGTCCTAGCTATGCCTGCCTTTTTGTTGGGTTTGTGGAACAATCTATGTTCCGTGCCTATTCTGGTATCTGTCCCCCCACTTTTCCTTCGCTACATCGACGACTGCATTGGCGCTGCTTCCTGCACGCATGCAGAACTCGTTGACTTTATTAACTTTGCCTCCAACTTTCACCCTGCCCTCAAGTTTATCTGGTCCATTTCCGACACCTCCCTCCCTTTTCTAGATCTTTCTGTCTCTGTCTCTGGAGACAGCTTATCCACTGATGTCTACTATAAGCCTACTGACTCTCACAGCTATCTGGACTATTCCTCTTCTCACCCTGTCTCTTGCAAAAACGCCATCCCCTTCTCGCAATTTCGCCGTCTCCGCCGCATCTGCTCTCAGGATGAGGCTTTTCATTCTAGGATGAGGGAGGTGTCTTCCTTTTTTAAAGAAAGGGGTTTCCCTTCCTCCACTATCAACTCTGCTCTTAAACGCATCCCCCCCATTTCACGTACATCTGCTCTCACTCCATCCTCCCGCCACCCCACTAGGAATAGGGTTCCCCTAGTCCTCACCTACCATCCCACCAGCCTCCGGGTCCAACATATTATTCTCCATAACTTCCGCCACCTCCAACAGGATCCCACCACTAAGCACATCTTTCCCTCCCCCCCCTCTGCATTCTGCAGGGATCGCTCCCTACGCAACTCCCTTGTCCATTCGTCCCCCCCCATCCCTCCCCACTGATCTCCCTCCTGGCACTTATCCGTGTAAGCAGAACAAGTGCTACACATGCCCTTACACTTCCTCCCTTACCACCATTCAGGGCCCCAAACAGTCCTTCCAGGTGAGGCAACACTTCACCTGTGAGTTGACTGTGGTGATATACTGCGTCCGGTGCTCCCAATGTGGCCTTTTATATATTGGCGAGACCCGACGCAGACTGGGAGACCGCTTTGCTGAACATCTACGCTCTGTCCGCCAGAGAAAGCAGGATCTCCCAGTGGCCACACATTTTAATTCCACATCCCATTCCCATTCTGACATGTCTATCCATGGCCTCCTCTACTGTAAAGATGAAGCCACACTCAGGTTGGAGGAACAACACCTTATATTCTGTCTGGGTAGCCTCCAACCGGATGGCATGAACATTGACTTCTCTAACTTCCGCTGAGGCCCCACCTCCCCCTCGTACCCCATCTGTTACTTATTTTTATGCACACATTCTTTCTCTCACTCTCCTTTTTCTCCCTCTGTCCCTCTGAATATACCTCTTGCCCATCCTCTGGGTCCCCCCCCCCACTGTCTTTCTTCCCGGACCTCCTGTCCCATGATCATCTCGTATCCCTTTTGCCATTCACTTGTCCAGCTCTTGGCTCCATCCCTCCCCCTCCTGTCTTCTCCTATCATTTTGGATCTCCCCCTCCCCCTCCAACTTTCAAATCCCTTACTCACTCTTCCTTCAGTTAGTCCTGACGAAGGGTCTCGGCCTGAAACATCGACTGCACCTCTTCCTAGAGATGCTGCCTGGCCTGCTGCGTTCACCAGCAACTTTTATGTGTGTTCCTTTAAGTCTGTGCTGACCTTCAACCACCCATCTGCACTAATCCAACATAAATCCTCCCCTCCACATTCTTGTCAGCTCCCCCAGATTCTAACATCCACATACACAATGAGAGCAGTAAACGGTAAACAATTAACCGTATGTCTCTGCGATGTGGAAGGAAACTGAGGAAACTCAGTGTCACAGGGAGAAAATCTAAACTACACACAGTCAGTGCCACTAACTGTACTACCTATGTTTTGTAGCTAAATATTATTTGGGGGATTAGATTATGACTTTGTCAGTGATATCCACATACCATATGCAAGTAAAACCATCATTTTAATAGTGAATGATCATTACAAGGGGATTCTGCTGTAGAACTATTAGGTGATTGGCTTAGACAGGAATTTGTGAATCAGGAGCCACTCAGTTTTTCTGTTTAATAAAATCATGGCTGATTTGATTATACTTATCTACACATGACAACCTTCCACCCCTATGCTATCAAGAATCTATATACCTCTGCATTAAAAATCCTCAACGTCTTCTTCCACCACCGTCAGAAAGAGTTACAAAGACTCACAACACTTTGAGAGAGAAAATGTTGCCCCATCACTGTACTAAACGGGTGATCTCTTTTTCTTAAACAGTGATCTATTTCCATGCGGTCCTTATTCAATCCCACACGTTTATACTTTGATACTGTGAAATAGTGTTATTTACTCACAAAACAGTTTACTGTAATCCTAATAAATTATAGATTTATAAGCAGAGTAAGTTCTAATTACTGACCCTATAGCATTAACACTGTTTCTGCCTCTCCGATGTTGTCTGACTCCTGTACATTGTTAGTTTTTAATTTTTTTTGGATGTGGTACGGTGTGTATTTACATGACTTCTGTCTCATTATTAGGACCAGTTGCTTGTATGGAACATGCTGTCTGGTGGGTATGACGTACTCCATTGGATTTTTGCGATTTTGTAAACAGGTGAGTATATGAGAAGCCACTGGAGTCTGACCCATTGGAAACCCTTGCGTTTTGTGTCCCTCCTACGAGCTCTGCAACCCAACCAAAGTCTGGTGTAAACTAGTAATAAAAACAGATCGGGGGTTGGAGTGAGCGTGTATCTTGATTAAATATACAGGTTCCAGTCCGGATGAATCAAAGTGCTTGTGTCTGTGTGTGTGAAGCTCATAGAATCCCAATGGAAATGACAGAAGGAACTCACTACCTGCCAAACTGCTCGTCACTCTATCAGCAACCTCTGATCACAAAGTTTGTTATTCTCACATCGATCCCATGAGCCACCTCAGAACCGTCGTCATTGGTCTCACAGGACTTTTCAAAAAGAAAATAGTTTCACTCAGGTCTTCAGTGTAAATAGTGAAGAATGTCCCAGATCTGATGCAACACCTTTCGAAGCAATCTTTCATTTAAGTATGCTTATTCTTTTCCTCAATTTAAATTATTTAATTCTGGGATAAAAGTTTGGCTCCAGCATGCTGGCAACGCCCATCATGCATTTCACTGTACAGCACCACTTTTGTTTGGGAAGATTTTTGCAACCTCTTCTAGTTGGCAGTGAAGCTCAGAATCAGGTTTATTGTCATGGACGTATGTTGTGAAATTTGTTGTTTTGTGGCAGCAGTACAGTATAATTCGTAAAAAATTAATATAAATTACACTAAGATATGTATACAAAGAAATAGTGCAGAGCTAAAAGCTGACTCAGATGAGTTAGCCACCTGAATTAGTGCATGATGCACAACCACATCATACAGTCAGATCAGGGTGAAAATGTGATGCTATAGTTCACCAGTCAAGCTCACACTTTACTATAGGTGGATAACTCATGTTCTTGGAGCTGTTAATGACATGGGTCTGTTCTCTCCCAAACAGGCCACCCTGCAGTTCTGTGTGATTAAACCACTGATGGCTGCCATCACCATTATCCTACAAATCTATGGCAAATATCATGACGGAGACTTTGAGTAAGTCAGCACAGTTTTTTTTCACTCTAAACTTTAGATGCAGCCCTTATCATTATAAACTTCAGAACCTTCATATTGTTTTGTTGGAACTTTCCTTCAACTGGATTTCCCTGGTGCATAGTATAAGGAGTGGGCTTGGATATTCTGTTGTGGTCTCATAGATTACATCTATTTCCCTAGTTACCAAATGGTTTGGTTCCCTATTGTATAGGAGCCATGGAGAAGGGGTCCTCAGCTTCTGCTGATTTCTCCAGGTAACCCAAACAGATACACCTTATGTCCTCATCGATGCATGTTTTCAGTGTGTGCCCATCTGGAGAAATCAACGATAACAGAACATTACATTCACAATTGCCATAGGACTGGCTTCGACAACACAAAACTACTATGCCGCGCCAATAGCTTTTGGGACTCCCTGGTGAAGGAAGCCATTGAAATAAAACCAGAGAAAAAGAATTTTAACAAAGACGAAGGTCTCCCTCCAAGTAAGAACTGGAATTCGATTGTATACAAGGTGGGACAGTTGATGAGGACTAACCAATCAGGAGGGCTAGACAATGGGGGTAATATACCACCGAACTAGACATGCCTAGGTATCAACCCTGATGATCGTCATCAAAGTGTCAGTTAAAATCAGTACCTGTACTTGGCTGAAAGCTTGAGATGAGTTTATTAGTGCGGTAGGTTCATGGGTTCCATATCCATTCAGAAATTGAATGGCAGAGGGGAAGAAGTTCCTGAATCATTGAGTGTGTGTCTTCGGGCTTCTGTACCTTCCCCCTGATGGTAGGAATGAGCAGAGGGCATGCCCTGAGTGATGGGGGTCCTTAATGATGGATGCCACCATTTTGAGACATCGCTCCTTGAAGATGTCCCGGATACTACAGAGGCTAGTGCCCATGATGGAGCTGACTGAGTTTACAAGTCTCTGCAGTTTATTTTGATCTTCCCCCCCATAGCAACCTCCCCATACCAGATGATGATGCAGCCAGTTAGAATGCTGTCCATGGTACAGCTGAGAAATTTGCTAGTGTCTTAAGTGACATACCAAATCGCCTCAAACTCTTAATGAAATCCTAAACACAAGAAAATCTGCAAATGCTGGAAATCCAGAGCAACACACACAAAATGCTGGAGGAACTCAGCAGGTCAGGCAGCATCTGTGGAAATGAATAAACAGTCAATATTTTGGGCTGAGACCCTTCATTGGGACTGGAAAGAAAGATGAGAAGTCAGAGTAAGAAGGTAGTGGGAGGGGAGGAAAAGTACAAGGTGGTAGATGATGGGTGAACCCAGGAGATGGGGTGAGGGTGAAGTAAAGAGCTGGAAAGTTGATTGGTGAAAGATCAACCCTACCCTCAAATTTACATGGTCCATTTCTGACACCTCCCTCCCCTTTCTCCATCTCTGTCTCTATCTCTGAAGACAGTCTATCTACCAATATCTTTTATAAACCCATTGAATCTCACAGTTACCTGAACTATACCTCTTCCCACTCTGTCACTTGTAAAAATGCCATCCTCTTCTCTGTTCCGCCATCTCTGCTGTATCTGCTCTTGGGATGAGGCTTTATATTCTAGAGCTAATGAGATACCGTCCTCCCTCAAAGAAAGGGGCTTCTCACGCTCCACCATCAACACTGCCCTCACCTGCATCTCTTCCATTTTGGCATGTCTGCCCTCAGCCCATCCTCCCCCGCCACAACAGAGATGGGCTTCCTCTTGTCCTCACCTACCACCACACTAGACTCCGTGTCCAGCACATAATTTTCCGTAATTTCCACCGTCTCCAATGGGATCCCACCACCAAATACATCCTTCCCTCTTCCTCACCCCCCCCTCCATTTTCCACTTTCCGCAGGGATCGCTTCCTCTGCGACTCCCTTGTCCACTCATCCCTCACCTCTGGCACTTATCCTTGCAGGTGAAGCAAGTGCCACATCTGCCTCTACATCTCCTCTCTCACTACCATTCAGGGCCCCTAAGAGTCCTTCCAGGTGAGACGATACTTCTCCTGTGACCTTGTTGGGGTTATCTGGTGGCCTCCTGTACATCGATGAGAACCGACGTAGATCGGGAGACCACTTCACAGAGCACCTACCCTCCACCAGAAAAAGCGAGATCTCCTGGTAGCCATGCATTTCAATTCTACTTCCCATTCCCATTCTGAGATGTCAGTCCACGGCTACTGCCGCGATGAGACCACACTCAGGTTGGAGGAGCAACACCTTGTATTCTGTCTGGGTAGCCTCCAACCTGATGGCATGAACATCAATTTCTCAAACTTCCAGTAATGCCCCCCACCCCCACCCACCATTCCCCATTCCAGTTTCCTTCTCTCACCTTATCTCCTTGCCTGTCCATCACCTCCCTCTGGTGCTCTTTCTTCTTCCCTTTTTCCATCGTCGTCCATCCTCTCCTATCAGATTCCCCTTTCTCCAGCTCTTTATCTCTTTCACCAATCAACTTCTCAGCTCTTTACTTCACTTGCAGTTTCACCCATCACCTTGTACTTCTTCCTCCCCCCCCCCACCTTCTTACTCTGACTTCTCCCTTCCCATTCCTGACAAAGGGTCCAGCCCAAAACGTCAGCTGTTTACTTCTTCCATAGATATTGCCTAGCCTGCAGAGTTCTTCCAATGTTTTGTGTGTGCTCTCTTAATGAAATATAGCCACTGCCATGCCTCATTTTTAACTGCATCAATATGTTGGGTCCAGGATTGATGCTCAAAGATATTGACACCTGGGAACTTGACATTGCTCACTCTTTCTATGAGTACTGACTGGTGTGTGTTCCCTTGTCTTACCATTTCCGAAGTCCACATCAGTTCTTCGGTCTTACCGATGTTGGGGGAGGGAGGGCAGGGAACGTCGACTCAGACCATGAGAGGCCTGTGTGGGGCATTTTCATGCCTTACAAGGTGCAGATTGGAAGTATGTGTGGGGCGCCACTCCTCACACCAGACACTAGAGTAATGTGTGATTAAGTGCCTTGCTCAAGGGCACAAACACACTGCCACAGCTGAGGCTCAAACTAGCGACCTTGAGATAACTAGACGAACGCCTTAACCACTTGGCCACGTGCCCAACACAATGTTGGGTGCAAGGTTATTGCTGCAACACACTTAACTAGCTGATATATCTCACTCCTATATGCCTTCTCATCACCTTCTGAAATTCTGCCAACAGTAGTTGTATCGGCAGCCAATTTATAGATGGCATTTGACCTATGCCTAGGTGTGGAAATAGCGCAGTGGGCTAAGCACACATCCCTGGGGTGTGCCAGAGTTGATCATCAATGAGGTGGAGATGTTATTTCCAATTCACACAGGTTGATGTCTTCCAGTAAGGAAGTCAAGGATCCAGTTGCGGAGCCCTGGTTCTGCAGCCTTTCGACCAGAACATTAGGAATGATTGTATTAAACGCTGAGCTGTAGTCAATAAGCAACATCCTGACATAGGTATTTGTATCGAGGGTCTCATTCAACCTCCTCCTCTATTCTGCCATTCATTCATGGCTGATTTTTTTCAACCCCATTTTTCTGTGTTCTCCTTGTAATTCTTAACCCACCCATCAATCTCTGCCTTAAATACATACAATGACTAGCCATCTATATCTCTCTGTTACAATAAATTCAACAAATTCACTATCTTCTGCCACAAGAAATTCTTTCTTATCTCAGTTTTAAAGGGATGATCCTTTGTTTTGCAGCTGTGCCCTCAAGTCCTCAATTTACTAATAGAAATGCCCTGTCCAAGTCCATTCTATCCAGGCCTTTCAGTATCTGGTAGGTTTCAATGAGATCTTTCCCCACATCCTTTTAAACTCCATCGAGTACAGGCCCAGAGACATTAAACCCTCCTCATGTTAAGTCTTTCAATCATTTTTGTGAATCTTCTGGACACTCTCCAGGGCCACTTCATCCTTCCTTAAATAAAGGACCCAAAGTTACTCACAATTTTCCGCATGCAGCCTGACCAATTCTTTATAAAGCATCATCCTTGTTTTTATATTCTAGTCTATCTGAAAAGAATGCTAACATTAAATTTACCTTCCTTATTACCCACTCAACCTGCAAATTAACCTTAAGGGAACTCCGAAAGCCCTTTGCACCTCTGATTTCTGCATTACTTCCACATTTAGGAAAAGGTTTACACTTTATTTCTACCAAATAGCACAGCCCACACTTCCTTATGCAGTATTCAACCTGCCACTTCGTTGCCCACTCTCCTAACCTCTCTAGGTCTTTCTGCAGACTTGCTGTCTCCGTAACAATACCTTTCCTCTGTCTGTCTTTGTATAGTTTGCAAATCTGGCCACAAAGCCATCAGTTCCTTAATCCAGATTATTAACGTATAAATTGAAAAGTTGCAGTTCCAACACTGATCCCTGCAGACTAGCTAAAAGCAGTCATCTTGAAGAGTACCCCTTTACTCCACTAATTTCTGCCAGTCAGCTGATCTATTCAAGCATTTTCTCTCTAATACAGGGGTCCCCAACCTGGGGTCTACAGACCCCCTTGTTTAATGGTATTGGTCTGTGGCATAAAAGAGTTTGGGAACCCCTGCTCTAATACCATGGGCTCAAATCTCATTCCTGTGTTTCCCATGTTCTCAGGGTCTTGCTGATGATTTGAAGCTGGCTGGAAAAGCAAGTGTGGAGGAGGGAGGGGTATGGGGTACATTGGGTCTGCACGAGGATAGAGGGTGGCTGTGAGTGGCTAAAATATGGAAGATGGAATATAATGTGGGGAAACGTATGGCTCATTCTAGTTCCCCCTTAGCAAGAATAGAAAACTATTATTGTTTAACCAGAGAGGGAGACAATGCTGTAGGGGAGGATTTGGATGTAAATATAGCAGAGGATGTTGAGGAACAGCAAGCAACTAGGAAGCAAATGTAATGGCCTTTATTGCAAGAATAATAGATTAATAAAGAGAATACTCCTGTGACAACCTTCGCCTCTGCTCTGGTCTGTCTACTCAAAGTTGACAACTTCTGTTTTTATGTTCTTGCTGCAGCTTCTGATGTTTATATTTCTTTTCAAAGGTTTACCTAGGCAGTTTTAATCTTTTAATTTCTATCACCTGAGTAAACCTTCATACATTGAGACATAGCTTTCAAGCTTGTTAGTATTGCAACAGAAAAAAACAAACTGCTGGACGAACTCTGGGTCAAGCAAAATCTATGGAAGCATTTCAGCTGAAGTCCCTGCAAAGAGACCGATGGTGTAGAGAGACAATAGCCGATGTATTGAAGTGAGAGGGAGGGTGAGACAGATGATAGATAGGACCAGGTAAGGGTGGAGGGGCTGATGAGCAGTTGAAGATGGAGGTGGAAATGGGGGGTAGTAGTGACACAGATGCTGATAAGGACAGGTAGAAACATATTTATGTATGGAATGACCTGCCTGGAGGGTACACAATTACCAACGGCACTGTATCTCAATGCAAATGTTGGGTATTCGGTGCAGCTTGGGTGTGTTGGAAGGGTGGAGGAGAGAAAGGTGCTGAGAGGTGATAGGTGGAACCAGATGAAGGAGAAGTGATAAGTAATGGAACCAGGAGGGGAAAGGAATAAGAAAGATGTACCAAGGAAGAGGACATGTTGATGGATAGGCTATAGACAATGTGCATAGCAATCAACATGAGCTGCTGCTTGTTACATGCCATTTCAGCTCCCCTTCCCATTCCCACGTCTGTTCTTGGTCCTCTGTACCGCTACAGTGGGGCCAAATGCAAACTAGAACAGCACCTCTATTCCACTTGGATAGCTGACAGCCCAATGATATGAGCATTGAGTTTAACCGATGTCCCGTGTTCCTTTCCTACTTCCAGCAGTCCGCCAGGTTCCTTTTCCCTTTGTTCACCTTTCTCCATCCCTCCCTTTGTCACCAGGACTTGTTACCCTTCCCCACCTTGTTCCATCTGCCCATCTACCTCCCTACCTGCCTCTGCCTCATCCCCATCCCCATCCACACCCCTCAGTTTCATCCATTTGCTGTCTTTCCTCTACACCAGCAGTTCCCAGCCATGGGTTCACACACCCCTAGGTTAATGTTAGGGGTCAATGGCATAAAAAAGGTCGGAAACCCCCGTTCTACACTCTCAGTCCTGATGCAGGGTTCAACCCAAAACACTGACAGTCCTTTTAACCCGACAGATGATTCTAGACTTCCAGAGCTTTGCCAGCAGTTGTTTTTTTTCTTATTTTGCAGCATATTTCAGCATCTAGAGTCTCATGCCTCGAATATCCCAACAGACTTTACAGTTCATTATTTCAGTTGCCCTTCCAACTATTATTAACATTTTGTGTCAAAGGTTCCTGTTCAGGAGTTCCTGTGCACCTATCAGAGTGACGTACTTGTAAGAGATGCGGCAAAGAATTGACATTAAAATATGTGATATAGAACACAAACTGCACTAGGCTGATAATTAATTTCAAAATAAATGCTTGAAGTTTGATCGAATTGTCTTCCCAGCTAATTATGACTTTTCATTTTCACAGTGTGAGAAGTGGATACCTATATATCACCATTATTTATAACATCTCTGTCAGCTTGGCACTTTATGCACTGTTCCTCTTTTACTTCACTACCAGTGAGCTGCTCAGCCCATTTGATCCTGTCTTGAAATTCCTGACAGTGAAGTCAGTAATTTTTCTCTCATTTTGGCAGGGTAAGTATCAATATAACCCACAAAGATTTTATCTGAATGACTCAATTGAGAAAAGAAAGATATTATGTTTAAGGGACAATGGAAATTAAAATAAGTCAATAGGAGGGAGATGCCAATTTTAACTTTTTACTCAAAAATTGATGGTAAAAATAAACATCTGGACATAACTTTTGGGTACATGGAGCTTGTCAGCCTGGGAAGGCAGTCCATCTGAGAGAGGGAAAACTCTGATTTCAAATCTCTGCTGCCTTGTGACCATACCCACTCATGGAAAAGGCTTTGGGAGTAAACCCTGAGGACAAATCGGGAGCTGGAGTCCCTAAGGCAGTTCGACGTTGTCTTCAACCTCGTTCTGGCAACTCCTGTGACGACACTGGTGCCAAGCTGTATTGGCCCTTGCCCTTTCCTTGGACAACATCGGTGTCGTGGAGAGGGGAGACTTGCTGCATGCGCAACTGCCGGTCTTCCATACAACCTTGCCCAGGCCTGCGCCCTGGAGAGGAGAAGCAAGACTTTCCAGGCACAGATCCATGGTCTTGCGAGACTAACGGATGCCACTGGACATAACTTTTAAAAAATGTTAGGAAAAAGTTAAATGACATGATTTTCTAGAATTGTAAAGATTGAAGAAGTTTTCTTTGGGTTAGAAATTTCAAAATATATTCATGTCAGGTAAGGGTAAGAGACATGAAAACTGAGTTCAGTATCAGTTGGAGGGAAGTCACTTAAACCTTTCATTTGAGGCATAATGATTGATAACCTGAGCAAATGTCAGAGGGTCAGGTGAAGGCTGTTATGTATTCATTCAAATGGTTGAGTAATTTGAGCAAGTTGTTAGTATGGTGGATAGATTGTTACCTTGCGTTTAGAATATAATTCCACACAAAAATTTTATTAAAAGGATATTAAGGATCAATTGCCATTATTTGGAGAAGATATTCCTTGCATGTCATAGCCAAACATTGTAGGGGCTAAATACAGATTCATTAGTCATTTCTTTCTGCTCTGTGAGGTAATGTTTTGCAGAGGATTCCTGTACATTAAATAACTGCTTTTGTTGGTATAAAAAATTGGCAGACTTCAAGACAACTTGTGTTTGAGGGGCTGTATGTGTTGGAAGCATGTTGAAGGCTCGAGCTCATTTTACCATGTTTGATCTAAATTTGGAAATTTAGAAATGTTTTCTTTCTGTTACCATTTATATGCAAGTTGTTGTATCTGCTAAAGTGAATTGTTTTAATACTCCCCCAGGAATGTTGCTAGCAATATTGGAGAGATGTGGAGTAATCCCAGAGGTGCAGATTATTGATGATCACGAAGTCAGGGCGGGAACAGTGGCCGCGGGCTACCAAAATTTTATCATCTGCATTGAGATGCTGTTTGCTGCTATTGCCCTTCGCTTTGCCTATCCTTCCCAAGTGTACGCCGAACAGGGTGGGACGACACAAGGTAGGAATATCCACTGCTGCAAATGTGTGGCACAAAATAAACTTAAAGCAACTTAACTAGGGAGTTGGAATGCAAGGTGGAAAATACCTAGGTTGGATCAAAACATCTGATATAATCAACTTGTGTAATAACAGGTCACAATTAGTGGGTAGGTACTGGCTTCTCCTCTTCTGAGCCAGAGTTAAACTTATTACTTGACAGCACTCACTAGCTAGAGTAACAGAAAGATGGAGTTACTGTGGCCACAGGGACAGTGAATTAAATGATCTGGAACAAAGTGATTCTGGATTGTTCCAACAGCTCATCTGGTTCATTTATGTTCTCTGAGGAATAAATTCTGGTGTCTGCCCAGTGTGCCTGATATTTAGAATACAAGAAATGGAAGCAAGTCGTCAAGTCAAATTTATTTATAAAGCACATTTAAAAACAAGCCATGTTGACCAAAGTGCTGTACAAACCATAACAGGTAGCTAAAATCACAAATACAAGAAACACAGATATAAACAACAAGGCACACAGCTTATAGGCACAAAATTAACAACACATGAGCCTAAGCACAAGCCAAAAATCAGCCACATCAGGAAGATTCAAATGCTTGTGAATAAAGGTAAATTTTGAGCCTGGATTTAAAAGAGTCAATGGAGGGGGCAGATCTGATAGGGAGGGGAATGCTGTTCCACAGTCTAGGGGCTACAATAGCAAAGGTGTTGTCACCCCTGAGCTTAAGTTTAGATCGCGGGACAGCCAGGAAACCCAAGTCAGCCAACCTGAGGGACCTGGAAGTAGAAAAAGGGGTTAGAAGTCTGTGATATAGGAGGGAGCCAGCCCATTTAGGCTTATAAACAAATTTAGGGCTTTATAAACAAACAGGAGAATCTTAAAATCAATTCTAAACCGTACTGGCAGCCAGTGAAGGGAGGCCAGGATAGAAGTAATATGGTCCCTCTTCCGGGCACCAGGCAGAGTAGGCCATTTTGCCTCTTGTGCCTACCCTGTCACTGTAGCTGATGTCGTTACATAAACACTACTTTCCTGCACGAGCCCCATGTCCTGTAGTATGCTAAAGTTTATTGATCAGCAGCTGAGCCTCCACATCCCTTGTTAGTATGGAATTCTCAACATTTGTTAGTTTGTCCTTAATGACCGACTGCTTATTTTGAGACAGTGACTCCTGTTTCTGGACACTTTCGCTAAGATAAATGTTATCCCTCCATTTACCTGGTAAGCCTTATCAGAATTTTCTATGTTTCAATAAAGCCACTAATTATTTTTTTCTGGAGTCTAGTGATTGCAAACACTGTCCCCATATGAAAATTCCTTCTGTTGTCCCAGGAATTAATCAGGTGAGCCTTCATTGCAACCCCTCTGTCCCAAATACTTTCTTCTATAGGTAGAGAGACCTAGAGACCAATGAATTGTTGTACGGGAAGGAGACAGAGGGCTTAGTAACACATTGTCATGACAATATTTCTCTCAATGTCAGCAAAATAAAAGAGCTGGTTCTTCAGACTTCAGAAAGGCAGACAGTGCCTAGGTTGATGATGATGAGGTTGAGAAGTCCCTAGGAGTGACTATCATCAACAACCTGTCCTGGTCAAACTACATAGATGTTGTAGTCAAGGAAGCTTACCAATGCCTTTAACTTCCTCAGGAGGCCAAAGAAAGCTGCCATGTCCCTGTTAACCCCTTACCAATTTTTATCAATGCACCACAGAAAGCATCCTATCTGGATACATAATGGTAACTGCTCTTCATGTGACTGCAAGAAGCTGTAGAGTATAGAAACACGGCACGTAACAAACCAGCCTCTCCTCTATGAACTCTGTCTGTACTTCTCACTGTATCACTAAAACAGCCAGCGTAATCAAAGACCCCAGCCATTCCAGACATTCTCTCCTGCTGGGTAGAAAATATAGAAGCCTGAAAGCACGTACCACCAGGCTCAAGGCCAGATTTTATCCTGCTGCTACAAGACTACTAAATGGTTCCCTAATGCAGTACGACTTTTGACCTCACAATCTACCTCATTATGAACTTGCACCATGCTCAATCACTACATACGCTACATCACTACTAGCCCTGAAAGCAGGTTAGCACCAGTGTCAAGGACAGCTTCTACCCCACTGTTATAAGAACAGTAAGAGTTACCCTTAATAGGATAAAATGGAAACTTGACCTCACGATCTACCTCTGAGTTTGCACCTATCGTCTGCCTGCACTACACTTTCTCTGTAGCTGTTACACTTTATTCTGCATTGTTATTTTACCTTGTTCCACCTCAATGCACTATGCAATAATCTGAGCTGTATGAACAGTATGCAAGACAAGCTTTTCACTGAATCTGGGTACATGTGACAATAATGAACCAATTCCAATTCCAGTACCAGTTCGGGACACAATACAGTATTTCAGATGAGCATCCATTAAACATTATTAATGTTCTGCTCAAACCCTTCTTTAATGAAAGCCAATGAAGCAAAACATTTCATTCAGGGGAGAATTAAAGTCAGACAGATGTTCACCTCTCTTTACAGAATTAAATACAAGCAATTCTGCAGATGCTGAAATCTAGAGCAACACACACAAAATGCTGGAGGAACTCAGCAGGTCAGGCAGCATCTATAGCGAGAAATAAAGTTGCTATTTCAGGCCGAGACTCTTCACTGGTCCTGAAACATCGACTGTTCATTCCTCTCCATAAATGCTGCCTGACCTGCTAAGTTCCTCCAGAATAAAGAACAACTCTCATGACTGCTGGCTTGAGAGAAAGAAAGAAAAAATATCAAATAAAATTGGTGATGAGTTTGGGTTTGTGTCCATTATAGTTGAATAGCATGCCAATGGTTAGGGTCCTGCTCCATCAAACTTGAAATGAAATGCCGTGGGGTAGATCAAGGGCAGGGAAACTGGATTGGGATCGATAGGTACTTGATTGGTGGCACATGCATGCTGGGTTGAAGTGCCTGTTCTCTTGCTGTAAGATCCTATAAATCAGAGAGGTTCCCAGGAAAACTACCCATCCAAAACGGTTCAAATCATTGCTGAGTGGGGAATTTGCATCGAGTGAATGCCTGTGACAACCTCAGGCTAAATCACTTTAATCTGTCAATCATTCCATTATCCCCAGGGAGGTAGGACATGCTGCAGAAACCAGACTCTGTACCTCAGGGAGTATTGTACACCATGCAGAAACCAGTCTTGTGTGTGAGCTTGTAATGTGAAGAGGGGAATGTGTCCTGTGCCCTATCCACTTCCTAAATCCTGTGCGGAAGTATTCTTTTGGGACTTTATATATCTTTCACCATTGATCAATTTGAGTTTCAGCAGTGGAAGACTCGAACTGTTTCTCACGTCCCACCCTGCCTCAGCTGTTGGGTATCCTTCTTTCCTCCCTCATCCACATATCTGGCTTCCCTTTAAAATCAGCTATGTACCTCAACCACATGGCTTAAATTACTGGTGTGGTAATCCTGATATGGATTCATATGTTAGAGATTTATAACTCAGATTTCGGTTAATAATACAGAACCAAAAAGTACTCAACAGTAGTGATGATCGCAGAACTACCAAACTGTCATTCAGAGAAGGCCCAAGGCTCTCACTGATGTATCAAGCTTTGCCTATGGTTAAACCTCTCCTGACTGCCTCTCCCCTCTGTACCTACAGGTAGCACGGCTCCCATGCAGAGCATATCCAGTGGGCTGAAAGAGACCATGAATCCCAATGACATTGTGCAGGATGCCATCCACAATTTCTCCCCAGCATACCAGCAGTACACACAGCAGTCAACCAAAGATGAGGTGATGCCTAGGCACAACGGGCACGTCCTGACTCAAGCATCTAGCCATTTTATGAACCGACGAAAGAAAGGCGAGAAGACCATCCTCATCAACTCAGAGGATGAACTGTAGACTGTGTAGTTTCCGTTTCATTTTGCATTATTTTTTAAAATACTGAGATGACAAGAGATAGATGGTGGCCAGCTTCTCTTGTGCATCAGTTCAGGGATCAGGAATTACATATTTCCCTTTGCAGTGAACTTAACTATGATCTTCAGTTTCTCACAGCGTTGACATTAAATAGATTCCTAATTCTGAGAGTAGATCTGAATATGGAGGCAAATGGAGCAACATCTGGAAATTCCACCGAGTGAAATTTCCATTTCCCAGAGCTGTCTCACAACTAAAGATCTGTGTGTTTAAAGTTGGAGTTACTTAATGTTTGTCAACTTTGTTACAGCAGTGCCGATTACTACAGCTGAGACTCCCTCCCCTCTGTGTTGGGTGAGACAGGAGTGGTGTTTACAGTGAAGACTTTCTCATCTTTGTATATCCACAGACTGGTGCTTTCTTTAGCCCTTCCACACCCATGATTCCTTCCTTTTGCTGCATGAAAAGGGGTATGAAAAGGCAAGAGGATATATTCTTTTCTAAGCAGAATAGCATTAAGGGGTAAAGGTTTGGGAATTACCAACTGGGGCAGTGGTAAGGTACATTTGTTTCACAATAAATTTGGAGAGACAGAAGGTCCCAGCATCAAATTGGCTTAATTTGTTCATATTGTGGATTGTCCTGTGTCAACAGTGACCATAGCTGGAGAAGGATGAGGGGGCTTATATTTTTGTAGCCCTCCAGCAGCATAGAAAATAAATCATATTCAGCAACTTAAACTGTACCCTTTCTCATGCAGTAAAGTAGTTGAATGTGCCAACAGTTACTTCCAGGATGAAGTGTGGATATTGCAGGTGTGGTTCAGCTTGTTACTTGGAATGAGGAAACAATATCAAAGCTCCATGTAACTCAAGTAATTAAAATTTAGGTGACCACAAATGTTCCAGGGAATAGAGAGGAATGTGTATATTGAACCTTGCATGAGTTAAGGCATTGAATGCATTATTAGTTATGAGGCAATTGGATTCTGGATTTTTCTACTTGATTCTTGCCTTGTCAGAGATTATTGCTGCTGTTGTATTCCATATGTCTCCAGAGCAACAGCTTTGTTTACTGCAAAATCAGAATGAATGTCAGTCGATAATGCACTGATTTTATCATATAATTGTTTTTCAGGGAATAGCTATTTGAAAAATCGTAGTTTACTAGGAACAAAGGTTAGATGCATAAGCAAATGTTGCTTAATCACTGGTTTCACTGGTTTGTACAAGAAATAGGAGGCGCTTTAAAATTTTTCAGAAGGTCAGGAATGCAAATAGGCCCTCTGCCACTATTTGTAAAGATATATATTCTGATTACAACCTGCTGGAGTATAATGAGGCATAGTGGATTAACACCAACTCCAGCTCCTGAAAATTGCACTGGTAATGAAGAGGTGCAGTCTTTTAAATGAAATATTATATCAAGGATGGATGTAAAAATCTCATGGGCATTATTTTGAAGAGCAGGGGTGTTGTCCCCATGTACTGGTTCACAACACTAATCTTCCTGACGGTGCTGACCACAGGGTTGTACTGTGCACACACAGGATGCCAATGTTTGGAACCGTAACTACAGAAGTATTTTGGTGGCGGAACATTCTGAGCTCCTGTAAAAATCATTTTTGGGAATATATCTGAAATTGGATCATCAGTCTCCTTCCATATAAAACTTAAAACAAAGGTGAAACACAACAGTTTTTAAAAAGCGATCTATATTATAACACCAATAGTCTTTGGCCCTCAGATTGTAAACGTTCAGAGTTTTCAGCTCCAGGAGGATGTGGGTATCAATGAACTGTCACCGAGGGAGCAATGGATCAGATGGTGAAGGTGCGTGTGAGCAGCAGCAGCTTTCACCTCCTTTCTCTGGGCCCAGCTCCTGGAAATAGCTGAGGTGCTGGAATCGCAGCACCTCATTCCCCCAACTGGTCCACCCAGGCTGCAGGTTGCGAGCAAACAGTTCCAGGCACTCAGCATTACATGGGATAAATCCTTTCAGCACTTCCCCCAGAGGAGGCTTGTGAGAATGAAGTGTGCAAGGCACACTGACTATAAGCTTGTGGTCAGGTACTGTGACGCTCCTAGTGCAAGGTTCTCCACCCTGCTGTGCTGGGCTTCCCATGTAACGTCCAAGGACTAGGATCTCATAGGGCTTCTTGTGAACAGAGTCCAGTGGCACCACAAACTCTCCATTCTTGGTCACCTTCACCCAGTGCCACTCAGCCACCACTTCCACCCACCAGCCGGGGTACAGCTCCTCCTTGACGAAGTGGAGGTGCTTCTGTCGATTGGTGACCCAGCACACTACCAGGCAGCCAGGGGCAGAGAGGAGTGGCACAGGGAGCTGGCGGATCTGCCAGGGGAAAAGGTGGCTGTAGCCCTTGCATCTCTTAAGGGACTTGTTCTCCCAGGGGGGGTCCAAAGTGATCACGTCATACTTCTTATAGCCTAAGAGTGGCTCCATGCGGGAGATGTCCGACAGCAGGAAGGTACATCGCGGTGGGAGCAGATACTGGTGCCCCATCAGCCTCACGAGCCGGGCACAGCTTGAGCTGTTCTCTGTCAGACAGCCGAGGGGTTCCAGGTCTGCCGCCGACTCACCAGTTAAAACCTGCACCTGCCTCTGGGGTTCTTCCAGTAGCTGCTTGGCCATGAAGCAGAGCTCTACCAGCATGGAGTCTGCTGGGACCAAAGCTGTCCCTTGCTCTCTGCTGCCTGTGTCCTCCACTTCCAGATGTTCCACCAGCTTTTGGGTGCCATTCCGGATTGCCAGACTGACCTTGTCATGGTACTCCAGAGCCTCCACCTGTCCCTGGTTCAGCTCCTGACCCTTCCTCTTGCGCTTGCTGCCTTTCATACTTCCGTCATTGACAGCTGACCCCTGCCCCGCAGTTTTGGTGTCAACAATGTAAGGCTTCTCCATTTTGAAGTATTCTGCCCTGAAGACGTACCTGTGGCAGTGTCCATCAGGGGGAGAGTGGTGACAACATCTGTACAACTGGTTGATGTAAGCCTGATGATCCACAAGCCAGCCCACTGGCTCACTCCTGACCACAGACATTTCTTGATATTGGCAAGCGTGCTGAACTTGACTGTCTGCCCCCAGCTAATGCCCTCTCTTCCTTCCTGAAATAAATTGCCCCTTTACACTTCACCCATTTCTTTAATTAAATGCCTTCCCGATAAGTTCCACTTGCCCTCACACTGAGGTTGTCCCTTCAACTCAACAGTGCATCCGCTGAGAAAGCTCTCAGCATATTGCAGCCGTTAGCACCTCAATAGCAGCAGACCCATATCTTCAGAAAGCCAGAATGGAAAGAAGGAATCTGTGGATTTAAACCAAAAGAAAACATTAATTCATTGGTAAGCAATAATAAATACCTTTTAAGTATAACTAAATTGGTTTATTATTGTCATATGTACTGTAATACAGTAAAAAAAACCTTGTATGCCATCTATACAGACAATTTCACAGCGTATTGAAGTAGTACAAGGGAAAGGTAATAACAGAGTCCAGAATAAAGTGCTACAGTTACAGAGAAAGGGCAGACAATCAGGTACAAGATGGATTATCGGGGCAAGTCCAATTAATTGTATGAGAGGACCATTCAATAGAATTATAACGTTAGAATAGAAATTGTATTTTAAAATGCATAGTGGTTGGAGCTGCAACACTCTCTATAGAGGATGGCTTCTCCATTCTCATTTAAGAATAACACCTGGCCTTTGAAATTATATAACATTCTATGACAATATGGAACACCTAGACCTGTAGACACAAGAGAAACGCTGGAAATCTTGAGCAAAACACACAAAGTGCTGGAGCAACTCAAGAGGTAAGGCAGCATCTACGGAGGTAAATAAACTATTGAATTTGTGGGCCAAGAAGGCATGACCCACAGAGTTCCTCCAGCATTTTGTTTATGTTGCACCGAGACCCAGCACCTTTCCTTCACAGAAGTCTTTACTCTTCAGTAAAACCACGCTGTTCATGCTTCGGCTCCTTGTCAAGAGTTGATCCCCAGTGTTGTGTACTATGAGCCAGTAAAAGGGCCACAATATCACAAACCCTCTCTCAAACCCTCGTGTCTATACAAAAAAAAAACACTCCGACATATGCAAGGAAAAGCAGAGATCTTCCTTGTGTCTTGCCTGGTAGTTCTTCTTTATACTGTACCATTATAAAGGAAGAGCAGATCCGACAACCATTTCTGATTGTCAAACTCCGCAAATTGGCTGCCACACCTTCTACAAATACTTCATTAACTGTAATCTTATTTGGAATATTGTGAGGTTCTGAAAGTTGTATAGAAATGCATGCTCTTTGCACACTTCTGAATTGTCAATGTCACAATTTAGAAAATTATAATGGCACTGAGGACTGTGAATCCTTTGAAAATCCTCCTAGCAAGAATATGTTTAAAACTGAGGTTATATGGAAAGTTGGGATGGGGGAAGAAACACACACACAAAGCACTGGAGGAACTCAGCAGGTCAGGAAGCATCTATGGAAAGGAACAAGCAGCTAATGTTTCAGGCTGGAGACCCTTCATCCAAGACTTATTCCGCATGAGGGAGAAATTCAGCCACAGGCTTGGGGAATCTCATGGCCAAATCCTGTTAAGATTCTAATAATTACAACATCAGGAAAGGGTGACTTGAAAAGTGTATTTTAGATGCAGAGATAATGTTCCTGTTCCCTCCATTGGTGTGTCCAGGGTTGAGGGGTTACAGTCTCAAATTGAGGGGTCGACCGTTCAGAACACTGCTGTGAAGAAAGTTCTGATGAATCTTTGTCAATCAGAATTATTTTCACTGACTTAGCAAGACGTGAAATTTGTTTTGTGACAGCAGTACAATGCAAAGATGTAAATTGAAGTATGTAACAGAATAAATAGTGCAAAGAGAAAGGAGTGACGAGGTACTCTAAATGAACCTTTCAGAAATTTCATGGCGGAAGGAAAGAACCTGTTTCTGGTAGAAGTGACAAGAGGATGTACGCTCAAAATGCTGGACGAACTCAGCAGGCCAGACAGCATCTATGGAATAAAGTATAGTCGATGTTTCGGGCCAAGACCCTTCTGCAGGACCCTGGCCTGCTGAGTTCCTCCAGCACTGTGTGTGTGTTGCTCATATTTCCAGCATCTGCAGATTTGCTCGTTCGAGAATGTATGCTATATGGTGAGGTTCCTTAGTGATGGATGCCCCTACCTTGAGGCACTACCTCTTGAAAATGTCCCCAATAGTGAGGAGGGTTGTGCTTGTGATGGAGTTGGCTAAGTCTACATTTATTCAAGGCAGAGTAATAGATTTTTAGATAGTAATGAAATCAAGTAGTGAATGCAAGAAGGCTGCCACAGTCTTATGGAATGGCAGAGCAGGGCTTAGGGGTTCAGTGGTTTACTCCCACTTCGATTTCTTGTTCTGTAGATATTATTTTATTTATGGGAAAACCAGATCTAATAGATGAACTTCAACTAAATCATAGATGTTCTCTCTGTGAGACTAATTCATTCCCTGCTGGTCAGTTTTGGAATCTCACTGAAGCAGACCACCCTTCTTACATTTGGTGAAGGAACAATGCAGATGATGGGGCGTCAAAACTCGTTTTGTGCTTCCACATGTTAAAACCATAAAATTCGTTTAACTCCGTAATGTCAAACAAAACGCTATGCATTTGTCAGCTCTGGCAATGAGCTGATTCCAGTTTTTGAGACTGGAATTATGTCAGCTCTTGTGTTTATATTTTTAGGGGAAAATAACATGATTTAATTTACTGATAATGGCCAGTGTCACGTACAAGTTCGCTGTGTGCCATCCTAATACCTGGGAGTAGGATCAACCCAAGCAACCTTTGCATCCTTAATAAACCTCCTTCAGTTCAAATGTCTAAAACACATTTGTATGTTGTACTTTAGATTTGTACTGACACCAGAAAGCTGTTAGATTTTTCTGACGTTTTACTTCAAGAACTACAATTTCAAATCTACCTTGACTGAGTTTGAAAGTAAAAATAATTTTTGAATATATTGGAGACTTTGGTTTCTTGTTTTTTTAATGTTGCAATAAACGTTAAATTAAGTTTAAAATAAATTGTATCTAATTGCAGTTGTTTTTGAAGAGACCCTCCTAAATGAGAAATATAAGGGAATGAATTTATAGCTGGCAAAGCATGACAAACACTTTGTGAATATCACCAGATCACTTTATGGGGTAGGGATACGAAGGTCAGCTCGGGAGAATTCCCTTTATATAAAAAAAGACGGAAGATTTAATAAAGCCACCATGGATAACACACTGAGGGTCAGCTGAAAATCGCCAGTGTGACCATTCAGCTCTGCATTTGGCTTTGAACTCATTTTCCCACACGGCAGTGATGGCGTCAACAGACAACCTGGCAAAACTCCAAAGCAAGTCAGTGGTGAAGGCTTCGGGGTTCTAGAACCAACACTAACGGGTGGAATTGAGGCATGAAGCTCTGAAGTAGTCTCCTCCTGTTCCTAAACTCATTCCTACAGGTTTCAGCATTTGTCCAAATTGCCAGATGCACTGGTTTAACTTTAATGGAAGGAACGAAACGCCGCCTGCCGCAGATGAACTCGAACTCTTTCTGAAATGTGGTTTAAAAAGCGACACTCACTTCACTACTGTCGGTCAGAGCTCCTCCATTTGGTTCTCTGCTGAGGAACTAACCCGTCACAACGCCCAACCTGAGACAAGCACTTGCTCACTTGGATCAGACCCGGACAGCGACACATGACAGGAAATTACATCGAGGAGGAAGTTGCATCGCGCTGATCTCTAGCTGAACGCCAATTACATTCACTCAATTTACAGAAGATTAAGACTGATTTCCTGTTCCCATTGTAGTCCTACTATTTCCGCCGCCTTCCCTTCCACGTGTGTGTCCATTTCACACTGCTGTTTTCTCTGTTTATCATTCTTGCCTAGCCTCCTGCCGCCTTGCAGCACTGTAGCATTTTTAATATTGTAAAGTGCACCGCAGGACCCACCTCCATTGAGGTAACCGCCCCCAAGGACAGTGAGCTGTCTTCCCCTTGGTGCCCGATGACCGATGTCCGTGGTGGAGTTCTGGCTGAAAGCAAAGGCAAGTGTGACTGCCTACCCAAATCAAATGGCAGGGTTATCCGAAAGCTTACCATAGTGCAATGTGCATCGTTCTCACCTCAGGACTCAGGGCTGTCACAGACCTGAGAGCCAAGCGCAAAATTCAGGATGACACAAATCAAACGGCACTGAGAACATGGTGCTGACAGAGAGAGAAGCCGACTTTCATTCAGATGGGACGTTAGAACGAGCCAAGTCTGATGCATACAAGTTAACAGATATATTTCACCGGTTAAGGTCTTGGGGACCATAATATGTAAATACCAGTCCTTATTTATTCAATGCAGGCTGGCCTTTCAACGACAGAGACTATTCTAAAAACATGTTCTTTCCACCATTTCTCTTGGTTCTTCCAATCCTTAAGACTCCATTCCGCTGAATTTCTGAGGAGCCAGGTTATAAGATGTTGACATGGGATTGAGTCACATTGACACTTGCCACTGAATCTCTGAAACCAGTTTCATTAGGGATGGGTGGGGGGAATGGGGAGTGTTATTGGATGAGGAGACAAAAGATTTTATTAGGCATGCATCATGGAAATAAAACTGAATCACAGTATATATATATATATAGTCATTAAATTAGGTAATAGTGAGGCAGTGTTCGTGGGTTCAACGTTCATTCAGAAATTGGATGGCAGAGGGGAAGAAGCTGTTCCTGAATCGCTGAGCGTGTGTCTCCGTGCCCTGTACCTGAGAAGAGGTACCTGGGTGATGGGGGCCCTTAAAGATGGATGCTGTCTTTTTGAAGCATCGCTCCTTGAAGATGTTCTGCATATTACAGAGGCTAGTACCCATGATGGAGTTTACAGCTCTCTACAGCTTGTTTTGATCCTGTGCTGTAGCTGCCCTCCCCCACAACACCAGAATGCTCTCCATGATACATCTGAAGAAATTGGTGAGAGTCTTTGGTGACATACCAAATCTCCTCAAACTCCTAATGAAATACAGCTGCTGCTGTTCCTTCTTTGATAGGCCCAGGACAGAACCTCAGAGATGTTGACATTCAGAAACTTGAAATTGCTCATTCTTTCCACTTCTGATCCCTCTATCAGGATTGGGTGTTTTCACTCGTCTTAAGACCATAAGGTATAGGAACGGAATTAGGCCATTTGGCCCATCAACTCTAGAGCTGTTGGGAGTGGTTCAAACTAAGATGGCAGAGGAATGGGAACCAGTATGATAGAGCTGAGGATGAGCCAGCCTGTTTACAAGTAGATGATATAATATGTAATATAAATATAAGGAAGGACAGCCAATGATTGTGTACATCTGAGACAGAACAAAGAGTTAAGTTGTACCACAGAGGCAATATTCATAAGGTCAAAGAATGCAGGACTGAAGGTGCTTTGTTTAAACGCAAATAGCATTTGGAATAAAGTGGATGAACTCATGGTGCAATTAGAGATTGGCCAATATGATATTGGGGGCATCACTGAGTCATGGCTGAAAGAAGGTCATAGTTGGGAGCTTAATATCAAAGGATATCCTTTTTACCGGCAGGGCAGGCAGGAGGGCATACCTCTTGATAAGAGATGGAATTACATCTTTATAAAGAGGTGACATAGGGTCAAAGGATGTTGAATCTTTGTGGGTGGAGTTAAGAAACTATTATGGGAATCATGTATAGGCCTCCAAGTATTAGCCAAGATGTGGGGGTAAGATTGCAAAGGGAGCTGGAAAAGGCATGTAATAAGGGTAATGACACAATTGTAATGAGGGACTTCAATATGCAAGCGGATTAGGAAAATCAAGTTGGTGTCGGAGTGCAAGAGGGGGAATTTGTTGAATGCCTACAAGATGGCTTTTTAGAGCAGTTTGTGCTTGAGCCTACTCGGGGAAAGTCTATCTTACATTGGGTGTTGTGTAATAACCCAGATCTTATTAGTCAGCTTACTGTAAAGGAACCTTTGGGAGGCAATGATCATAATATGATTGAATTCATACTGCAGTTTGAGAAGGAGAAGCCCAAATCACATCTATCAGTATTGCAATGGAATAAAGGGAATTACAGAGGCATGAGAGTGGAGCTTGCCCAGGTGGATTGGAGGAGGATACTGGCAGGGATGATGGCAGAACAGAGGTGACTGGCGTTTCTGGCAATAGTTCAGAAGGTGCAGGATAGGTACGTCCCACAGAAGAAGAAGTTATCAAATGGCAGGGCTAGGCAACTGTGGCTGACAAAGGAAGTTATGAACTGCAAAAAGCCAAGGGAAGAGCATAAAAGGGAGCAAAAGTGAGTGGGAAATTGGATGATTAGGAAACTTTTAAAATCCAACAAAAGGCAATTAAATAAGCTATAAGAAGGGATAAGATGAAATATGAGGGCAAACTAGCCAATAATATGAAGCAGAATACAAAAAGATTTTTCGGTTATATCAAGAGTAAAAGGGAGGTGAGAGTTGATATTGGAACACTGGAAGATGATGCTGTTGAGGTAGTAATGGAGGACAAAAATGGCAAATGAACTTAATAAGTACTTTGCTTCAGTCTTTACTGTGGAAGACATTAGTTGTATGCCAGAGGTCCATGAGAGTCAGGGAGCAGGAGTGAGTGCCATTGCTATTACAAAGGAAAAATTGCTGGGCAAGCTAAAAGATCTTGAGATGGATGTCACCTGGACTAGAGTGTCTACATCCCAGAATCCTGAATGAGGTTGCTGAAGAGATAACCTCATGATCTTTCAAGACTGGAAGGTTGCAATTATCGCTCCACTCTTTAAGAAGGGAGGAAGGCAAGAGAAAGGAAATTATAGGCCAGTTAGCCTAACCTTAGTGGTTGGGAAAGTGTTGGAGTCTATTATTAAGGATGAGGGTTTGAGGTACTTGGAGACTAACGACAAAATAAGTCAAAGTCAGCATGGTTTCTGTAAAGGGAAATCTTGTTGACAAGTAGCGAGCAGGGTGGATAAAGGAGAGACAGTGGATGTCATTTACTTGGATTTTCAGAAGGCATTTGATAAAGTGTCTCACATGAGGGTGCTTAACAAGATAAAATCCTATGGTGATACGGGATATATACTGGATAGAGGAATGGTTGAAAGACATGAGGCAGCAAGAGGGATTAATGGGGACCTTTTCTGGTTGGCTGCCAGTGGCTTATGGTGTTCCTCAGGGGTTTGTATTGGAACTGCTATTTTTCACATTGTTTGTCTGTGACTTAGTGGAATTGATGGCTTTGTGATAAAGTTTGCAGATGATATGAAGATAGGTGGAGGGGTAGGTAGTGCTGAGGAAGCAATGCAATTGCAGCAAGACTTAGACAAATTGGAAGAATGGACAAAAAATTGGCAGATGGAATATAGAGTTGGGAAATGTATGTTTATGCATTTTGGTAAAAGGAACAACAGTGCAGACTATTATCTAAATGGGGAGGAAATTCAAAATCAGAGGTGCAGAGGGACTTGGAAGTGCTTGTGTAAGACTCCCAGAAGGTTAATTCACAGGTTGACTCTGTGGTAAAGAAGGCAATTGCAATGTTGGCATTTATTTTAAGGGGAATAGAATATAAAAGCAAATAGATAATGCTGAGGCTTTATGAGACACTAGTCAGTCTGCACTTGGAGTATTGTCAACAGTTTTGTGCCCCTTATCTCAGAAAGGATATACTGTTATTGGAGAGAGTCCAGAGGAGGTTCACGAGGATGATTCCAGAAATGAAGGGGTAAACATGTGAGGAGCATTTGGCAGTTTTGGGCCTGTACTCACTGTAATTTAGAAGAATGCATGGGGATTTAATCGAAACCTACCAAATGTTGAAAGAACTAGACAGGGTGGATGTGGAGAGGATGTTTCCTATGGTGTATGTACCCAGAACTAGAGAGCACAGCCTCAAAATTGAGGGGCGACCTTTTAGAACAGAAGTAAAGAGGATTTTTTTAGCCCGAGAGTAGTGAATCGTGAAATGCTCTGCCACAGACTGCGGTGGAGGCCAAGTCCGTGGGTATATTTAAAGCACAAGCTGATAGATTCCTGATTGGTCAGGCATCAAGGGATATGGTGAGAGGGCAAGTATGTGGTGCTGAATGGGATCTGGGATCAGGCATGATGAAAAGGCGGAGCAGACCCAGTGGGGTGAATGGCCTCATTCTTCTCCTATGTCTGATGGTCTTCAGTCTGCTCCACCATTTTATCGTACCTGATCCAATTTTCCTCTTAGCCCCAATCTCCCGCCTTCTCCCCGCACCCCTTCAGACCCTAACCAATCAAATATCTATCAACATTGCCTTAAATATGCATAAAGGCTTGGCCTCCACAGCTAACTGTGGCAATAAATTTAGCAGATTAACCACTCTCTGTCTAAAGAAATTCCTCCTCATCGCCGTTCTAAAAAGGGTGACCTTCTATTCTGAGGCTGTGTCCTCTAGTCCTAGACTCTCCCAACCTAGGAAACATACTCTCCACAACCACTCTATCAATGCCTTTCAACATTCGATAGGTTTCAATTGGGTCATTCCTCATTCTTCTGAAATCCAGTGAATACAGGCCCAGAGCCATTGAACGCTTTTCATATGATAAGCCGCTCAATCCTAGAATCATTTTCAAACCCTTTTAACCCTCTCCAGTGTCAACACATCCTTTCTAAGATAAGGGGCACAAAACTTCTCACAGTATTCTAAATGAGTCCTCACCAGTGCTTTATAAAGCCTCAGCATTATACCCTTGCCTTTATATTCTAGTCCTCTTGAAATGAATGTTAACATCGCATTTGCCTCCCTCATCATCGACTCAATCTGCAAATTAACCTTTAGGGAATCCTACACAAGGACTCCCAAGTCCCTTTGCACCTCAGCATTTTGAATTTTCTCTCCATCTAGAAAATAGTCTACACTTTTATTTCTTCTTCCAAAGTGCATGACCATACACTTCCCAACATTGCATTCCATCTGCCACTTCTTTGCCAAATCTCTTAATCTAAGCCCTTCTATAGCCTCCCTACTTCCTCAAAAAGACCTGCCCCTCCGCCTATCTTCATATCACTGCAATCTTTGCAACAAAACCATCAATTCCATCATCCAAATCATTGACATATAATGTAAAAAGAATCAGTCCCAACACAAACCACTGTGGAACACTGCTAGTCACCAGTAGCCAACCGGAAAGTGCTCCATTTATTCCCACTCTTAGACTCCTGAGATCAGCCACCACTGCTTTATCCATGCTAGTATCTTTCCATTAATACCATGGGCTCCTAACTTGTAAAGCAGCCTCATGTGCGGCTCCTTCTCAAAGACCTTCTGAAAATCCAAGTTCACAACATCCACTTTGTCCTTTGTCCTGCTTGTTATTTCTTTGAAGAATTCCAACAGATTTGTCAAGCAAGATTTTTCCTTGAAGAAACCATGCTGACTCTGTCCTATTTTATCACATGCCTCCAAGTACCCTGAAACTACATCCTTATCAATCGACTCCAACATCTTCCCAACCACTGAAGTCAGACTAAATGGCCCACAGTTTCCTTTCTTCTGCTTCTCTTCCTTCCTGAAGAGTGGAGTGACATTTGTAACTTTCCAGTCTTTCAGAACCATTCCAGAATCTAGTGATTCTTGAAAGATCATTATTACTCTTAGCCTTTCTGAAGTCCACAGTCAGTTCTTTCATCATACTGACAATGAGTGCAAGGTTGTTACTGTGACATCACTCATCTTGCTGATATATCTCGTTCCTGTACGCCCTCTCGTCACCATCTGAAATTCTGACAACAATAGTTGTGTCATCAGCATCTTTATAGATGGTATTTGGGCTGTGCCTAGATGCACAGTCATTGGGTATAGTGAGAGTAGAGCAGTGGGCTAAGCACACATCCCTGAGGTGAGGTAAGTTACACCACAGTGTATAATGACTTCTTGCAGACAATTCTACAATTTTATTCCCCTTTGTAATTATCTTAATTTTACATTAAACACAATTATATAATATATAATAGCAATAAATATATAACTTTTGTAATGTTCTCAACTGATACAATATTTTGTATAATTTCAGCATTATGTATAATTTAATGGTAAAATATTATGCACAGTTCATCTGTAGTGTTGCATGTTATACATTATGGATATTGCATAGTGAACACTACTATCTATTTCGGATTAAGGATTAACAATTTATACAGCATATAACATTTAGCACAGTTCTGCTAATATTCCGTTTCTTTTGCTATCCTGCCTTTCCCGCCGCTTGCAGGAAAGCAGTGACGTCACCGGAATTTTCATGAATGAAATCACGTGGACAAACAGCGACTGACGTCAGAGCTGGTTCCCGGAACTGGTGACCCGGTAAGAGCGCGTGTGGACCCTGTCGGCTGGTCAAGCGCGCACCGCTGGATGCGTGTTACAGCGAGGTAGGGAGGGGGTGAGGGATAGAAGAGGGTCTGAGAGGGAAGGGTAAGGGAGGTGGGAGGGACTATAGAGGTGGGGCGTAGGACGTGGAGGGAAAGTGGGTTGAGGCGGAAAGTGGTGGGATTATGGGCTGTGTTGGGGTGGAGGTTGCAGAGTGGGTTGAGGTAGATCGGACAGCAGAGTGTACATGGGGATGGGAGGGAGGTGAAGGGACAATTAAACGTTGTTGATGCTAGGAATGGGATGGGGAAGCAGAAAATGCTTGGGGGACAAAATGGGTCTTTTGGCATTATGGAAAATGGGAATCCCTTCAGAAATAAATCCTTAAATATACACATAATTTTCAGTTCCTGGCACTGATAGCCCAGTGTGCATTTCCATCATCTATGTTGTACATAAATACTAGTAACTTGGGCAGTGTATTATGTATTCCACAATTTCCAATAAATTTCTACAGTGCGCTGAAGACAGCACAAATTCACAGAGGTACCTGCGGTAACACCTGATCTGCAGCAGCCGCTGTCTCTCAACTTCAGTGACCCGGATTTAATGCTGACTCTTGATGCTGTCTATATGGAGTTTGTACACTGTCCCTGTCACCGTGGGGTTCCCTTGGTTAGGCCAGTCTTCTCCCACGTCCCAAAGATGAGTGGGTTGTTAGATTAATTAGCCACTGTAAGTTGCTTCTAGCGAAGGTTGATGGCTGGACTGGTGGGAACCTGGGGAGAGTAGATTACAGGAGAAATTGGATTGCTCTGTGGTATGAGAAACCATAGTGTCTCAGATCAGTGTCTGTTCATCAGGCCTGGGAAAGTCTCTCTCACTCCGTCAGCTCTGACAGAAGTGATCAGCCTGAAATGTTGATTTTGGTTTTCTTTCCACAGTTACTGCCTGACCTGAGTGCTTTCATTTTATAGACAAGCAGAATTGTTCATTTAAAATATTGATATCAGTGTACTTTACAGATATTACTTCGGTAACAGTTCAGAACTGTGAGAGACCCTTCATTTATTTTGTCCAGCTTGTTACCACCAGAAGTTGTCTGAAGTTCCATACTATTCCTCCAACATGCCCACATGAATTGCCAACGTGCAGGGCTGGGTAGAAAGGGAACAGGTACCAGGAAATCATAAAAGTCAGATGCTAAATCTAAGTATTGGTATTTGGAGAGGCAAAGTCCAGCAGGTGATATCACCTCACTGTACGTCAGCATAAGGTTTCAGAGACCTTGGAGGCACATGAGAAAATAGGCCAGAGCCAGCATGGTTTTCTGAAGGGACATTCTTGCCTGACAGATCTGTTGGAATTCTTTGAGGAAGTAACAGGCAGGATAGACAAAGGAGAGTCAGTGAATGTTGTTTACTTGGATTTTTCGAAGGCTGTTGACGTAGTGCCACACCTGAGGCTGCTGAACAAGATAAGAGCCCATGGTTATACATGGAAGACAGCAGAATGACTGGGAGGAAGCAGAGGAGAATAGAGGGGGCTTTTCCTGGTTGGCTGCTGGTGATTAGTTGTGTTTCGCAGAATTTGGTGTTAAGTCTGCTACTTTTCACATTTTATGTTAATAATGTGGATGATGGAATGGGTGGTTTTGTGGCTAAGTCTGTGGACGATATGAAGATAGGCAAATGGGCAGGTAGTGTCACGGAAGCAGAAGGGACTCCTTTGGGGCAGATGAGGCCTGTACAAAAGGGACAGGTTGCACTTGATCCGAGCGGACCAATATTCTTGCGGGAAGGTTTACAAGAGCTGTTGGGAGTGGCTTAAATAATATGGTGGGGGGATGGGAGCGCGGGGTGAGCCAGCAGGTTTACAAGTACTTGATGGATGTAACATGAATGTAAGGAAGGACAAGCAAATAATTGGGTACAAATACAGACAGAGCGAAGAGTTAAGTTGTACCACAGTGGCAAATTTCAAAAGGCCAAAGAATGCAGGACTGAAGTTGCTGTATTTAAACGCACGTAGCATTCAGAGTAAAGTGACAAGCTTGTGGCGCAATTAGAGATTGGTTGGTAGGATGTTGTGGGTGTCACTGAGTTGTGGCTGAAAGAGGGCCATAGTTGGGAGCTTAGCATCAAAGGTATAATTTGTGAGCGAAGAGTTAAGTTGTACCACAGTGGCAAATTTCAAAAGGCCAAAGAATGCAGGACTGAAGTTGCTGTATTTAAACGCACGTAGCATTCAGAGTAAAGTGACAAACTTGTGGCGCAATTAGAGATTGGTTGGTAGGATGTTGTGGGTGTCACTGAGTTGTGGCTGAAAGAGGGCCATAGTTGGGAGCTTAGCATCAAAGGTATAATTTGTATTGAAAGGACAGGCAGGAAGGCACAGGCGGTGATGTGGTTCTGTTGGTATGAGATAGAATTACATCTTTAGAAAGAGGTGACATAGGGTCAGACAATGTTCAATCTTTGCAGGTCAAGTTCAGAAATTGCAAGGGTAAAAACACCCATTATGGGCAACATATATAGGCCTCCAAATAGTAGCTGAGATGTGGGGTTGAGATTGCAAAGGGAGCTGGAAAAGGCATGTAATAAGGATAACGTCACAATTGTAATGAGGGACTTCAATAAACAAGAGGATTGGGAAAATCAGGTTGGAGTCAGATCGCAAGACAGGGAATTTGTTGAATGCCTATGAGATGGGCTTTTGCTTGAGCTTGTGCTTGAGCCGACTCAGGGAAAGGCTATCTTCGGTTGAGTGTTGTGTAAAAACCCAGATCTTATTAGTCAGCTTAATGTAACGGAGGCTTAAGGTAGAAAAAATGCGTGGGAGTTTGGATGATTGGGAAGCTTTTAAAATTTAACAAAAAGCAGCTAAAAAAAAGCTTTAAGAAGGGAAAAATTGAAATATGAGGGCAAACTAACCCATGATATAAAGCAGGATACTAAAAGTTTTTTCAGTTATATAAAATGTAAAAGGGAGATGAGAGTTGATATGGACCATTGGAAAATGATGCTGGTGAGGTAGTAATGGGGGCAAAGAAATGGCAGATGAACTTAATGAGTACTTTGCATCTGTGTTCACTGTGGAAGACACCAGCAGTGTGCCAGAAGTCCGTGAATGTCAGGGAATAGGAGCAAGTGCCATTGCTGTTACAAAGGAGAAGGTGTCAGGGCAGCTGAAAGCTCTTAGGGTGAATCAGTTCACTTGATTCTAGCGTGGTCCCAGGGGATTGGAAAATTGCAAATGTCACTCCACTCTTTAAGAAGGCAGGAAGGCAAAAGAAAGGAAATTTCAGGCCAGTTAGCCTAACCTCAGTGGTTGGGAAAGTTTTGGAGTCTATTATTAAGGATGAGGTTTCAGGGTACTTGGAGACTAATGATAAAATAAGTCAAAGTCAGCGTGGTTTATGTAAAGGGAAATCTTGCCTAACACATCGGTTAGAGTTCTTTGAGGAAGTAACAAGTATCGTGGAAAAAGGAGAGGCAGTGGATGTCATCTCCTTGGAATTTCAGAAGGCACTTGATAAGGTGCCAAACATGAGGCTTCTTAACAAGATAACAGACAGGAGGCAGCGAGTGGGAATAAAGGGAACCTTTTCTGATTGGCTGCCAGTGACTAATGGTGTTCCTCAGGGGTCAGTATTGGGACAGCTACTTTTCATATTGTTGGTCAATGATTCGGATAATGGAATTGATGACTTTGTGGCTCAGTTTGCGAATGATACAAAGATAGGTGGAGGGGCAGGCAGTGCTGAGGAAGCAGTGCAATTGCAGCAGGACTTAGACAAACTGGAAGAATGAGCAAAAAAGTGGTAGATGGAATACAGTGTTGGGAAATGCATGATCATGCATTTTGGTAAAAGGAACAATAATATGGACTATTATCTCAATAGGGAGAAGGTTCAAACAGCAGGAATACAGAGGGACTTTGGAGTCCTCGTGCAAGACTCACGGAAGGTTAATTTACAGGTTGAGTCTGTGGTAAAGAGGCAAATTTGATGTTGGCACTTATACTTTATTGTTGCCAAACAATTGATACTAGAACGTACAATCATCACAGCGATATTTGATTCTGCGCTTCTCACTCCCCGGATTACAAATTGATAGTAGATATTAAAAATTTAAATTATAAATCATAAATAGAAAATAGAAAAATGGAAAGTAAGGTAGTGCAAAAAAACCGAGGGGCAGGTCCAGATATTTGGAGGGTACGGCCCAGATCCGGGTCAGGATCTGTTCAGCAGTCTTATCACAGTTGGAAAGAAGCTGTTCCCAAATCTGGCTGTACGAGTCTTCAAGCTCCTGAGCCTTCTCCCGGAGGGAAGAGGGACGAAAAATGTGTTGGCTGGGTGGGTCGTGTCCTTGATTACCCTGGCAGTACTGCTCCGACAGCGTGCGGTGTAAAGTGAGTCCAAGGACGGAAGATTGGTTTGTGTGATATTCTGCGCCGTGTTCATGATCTTCTGCAGCTTCTTCCAGTCTTGGACAGGACAATTTCCATACCAGGTTGTGATGCATCCTAGAAGAATGCTTTCTACGGTGCATCTATAAAAATTAGTGAGGGTTTTAGGGGAAAGGCCAAATTTCTTTAGTTTTCTCAGGAAGTAAAGGTGCTGGTGGGCCTTCTTGGCAGTGAAGCAAGGAGATAATGCTGAGGCTTTATAAGACACTAGTCAGGCTGCACTTGGAGTATTGTCAACAGTTTTGGGCCCCATTTCTCAGAAAGAATGTGTTGTCATTGAAGAGAGTCCAGAGGAGGATCACAAGGCTGATTCTGGGAATGAAAGGGTTAACATATGAGGAGCATTTGGCAGCTTTGGGCCTGTACTCACTGGAATTTAGAAGAATGTGTGGGGATCTCATTGAAACCTACTGAATGTTGAATGTACTGGATAAGGTGGATGTGGAGAGGATGTTTCCTATGGTGGGGATATCCAGAACTAGAGGGTACCTTCAAAACTGAGGGGCGGCCTTTTAGAACAGAGATAAGGAGGAATTTTTTTAGCCAGAGGATAGTAAATCTGTGGAATACTCTACCACAGACTGCGGTGGAGGCCACGGCCGTGAGTATATTTAAGGCGGAAGTTGATTGTTTCCTGATCAGTCAGGGCATCAAATGATATTGCAAGAAGGCAGGTGTATGGGGTTGAGTGGGATCCGGAATCAGCCATGATGGAATGGCGGAACAGACTCGATGGGCTGAATGGCCTAACTGTACTCGTATGTCTTATGGTCTTAGGAGAACAGGCAAAGAAGTGGCTGATTGAGAACAGTGTAGGGAAGTGTATGGTCATGCACTTGGGTAAAAGGATTAGAAGCACAAACTATTCTCTAAATCGGGAGTGAATTCAGAAATTCAGAAGTTCAAGTTGAGTTGGGAGTCCGACTGCAGGATTTCCTAAGGCTAGTTTGCTGGTTGAGTCTGTGGTGAGGAAGGCAAATGCAATGTTAGCATTCATTGCAAGAGGAGTAGATGATAAAAACAAGGATGTAAAGTTGAGGCCTTATAAGGCATTATTCAGATCACATTTGTGGTATTGTTTGCAGTTTTGGACTTCTTGTCTAAAAAAAGGATGCTGGCCTTGAGAATAGTACTGAGAAGGAAAGGTTGAACATAAAGAGCATTTGAATGCACTCACTGAAGTTTAGAATAATGAGCAGGGGTCTCATTGAAACTTACAGAATATTGAAAGGCCTTTATAGAGTGGACGTGGAGAGGTTGTTTCCGATAGTGGGAGAGCCTAGGACCGGAGGACAGCCTGAGAACAGAAGGATGTCCTTTTAGAACAGAGATGAGGTAGAATTTCTTCAGCCAGCAGCGGGTGGTGAATCTGTGGAATTCATTGCCAAAGTTGTCTATGGAGGCCAAGTCATTGGGCATATTCAAAGCAGTGATTGATAGGTTCTTGATTAATAAGGGTGTCAAAAGTTACGGGGAGAATTCAGGAGAATGGGGTCGAGGGGGAAATGAGTCAGCCATAATGAAATGGCGGAACAGACTTGATGGGCCAAATGGCCTAATTCTGCTCCTATGTCTTATGGTTATGCTACTTACTAACCCATCTATTTTGTGTCATCACCAAATATGGCTACTGTACACTCAGCTCCTCCCTCTGTAAATTACATTATTATAAATACTCGAGGGCCCAACACTGACTCCTGCCACATCCTACTGGTTATCAATCCAAAAATGACTCATTTATCACAGCCATGTTTTGAGTTACTTAGCCAGTCCACAGTACATACAATATATTTCCCCAGATTCAGGACTCTTACATGTGCTGTAACCTTGTATGTGGCATTTGTTAGATTGTACCAACAGCTTTTTTGCCATATTGGTAACCTTCATCTCCAACCCATCATAGTTGCCGAGTTGTTTTCTCCATGCTCTTCCTTCTCTATAGTTTGGATCACTTTTCTCACTCTTCCGGTTTTGACTGAAGATCATTGCCATATTAACTCTGTTTCTTTCTCCACAGATATCATCTGACCTGATCTGTGTCTCCAGCATTTTGCATTTATTTCAGATTTCCAGCAACTCCAGTTTCATTGCTTTTTCACTTCAGAAAAACAAATAAATCAAGCCATGAAGACTACACATTCTAGGGACTTAGATGTGTTAAGAGGGTATGAAGAGATTTATTGAAAAGCAAATCCTTCACACAACTTGAACTTCATTGTTCTGTGGATGGGGACGGGAACTCGTATTTCTTTGAAGAGATCAATTTCCCTTCTTTATCTCTACTTGGGGATTCAGGGCAAATGACCAACGATTTAGATAGAATTCCAGAGTTTGCAAGTATTGAATCAATTCTATTCAAGTTTAATTGTCATTCAATCTTACATGAATACTCATGAATAAAGTGAAATGAGAAAGTGTTACTCCAGGGCCAAGGTGCAAAACACAGTACCAATAGTCACACACAGCACAAAGGACATGTAGCATATTCAGGATAGCAAGCACATGTGAGACAAAGGTGGTCAAATATCCACAAGGACATAGTTGGAGGAGCATTTGGATCTGAGGATGGCTGAAAAGGGTCCAGTGATAGAGATATCTGAAATCAAAACAACACTGGAAATACTCCAGCAGACCAGGCAGCTTTTGTTAAGGGAGAAAGACAGCTAACATTTCATTTTTAACAATAATAGGCAATCAAGTAATTAAATATCAAGCATGCATTGGAACTAGGCACTCCTAGGAAACAAACATTAGACTATGAGAACACTCAGTCCTCTTTTATTGTCATTTAGAAATGCATACATGCATTAAGAAATGATACAATGTTTCTCCGGCGTGATATCACAGAAAACAAGACAGACCAAAGACTAACACTGACAAAATCCACATAATTATAACATATAGTTACAGCAATGCAAAGCAATACCATAATTTGATGAAGAACAGTCCACAGGCACAGTAAAAAAAAATAGTCTCAATATCCCGAGTCGATCGACACCTGAGTCCCCGATAGCAGCAGCAAAAGGGAGAAACTCCCTGCCATAAACCTCCAGGCACCGTCAACTTGCCGATACCTTGGAAGCAGCCGACCACAGCCAACCCTGAGTCCATCCGTCCGAAAACGCTTGAGCTTCCAAGCAGCCTCTCCGATACCGCCTCCCGAGCGCCATCCTCTGTTGAGCGCCTTCAACCTCTCCCCGGCCGCTGAAACACGCAAAGCCAAGGATTTCGAGGCCCTCAGCTCTAGAGATTCCGGTTACCACACAGTACCAGCGGTAGCAAAGCAGACATTTCAGAAGTTTTCCAGATGTTCCACTGTGCACTCACGTCTGTCTCCATCAAATCAGAATTGTGCACGGTCCCCTACTTGACAGATTACAGATATCAATCACCGGAGAGGCTGCGCGTGCTGCCGTCGCGCCGCCATCTTGACTTAGTGCAAACATATCATGAATTGCAGAGAAAGTGGAGTGGTGGAGACCAAAAGAAAAGAGATTTGCGTTGATTGAGAGTGAAGGAAGCTTGTTAATGCAGCTCATTTGTCTTTGGGAGGAGTAAATAGTGGGAAAACAGGAACGAGAAACAATATGTGCTGAACTGTGAGATGCAGACACTGTTGTTGCTGGAAATCTTTTATTAAAGAGAGTGCTGTGGGTTGGGCAGCATCTGTGGAGAGAGAAAAACAAGGTTACATCACAACAGGGCAGGGACTGAAAAGGAAAAAAGTTTAAATGCTGGAAAACTGAAACAAAGGTAAGAATGCTGGGCACAGTCAACACCTCACACACTGGGAGGTTACCAACCACACCTCCTCCCCACAGAGACATACAATGTGGAAACAGGCCTTTTGGCCTACTGACCATCGCATTGTCTACACTAATGCCATTTTATTCTGCCCGTTTTAGCTTTAACTCTTACCGCTTACATTTTCCCCGAAGATTCACACAAGTTGCACTCCAATCTCCTGATATTGGACTAAAGTTCTGACACAGGCTGGCTACCTAGAATTGTCAAATTCAGTTTAACGTTGAGTCTGAGAGTTGTAGCTCACACGGATGGAAACTGTCGTTCTGAAGCTTACACTGGGCGTTGTTGGAACAGCAGAAGGGTCAGAGATAGGCTGGGTTGTTGAAGGAGGTAACGTTAGAGAGGATGATACATTGAATATGGAGGCTGTAGGATGGAAAGTTAGGATCAATCTTTACTGTCGGTATGAAGAGAGATGAAAGTAAAAGTGTGAAAAATGGAAATTTGTATTAGTGGCTGCAGCTGGATATTGCTACTCGTGAAGGACTGAACATACGAGCTAGGGACAGAGCAACACACGCAAAATGCCAGGGAAATTCAGCAGGCCAGGCAGCATCTACTTAAATAAACAGTCAACATTTCAGCCCAAACCCCTTCTTCAGGACTGAGACGGAAGGGGGAAGGTGCAAGGATAAAAGGGTGGGGGGTGGGAAAGGTGACAAGCTGGAACATGTTAGGTGAAGCCAGGTGAGTAGGAAAGATAAGGGGCTGGGTAGAAGGGAAGAGTGGACCATAGGAGAAGGGGACCCAGGGGGAGGTGATAGGCAGCCCTGGAGAAGAGTCTCGGCCCAAAACGTTTATTCATTTCAGGCTGACACCATTCAGGTCTGCCTATCTCCTCCCCCTGGGTCCCCTCTTTCCCACCCACTTGGCTTCACCTGTCAGCAACTATGATGGGTTGGAGATGAAGGTTGTCAATATAACAGAAAAACTGTTGGTACAATCTAACAAATGCCACATACGAGGCTACAGCACATGTAAGAGCCCTGAATTTGGGGAAATACATTGTACGTACTGTGGATTGGCTAACTAACTCAAAACACTGTTGTGATAAATGAGTCATTTTTGGACTGATAACCAGTAGGATGCTGCAGGAGTCAGTGTTGGGCCCTCGAGTATTTATAATAATGTAATTTACAGAGGGAGGAGCTGAGTGTACAGTAGCTATATTTGGTGATGACACAAAATAGATGGGTTAGTAAGTAGCATAACCATAAGACATAGGAGCAGAATTAGGCCATTTGGCCCATCAAGTCTGTTCCAGCATTTCATCATGGTTGATTCATTTCCCCCTCGACCCCATTCTCCTGAATTCTCCCCGTAACCTTTGACACCCTTATTAATCAAGAACCTTTCAATTACTGCTTTGAATATACTCAATGACTTGGCTTCCACAGGCAACTTTGGCAATGAATTCCACAGATTCACCACCCTCTAGCTGAAGAAATTCCACCTCATCTCTGTTCTAAACGGACATCCTTCTGTTCTCAGGCTGTCCTCCGGTCCTAGGCTCTCCCACTATCGGAAACAACCTCTCCACATCTGCCCTATAAAGGCTTTTCAGTATTCTGTAACTTTCAATAAGGCCCCTGCTCATTATTCTAAACTTCAGTGAGTACAATCAAACGCTCTTTATGTTTAACCTTTCCTTCTCAGGATCATTCTCATAAACTTCCTGCAGACACTCTCCAATGCCAGCACATCCCTTTTTAGATAAAGGACCCAAAACTGCTGTCGGTACTGCAAATGTATCTGACTAGTGCGTTATAAAGCCTCAACGGTACATCCTTGCTCTTATATTTAAGTCCTCTTGAAATGAATGCTGCCATTGCATTTGCCTTCCTCACCACAGCCTCAACCAGCAAGCTGCCTTAGGGAATCCTGCACTCGGACTCCCAAGTCACCTTGCACTTCTGAATTTCTGAACTTTCTTCCCATTTAGAAAATAGTCTGTGCTTTTAATCCTTTTACCTAAGTGCATGACCATACACTTCTCCACACTGTTCTCAATCAGCCACTTATTGGAGTGGATATCTCCCAATAAGGATACCATATTTAGAAGGGGAATTTCTTCTCAGAGGGTCATGGCTCATCTGAATTGTCAGCCCAAAAGAGATGCTCAGGAATGCTGTGTTGAGTATATTCAAGGTGAGAATGACAGATTAAGTATACAAAGAACACGAAGTGGTGGAGGTGTGGAGTTATACAGCAAAGAAACAGGTCTCTGGTTCCCTTGGCGACCGTGCCCAGGTTATATTCAATCCTCTGCCTGTTTCTACGTTGACTGTCTCTCTGGTGAGGGTTGTCCTATGCACTGCTGGGGTAATTGGAAACACAAAATAATCTGCAGATGATTTGCTCAGACTCGCTCGCTTCCGACTCGGACCTCAGTTCTGGGGCCCTGCAGGCCACAGGCTCCGCCACCCCCAGCTCCAGTCCAGCTCGGACTGAAGTCCCAACCCTCTCCAGACCAGAACTGCTCTTACTGCCGCTGGGTCCTGCCGCTCATCTTATTCCCCCACTACCCTCTTTCCCCCCCGCGACTCCCAACCTTCCCTCTACCCCTCATCGCCCCTCCATTCCTCTGATCCCTCATCCACCCCTAACTCCGCTCTCCCTGAATATCCCAACCCCTCCCTCCCTCCTGAGACCTCCCACTCTTTACCCTCCTCTGACCCCAGCCCCAACCCTTGCCGTGTCTTCACCATCCTCTCTGACCTTCCCCTCTCTAGGCAGAACGTTCTGTCTATAGCAAGGGCCTCACTTTTGTCCCCCTCCGTAAACACCTCAGTGAGTTCCGTGCCCGCCATGACGCTGAACTCTTCTTCCGTTGCCTACGTCTCCGAGCCTACTTCTTTGGCAAGGATTCCCCTCCCCCCCACTGATGACCCCTTCTGCCGTCTTCAACCCTCCTCCTCCTGGACACCCCGCCCAGGCCTTCTACCTGCACTCGATCTTTTTATCTCCAACTGTCGCCGAGACACCAACCGTTTCAACTTCACCACTCCTGTTCCAACCTCACTCCCTCTGAACACACTGCCCTCCACTCTCTCCGCACTAATCCCAACCTCACCATCAAACCCGCTGACAAAGGTGGTCCCGTAGTAGTCTGGCGGTCGGACCTCTACCTCACTGAGGCCAAACAGCAGCTCTCTGACACCTCCTCTTACTTACCCCTGGAACAGGACCCCACCAAAAAACATCAAACCATTGTCTCCCGTACCTCACCGCCCTTATCAGCTCTGGAGACCTTTCATCCTCAGCCACTAAACTCATTATTCCTACACCCCACACTGCTCGGTTTTACCTCCTCCCCAAGATCCACAAGTCTGACTGTCCCGGTAGACCCATAGTTTTTGCCCGCTCCTGCCCCACTGAACTTGTATCTGCCTACCTGGACTCCACTTTGTCACTCATAGTTCAGTCCCTCCCCACCTGCATCCGGGATACATCCCATGCACTCCACCTCTTCAATAACTTCCAGTTCCCTGGTCTCGACTGCTTCATTTTCACTATGGATGTCCAATCCTTATACACTTCCATTCCCCATCAAGAAGGCCTCAAAGCCCTCCGCTACTTTCTGGACAATAGACCTCACCAGTTCCCCACCACCACTACCCTACTCCGGTTGGCGGAACTGGTACTCACACTTAATAACTTCTCTTTTGGCTCTTCCCACTTTCTTCAGACCAAGGGTGTAGCTATGGGCACTCGCATGGGCCCCAGCTATGCCTGCCTCTTCCAAGGTTATATGGAACAGTCTGTGCTCCAAACCTATACTGGTACTGCTCCCCAACTTTTCCTTCACTACATTGACAACTACATTTGGTGCTGCTTCCTGGACCCATGCTGAGCTCGTCAATTTCATGGACTTTACTACAAACTTCCACCCAGCCCTCAAATTCACTTGGTCTATCTCGGACACTTCTCTTCCCTTTCTCGATCTCTCGGTCTCCATCTCTGGAGACAGACTATCCACTGACATCTTCTATAAGCCCACTGACTCTCATAACTATCTCAACTATACCTCTTCCCACCCTGCCACATGCAAAAATGCCATTCCCTATTCCTAGTTCCTCCGTCTCTGCCGCATCTGCTCCCAGGATGAGGCTTTCTGTTCCAGGACATCTCAAATGTCCTCTTTCTTTACGGATCGTGGTTTCCCTTCTGCTGTCATCAATGATGCCCTCACTCGCATCTCCTCCATTTAGAACATAGAACATAGAATAGTACAGCACAGTACAGGCCCTTCGGCCCACAATGTTGTGCCGACCCTCAAACCCTGCCTCCCATATAAGCCCCCACCTTAGATTCCTCCATATACCTGTCTAGTAGTCTCTTAAATTTCACGAGTGTATCTGCCTCCACCACTGACTCAGGCAGTGAATTCCATGCACCAACCACTCTCTGAGTAAAAAACCTTCCTCTAATATCCCCCTTGAACTTCCCACCCCTTACCTTAAAACCATGTCCTCTTGTATTGAGCAGTGGTGCCCTGGGGAAGAGGCGCTGGCTATCCACTCTATCTATTCCTCTTATTATCTTGTACACCTCTATCATGTCTCCTCTCATCCTCCTCCTCTCCAAAGAATAAAGCCCTAGCTCCCTTAATCTCTGATCATAATGCATACTTTCTAAACCAGGCAGCATCCTGGTAAATCTCCTCTGTACCCTTTCCAATGCTTCCACATCCTTCCTATAATGAGGTGACCAGAACTGGACACAATACTGGTCTGCACTTCGGCTCTCACCCCATCCTCCCGCCACCACAACAGGGACAGAGTTCCCCTTGTCCTCACCTACCACAACAGGGACAGAGTTCCACTTGTCCTCACCTACCACCCCACCAGCCTCCGGATCCAGCACATTATCCTCCGCAACTTCCGCCACCTTCAACAGGACCCTACCACTAAGCACATCTTTCCCTCTCCACCCCTCTCCGCTTTCCGCAGGGATCGGTCCCTCCACGACTCCCTTATCCACATGTCCCTCCCCATGGATCTCCCACCCGACACTTATCCCTCTAAGTGCAAGTGCTACACCTGTCCCTACACCTCCTCTCTTGCCACCATTTAGGGTCCCAAACAGTCCTTCCAGGTGAGGCAACACTTGAGAGCCTGTTGGGGTCATCTATTGCATCCAGTGCTCCCGGTGCGGCCTCCTCTACATCGGTGAAACCTGACGCAGATTGGGGGACCGCTTCGTCAAGCACCTCCACTCCGTCTGCCACAACAGACAGGATCTCCCAGTAGCCACCCACTTCAACTCTGCTTCCCACTCCCATTCAGATATGTCCACACATGGCCTCCTCTACTGCCATGATGAGGCTAAACTCAGGTTGGAGGAGCAACACCTCATTTACCATCTGGGTAGTCTCCAGTCCCTTGGTATGAACATTGAATTCTCCAACTTCCAGTAATTCCCTCCCCCTCCCGTCCCCCATCCCAGTTTCAATCTGCCCCCTCCCCCAGCTGCCTATCACCTCCCTCATGGTTCCGCCTGCTTCTACCCATTGTGCTTTCCCCTTTTCCTTCTTCACCTTTCCAGCCTAACCCGTCCCTGCCTCCCCTCCCCCACCCCTTGATCTTTCCCCTGACTGGTTTTTCACCTGGAACCTACCAGCCTTCTCCTTCCCACCCTCCCCCCACCTTCTTTATAGGGCCTCTGCCCCTTCCCCCTACAGTCCTGACGAAGGGTTCCGGCCCGAAACATCGACCGATCGTTTCCACGGATGCTGCCCGACCTGCTGAGTTCCTCCAGCGTATTGTGGGGTGATTGGAATGAAGGGCAGGAATGCTGGGCTGAGTGCTCAAATCAGAGGTGATTCGCAAGATAAAAAAGAATCTTTGAGGGCTTGACAGGGTAGAAACAGTTGATGTTTCCCTTTGCTGGGTTGTCTAGAGCTAAGGGTTATGGTCTCAAAATAAAGGCCATTTGGGACCACTGAGTTCTTCAACTCTGGGTTTTAATCTTTGGAATTCTTTACCCAACAAGTCTCATGAGTTTCAAGATAGAAATCAATTGATATTTGTGATTTAAGGGAATGGAGGGGTATGGAGTTAGCTTATCTTTTACCTTCTATGATATCACTGACTGATGGAGCAGGCAGAGTAGCTGAATGATCTGATCCTACTTCTGTTTATTATACTTTATTGTCGCCAAATAATTGGTAGTAGAACGTACAATCATCACAGCGATATTTGATTCTGCTCTTCCCACTCCCTAGATTACAAATATTAAATATTAAAAATAGAAAAAATTAATAAATATTATAAATTTAAATTATAAATCATAAATAGAAAATAGAAAATTGGAAAGTAAGGTAGTGCAAAAATACTGAGAGGCAGGTCCGGATATTTGGAGGGTACGGCCCGGATCCGGGTCAGGATCCGTTCAGCTGTCTTATCACAGTTGGAAGGAAGTTGTTCCCAAATCTGGCCGTACGAGTCTTCAATTATACTTTTCGAGACATATTGGTGGGAGCCATCATCCATGAGTAAGCAATTCTGCACGTACTTGGCTCAACTTTTGTTTCTGACAGGCAGCTAGGATGCTAATGAAGGTGGCCATGCCAGTGACGTTTACATCTGGAGACTTATTAATGAGAGAAAAAACCTTGGTTAGCAAGTTTAAATTTTAAAGTACATTTCTGTCACCACATAAAACCCTGAGATTAATTTTCTTGTGGGCATTCACAGTAAATACAAGAAACACAATAGAATCGTTGAAAGACCGCATCCAACAGGACAGGCAAACAACCAACGTGCAATAGACAACAAACTGCAAATACAAAAAGAAAGAATGTAAAAGAAATAATAATAATAAACAAATAAGCAATAAATATCAAGAACATGAGGTGAAGTGTCCTTGGTTGTGGGAACAGTTCAGTGATGGGCGAGCGAAGTTATCCCCTCTGGCTCAAGAGCTTGAAGGTTGAACGATAATAGCTGTTCTTAAACCTGGGGTGTGGGTACTGAGGCTGCTGTACCTTCTTCCTGATGGCAGCAGCAAGAACAGAACAGAGCCTGGGTGGTGGGGATCCCTGACGATGGATACTGCTTTCCTGTGACAATGCACCGTGTAGATGTGCTCAATGGTGGAGAGGTGGTCTGGGATGCATCCAGTACTTTTGGTAGGCACTTCTGTTTAAGGGCATTGGTATTTCCATAAAGGGCATGATGCGACCAGTCAATATCCTCTCCACCACACATAAGTTTGTCGAAATTTTAGTTAACATGCCAAATCTTTGCAAACTTCCAAGAGTGTAAAGATGCTGCTGTACTTTCTTTGTAATGGCATTTTTGTGCTGGACCCAGGACAGATCCTCTGAATGATAACATTCTCTTATTCCTCCAAGATTTGGTTAACATTTGGAGGGATAAGAGACAATCCAATAGCTAGCTCAGATTTAGTAAAGATAAGCATTTGCCACATTTAATTTTTTTATTGTTTGGAGTCAAACTTAAATGGGTCTTTTGTGAAGGGCTGTTCAGTAAGCTAATTCCTACAGTAGTGTATGGCAGGTAACTGCTATGGTAAAGTAGGTTTGTTATTGAAAGAGAGATTTTGCATTTATGTCATGCTTTTCATAAACTTGGCGTGTGCCTGACACTTCACTGCAAATGAGGCATGACTGACTGTAGTTATATGCAATGTCGAAAACAGAACCAGATTTCCTCCACAAACGGAAATGTTATAATGAGTCCTAAGTCATCAGTACTGTACTGGATTTTGGCAGTAGAATCTCTGGAGTAGATCTTAAATCTAGATGTTCTAACTTTTGAACTGAGTTTGCTACTCAGTGAATAAAGATTATGTTGTTTTTTGATTTGGACATGGGGAAACTCAGAAAAAGGGTTTCCTTAACCATTCTTTGTTACCTGTCTAGAATTTCCATATCTTTACCTGCAGGATATTGACATCTTTTACTGTCATTACCTGCAGGATATTGACATCTTTTCCTAGGTTTTTGGTGGTTTTGGGGCATGGCAGGATTTATTTTTCCTATTCTACTGCTCTCTTACTGTTTTGCTCTTCATGGTAGTTTTGAGGTGGCATGGTAGAGAAGCAATGAGCGCAATCGCTTTATGACACTAGTCACCAGCGATCAGGGTTTAATTCCTGCTGCTGTCTGTAAACAGCTTGTACATTCTCCTTGTAACCCTGCATGGGTTTCCTCCAGGTGCTGTTGTTTTCTCCTGTGTTCCGGAGATGTATGGTTAGTGTTAGTGAGATGTGGGCATGCTGTGTTAATGCTGGTAGCATGACAACACTTGCTGGCTGGCCCCTGCACATCTTCAGAGAGTGTTGGGCATTGAAGCAAAGCAATGCATTTCACTGTACGTTTTGATGTTTCGCTGTACCTGTTACAAATAAAGTTCACCTTTATCTTTGCTTTCTCTCTAACTATACCAGAAATTGCGAACACTACACTTGACCCAATGGGGCAGAAATAAATAGGAAGCAGTTGATTTTGTGGTGAGTTTTGCAGCAGCACAGAAGGCACTGATACTGCTCCAACACCCCAGGTCGCCGGGTGGGAGGGTGGTGGGGGGGGGTAGTGTTTCCTGTGTGTCTCAATGTGGTTAGTTCAGTACGTGCAGGGAGGTGAGTGACTGGAACTCAAAAACCTGCCTGATTGATATTGGAACAGTCAAGAAGTGTGAAGCAGCAGACCCAGAAACAGTCCTATTTGCTCAGTAACGTGCTGCAGCAGTCTGCATGAAAAAGTGTACAGACAGAGTGTATGCACACATAGTTATAGAGGATGTGGTCATTTACTGCAAAGTTTTTATGCAGGAGTAACAGCGTGAGCTTAGCTGTGACACGTCTCATTTCATACATCACTCAGTACCTGCTCTTACTCATCCTCTGATTTCATTTCAAATGGTTTCCTCATTTATTTTGTCGCACCTTTTCTACTCCTTGTCAAGAAAGTAAGAGTCTTTAAATCTCTCTCTTTCCTTGCTTTGACTCTTTAATCCACAGGGATGTATTTCACAATTTGGCTTTTAGAAGGTGTGTGACAGGAAAACAAAGAAAAATCTAATTCCCATTTCAGCCCTCCCCTCTCCAGCCAGATAGGTAACTTTGATGAAGTCTTACTCATTCCTTTTAATCGCTGAAGTCTGTTGGTTAGTGCTCCTCGGGTTCTGTGGATCGAGTGCAAGTCTTTTCTTGTTGAGAATTGCAGGCAGAGAGGCAATGGCCTGGATGGTTGAGCACAACCCCTGCTGCAGTGCAACTAAACAGCCGGTTTCCAAAAGGCAGTTGTGGGCTTTGTATCCTGTGATCTGAGCTAATATTTACCCAGGAGTGAAAATCAGCACAAGAGGTTGTCTGGTTGTCTGTTGCTCTTTCTGGGAAGGTGCTTTCTGTGTGCAAACTAATTCCTGTTTCCTACTTTACAGTTGACTACTTCAAAAATAAACTGAGATATTCTAAGTGCTTTACAGTTAGAGTCTGTGAAAGGTGCAACTTGCAGTTGAGTCTTTTAGCTACTTTTGGGTTGAGGGCTGGTTTGCCATCTGTATTGCAAGGGGGTGATGTTTGATATATTAGCATTTCCCACTCTCCTTTCACTCCCTCTCTCCTACTCAAGTTGACTCAACTGGGCTTTGGTCACACAGTAGTGTCCACAGTGACTGGGATATGTCCCTGCTACTTTCAGCTTTCTCACCTATCATTCCTTAAATGGACAAGGCGCTGATTAAACAGAATTAAACAGCTTTTCTGGAGATAATGTTGCCACCAAGGCCAATAAAAAACACTGCTGACCCATCTGTGTTCAGTTCCTCAAACCTGAAGCCTCCCTGCTGTGGCTACATATGATTCAGCTTCATAATGGAGGATGCTGACTAGGATGAGTAGGATGACTTGGTTGTTTCCGAAGACAGTTTCTAAGCAATAGACAAACAAGTGAAAATCTGCAGATGCTGGAAATCTAAGCAAAACACAAAACGCTGAAGGAACTCAGCAGGCCAGGCAACATCTATGGAAAAGCACATTCGACATTTCGGGCCGAGACCCTTCATCAGGACTGCCGAAGAGTTTCAGCCTGAGACGTCAACTGTTTACTCTTTTCCATAGGTGCTGCCTGGCCTGCTGAGTTCCTCCAGCATTTTGTGTGAGTTGTTCTAAACAATAGAGTAGTTGTTGGGCTTGGTTCAGCATGATTCCTACAGCACAGACTATCTCAGTGTTGCTCTATTTCTTAAATTGTGGTGAATGTAAGATTTTTCTTTTACCGATGAAATATAAGAATAACAGTTTGCAAATTTTTGCTTGCCTTACTCCTACAGTGCATTTTCAAACTGTTTTGGGTGTTGACAGTGTAATGACGGCTAACTTTAAAGGACATAAAGCATTAAAGGTAAGCAGAACTTTTAATTTTGTGTATATTGGTTTACACTATTTTATAGTACCAGTTTTCAGTTTCTTCTAGTAAACGGTAGAGAGGTTTGTGTGTGTGTGTAAAACACTTTTTAAACTTTTCAATCCAGCAATGCGTGCTTCATTATTTAGCGCAGAACAGTATTTGTCTCCACCAACACAGGCACACTGGCTGCATTGTATGCCATCATCCAGGTAGCGGTGTAGTTAAAGGCTTCAGTTACAAATAGATGGCTTAAGTGAATGGACAAAGGACACAGCAGATGAAACGTGGAAAACTATGAGATGAATCACTTCAGTTGTGGAAATAGAAAAGCAGGGAATATTTTTTAAATAATAAGAGATTAAGCGATAAAAGATTAAATGTTGCTAGTCAGAGGGACTTGAAAATCTACTGTATGTACAAATTAACATGTAGAAATAGCAATCAATCAGGAAGGCATGCAGTACACTGGGCTTTATTGCAAGAGGATTTAATTACAAGTGTAGTAATGCCTTGTTCTGATTAAATAGGGCCTTATTAAATGTGTCCAGCTTGTTTTCCCAAACTAAGGAAACAATCAAAGTGACAGAAGAAGTTAAACTGATCTTATCAGCTAGAAGATCAGGTCTGAGCATCTGTAACATTGAATCAGGTTTGTGGGTCTGGCAAGTTAGACAGCAAACACTAACTTCGAATAACTATATTAATCATTTGTTTACAAACAGTAAAAATTCGACCAAGTTTCATGTTCCCCAAGTTACAGAAACTACAAAGCTGAATGTTCAACAGACATGCATTCACCAAACATACTTAGTTAAAAGCATGGGCAGAACATACCTTCCCAATGGTCATGTACACTGCTTGCCTTAAACTAAGGAAAAGAGAGCAGGCCCGTTCCATGTGCTATTTTATACCTGGGATATTTGGAACTGGATACCAGGTGACTAACCAATAGGAAAAGTAGCTGCAGTTCCTAAACTAACCAGTCATGACAAGGGAACTTTCGACAGGCAGAAAAAGCCACCATCAACACCCTCCCCCCACAGGACACTCCACCCTTCGAACGTGATGATCCAACCCTCAAACTAGTATGACTCCCACAAACTCCCTTAGTTATATATAAAACAAAGAAGTACAATACCCAGTACTGTAAGCCAAATAGTCACCTCCCAGTGTATTACAGTAGTCCCCCAGCCTCCCTGTGCTCTGAAAGACCACCAACCCCACCCCAGAGTGTAATTGCAAATGAGCTGGTCCCCCCACTTAATCTGAAACACTGACTGTCAGATATGACCAAGCAGGTGAGTGACGTTACCCAACCTGTCAGGAATGTAGGGGCAGTATTCTTGACTAATAACAGTACAGGCGCCACCTTCCTTTGTGAGCAGGCATTCAAAGGACATCGAAATCAGTTCCCGGACAGTCTGGCCATACCATGCGGAGAAAGACTATCATTCAAAACCTTCCTTCCTTTGTAATAGCCCTCTAGTACAGCATAACAAGCTCACCACTCTGTAGGAACCTCGGGTAGGCCTAGGAACTGCATATTCAGTAAATGCCATTCGGTGTCCAACAAGCTCCCACCTTCACAACACCGCAAACACAAGGAATTCTGCAGATGCTGGAAATTCAAGCAACACACATAAAAGTTGCTGGTGAACGCAGTAGGTCAGGCAGCGTCTCTAGGAAGAGGTACAGTCGACGTTTCAGGCCGAGACCCTTTGTCCTGACGAAGGGTCTCGGCCTGAAACATCGACTGTACCTCTTCCTAGAGACGCTGCCTGACCTGCTGCATTCACCAGCAACTTTGATGTGCGTTACCTTCACAACACCAATCGGCATAAACACAGCCATCCCTAGATATTGTTCCTGCTCACATTTGCTCACTTTGCACCTTGTACCTGTATTCAACATACCACCTACACCAACACTCTGTCAGGTGAGGAAGTTACTTTAAAGAGTCAGGACTTCCAATTAAACAAATGGTACATAGGGAACTACCAGCCCTTAAAACACTCACTCCACTAGGGCTATTAAGGCTCAAGTCATCTAAGGCTGTAACCATGCTCTGGGTTGGGTTGGCTGTAAAAAGACCATTCCTTCCCTGCTCCCCCAAAATAGGATGTCAAAACCTGAGAAGCCGGATAATTTCCTCCAAAAGCCTCTTTCTTTGTCAAAGGGATCGACATCAGTGAAATCCCTTCCGTGCTGTAGTAAGGAGTCCTCATACAAATTCAGTAATCTGACCCATTGGTCTGATGTGCAAATTCAAACGCCATCCCCAGGAATGTGTCACAGGATCTCTTACCACAAATTAGCATCCACCACTTTGTCACTCTGTAATGCAGAGAGATACAAATGCACTTGCTCTCAATTAGTATTTAGAAAACACAAAAACAACAGAACTGTGCAAATTTCTCTCCAAATGCTCAATTCACTCTAAAATGTGAGCATCTCATATTCAGAACAAAGTTGCCTAAATTTCTACCCTATCAACTCAAATTTCATATGGCCAGTATGAAAAGTGAGTCAATCCTAAAACCAATTGCATGGGGAACCAAGTAACAAGGTAGCAGATTAAGACAATAGACACATAACAGATTTTTTAAAAAAACAAGAAACAAATTAACTGACTAAAAAAACTCAAGACGAAGTAACAGATTAGTACACAAAACCGAGGCTGTACTCCTCTTCTTTAAAACTTCGTTTGGAACTGCAAAAACTTAAAATGGACAGTTAATTTCTCACAGAGAAATAGCACATTTACCAAAGAACAACTGAGAAGAAAAGAAAGCAACTTGGTGGGGCCCAGCACGTTCACAGAGTCTGTTAAAGGCAAAGTCCTCGTGCACACATACACATGCACAAGCAAACTGACATGTGTGGCCATACCTGATATATTTCTCCACATTCAAATCATTCACACTCTATTTACAGGGAAGAGGGATGCAAGTGGAATGACCCCCACACCCTATGAAAATGAGGCGTGAATGTGCCACCCCGATTCCCACAGCTGCCAAATATTAGCTGATATCCCTTGCAGGGAATCCTGAATGAAATGTGACGAATCTGCTAGAGGACAAAATGAGCCCTTGTTGCGAGAGGACTTGAAGAATGACTCTACCCCCCCCCCCCAATACCATTCTTGCATCCCTGGACAGAACTTCCTCCACATTGCATAGAGGGTGGGGTGGAAACTCCATTCAATGCTCTCCTGGGACCCCAGCTTTGAGCAATGCTAAAAACATATGTGGGATCCTCCACTCCCCATCTGCTTATCTAACTTCTGTACCTGGCTACACATACCCTCTTCTATATGCTCTAAACATTGTAGTTAAAAAAAAACAGTTGATTGAGGTACAGCATGGAACAGGCCCTTCTGGCTGTTCGAGCAGTACTGCCCAGCAATCACCCAGTTTAGAACATAGAACAGTACAGCACAGTACAGGCCCTTCAGCCCACAATGTTGTGCCAACCCTCAAACCCTGCCTCCCATATAACCCCCCACCTTAAATTCCTCCATATATCTGTCTAGCAGTCTCTTAAATTTCACTGGTGTATCTGCCTCCACCACTGACTCAGGCAGTGCATTCCACGCACCAACCACTCTCTAAGTAAAAAACCTTCCTCTAATATCCCCCTTGAACTTCCCACCCCTTACCTTAAAGCCATGTCCTCTTGTACTGAGCAGTGGTGCCCTGGGGAAGAGGCGCTGGCTATCCACTCTATCTATTCCTCTTATTATCTTGTACACCTCTATCATGTCTCCTCTCATCCTCCTCCTCTCCAAAGAGTAAAACCCTAGCTCCCTTAGTCTCTGATCATAATGTTACTCTCTAAACCAGGCAGCATCCTGGTAAATCTCCTCTGTACCCTTTCCAATGCTTCCACATCCTTCCTATAGTGAGGCAACCAGAACTGGACACAGTACTCCAAGTGTGGCCTAACCAGAGTTTTATAGAGCTGCATCATTACCCCGCAACTCTTAAACTCTATCCCTCGACTTATGAAAGCTAACACCGCATAAGCTTTCTTAACTACCCTATCTACCTATGAGGCAACTTTGAGGGATCTGTGGACATGTACCCCCAGATCCCTCTGCTCCTCCACACTACCAAGTATCCTGCCATTTACTTTGTACTCTGCCTTGGAGTTTGTCCTTCCAAAGTCTACCACCTCACACTTCTCCGGGTTGAACTCCATCTGCCACTTCTCAGCCCACTTCTGCATCCTATCAATATCTCTCTGCAATCTTTGACAATGCTCTACACTATGTACAACACCACCAACCTTTGTGTCATCTGCAAACTTGCCAACCCACCCTTCTACCCCAACATCCAGGTCGTTAATAAAAATAACGAAAAGTAGAGGTCCCAGAACCGATCCTTGTGGGACACCACTAGTCACAATCCTCCAATCCGAATGTACACCCTCCACCACGACCCTCTGCTTTCTGCAGTTGAGCCAATTCTGAATCCACCTGGCCAAACTGAATTTAATCTGAGCCTAATCATGGGACAATTTAGAATGACCAATTAACCTACCAACCAGTACGTCTTTGGAATGTGGGAGGAAACCCACGTGGTCACAGGGAGAACGTACAAACTCCTTACGAGCAGCAGCGGGAATTGAACCCGCGTCACTGGTACTGCAAAGCGTTGTAATCACTATGCTACCGTGCTGTACTTACAGGATGACCAACAGCTGGTGGTATTAAAGACAGCTCCTCCCCTTTTGTTCTGGAAGCCACCGCCGTAACAACATGTCCTGTCATTCCAGAAGTCAATCCAATGTCTTCTGGCGGATTAGCGCTATCGCGGTATAATTCTGTGATAAGAGTCCACTGGCGTAGAACTTTAGTGCGCCCCTCTACTGTGCTCCATTCTGCTTGGCGTTTTAAATTCCATCAGCAAGAGTGGGATGCCTCAGTTTAATTGCTGCCCTTACTTGAACCCATGGTGATGCATTATGCTCAGGGGAAGCAAGGAGCATTCTCAGGTTATTATTGATCACGTGTTGGGACAATAGGCTCCCTAAGACACGCACCTGTCTGTCAGATAAGCCCACTCATCCCGTATCCTCAATAACCACGTGTCCAAAGACTCCTCGGCCTTTTGTCTGTACCTATCCCCTGAACTTGCTAATTCCTTAGCAGAGAATTCTCTGACCTCTGTTATCCCCATTACACCACCCCCACACATTCCTGATCTCCTCCCGAGAGGAAGAAGCCGTGGGCTGATGCTGCCCCCATGGCGGGTGTGGGAACGTGTGATCACTGGCCTGGCCCATACTGTTTTGGGTACACAGGGGAGAGGACAATCATTTTGAGGAATAAACAGAGGGGTCCGCACTACTCCCTCTCCCTCATTTTCATCATCCAGCCAGACATCCCCATTTCCCAGCCCCACTGTAGGATCATTGACTTAACAGGGTTGGGCTGCCAGCCAGCTCGGCACACAGCATCTACGTGCTTACAAGCTATCTGTATATTCTTATCCCCCAACTTTACAGCCCGAACCTGGGTCTTCTCAGAACAATACAGCGCTGACTGAGATTTTCCAATTCATCTTAAGACTTGCTGTCATTTTGTAATGATATCTTACAATCACTGCAAAGACGCAGAAAGCATCCAACCAGCTATCCTTTCTCCTGGGAAAACACAATGAATTTAGTATGGAAATAACGTGGCGTCCCATTTCAACCCTGGCAAAATCTAATTAGTCTGACCAATCTACTGGCATTTCATAACCCATCAGTAGGTTGGCAAGACCTCCAAAGCCCTCACTATTATTTGTCGAACCTGGGACTGCATCTCTCATACAGGGAGTGCTCTCTTCTAAATAACCTTTGAAAGAGATGCATTTCTGCTCAAAAAGTCATACCCTGCTCGCAGTGCCAAAATATGATATTGAATCAGGTTCGTGGGTCAGGCAAGTGAGCCAGTAAACACTAATTATGATTAAGTATATTGATCATTTATTTACCAACAGTAAATATTCAGCCAAGCATTCATGTTCCCCAAGTTACAGAAACTACAAAGCTGAATACTCAACAGGTATACATTCAGCTAATCACAAATAAGAGAAAATCTGCAGATGCTGGAGGAACTCAGCAGGCCAGGCAACATCTATGGAAAAAGTACAGTCGGTGTTTCAGGTGGAAACCCTTCGGCAGGACAGATTCAGCAAACATACTTAGTTAAAAGTGTGTGCACAGCATACCTCCCATTGGTTATGTGCACCATTTGCCCTAAGCAGAAGAAGAGAGAGCAAGCCCCTTCCAAGCACTATATTATACCGGGGATATCTGAAACAGGATATCAGGTGGCTAGCCAATGGGAAAAGCAACTGTTGTTTCTAAACTGACCAATCATGGCAACGTGACTTTTGACAAGTAGAGTAAGCCACACCCCCACAGGACAGTGTCACTCACCTTGTTTCGTATGTTCTCTACGCCAGTCGACAAATTCTGGCACTTAGAAGGATGAGCAGCAGATGCAAGGCGTCACCAGTTACTTTCAATAATGCAGACCTTGACGTGGGAATATATTCATTCTTTTGCTGTGACTGGGACAGATCTCTATTGCATTCACATGCACATGCATGGTAATGTTTCAAGAAGATCACCACTGAGGCTAATCCTCAATTGGCTTTACGGTCAAATACCTGAAGTACTGGGGAGCTCAGCAGGTCAAACAGCATCTGTGGAGGGAAATGGACAGCTGACGTTTCACATCAAGATTCTTCATCACCTAAGTAGTTCGATCCAAAACATCAACTATCCATTTCCTTCTAAAGATGCCCCCTGAACCACTGAGTTCCTCCAGCAGGTTGTGTGTTTCTCCAGGTTTCAGCACCAGCAGCCTCTTGGGACTTCTGGCCTTGTGGTCCATGTGCTGAGTATACTCCTCAGTGTGGCTAGGATAGCAGTCTTAAGATTTAGACCTAACTTCAAAGGATCAATGATAGATATTCAAGTGTGGATGGTACGTAAGTGATTCTATTCTCATGTTCTTTAAGATAGAGGTAATGTGTTCAGGAGGTGCTTTTGGATGAAGTGGAAAATCATAAAGGTTATGGAGTGACGTCTTTGGGAAGTAAATGGCGGGAGGTTGGTGGTTATTGTGAGAAGGGTGTGGTGAGGAGGGGGTGGGGTGGGGAATTGTTCTGGTGAGGAAGCAAGTAGAGGGATCAAGGTCAAGAAAGACAAGAACTTTGAAAGTGTTTTCTGGTGATAGGTGAAGAAGGAGGCCGGAGAGAATGTCCCGACCCTCAGCGACCAGGAGTTGGTCTCCATGACAGTCAGAGAACTGAATCAGCACCTGCGGGGCCTAAGTAAGGAGGAGATTGTCCAGCTGAAGCAGCGGCGGCGGACACTGAAGAACCGGGGTTATGCAGCCAGCTGTCGGGTCAAGCGCGTGACGCAGAAGGAAGAACTGCAGCGACAGAGAACCGATCTCCAGCAGGAGGTGGCCAAGCTGGCCCAGGAGAACGCCAACATGAGAGTGGAACTTGATGGCTTGCGCACCAAGTATGAGGCCCTTCAGAAGTACGCTCGCACTATGGCCAAGACCCCTACCCTACCCCCCACCAGTGTCATTACCATTGTCAAATCATCTGACTCCTAGGCTCTCCTCGGACGAGGAGGTTGAATTAAAGAACCAGAGCAGGTAAATGGAATTAAGGTACAGATGGCAGTCTTGAAATAATAGAATGGACAAGGTTTATCCTTGTTTCGATTTAAGGCAAGGCTCTTATATGACAACGTTTCTGGAGATAACACAGAAGCAAGATGCTGTTGCTCAGCAAGAGCCTCTCTCTTAATCCCATCTACCCTCAAAAACCTGGAATTGCCAATCAATAACTATCTTGTGCAGTGGTTAGTAAGTGCCTGCATTACCAGGCCAGAAGTCTGACTGAGTAGCATTGATTTTGCAGCTGGCTTTCCTGAGTTCAGGGAGGAAAATCTCCATCTATGGGATCAGTGTGGTAAGTCTGTAGACGGATTGGATGGGCTCCCCCTCCCCCATAGGTGCTTGGCTGATTATTCAACTTGGGCTGTTCACATTGCCATCTGAAGAGCTGAAACTCTGGAAGAATCTCCATTTGCAACAAAGATCAGGACTACTAATGCCGGTAGCTTTTAAGCAACTGTGGTTTCCATCTGGGGCTTTCACAAGCCAAAACGTTAGGGAATTCTGAGGAGAAATTGTGTAGTAATCAAATATTGTGTCTCTTGTAAGCTGTACAAAATATATCCTTTTATTCAGTTTCTCAGTTTCCATTGTAAACTTGTTCAATGATGAAATCTATGTAAGTGGCTTGTGGCCTAGATGTCTCCAAGCTTATGCTGAGTGAAAATTGCAGACTGAGAGAGGCCATTCTTGAATCTAGGTCTTATTCTGAGAGCCAGGTACAAGTTTATTTGGAGTCAGTATAAATTGAGACACGAGAGGACAGATGCTGGAATCTGAAGCAACAAGCGAAATGTTGGAGGAACTCAGCTGATCAGATACCATCTGTGGAGGAAAGTGAACAGTCAGCTGTCTACAGATCTACTTGACCCATCCAGTTCCTTCAGCATTTTGTTTATTGCTCAGATATACCCAATCTTGTGTAAGGTGTAAATGCTGCAATATGGACTGGGGGAAATAAACCTATATTACAGATTTCAAAGCTTCTGTCAATATGGTCTTTTAGAAAATAAATTGAATTTTACTGTCTTTAATTAGTTTTTAAAAGGGAAAGAATTAAAGTCCTTCTGTTTCCTGTGATTCCTGAGATACAAACAATTTCTAAACTTAGCAGGGTTGTGCAAAACTAAGGTGAAAATTCATTCAGTTCTGTGGCGTGATTTGGGAGACGCAGGTGCTGAGTGGGTTCCAAAATAGCAACTGAAGTGGCAGACATTGTACCAGTTATTGATGAAAGAGACTACTATCTGCTAATGGTTCGCACTGCAGGTAGGTTATGATTTCACCCAGCACACAGTGTTGATTTGACTGCAGAGTTGACATTTCGGAGCTCAATGCTTCAGCTAACCCCATACCATTTAAAGGGGTTCATCAACTACTTTTGGCTTGGTCGCTGGTTTATTCCTCTGGCCTCCGCTGCAACATGATTCAGCATTTGCTACTTTTAAGCGTTCTTGCAGATTGCCGAACTACTGACAGACGATCTAGATTTCAGGACGTTGCAGAAACCAGGCTCTCCTGGTTACCATGCACTTGCAGGGAGGGATTCTACACTGAGCACAGCACACTGGAGGTCGAGCAGCAGGAAGAGGAGGGTTGAAGGGTGCTCAATAGCAGGTCATGTCTATCCACAATTTTAGGGGAGTTTTTTAAAATCTGAATCTCAGCAATGGGCATGAAGACATTGTCTGTGTTACGAGAGGGACATCCTGCCTGAAATATATCGTATTGACCTCAACCAACAATGTCAGAGTTAAAATGGTAAGCTCCTTCTTAATGCAACAATAGTTAATTGATATCCACCACTGCATGAGGTTATCCCTAGGCCAGCCAATTCAAAGATGGTTGTTGCATTTCATTCTCTTACCAAGTAAAGAGTCATGCTTACCAGGACAGTTGGCTTCCCCTGATGCAGGCTGCTGTTGCCTGCACTTGTACCGAACCATTGGCAACACAACTAACGGGGCAGACTGATTAGACTGTTACTTTGGAGCCCCACTGTACTCTTCAGAAAGGGTGTTGAGAATCATGTTGATCTGATCTGTATCTGTGGTATCCTTCTTCCCTACCCTCAACTTTGATCCGTTTTCATATCATCTGCAAACTTGTTCATTAGACTTCCTACGCTTTCATCATATCAGCATACCCCTGCAATTGGAGTTTGTTTTCTTAGAAGACTGGCCGTATCATGACTTTCCATAATTCTAGTCCCTCCTATTTCTGCCGTTGAATCCTGTCTTCTTAGCAAATATGCGGAGATGCATTCACTGACTAATCCCATCCACTCCTGTAGGCATGCTGCATACAGGTACAGGATTTGCTGATTTTCTTCAGGACTGTTGTTTTAATTACCTAAAATGTATATTACATGGTTTGATAAATTATTATTAAAAAAGTATTGATAGAAGAAATTGCTTTATTAGTTTACAGAGTAAATCCCATAAGTGACTCCCACTGTGAATCAACAACCTTGTCTCATTCTTGGTAAACTAGTTCAACTCTGTGTATGTTTGTGTGTTGGACAAATTTTTATTGTGCATCTCAAATGTTTGTTGTGATGTGTGAATTCCATAAGGATGAATTTCAAAGGTTCAAAGGTTCAATTTAGTGTCAGAGAAATGTATACAATATACATCCAAAACATCCACGAAAACGGAGAGGTCCCCCAAAGAATGAATGACAGTTAAATGTGAGAACCCCAAAGCTCGACCCCCCCCCGCTCCCCCCTCCTGCGCATAAAATGGCAACGAGCAACAATCCCCCCTCCCACCACTGGCAAAACAAAAAGTGCACCTGCTACCGAGCACAAGCGTGAGCTAAGTGATAGCGAAGACACAGACCTTGCAGTTACCCCAAAGACTATCGCAATTTATCCGGCATTCGGCAACCCACAGGTTCTCTCTCTCCCTAGTAAGGGAGATGGGGGTGTCCCCCATTTTCACAGTGAGCAGGAGACATAACAACAACCCGCTGGTTTATGATGTTAAAAAGTCAGTTTTGTTGCTCTTTACAAGCTCTATCTCCGAAGATCGCAAAGATCTCGGGTCTTCGGGCCCACAGCGAAAGATTTTTCGGCCTCCCTGACAACACACGAGTCTCCTGCTTTGACACCGACCCTCAATCCGCCCATCTCTAGACCCCCGAGATCTTAGGCTTCCAAACACTAGGCCGCCTCTCAGGCTGACCCCTCGGCTAGTCCTGAAACCCCAAAAACGGGTCCCGTTCCCACAAGGAACCAAAGTCGGCGTGTAATCCAGGTCAGGGCCTTCAAAAGAACCCTGAAAGGGAAGAATAAAGATATTAAAGATGGAAATAGAGCTGTTTCCGAAGTTGCAAGCAAAGAAGTTGCCGTTTAGTGCGACTGCCATAATGCAGCAGTACACTGTGTATATTAGAACTAACAGAGGTCCCAGCAGGAATCCTTGCAGAACATCACTGGTCTTTACAGAACATCATTGGTCACAGACCTGCAGTCGGAAAAACATCATATCCACCAATGCCATAACTATGCTCAGCCAATCTTGTATCCAGTTTACTAACTCACTGTGGATCCCATGAGCTTTAATCTATGGGACTAACTTGTTCCTATGTTACTATTGTCAATAACAAAGTTATATACAAATCCAACTCAAGTATTTCCATCACTAAAATTATAAATTGTGAGATCTTAATGCATTCGAATCTTTGCATTAAGATCAATTCTAACAAATATAAATATCCCAAAAACAAGAGAATTTCTCACCCTGCTAAAATCCTCCAACTTCCTAATGATCAAAGTGGGGATCTGGGTCATCTGTATAAGAAAACTCAAACACCCATTGCATATCTTGTATACAAGAGACTGTTATTCACACTTGAAGGAAAATGTAAAAAACATCTTAACTGATCCCCTGAAGACCTCACTGGTAACTATTAAGGTATTCTGTTCAAAATCTATGTATAATTTAATCAAAGTATCAAACAAATATTAACAGTTTTTACCTCTTGTGCAGGTTTCAATCAGGCCTTTCCCAAACTAGTTGACCACTTAGTTAGCTTTCCAATGCAATACTCACTAAAATCCTGAGACAATGGGTCTTGAAGTTTCAGTACCTAAATACTTTTCGTAAGACCAAGAATCAATAAACTCTAGATCTATCTTACTCGTACATCATCTTGGAACATTGCTATAAATAAATATCTTGTATTTTGAAATAATATAAAAAAAAACTGTTGTCTTAATGTTTTTGATGGTGTTTCTTTTTTCCTTTGGACAAATTCTTCTCAGAATATTGAGGTTGTTACCCATGCCTTTATGAGAATCCCTAACTGCAGCCACAGCATCAAAAGCGAGGGTGTAGCATCAGATGTTATCTTGATTGAGATGAATATCTCAAAACACTCTATCTTTCTTCCTTTCTTCCTTGTTTGACATACTTAAAATACAATAAACATCATGCAATTAGATAAGATAGAGTGTGGGTCCCCTTGGTTGATATCCTTCTTAATGGGATTCCCTCTCGCATGCACAATCATCATTAGACAAGTCTGAGTACAACTGGAAGAATGTATGGATAAATTTTAGTATACATCCTTAAAACTCTGGGCCCAATTATTGATAACCAACTATAAATATTGTCAATTGTTAACTTCTTTATTAAAGTCCATGTGGACAATATGCACTGTCCTACCCTTGTGAATTATCTTCATTACCCCAAAAAGAATCAAGTTTTGAGACAGGACTTCCCTTGCACAAACCCATACTGATGATCCTTAATAAGTCCATGCTTTTCCAACTGTGAGTAAATCCTGTCCCTCAGAATCTTCAATAATTTCCTCAGCACTAATGTAAAGCTCACTGGTCTATAATTTCCTGGATTACCCTTGTGCCCTTCTTTCCAAGAAGATAAGTTATAGTATTGGCTAATTCCAGTCTTCTAGGACCTTACCTTTGGCTAAAGAGATGCAAAGATCTCCCTCAAGAGTCCAGCAATTTCCTCCCTCAATATTCTAGGATGGATTCCATCAGTATTCTTGGAACATCCACCCTATCGTTTTCAAGGCACCTACATCATCTCTTTCTTAATGTAGACATGTTTCAGACTATCAACATACCCCACACAAAATGCTGGAGGAACTCAGCCGGCCAGGCAGCATCTATGGAAAAGATTAAGCAGTCAATGTTTCGGGCCGAGACCCTTCATCAGGACTGCATAGATGCTCCCTGGCCTGCTGAGCTCATCCAGCATTTTGTTTGTGTTGCTTTGGATGTCCAGCATCTGCAGTTTTTCTCATGTTTGTGATCAACAAACCCCTCCCTGTTTTCACCGACATGATACCTCCATCTCCATGCATAATTTCTCTCCTTTGTCCTTGAATGGACCTACCACTTCCCTCACTATCTGCTTACTCCTGATATACATATATCATGATTTGGGATTCTCCTTAATCTTGTTCACCAAAGACATTTCATAGCTCACTTTAGACTGTAAGACCATAAGACATAGGAGCAGAATTAGGCCATTGAGCTAACGAATCCGCTCCGCCATTCAATCATGGGTGATCCTTTTTCTCCCCCTCCTCAACCCCAGTTCCCGGCCTTCTCCCCGTGACTTTTGATACCATGTCCAATCAAGAACCTATCAATCTCTGCCTTAAATATACCCGATAACCTGGCCTCCACAGCTGCATGTGGGAACAAATTCCACAAATTCACCACCTTTTGGCTGAAGAAATTTCTTTGTATCTATTTTGAAAGGGCGCCCCTCTATCCTGCGGCTGTGCCCTCTTGTCCTAGACTCTCCTACCATGGGAAGCTTCCTTTCCACATCTACTCTGACTAGGACTTTCAACATTCGAAAGGTTTCAATGAGATCCCCCCCTCATCCTTCTGAATTCCAGCGAGTACAGACCCAGAGCCATCAAACGTTAAATAACCATATAACAATTACAGCACGGAAACAGGCCATCTCGGCCCTTCTAGTCCATGCCGAACGCTTACTCTCACCTAGTCCCATTTACCTGCACTCAGCCCTTAACCCTCCATTCCTTTCCTGTCCATATAGCTATCCAATTTAACTTTAAATGACAACATCAACTTCCCCTATTAGCCATTGTTTCATGGAAATAGTTATATATGCTAAAAATGGCAAACTACCATTTAACTGATTAACAGATTATGTATTTAAATAAGATACAGAACAAATAAGAGAACTATCAATATAACTGTAGTATTTATCAATGGAGGAATTTATTCGTGCTGACCTTGTTTTTTTTTCCTCGTATGATAACCCTTTCATTCCTGAAATCATCCTTGTGAACCTCCTCCGGACCCTCTCCAATGCCAGCACATCTTTTCTAAGATGGGGGCCCGAAACTATTCACAATACTCAGGGTGAGGCCTCACCAGTATATTATAAAGCCTCAGTATCACATCCTTGCTCTTGTATTCTGGACCTCTTGAAATGAATGCTAAGATGGCATTTGCCTTCCTCACCACCGACTTCACCTGCAAGTTAATCTTTAGGAGGTTCTGCACAATGACTCCCAAGTCCCTTTGCATCTCAAATTTTTGGATTTTCTCCCCGTTTAGAAAATAGTCCGCACATTTATTTCTACTACCAAAGTGCATGACCATGCATTTTCCAACATTGTATTTCAATTGCCACTTTCTTGCCCATTCTCCTAATCTGTCTAAGTCTTTCTGCATCCTATCTGTTTCCTCAACACTTCCTGCCCCTCCACCAATCTTCATATCATCTGCAAACTTGGCAACGAAGCCATCTATTCCACCATCTAAATTATTTATATATGGCATTAAAAGAAGTGGTCCCAACACTGACCCCTGCGGAACATCATTAGTCACTGGCAGCCAATCAGAAAAGGATCTTTTTATTCCCACTCGCTGCCTCATACCAATCAGCCAATGCTCTACCATGTTAGTAACTTTCCTGTGATACCATGGGCTCTTAACTTGGTAAGCAGGCTCATGTGTGGCACCTTGTCAAAGGCCTCCTGGAAGTCCAAATATACAACATCCACTGCATTCCTTTTATCTATCCTACTTGTAATCTCCCCAGTGAATTCCAACAGGTTCATCAGGCAGGATTTTCCCTGAAGGAAACCATGCTGACTTTGTCCTATCTTGTCCTGTGTCACGAAGTACTCCATCACCTCATCCTTAACAATTGACTCCAACATCTTCCCAACCACTGAGGTCAGGCTAACTGGTCTATAATTTCCTTTCTGTTTCCTTTGTTAAAGAGTGGAGTGACATTTGCGATTTTCCGGTCCTCTGGCACCATGCCAGAGTCAAGTGATTTTTGAAAGATTATTTCTAATGCCACCACAATGTCTAACACTACCTCTTTCAGAACCCTAGGGTGCAGTTCATCTGGTCTGGATGACTTAGGTACCTTTAGGTCTTTTAGCTTTTTGAGCACCTTCTCTCTTGTAATAATAACTGCACCCACTTCTCTTCCTTAACACACTACAACATCAAGCATACTGCTAGTGTCTTCCACAGTGAAGACTGATGCAAAATACTCATTTAGTTCATCACCCATCTCCATGTCTCCTGTTATTATTTCTCCTGCCTCATTTTCTAGTGGTCCTATGTCCACCCTCTCTTTTATTTTTAACATACTTGAAAAAACTTTAACTATCCTCTTTGATATTATTTGCTAGCTTGCTTTCATATTTCATCTTTTCCCTTCTAATGATTTTTTTAAGTTGCTCGCTGTAGGTTTTTTAAAAATTCCCAATCCTCTCTCTTCCCACTAATGCCCTTTCTTTTGCTTTTACTATAGCTTTGACTTCCCTTGTCAGCCATGATTGTACTATTTTACCATTTGAGTATTTCTTCATTTTTGGAATACACATGTCCTGCACCTTCCTCATTTTCCCAGAAACACACACCATTGCTGCTCTGCTGACATCCCCGCCAGTGGCTCCTTCCAATTTACTTTGGCCAGCTCCTCTCTCATACCACTGTAATTTCCCTTACTCCACTGAAATACTGCTACATCAGACTTTACTTTCTCCCTATCAAATTTCAGGTTGAACACAATCATATTGGAATCACTGGTTCCTCAGGGTTCTTTTAGCTTAAGCTCCCTAATTGCCTCCAGTTCATTACATAACACCCAATCCAATATAGCTGATCCCCTAGTAGGGTCACTGACAAACTGCTCTAAAAAGCCATCTCTTAGGCATTCAACAAACTCACTTTCTTGAGATCCATTACCAACCTGATTTTCCAAAGCAACCTGCATGTTAAAATTTCCCATGACTACCATAACATTGCCCTTTTGACTTGCCTTTTCTATTTCCTGTTGTAACCTATGATCCACCTCCCAGCCACTGTTGGGAGGCCTGCATATAACGCCATCAACGTCCTTTTACCCTTGCAGTCTCTTAAATCAATCCACAAGGATTCAACATCTTCTGATCCTATGTTACATTTTTCTACTGATTTGATGCCATTCTTTACCAGTAGAGCCACACCAGCCACTTTGTCTACCTTCCTATCCCTCCAATATAACATGTAACCTTAAAATTCAACTCCCAACTACAACCATCCTTCAGCCACCATTCAGTGATTACAACAAGATCATCCACCTTATTTCTTATACTACGTGCATTTAGATATAACGCCTTGAGTGCCGTATTTGCTGTCCTTTCTGATTCTGCATCCCTAATGATTTGATACTCAGCCTGTTGGCTGCAACTAAGTCCTATCACCTGCCTGCCCTTCCTGACAGTCTGACTGCACCATATTTTTACTTTTTTTTAACCATCTGTGCTATCCTGAGTCCCTTCACTCCAGTTCCCACCCCCCTGCCAAGTTAGTTTAAACCCTCCCCAACAGCTCTAACAAAGTTGCCCGCGAGAATATCGGTCCCCCTCGAGTTCAGGTGCAACCCGTCACTTTGAACAGGTCATACCTCCCTCAGAAGAGATCCCAATGATCCAAGACCCTGAAGCCCTGTCCCCCGCAGCAGCTTCTCAACCACGCATTTATCTGTTAAATAATCCTGTTTCTACCCTCACTGGCACGTGGCACAGGCAGCAATCCAGAAATTACTACCTGGGATGTCCTGCTTCTCAGCTTTCTACCTCGCCCTCTAAATTCTCTTTTCAGGACTTCTTTGCTTTTCCTTCCTATGTCATTGTTATCAATATGTACCAAGTCATCTGGCTGCTCCCCCTCCCTCTCCAAAATGTTGTGTACAGTATTTGGTTCATCCCTAACCCTGGCACCATACCATCCGGGTGGCAACATACCATCCGGGTGTCCCGTTCACGTCCACAGTACCTCCTGTCTCTTCCCCTCACTACCGAGTCCCCTATCACTACCGCACCCTTCTTCTCTCTCTTTCCCTTCTGCATCACGGACCCATGCTCAGTGCTTGTAACCCGGTCGCTGTGGCATTCTCCCGGAGGTCATCCCCCACAAAAGTATCCAAAGCGGTATACTTGTCTTCGAGGGGAATGGCCACAGGGGTGCTCTGCTCTAACCGCCTATTTCCGTTTCTCCTGACGGTCACCAGCTACTTGCCTCCTGCACCTTCGGGGTGACTACTTCCCTGTAACTCTGATCAATTATCTCCTCACTCTCCCGCACAAGCTGAATGTCATCCAGCTGCTGCTCCAGATCCCTAAAATGGTCCTCAAGGAGCTGCAGTTGGATACATTTCACACAGATGTATTTCCCTGGGAGACTCTGGGTCACCCAGTTCTCCAAAATCCAGCCTGTGTAAAGCGTCCTTTTAGTCCTCTTAGTTTCTTGATTAAGTACTTTTCTGTTTCCTTTATGTTCTTCAAGGGCTTTATTCAATTTCAGTTTCGTAAGCCTTATTTATATACACTTTCTTTTTCTTTTTGACTAACTTGAAACATCTTATCTTCCAAGGTTCCTGAATCTTGTCAAACTTGTCTTTCTATGAGTTTGGAGGGTGATCTCAAGCAACCCCGTGCTTAACTCGCTGGGCTTTGGGCACCGCCCTCTTACAGGCAGCAGGATTCTGAACAAGCTGGACAAAAACCAGCAAGAGAGCAATCATCAGGGCAGTTGATATTCCTCTAGGCCAGGGTTTAAGCAATATTTGTAATCTGTTCATCTAGCCTTGCAGTCCTGGATGAGCTTCTCGGGGCAAACACACTTATGACCACTATTATGTGGTTGCAGGAAAACAGGCTAAAACTCCCAGAATAACTCCCTTTCTCTTCTGCAAGAAAGTGCTGTGGAAGCTACACCAGCCAGAAAAACAGTTTAATGTTTCATCACTTGCTTGGTTATCAATTCACTTCAAGACTCTGGGGTGTGCCTTAAACCTGCCATCTCACCCATCAGAGCGCTTTCTGTTGAGGCACAGAGACATAAGAGTTTTTGTGTAGGGGTCAAAGGGTCTAGGTTGAAATCTCAAAGTATATACAGAAAGGGGGCGGTAGAGTTTATAAGTCAAAATGAAAAGTGTGGGGGCAGCTTGCTGTTGCTTCTGTTAATGGAATCTTACTGGATTTGTTCCATTTGTCTAGCAACTCTGGTGAAGGTTGAATCTCAGCTTCTGTTTTTACACAGCTACCTGAAAGCTATTGATTGTGGATTAATTGGTGGCATGTCAGAGGCCTCAAGCCCTACTCCAGACACTGATACAAACACCCCTGTTAGGGTCTCACTTGGTACCCAGAGCTGAAGATGCACTTAATACACGGCGACATCCTCCAGATGGTTAACAAAGTTACTTCTTTCATTTCTTTTGTCTTTTTTTTTCCAAATGTGGTTCTACTACTGTTGGACCTAGTGGTGTGTGTTTTCCGGTGATTGAGCGATCTGGCACTGTGCTGCCTTTGAGGGTGTTTCGGGAAGCTTCAGACGAAATGTACAGCCTCGAAGCCAAGAAGCCTGGAGATGGGGCACCAGCCCACAATCAACCCCATTTCGTGCCGCTGTCGCCGATTAAAGTTCCGAGGAAGAATGGAATCATTAAGGCAAGCGCAGAAGGTGAGAGGGTCCTTTGGCGCCATCTACCAACCTCTTGCTCACTATTCCCAAAGGAAAGTCCCAGTGTTGGACTTCTTGGGCAAGGTTTAATTGACACGACTGTGGGTTGGACTCTGCTCTTCACGTTATGATTGGTTTCTGGTCATCCTTATTTCGTTACTATTTTGAATTGGAGTGGCCTGCAATTAATGAACACTGAGTGAACTGAATATGCGTGGACTCTTTCAAATTTAGATTAGATTAGATTATGAGAACACTCAGTCCACTTTTATTGTCATTTAGAAATGCATACATGCATTAAGAAATGATACAATGTTTCTCCGGAGTGATATCACAGAGAACAGGACAAACCAAAGACTATCACTGACAGAACACATAATTATAACATATAGTTACAGCAGTGCAAAGCAATACCATAATTTGATGAAGAACAAACCATGGGCAAGGTAAAAAAAGCCTCAAAGTCCCCGAGTTGATCGACTTCCGAGTCCCCGATAGCGGCGGCAAAAGGGAGAAACTCCCTGCCATAAACCTCCAGGCACCGTCAACTTGCCGATGCCTTGGAAGCAGCCGACCACAGCCGACACTGAGTCCGTCTATCCGAAAACTTCGAGCTTCCAACCAGCTCCTCCAATACAGCCTCCCGAGTGCCAACCTCTGCTGAGCGCCTTCGACTTTGCCCCGGCCACTGAAACAAGCAAAGCCGAGGATTCGGGGCCTTCTGCTCTGGAGATTCCGGTTACTACACAGTAGCAGTGGCAGCGAAGCGGGCATTTCAGAATTTGTGTTTTATATTCTGTATTTTTTTGCTCTTTTTTTTATTTGTTGCCGTTTGGGCGGTTTTTATTTCCGTGTGGGGGGACGGGAGTTTGCTGTATTTCTTTGAACGGGTTCCATGGTTTTCTTTGTTCCATGGCTGTCTGTGGGGAAGTCGAATCTCAGGGTTCTATACCACAAGCATACTTCGATAATAAAAATAATCCTTGAATCTTACTGGTCTTGTCTTTCAGACACAAACGGGTTGGGTACCTGTAAAAGATCCTGTGACTATTTTGAAAAATAACAGCATAATATCCCTGTTCGGAAACACAATTAAAGCAATTATCAGATCACTTTCACATTACCTTGTGTGGGAACATCATGTGCATATACTACCAGTTTGATTTCGTGCAATAGGCTTCCTCTCTAAAGCATTCTGAGTCTAATCCTATATATGAATTAGGATCAGCAGGCGGCCATCTGGCACTTTGAGCCTGCTCTGCTATTCATCAAGACTGGCTAATCATTTACCTCAGCTTCATTTTACTGCACTGTCCCCATAATCCCCTGATTCCTTTAAAATAGAAAGAAATCTACCAAAACTCTGCTTAAAATAAATTCAGCGACTGAGCCTTTGGGGTGGAGAATTCCAAATATTCACCACCACTTGTGTGAAGAAATTTATCCTCATCTCAGTCGTAAATGGTCTAAACCTTATTGTGGAATTGGTTCATTGTTGTCACGTGTACTGAAATACAGTGAAAAGTTTATCTTGTGTACTGTTCATTCAGATCGGATCATTACAATGTGCACTGAGGTAGAACAAGATAAAACAATATCAATGCAGGATAAAGTGTACCAGTTACTGAGAAAAGTAGATAGTGGGTGCAGGCTCATAATGAGGTAGTTTGCAAGGTTAACATGCATCTTATCGTACGATGGTATCATTGAATGTTCTTATAACGGTGGGGTTCTTGAGCCTGGTGCTATGTACTTTCAGGCTGTTGTATCTTCTGCCCGATGGAAGGGGGGAGAAGAGAGATTGTCTGTGGTGGATGGGCTCTTGGATGATGCTGCCTGCTTTACAAAGACAGGGAGAAGTATAGACAGAGTCCTTCGTTCTACAAAGTGCTGAGTTGTGTCCACAGCTCCCTGCAATTTCTTGTGATCACATGCAGGGCAGCTGCCATAGCAAACCATGATGAACCTTGACAGAACTCCCAATTCCATTCCAATAACTCTTATTCTGATTCAGTAACCTTGGGTCCAGGCTTTTTACTTGGGGAAATAGTCTTTCTTCATCCACTCTGCCTAGTCCTCTAAAATTTTTTCAAATATTACCACCTATCTGTCGAAACTCTAGGGAATACAACCTTAGTCTACTTATGTTCTGCACAACCTGGAACCCAGCCATCTCAGAACTGGCCAGGTGAAGAATCAGCTTTATTTTTTTCACATGTAAGTTGAAACATAGAGTGAAATGTGTCATTTGTGTAAACAGCCGAGCATGTGCTGGGAGCAGTCTGCAAGTGTTGCCAACACACCGTGCCCACAATGTTCCACAGAACAACACCAGCAGTAACAACAACAAAACAAGCCCCTTTCACATTTCCAACATCCTTCCACCCGCCCAGACAGGCAACCTCCGGGTCTCCAGTCCTTGTCCTCAGGTTCTCTCACTTGCAGACATCGAGCCTCCAGCTTCGATTACACCCCAGAACTGATCATAGGTCAGGCTTTTTGGCCTCAGCTTCCAGACTCACATGGACCTGCAACCCCGGTCACCTCATGACTTCTTTGGGCCTCTACCTTCAGCCTTTTACCTCTGGACTTCCACCTTCATTTTTGCCCTGTGGACTGCTGGGTTTGATCTTTGGCCTTCTACTTCCAGACTCGCACAGATGCCTGACCCTGGTGACCCTGGGGCAGGTGGGGGAGTGTCGTCACTGGCCCTTGTGACTCCCACATGTGCCCGGGACTTGACACCCGTACGACTTCCAGCACAGGACCAATCTCCGACCTGGGAATCTCTGGTCTCCTCAGCGCCTGTGACATGACTTCCGAATTGCTGATGTTGGACTGCAGAGCGTTTTGACCTGGACTCAAACTCTGGCCCAGGCTCTTCATTTATTTACCTCAATCTCTATCTCCCCATCATTCCTGTTCCTAAACCCTAACCTGACCCTTCTCTTTGACAAAACAACCCCTATGGACCTTGTTACATACCTCGTGGGTATCTTGTGACTGTCTTATGACCATGATGTAATTGAGTATCTTGTGAGCATGATGAAATGGTCTTGTGATGGTGGGGTGCTGTAATTTTCCCGCCAGTGTGAGGTCACGTGATGACATGTTCTCAACAGGTATATAACTGGAAATCCCTGTTACGCAGTTGATTCATTGTTTAATTCGTCAGTTACTCCGTTATGCTGTGTATTCGTCTCAAGACGTTTTGTGGAGTTTTAGTGGAGTGGAGTTTTACTTTCTATTGTAAGTCTAGTATTGGAGGAGAGTGAAGACCTTACTAAAGTATGGGAACCTGAAGGATTGAGTAAAGTTGGTGTTGTTCGGAGGTTTAATACAGGATCGACCTTATTGAGTCTCGTTCAGAAATAGCAACCTGCATCTGAAATAACCCCTGTAAGAACAGGAAGGTTTGTGCAGTGTTCATTCGCCAGGAAAAGGTCAGTTCCTTTAAGCCGTTTCATTTCCTTCGTCGTGAATCCTTTGGACAGAATCAGCGGTAACGTCACATCTTCGAAGAAATCCGTTTCCAGAGAAGTCTCTCCTTATTGACTGTGTAAGTCACTTTAAGACTGTGTTCGAATTTACCACTTTAAGAACTGTTCCAGAGTTGCCATATAGCAGTTAACTTCCGGTTAAGTTAGTCGTTTGAATACTTTTCACTATTGTTGAGCAGATTTTAATAAATGTTTATGTTTGTTTATAAACCTTGACTCAATTCTATATTCGTTGTTGCTGATGACATAACAACCTTAAAAAGCAACTCAGTCTGATCGAAGATATTGGCAGATATTGCAGCTGGACGCCATCTTGACCAGAATGAATCTATATTACAATCTTTATAATGTCAACTCCATCCTCTTGATGAAGGGGGCTAAAACCCCAGTTACAGTCTCACTAAGGCCCCACATCATGGCAGTGATACTTTATTTGTTTACCAAAAGTCTCTTATAAAGATCAATGTACAATTTGCCTTCCTATTTTCCTGAAGCATCTACATTTTGGCTTTCAGTGATGTGCATATACATTTATCCCAGGTCCCTTTGAACACCAACATGGCAATCTGTCAGCATTTAAAACTGTTTATTGCATAGACAGGTGACCTCATATTTTATCGGTCACATTATCTATTTCTCATCCAGTTACTTAGCTTGTCCCTGTCCATTTGAACCCTCTCGATTGTGTTCCCTCCAGCTAGGTCTGTATCATCAGCAGACTCCTTAGTCCCATCACTGATAAAGATTGGCATTTAGTTATTTATTGACATACAGTGTGGACAGAATAGGCCCTTTGAGCCACACTGCCCAGCAATCCTGATTTAATCCTAGCCCCGGTTTAATCCTGGGACAATTTACATTGACCAGTTAACCTAACAACTGGTACATCTTTGGACTGTGGGAGGAACCTGGAGCACATGGAAGAACCCACGTAGTCATGGGGTAAATGTACAAACTCCTTACAGGCAGCGCCGGGAATTGAACCCGTGTAGCCTGTATTGTAGAGCGTTGTGCTAACCACTACGCTACTGATTAGAGGGCCCAAGAAGCAATCCATGTGGTTACAACTTGCTAAGCCTCGAAAGGCCTGTACATTCCACCTCATTATTTCAGTCTTTACCTCTCTATTTGCCTTTTGCACTATTTAATTTGTAACTTACAGTAATTTCTATGTACTGCTGCCGCAACACAACAAATTTCATGACATATGTCAGTGATAATAAACCTGATTGATTCTAATTCTCAATTCACATAAGTAGATTACCCCTCCCCCCATTCTTATGTTTAAACCACATCGGATCTTATCTGCTGAAAATCTAAATGCACCACATCTGCTGGAACTCTCTAATGTCGTCTACCAACTATATCCTCAAAGAACTATTATAAATTAGTCAGACATCCTTAAGGATGACAGGTGACCCAGATTACAAAATGTACAGCCCGTACATTTGAGAAGGTCTGCAGATGCTGGAAATGCAGAGCCACACATACAGTGCTGGAGGATCTCAGCAGGTCAGGCAGCACCTGTGGAAATGAATAAACAGTTGACGTTTCGGGCTGGGACCCTTCTTCAGCAATGGAAGGAAGGGGGAAGATGCCAAAATAATAAGCTGGGGGAGGGGAAAGCTAAAAGGTGATAGGTGAAGCCAGGTGGGCTGGAGAAGAAGGAATCTGAGAAGAGAGTGGACTATAGAAGAAAGCGAAGGAGGAGGGGACCCGGGGGAGGTGATAGGCAGGTGAGAAGAGGTAAGAGGCTAGAATGGGGAATAGAAGAGGCGAGGGTGAGGGATTTTTTTTTACCGGAAGGAGAAATTAATATTCATGCCATCAGATTGGTACATATAGGTGTTTGGGACATTAAATGGATTGATTTACTGGACTGCAAGCAACTTCTACTGTCTGGAACTCTTTGTGGCTGCATTTCCCACTTGCAGCTGCCCAGTTTATGATTGGTTCACTGTGAATCAGGAAGGACCTGCATAAGGTTGCCCTGTTGCGCCATCTAGTGGTCATAATAATTAAGGATCTTGCATTGAGCCATCATGACCAGATACATGAGCAGTTACACCCATTCTGCATCAAGCACGAGGTTTGTGTGGACCACATTTACAATCTCATGCTGAACGTTTAGTTTCTATACTGAAATTTTGTAAATTGAACAAAATATCTGCTTGAATAATGTGGCTATCAACACGATTTGTGTGAGAGAGATAAATCCAGAGTGAAGGAATTGTTTGCAACTCTTGTCATTGTCTGCCCAGGATGCCACTCTGATTGCCCAACGTGAGATAACTAGACACAAGAGGTACGGCAGATGCTGGAACTCTGGAGTAATACACACAGTGTGCTGGAGGAGCTCAGCAGATCAGGCAGCATCTATGGATGGGAATAATCAGTCAACATTTTGGGCTGAGACCCTTCATCAGGATTGGAAAGGAAGGGGAAAGAACTCAGAGTAAGGTGCTGGAGTGAGGGGAGGAAGAAGTGCAAGGTGGCAGGTGAGAGAGAGGAAGGAGGTGAAGTAAAGAGCTGGGTTGATTGATAGAACGAATAAAGGGCTGGAGTTGAGAGGTAACTAGAGCTTGTGGATTCTGTGGAGGGTGTTTAAAAAGGTATATGTTGCTGCTCTGATGAGAATCCTGTTTTTCATCTGTAGCACTATGGCTTGGTTTGTGATATTCTGTCTCTGCACCAGTTTCTCGTTCACCATTCAGTATAAAATACACTTCCCTGGATTCTACGACTCCACTGTTTGAAGCACTTAGAATGTGAAATGTATTCCTCACAGAAGTAGAAGGAAATCTGCAGATCTCATCTGGCCAGAGTTTGTGATTCTAGTCACACTTCAAATTAGCTATTTCTTGACTGCCCACCAAAGAGGCTTTAACTGCCCTGGCCTGCCATTGTATTGCATTGCAGAGTTGCAACAAGGATTTATATTTATGGAGTACCTTCCACCACCTTCTGTTATCTCAAAGTATGAATGGAAAATAGAAAGCAATGATGCCAGAAGGCAAAAACACTAGAGATTCTGCAGATGCTGGAAACCCAGAGGAACACACACCAAATGCTGGAGGAACTCAGCAGGTCAGGCAGCACCTATGGAGAGGCATAAAGAGTTGATGTTTCAGGCTGAGACCCTTCATCAGGACTGGAAAGGAAAGGGGAAGAAGACAGAATGAGATGGTGGTTGGAAGGCGAAAAAGTATAAGCTGGGAGGTGATAGGCGATGTCGGATGAGAGGGATGCAGGTGGGGGGAAGCGAGGATGAAATGAGAAGCTGGGAGGTGAAAAGTAGAAAAGGTAAAGGGCTGAAGAAGGAGGAATCTGACAGGAGAGGAGAATGGACCATGGGAAAAAGTGAAGGAGGAGGGGCACGAAGGCAGGTGATAGGCAAGGTGCAAGAGGGGATACAGAATGGGGAATAGAAAAGGAGAGAAGGGGGAGGGGAGAAATTATTGAAATTGAATTGTCAGTTTAGAGGCTATCCAAACGGAATAAAAGGTGTTGCTCCTCCGACCTAACAGTGGCCACGTGGCCACTTCATGGCAGTAGAGGAGGCTATGAGCCAATATCAATGGGGATGCACGGATGGACAAGGGGATCACGGAAGGAGCTTTCCCTGCAGAAAGCAGAGAGTGGGTTGGGTGGAGGGGGGGGGAAGGTTCAAAGATTCAAAGTACATTTATTTTCCGAAGTATATGTACAGTATACAACCCTGAGAAACAGCCATGAAACAAAGAAACACCTCAAACACACAATATGTTAGAAAAATAACAAAGCATGCAAACAGCAAAGAGTGAGAGAATAACACATAATATATTGCCCATCAAACTGTAGAATCCTCAAAACAGTCTAGGAGTGTTCAGTTCAGTTCAATTTAGCGCTCTGTCATCGTAGACTGCAGGTCATAGAGCCAGTCCGAGCCGAAGCGCACCGATCAAATCACAGAAAATAACTAGAATCCATGTAACGTTGGCCACAGAGTCTTCCAAAAAAGATTCCACAGCTACTCTGCAAACCAGGACCCAAGACTCCTGCAGCTTTCCATGGCAACAGCAAGTAAGAGAGAGAGGGAGACCGGTCAACATAGGCAGATGGCGTTGAACATCTACTCATCATTTGCTCTTGTCCATTTCAATCTTGCTTGATGCTTTAATCGGTGAAGCCAATAATGGGTTCACGCTCTGCCTTTAGACCAAACACTCCACTCTCAACCTTGCTGAAATACCCCAGAGGCATCAAATGTGTCAGATTGCTCTGTCGGCCCAAAAATCATCAACGTGTAAATTACAGGCTCCAATCACAGTTTCGTAGTAGAAGCATTTTTAGAAGAAGTAGCAGTTTAGTTTTACAGTCTGCAGGGCATCACGTTGGTCGCTGGTGCCATCTTAAGAAAAAAATGATAAAGGTGTGTTTGGTGATAGGATCCCATCTAAGATGGCAGAAGCTGTGGAGAATGATGTCTGGGAAATGGAGGGGATTCGGGTGTGGGCAGCATCACATCACATTAAGGCAACTGGGAACTTTAACACCGGATTAACCAGTGACTCCAACGTTTCCAAAGATCTTTTTTATGAAAGGTTAGGTTATGAATGGAGATTCATAAAATGAAGTTGGCAGAGTTGGTCATCAAAACATCAGTTGCAACTGATACCTGTACCCGGCTGGAAGCCCAAGAAGAGTTTATTTTGATTAGGTTATCCTTTACACATACACTGTGGAGAGAACCCTGATATTATTGTCTTTGGATGGTCTTGGAGCCTTGGATAATTGCTGAGGTACTAACTTAAGATGCAGTTTGCACCTTTATAGAGTGCTAAGATCCTCTGTAACAACATCTAAATCTTAGTCTTTAGTCAAAGAAGTAAGGTTAGAATAATCAAGGAAGAGAATTTTAAAAGGTTACAACTTTAACAGCCAATATTGATAATTCACTACCAACTGTATTGGAAGTCTAAGATTACATTTTAGCAGGGGATGGGGGAAAGGAAGAGAGGGGATTGAATGAGGAAGAGAAAAATCAGGTGAAGTTAGAGAGAGGAAATGTGGAGAACCGTGAAAACAAACATAAATATTGAAAAGATCAAACAGGTTTTTAAATCCAAAGTAGGTGAGTGATCCCAGGACTGATGATACAACGTACTTGCCTGTTATTTTATTATTTAGCTGCCTTAGCCAACCGGTGACCTGCATCTCACTAACCTAAATATTTCAATTTTGACTTTAACAAAGTTTTTTTTGGATATTATAACTTCGAATATAAGCCACTAATCTTGTAAATACGGGATGCTGAAGAGGATTTCTGTGATGATTCATCGCCATAGATAAGGCTATTTGGAACCTGCACCCCACAAATGAAGTTTTTTTGTTGGGAACATTTTGCTGATTTGTTCCAATCCAACACCACCCCCTCCCCGGCTCTCTCCACCCTGCCTGGGTGCGCAGGTCGCTGTTTCGGCGCGGGGAGACGCTGGCCTGCAGGTAAGACCAGGACCCTCAGCTCTGTCTCCCCGGTCAAAGATCCGGCAGCGCCGGTTGCAGGGAGGATCTTGACAGCGTCCGGGCTCCTCCCTCCCGTCTCCCGCTGACCACGACCGGCTCCTTCATTGCCGGCAAGGCCCAGGCGGAGCACCCGCTGTAGGGCCCGTTTAAGGGCGGCGGCCGGCCGAACCTCAGCGCCGCCCGCAGCTCCTCACGGAGGGAGGAGACCCCAGGCCCATCGCCCGGCCTGACTCCAGTGATCGAACCTTCTGCGGCCCCGGACTAACCCCGATCCAGGCCGGCCTCGAATCCCCCTCCAACTCCTGCTTCATTCCTCCCCTTCGCTCCCAGTCCCCACCTTCGCCTCATACCCCCACACCCACTCGTTTTCCCCCTGTCCCTGCCCCACTCCACCTCATTTCCCGATTCCCCCTCTCCCTGCCCCACTCCACTCCACCTCATTTCCCCACTCCCCCCTCCTCACACTCCACTCCATTTCCCCCTGTCCCCCACTCTACCTCATTTCCCAATTCCCCCCTCCCCACATGCACTCCACCTCATTTCCCCATTCCCCTGTCCCTGCCCCACTCCATTTCCCCATTCCCCCACTCCCCCTGTCCCCACCCCACTCCATTTCCCCCTGTCCCCCACTCCACCTCATTTCCCTATTCCCCCACTCCCCCTGTCCCCACCCCACTCCATTTCCCCCTGTCCCCCACTCCACCTCATTTCCCTATTCCCCCACTCCCCCTGTCCCCACCCTACTCCACCTCATTTCCCCATTCCCCCTCTCCCCGCCCCACTCCACTCCACCTCATTTCCCCATTCCCCCTCTCCCCTGTCCCTGCCCCACTCCATTTCCCCATTCCCCCACTCCCCCTGTCCCCACACCACTCCATTTCCCCCTGTCCCCCACTCTACCTCATTTCCCCATTCCCCCACTCCCCCTGTCCCCACCCCACTCCATTTCCCCTGTCCCCACTCTACCTCATTTCCCCATTCCCCCACTCCCCCTGTCCCCACCCCACTCCACCTCATTTCCCCACTCCCTCACTCCCCTTGTCCCTACCCCACTCCATTTCCCCCTGTCCCCACTCTACCTCATTTCCCCATTCTCCCACTCCCCTTGTCCCCACCCCACTCCACCTCATTTCCCCATTCCCCCTGTCCCCACCCCACTCCACCTCATTTCCCCATTCCCCCACTCCCCGTCCCCACCCCACTCCACCTCATTTCCCCACTCCCCCTGTCCCCCACCCCACTCCACCTCTTCTCCATTCCCCCACTCCCCCTGTCTCCACCCCACTCCACCTCATTTCCCCATTCATCCACTCCCCACCCCACTCCATTTCCCCACTCCCCGTCCCTGCCCCACTCCACCTCATTTCCCCACTCCCCCTGTCCCCACCCTACTCCACCTCATTTCCCCATTCCCTCACTCCCCCTGTCCCCGGCCCACTCCACCTCATTTCCCCATTCATCCACTCCCCACCGCACTCCATTTCCCCATTCCCCCCTCCCCCTGCCCCCCACTCCACCTCATTTCCCCACTCTCCCTGTCCCCACCCCACTCCACCTCATTTCCATATTCCCCCACTCCCTCTCTCCCCACTCCACCTCATTTCCTCATTCCCCCACTCCACCTCATTTCCTCACTCCCCCTGTCCCCACCCCACTCCACCTCATTCCCCCACTCCCCCGTCCCCCACCCCACTCTACCTCATTTCCCCATTCCCCCACTCCCCCTGTCCCCACCGCACTCCACCTTATTTCCCCATTCCCCCCTCCCCCTGTCCCTGGCCCACTCCACCTCATTTCCCCATTCCCCCACTCCCCCTCTCCCCACTCCACCTCATTTCCCCATTCCCCCACTCCCCCTCTCCCCACCCCACTCCACCTCATTTCCCCCTGTCCCCAGCCCACACCACTCCATCTCATTTCCCCATTCCCCACTCCCCGTCCCCACCCCACTCCACCTCATTTCTCCTATTCCCCCACTCCCCTCATCCCCTCCCACTACCCCTTGTCCCACCTCATCCCCATTCCGCCTGTTCCCCACTCCCCCTCGTCCACACCCCACTCACCTTCGTCTCCCTCAGTTGCCTCAATCCTGCCCCCACTCACCCTCATCTCCGACCCACCTCAATGCTGCCCCACTCACCTTCGTCTCCCTCAGTTGCCTCAATCCTGCCCCCACTCATCCTCATCTCCGACCCACCTCAATGCTGCCCCACTCACCCTCATCCCCCTACTCACTTCCCCTAATTCCCCTCACCCACACCCCCTTGACCCTACTCACACCATACCGTTTTCTAGTCTCATTAGCCCACCTCCTTTTCCAGCTAATTCACATTGTAACACACACATAATGCTGGGGGTCAGGTCAGGAGGGGAATAAACAGTCAAAGTTTCACGCCAAGACCCTTCCTCAGGACTGAAAAGAAAAGGGGAAGTAACCAGAATCAAAATGTGGAAGGGGAAGGAGTCCAAGCTAGCAGGTGATAGGTGAAACAAGGTGAGGGAAAAGGTAGCGAGGTGGTGTGGGAGAGAGTATGAAGTGAGAAGATGGAAGAGGTAAAGAGCTGAAGAAGGAGGTTTCTGATAGGTGAGGGGACCACAGGAGAAAGGGAAAGAGAAGGGACACCAGAGAGAGGAGACTGGTAAATGAGGAGAAGTGAAGGAGTAAGAGGAGATCCAGAAAGGGAAATGGGAAAAGAGAAGGGGGTGGGGGAAGAAACTTCTAGAAGCTAGAGAAATTGATGTTCAAGTCATCAGGTTGCAAGCTACCCAGACGGAATATGAAGTGTTGATCGTCCAACTGTGAGAGTGACCTCATCATGGCAGTAGAGGAAGCCATGGACTGACATGTCGGAGTGGGCATGGGGAGTAGTATTAAAATGAGTGGCCACCGAGAAATCCTGCCTGTCGTGGCAGATACTGCAAAGGTGCTCAACGAAGCAGTTCCTTAATCTACACTAGGTCTCACTGTTGTAGAGGAAGCTGCACCGGGAGCAACCAGGTACAGTCGGTGAACCTGACAGACTTGCAGGTGAAGTGTGGCCTCACCTGGACAAATTGTTTGGGACCCTGAAAGGTGGTGAGGGAGGAGGTAAAGGAGCAAGTATAGCACTTGTCCTGCTCAGCCCCGTGAACCACATTGCTATTTAATCATTGATCTACAGGAGACACAAAAAGGCTTCAGATGCTGGAATCTGGAGCAACACTCCAGATTCTGGAGGAATGCAAAGGGTCAAGCAGTATCTGTGGAAGAAAATCAATGGTTGGCAGTTAATATTTTCATTTGGACCCCAATGATTGATCTGCTTCTCAAGTCTATTGACCTGCCTGAGCTCTATGTCTCTTTGGTGCCATTCAAACTCCAATAGTGTGTAATACTTTCCTGCTGCTTCAAGTCAATGAGTGAGATGAAATTTTCCATGATAACATGCAGAGCTCTGTCAGGTGATCAGCTTGCAGAAAAATGGGATCCACAGATGGTTTATTTATAGGGTTATGACGTGAAGTATAGTGCTGGGGTTGCAATGAGTATGGTTTGAACATTTGTGAGGGAGTTTTAATGGTACTGTTTCAGTTCTTGGTTGAAGCTGAGTATTGCTGTCTTGTTCCTGATCTCAAAATTATTCCACTTCCTAACCAGTTGGAAAATGCTCTCTCAGACTCTCTCAACCAACATGTGACTCTTGATCCCCTTACTCAATTATCTAAGTGAAAGCTATTATTAAATATTCTAAAAAAAATCAGTGGAAGAAGTAAATAGATTATCATGGAAGAAGGCGAAAGTACTCTGTGCATAGATTGTAGGAAGACCTAGCAGGGTGAAGGGGATATCTGAAGCAAATTGACGGAAATAACATCAGATGAAAGGTTAAATAGAAGATGGAGATGATAGACAATTTCTACAGAGTGAGGAAGTGAGCAGGAGTAATGCACTTTGGATGGGATGATATGGAATTTAAGCGAAAGGCAAGGTTAATGCTCCAGTTGGTCAGGATGTTTGTCATAGGGTTTGGAGTCCTGCATGCCTCAGTGACCCAGAAAGCTATGTTGACTGGAGTCAGGGCCTTGTGCTTTGGCTCTTGGTAGGGTCGCCCAAGTTAAACAGGTTAATGGATAGAGGACAGATTAACAGTTGTCCAGGTTCGGGGTTTAGCTCAGAGTTGTTAACCCTGACTGTTCAAAAAAATTGTGACGGAAACAGCAATGAAGAATCTTTCTATACATAGAGAAGTAGAGGATCTTCATTGCTGCCCTAAACACCAGTGGCATAACAGGCAGTAAGTAAGTTGGTTGGGATCAACAGAAGTAATTTCAATCTAATGTGAGGCCTTGTATTTTGTGACATTATTTACAAATGAAACAAGCTGCAGAATTATGTCATCATGCATGCCTTTTGGGCGAGGCTCCCCTCTCAGTTATGTGTTAACATCCCATTGCATCATTTCAAAAATAATTGGGGGAAGTTCTGCTGGGTATTCTTGTCAATATTTACCACCATCCACCCTTAGCAACAGGCAGTTCCTTGGGATTATGGATGACTTAATTCTGCTCTGGTTCAAAGATGACAAGTGAGACCAAAGTGGGAATTGCAGACTCTTCCAGAACTGGGACAGGAGGTGCATGATGCTTTGGGAGGTGTTGCAGTCCCTCTGCTGTTTTTTACAATGTATGATCCTGATGCACATCTTCAGTGTTCTCTATGCCAGTCTGAATGTTCCTTCCCCATTTTGAATGTTCCAGTCAAGGCCAGGGATTCCCAATATTCATTGGGAATTTTGCAATTTTCAGGGAGGCTTTGAACATTTTCTTGAATCTTTTCCTCTGTCCGTTGAAAATCTCTTCTAGTGACAGAGCTTGTAGTAAGACATTGCTTTGATGCACTGTTGTCAGGCATGTGAATAAGGTGGCTGATCCAAAGGAACTGACTGAGCATAATTACTGTCTTGGATGTTAGTCTGGGAGAGGATCCTCAGTTCTCTTGTTCTTATAGTAAAGGTTGTGTGTTCTCTCCACTGCCTGTTGAGGATGAGCAAAATCTTAGGAGAAGGGCAGGGTCACCGCTGTCCGGTAGGCTTGGTGCCAGGTTTGAGGTCTTGATATTCAACATCCTTTTCCTTGGTTGAGTAAAAGCTGTGCTGGTACATTGTAGCTAATAATGAATTACATCATTGACATATGATTCATTGAAAGGTGGCTCCCAAGACGTGGGTGTAATCCATAATTTCCAGGGTCTTATCAGGAAACCTTTGTTTATTAGAGAGTAAAATATGGTGGATTCAGTTGAACGAGAACCTTTTGTTTGTCGAGGTGAGCGTAAGGTCCTTTCCCTTGTGTGCTTCAGTGAATGAGTAAATGATATCTCGGAGCTTGAACTCTGGATGTGCTCAAATACAAGCTTCACCTGTACACTGCAGCTCAGCTACTAAGGTTGGGGAGACCCTGGTTCGGCAAGGGTAGTGTTATAGTTGAACATTTTCACATTAGTCCTGTAGATTCAGTTCTGCTCTAATAGGAAGCTTGTTGGTCAAGTGCAGCATTATGGTTAATAATAGTGTCAGAGCAATGAGACAGCCTTGCCTGACACGAACCTGTACAGGGATTAGGTCTATTGTGAACTCGTTGGCCAGGTCCTGGTCTGATTCGAATGAGGAAACAAACCTGAAACAGATTATTAACGAAATGAGAGATAAGTCATTGCAGCAATCAACCAGAGTTAGTTTCTTCAGCACATTGTTGTTTTTGGGATCTTCCTTCGTGCAGATACCTCCTTGCACATTTTCTGTATTACAACAGAGGCTATACTTCAAAACAGAATGTTATCTAAGCTCCAGGCCTTCCAAGTAACCTAGAGTCAGGGAGTCCTACGTCATGGAAATAGGCCCAATTTGCCCATGCCCAGTGAGCTCATCCTATCTGCCCCTGGCAGGCCCATATCCCTCTAAATGTCTCCTATTCATGTCCTCTGTGTATAAAGGAGGCCAGTGCACAGTGAAATAAATTAAATAGTATACATTACAGGGTGCTTCTGAGATGGATATCCGTCAGTGTGAGACGAACTGCTCATGTGACATGCTGGCACTGACATGGTGTTTCTAGAGAGATGTGACTAGTCAGATGGTAATTGGGGCAGCTAGGTGTGAGGTACTGTGGAATAATAAGCAAGTTCCTTTCTGACTCCATTGGGTAATGGTAACCACTCTGGGAGATAACACTAGCTTTGTCTATTGTTACTGCTAGTCACCTATCTCTTGTCCAGTGCAGTTTCCATACAGTCTGAAATAGGACCACCTTTTTCTCAAAGGTACTTGGCCGGTTTGTGTCCAAAATAATCAGCCAACCTGTGCCAGAAACCCATATGCCCCAGGTACAAGGACAATGTCAGTAATTGTGCTCCCTGAATTTACCATTCGATTCTGGCCTCCTGGGTTGCCTGGATCATCACTGGACTGAGAGCAAATCTCATTTAGCAGACTAGGTATTCTTGATTTGATTAGCAATTATTTTGGTTACTAACCGAATGGAATGAGGAAACAAACCTGTAACAAATTATGAAGGAGACTGGAGATTGGTCACTGCAACAAATAACTCTGGAAATGTGTAGTTCAGATGGTTGACGATTGGGTTGAGTTGTTCTCTGATCTTCAGTATATAAAGGCCAAGCATTCGGAGGACACACCACAAATGAACAGCGCACTGATGATGTGTCCTCGTACGGATATATATGTGTCTTTCTCTTGCTGACAAAGTGAAAACTCTGTTTTCCTCACACTTACTTCCAACCCAGTTGCCTTGCAAAAGGTCTTTGGGATGTTCAGATCTTTCACCATCCCATTATTGGAGCCACTGACGAGGGCTGTATCATCGGTGATCGCTAGTGTTGTGCTCCTGGATATTCCTTCTGCCATAGTGATTTCTACTCCACCTCCCCTCTGTTCCAGTGTGCTTATTCATGGGTCCATTGTGATTTTAAATAGAATGGGTAACATGGGGTCTCCTTGTTTAACCTTCTTCTTTATGTTGATCTTAATGGTTTTATCCTTGCCAAGTTTCACTACCGTTGTCGTGTTGGTGTATAGATACTCAACTAGTTTCATAAGGCGTTTGGGTGCCCCCACTCTCTGCAACAATCTTTGGATCAGTTATGGCCTACTGAATCGAAGGCCTTTGCCAAATCCACAAATGTGACTGCAAGTTCTTCCTTGTTCTTTTTGGACCCTTTGATGATGTTTCTGACGATTGTAATGTTTTCATTGCACCCAGGAGTCTTAGCCAGGAAACACTGCTGCCTTTTGTGGTGACAAAACGTTTGCAAATGAATTGGCAAGATCTGAGAACAACTCAACCCAACCAGAATTAATTTCCATTCATTTCACTGGGAGTGGAGACCATGAGTTATAAGGAGAGACTGGATAGGCCGAGGCTTTATTCCCAAGAGTGATCTTACAGAAGTTTGTAAAATCATGAGGGCATAGATAAAGTGAATATTCACGATCTTTGTTCTCTCCCCCCCCCCCCCAAATAGGGCAGTCTAAACTAGAGGGCAAAGGTTTAAGATGAGAGGGGAAGGATTTTCATATAGAGGGTGGTGGGTATATGGAATGAGCTGCCAGAAGAAGTGAAAGATATGGAGACAGTTTCAATGTTTAAAAGTCATGTTGGACAGGTTCATGGGGAGGAATGGTTGAGAGGGATTTGGCCCAAATGCGGATATATCATACTAATTTGGGTACACAACTTGGTTACAATAGACAATGTGAGTATTGCTCACTTCCCAGAATTAATTGCTCATCTCTGTTTGCTCTTGCATCCCTTCTGGTCCTGGTCCTGGTCCCAGAGTGTTGTTGAGGTGGGAATTCTGAGACTTAGACCCAGTGATTAAGTATTTCCAAGTCAGGGAGGTGTTCAACTTGGAGGTGTTGTTCCTTTTCACCCTTGCCTTTATTGTAGAACTTGTCTCGGATCACAATAGCTTGTGGAAATAGTTGTAGTGCATTTTGTAGGGACGATATTCTGCAGCCACTGTGCACCAGTGGTGGAGTGTATGAGTGGTTTGGATAGTGAAATAGATGACATTCAGGTGGGCCTTGTCATGGATGATTCAAAGTTACCCAGGTAAATGGAGAAGATTGTGTTTCCAACTGACCTGAGCAGATGAGATGCTGGGAAATTTAGCAGAAATGCCCAAAGTTATGATTTGCAAGGAACATAAAAGTGAATCATGGAAACATATACAAGTATCAAAATAAAAAAGATTATTGATGCCAATGGTGCCTGCTTATAGTCAGCAAAGAGAGAATTGACTAAAGGGAACAAAGAGGTAACAGAAATATTGATGAAACACTATGTTTCTATCTTCATAGAACACTGAAAGCTTCCCAGCAATAAGAGAGAGAGCTAAGAGCCTAACAAGAAGAGGGAATTAAAGAAATTTAGTATTGATTAAATAATATTGCTGGAAAAATTAATAGAACCGATTAAATATTAAATTTCTAATACTGATAATCTACATTCCGGTGTTCTAAAAGAGGTAGCCACAAAAATAGAGGATATATTGGTGTCATTTTCCAAAATTCTGTTGATCATGGAGTGGTTCTCATATATAGGAAGGTAGTAGTAGTAATTCCAGCTTGTGAAAGAGGAAGGAGAGATGAGGGAACTACTGGCTGATTAGCCCAACAGTGGTGGTTGGGAAAATGCTAGTCTATTTGTAGACAGCCCATTAGAAAGGGGATGCTTTCTTTCCACTTTGGTTTTGTATTTACTGAGGTAGTTAAAGAGGACAGTTTATTCTCAAGCCAGTTATAAATATCATCTGTTTCATGAGTCTTCGACCTACAGTGGTATCTGGAAGCAGGGGATCACAGTTTTTGGATATGGGTAAGACATGGAAAACTGAGATGAGAGGAAATTTCTTCACAAGATTAGTGAGCCTGTGCAATTTCCGACTATAGAGGTGGCCGAATCACTGAATATCAGAATCAGGGTTATTATCACCGGCATGCGTCGTGAAATTTGTTAACAGCAGCAGCACTTCAATGCAATGCATAATATAGAAGGAAAAAATAATGAATACAATTACTGTAGATCAATTACAGTATATATATATTGAATAGATTAAAAATCATGCAAAAAACAGAAATAATATACATTAAAAAAGTGAGACACACAAAAAGTGCTGGTGGAACATAGCAGGCCAGGCAGCATCTCTAGGAAGAGGTACAGTCGACGTTTCCGGCTGAGACCCTTTGACAGGACTAACTGAAAGAAGAGATAATAAGAGATTTGAGAGGGGGAGGGGAGGATCCAAAATGATAGGAGAAGACAGGAGGGGGAGGGATGGAGCCAAGAGCTGGAAAGTTGATTGGCAAAAGGGATACGAGGCTGGAGAAGGGAGAAGGATCATGGGACCGGAGGCCTAGGGAGAAAGAAAGGAGGGAGGGCAGCCCAGAGGATGGAGAGCAGGCAAGGAGTTATACTGAGAGGGACAGAGGGAGAAAAAAGAGAGAGAGAAAAAGTGGGGGGGGGGATAATAAATAAATAAGGGATGGGGTACGAAGGGGAGGAGGGGCATTAACGGAAGTTAGAGAAGTCAATGTTCATGCCATCAGGTTGGAGGCTACCCAGACGGAATATAAAGTGTTGTTCCTCCAACCTGAGTGTGGCTTCATCTTTACAGTAGAGGAGGCCGTGGATAGACATATCAGAATGGGAATGGGATGTGGAATTAAAATGTGTGGCCACTGGGAGATCCTGCTTTCTCTGGTGGACAGAGTGTAGTTGTTCAGCAAAGCGGTCTCCCAGTCTGCGTCGGGTCTCGCCAATATATAGAAGGCCGCACCGGGAGCACCGGATGCAGTATATCACCCCAGCCGACTCACAGGTGAAGTGTCGCCTCAAAAAAGTGAGGTCATGTTCAAGGGTTCAATGTCCATTTAGGAATCGGAGGGCAGAGGGGAATATACAAGGAGTTTAGGTAGATTACTTGATACAAAAGGCATTAAGTGGCGGGGGGCAGGTGAGGGTGTGTAAGCAGGAGTATGGTTTTGAGAGAGAGGAAGAGGAACAATGGCATGGCTGTTTTTTCTTCGTTCCTGCTGCTTCTCATTGCTTTGGTAACTTGTCCTGTGAAGTCAGTAAGTGTGAACATTTGTACACACAATCTGCCTGATTCAGTGCATATTTACATGTGTGTGTCTATTGATTTATGTGTGAGAATGTATTAATGTATATCTATGGGTGTGTACGTGTATTTGTGTGGCTCATCATGTTCCTATTAAGTCATTAGGATCTGATTGACGTGGGTCATGCCTTGTGGTTACTACTGTTATGTGACGAATGGATTTCTGAGCTCAGCATCATGAGATGTTTGTGACTATGAATTTTCACTTATCAGCAGTGGTCGGCAGCACGGGATGCAAGGTTTGAAGTGGGAAAGGAAACAAAACAACTTATATTTTTATATCTGTTTCAGCTTTGCTGAGAGATAATGCGGGAAGGGATTCTTGCTGGATCTCACAGCAGGCAGCCGTTATCGGAATCTCGACAGCACTCCCAGCAATTGCAACGATGAACCAGCAAAGCATCTGTCGCCGCTGGCACCCATGGGTGCTAGTGCTCACTTTCGTTCTCCTCCTTGGCTTAATCAACTTTTGCAACAGGGGGCAGACAATCAGGCAGCCGACCAGCAGGGAATCAGGGTACCCAGACCCAGACTCAGTGGCACGCATCTCACCATCACATAACAAGCAAGGCGACAAGGATGCCTGCCTCTCCGTTCCAGAGCGTGATAGATTTGACTGCTATCCGGAGAGGGACCGAGTCGTCTCTCGGAAGTTGTGTGAGGAACGTGGCTGTTGTTTTGCCAAGGTCACTGTGGATCTATCTGGAGAGCCTTGGTGCTTCTACCCACCGAATTTTTCAAGTTATATCCTAGGAAACCTGACACCTACAGAGCTGGGAGAGGTGGCAGAGCTCACACGAAGGAATAAAACTTACTATCCCAGGGATATTTGGAAACTCCAACTGAACATAATGTTCGAAGCTGACCACAGACTTCACATCAAGGTGGGAGTCTTCCATACTAAATCAAAGAGGTTCCGTTAAACTGTTCCCTTGCATCTGTCAAGTGTAGAATTTAATTCCCAACCCTAGCATCCTAGGTTAGCCATTCATCCCCCTTGTGACCCAGTGGCTTATGGAGATACCTTGGACAGTGGTTAGGAGTTAATTCAGGCTTAGGGGAACTGGAATCACATACAGTCCTAGGCTGAGAAGGCTGGGCTGGGTGTACTTCTTCCCTCTAAAATAATTTTAGTGAGCCAGTTAGGTTAAAGAGGACTATTCTAAATATATCCTAGTATCCGAAAAAAGAAATCTGCAGTTGCTGGAAAGCTTGAATATCACGGGTGGCTGGAAATAGCAGATCAGGCAGCATCCTTGGAGAGAGAAACAAAACCATTTAGCCCTGGGGAGAAAAGTCACCAGCCTGAAGTCTTCTGTATCTCACCATTCTGACATTTGCTTTTCTCCTTTCTCCTCTGTTGTCATTCATCTCCCTATTTACACCTCCTCTACATTCGCTGCCTCCAGCACGCTTATCGCAGACTACACCAATCCATTTTCTCTGGGTGTGTCACCCTATTACAGACATCCCCTTTGTTCTTCCCACTGCACCATTGTCACCCTTTACTGAAGCTAAAAATATATCCATTTTTGAGCCTTTACCAACTCTAACAGAAAATCACCATACTGATCTGTTTCTCTCTCCACGAAAATTGCCTGAGTATTTCCAATACTTTTAGTTTTTATATCAACGTTACTTAATTATCTGTAAGGGTGTTTGAGGCATTTGAGGTTTGTAAAAAGCCAAAGTGGATGTAAATATTTTACAGCTGATGGCTCATCCATCAGAGGAGAATGTTTGTCATGTTTGGGTATAGTACTGGACTCAGAGAGAGTCCCCATCCAGATGGATTTCTATAACAATCTACTGCCTCATGGTCTCCTTCACTGGCTGAAGCTCTTTAATCTGCTTTCTGCTGTAGTAAAGTTGAAATGTAGATCCTCTGAGTTGGTAATTGAACGATAAGAGAAATATGTTTAGTTCATTTCACAACCTAATAACATCTCAAAGTACTTTACAGCCAATTAGATACTTTGGACACATAGACATTAAAGAAGATTTCAGACAATATCTGTGCCAAACCAGATACCATATTAAACTAATCCCATTTGCTTGCACATGGCCTATTCATGTGTCTGTTAAACATTGCAATTGTTTTTGGTTCTAATCCCTGCCCTGGCAGTGCACCTGCCACTTTTCAAAAACAAACTTGCCTCGTAATCCTCCTTTAAACTTTCCCCCTCTCACTTTAAAGCTCTAATATTTGACATTTCCACCATAGAAAAAGACTGACAATGCACCTTCTCATAATTTTCTATACTTCAATCACTTCTTCCCTCAGCATCCAACACTAGAGAAAACAATCTGTTTGTCTAGCCACTCCTCCATAGCTCATCCTCCAATCTAGGCAACATCCTGGTGAAGCTCTTTCCAATGCCTCCTCGTCCTTCCTGTAATGGCGTGACTACAGCCGAGCACGGCCTACCCCAAGTTTTATTTTGCAGTAACGTGGTTTCCTTACTCTTATGGATGTATCTATTGACAGCCTTTCTCACTATCCACAATTCCACAGTTTTTTATGTCATCTGCAAACTTAATAATCAGCTCACCTACACTTCTGTCCTGAGGGACACCCTACTTGCAAATCTAGAAATTCAGAATAGCACCCTTCTACCATTGCCCTCTGTCTTCTATGGCCAAGCCAATTTTAAGTTCCTTCTACCAAACTACCATGGATCCCATATACCTTAATCTTGAATTATTTTACCATGAGAGACCTTGTCAAATGCTTTGCTAAAGTCCATGTAGACATTCTCCACTGCCCTTCAGTATCTCATCCCACTTGCCTGATCCAGACGTAAATTTCCTCCTTTCTCCTTGAGTGGTCCTACCCTTTCACTATTATCCTCTTACATTTAATAAGTGTGTGAAATACCTTGTCATTAGTCCATGATGCTACTTGGCCAGGACATAATGTGGCTCCTTTTAGCTTTCCTGAATCCCTGTTTTTTTTTATTGGATCCTGTATCAGCTTCTTAAACCTTACGTATGCTTCTTTTTCCTTTTTGATTAAATCTGCAACATTTCTCATCATCTAAGGTCCCTGAACCTTACCAACCTTGTCTTCTTTCTTCACAGGAACGTTTGGATCCTGAATTCTGTCCAGCTGGACTTCAAACAACTCTATTGTGTTGGATGTGAACCTACCCAATAACAGTTACTCCCAAACTACTCTGGTTGTCCCTGGCTAATACTGTTGTATTAGCCTTCTCCCAATGTGGCACCTTCCCTGAGGTCCAGTCTTATCTTTATCCATAAGTACCTGAAAGTTTACAGAGTTCTGATTCCTGTTCTCAAAATGTGCTCCCACTAATTACCTGTCCAGGCTCATTTCCTGAAACTACTGTGGGCGCCATGGCAATGTAACCGTTAGTGCAGCACTATTACAGCTCAGAGTGTCTGAGTTCAGAGTTCAATTCTGATGCCATCTGTAAGGAGCTTGTTTGTTCTCTCTGTGTTTCCTCCAGGTGCTCCAGTTTCCTCCCACAGTCCAAAGATGTACCAGTTAGTAGGTTAATAGGTCATTGTAGGTTAGTAGGTCATCGTATGTTGTTCTGAGATTAGGCTAGGGTTAAATAAGTGGGCTGCTGGGCAGTACTTTTACAGTTAGACCAGAAGGGCCTGTTCCATGCAGTATCTCTAAATAAACTAAATAAATCAATCTAATATGGCCTCATCTCTGGTTGGACTATTTACAAACTGTTTAAGGAAACCCTTCTGGATATACCTAACAAATTCTGCCCGATCTAAGCTTTTGGCACAAAAGAAATCCCAGTCAATTTTGGGAAATTAAAGTCATCCACCACAACAATCCTTTTGCTTTTACCCTCATCAACTATCTTTGTTTCTTCCTCAAGTAACTCTATCACTGTTGTAATGTGGCAGCTAAACTCTGCAGTGAGCTCCCGAAATGAGCAAAGAGGTACTGACCTTGTTTGTTGATTTGAGCTTTTTGTTTTTGGGAACTCTGATCAAAGGAAGTTTGTCTTCTCTTCTTCAATGCCTCCTCAATGGAGCATAGGCCATTTATGACCTCCTGTTTCCATTGTCCAAAGTTGATGATATGGTTGGAGTTCATCAGTGTTTCTGCAATCCGTTTTATCCACTGTGCAAGGGATTGGCCTATACAGCTTCACCAGAGCCCTGATGGCTTGTCTTGCCCGTTTCCACCTCTCACAACGGGGACATGGGGTTGGACTTTGAGAGGCAGAGGAAATTTGTGCTTCATGAGTTAAAGTCTTCATGAGTTGGGTGAATGTTCCTGACCAGAATCTCACAGAGCACCAGCCAATTGTACACCTCACAGGGAGGAACACAGCCTTTTGCTGAATATTGACCCTCTTTTCCTTCTTTGACTGATTCAGATAAATGACTCCTCAAATCCACGGTATGAGGTCCCCATCGAGGTTCCCAAGGCAGCAAAGAAAGCCATGCATCCACTGTACACTGTAGAATATTCCGAGGATCCATTCGGGATTGTTGTGAGAAGGATATCCACGAGGACGGTGCTGTAAGTTTTTCCAAATTTTCATGTCCTTATAAATCTTCATGATGTGGGACAAGAGGATAAAGATGGGAAAGAGTTAGAAAAAGTCTTTCCCTGTTAAGGACATAGTTGGGACTAGGAAGAAGGAACCTCTGAGGATTATAAGGGGCTCAGGGCAAAATAAAAGCAAAAGCACAAGGATGATAATCGCTGGTTTATTACTTGATCCATGTGCAAATTGGAAAAGGATGAACAGAGTTACCAAGGTAAATATGTGGCTTAAAATACAGTGAGATAGACGTGGAGCTCCCATTCCTGGAACAGGAAGGAGAGAAGTTCTGTTGAGATGTGCTTCAGCTGAATCATGCTGATACAACTGTCCTGGTAAATTGTATAACTAGGGTGGTACATAGTTGTGGAAAGGGTTGTTTTATCAGTCAAAACAAAATAAGAGAGTGGTGGCAAAAGATAGTGAGGGGAGCAAGCAAAGTATGACAGGAAGGGGCAGAAAATGTAAATGAAAGTGGCAAATCCAGAGTTATTAAAAAACTAAAAGCATCGAAGCCTAATGGCCTTTATTTGAATGCACATGACATTTGCGGTAAGATAGATGAGTTAACAGCAGTATGATCTGATAGTTACTACGGACATGTGGTTGCAGGGTAACCAGGACTGGGTACTCAATATTTCAGCATATATGCTGTTGCAAAACAACAAGCTAAAAGGGGAAGGAGTTGGGGTAATGTTAGTCGAGGGAAGTATCAGAGAGGTGTTGAGTATTGATATAGAGGCAGTGGATATCAATGTAGAATTGACTTGAGCTGAAATCATGATTGGAGGAGAAAGAAGACATGGATGGGAGTAGTCTCTCAGCCCCCAAAATGTGACCTCTTAATAGGGTGGTGCATAAATGGGAAAATATCTAGGGTATGTTTAAAGGGAGCTACAGTTGTCACAGGACAATTAATCTGCATGTAGTTTGACAGAACCTAATTAGCAAAGGTATTATAGAAGTAAAATTTGTGGAGTGTGTCAGGAATGGCTTCTTAGAATAGTATTTTATGGAACTTGTCCAGGAACAGGCTGTTTTAGAATTGGTCATGAGTTATGTGGAAGTATTAATAAGAGATTTGGTAGTTAAAGATGCCCTATGGGATAGTGATAGAATTCAGGAGTCACGATTCTTCGTTGTAATTTTTCAGTACATGAGTGTAAAGTGTGAAGAAAACTGAGTGCATTCAAACCTAGTCAACATGGCTTTATAATGTTTTACAAACAGTTTGGAACAAGTTTGCTTGAATTCGTTACACAAGGAAACCTATAGATATAATACACTTAGTCTTCTCAAAGGCATTTGACAAGCTTCCACATGAGATGCTGGTGCATAGTGTGTTAGCATGGATTGAAGACTGGATGTCCATACATTGGAGTAAATGGGTTTTTTTCCAGCTGGAAGAATAGAACTAATGGGGGACTTTTGGATCTCAGTTTTTTAACTCTTTATATCAGTGACCTGGAGGAAGGAAAAAATATAACGTTTCCACATTTGCCCCTAAGTATGAAAATAGTGGGAGGGCAAATTATGACAAACACATAATGATTCTGAAATATAGATTTAAATAATGAACTATAGGCCAGTTCTAGATGATCTAGGTATTTTTGTGTGAACTGGTACATCTTCAGACTGAGAGGCAACCCATGCATTGCAAGGGGAGGACGTGCAAACTCCTTGCAAATGACATCGGAATTGAATTCCAAACTGTAGTTGTAACTGGTGGAGGTGGGCTTTGAGCCTGGCTAATTTCTGTCTATTTATAATCAGATTGAACACGACAGTCGCCCCCCTCTTCTTTGCTGATCAGTTCCTGCAGATGTCAACCTCATTGCCCTCAGAGTATATCTATGGTCTTGGAGAACATCAGTCAGGTTTCCTGCATAGTGTCCAGTGGAACACACTCACATTCTGGGCTCGTGATATCCCTCCTCAGGTAGGTATAACAAGTCTCATTCCAGTGACAACCTCATGCTGAACCTGTCCGAGCGGCCTACAGTGATCTACTTCCCTGTGTTTTCATTCTTGATTTCCTCTGACCCCCAATGAATAGGTCTGGGTTATACTTGCACAACTCTTGAGGCCTGTTCATTTTGCTGGGTACAAGTATTTTGTATGTTTTGTGGTGACTGTGGGGAGCAGAGCCCAGACTTAGCGAATATGAATTATTCTTCCTCATAGAAAGGAGGGGAGGGAGAGGTGCAGCAAGGTGTTTTACACCCAGAACGTCCCTGCCCCCTCACCTTTCCCCATTTGATATTGTTTGTATTGTGAGCTTTCCCTATTTTCAATTCTACAAAGGTCACACACGTGGGAAACTGGGCATTGTGCCTGCCAGTGTTCAGTGGCTCTGTTTCCATCAGCAATTCTGGCAGTAGGGAGGGGCTTCTTGTGATTGCAGCCACTTCAACAAGAGGCCACCAGTAAGCCCTAATCCACAGGTACAGAGGAGATTGGGAAGAGGCTTCACAGCAGGTCTCCAGCTTTCTTGAACATGCAGCATGCCTACGTCATGACTGCTCTCTCCCCCTCCCCACCCCTCCTCCCCCCTCCCCCTCTCCTCCTCTCCTCTCCAACCTCCCTCTCTCTCGCCCTCGCCCTCTCCCTCCCCCTTTCCCTCTTTCCCTCTCTCTCTCCCCCCTCAATGGCACAGTCTGATTTTCTGGGTATCTCAACAGATCGGCTTTTACCTTTATGTCCTCTCTTTCTCTGAAAATGGCCTCCTTAACAATCAGCCGGGAGGTTTCATTAAAGGTTATTACTGTGGCAGCCCCGGCCTCACCCAGCTGGAGATGGTACTTGGTGGCTGACGTGGATGTGGTAGGGTAAAGTGTCTGTTTCTGTGCTATAAGATTCTATGCCTCTTCAGCCCTCATCCCCCAGTCTCTGCAACTTAAAATTAACAATGTTTCCACTCTTTCACAGTTCTCACAAAACTGGATGGCAGGGTATGGAGGGTGCAGGTCGATGGGACTGGTAGATTAATGGTTTGGCACAGACTAGCTGGGCCAAAGCACCTGTTTCTATGCTGTAGTATTCTATGACTCTGTCAAGATTCAAGATTCAGGATGTTTAATGTCATTTCCAGTGCACAAGTGTAAAGGAGAATAATTGTTACTCCCAGTTCGATGCAGCACTAAAATAACCCAATAAGATAAAGAATATAATAATATAAACACAATAAATATAAATAGATAAATAGCTTATATACATATTTTGATTATATGCCCATAAAGTGGCACTAGGCACAGGAGTGTCTGTACGTAAGGTGCCTGACAGGAAATAATGAAGTAGTGGTGTTTGGGGGTGTGTTTGGAGGGGTGGGTTAGTGGGTGGAGGTGTTGATCAACCTCACTGCTTGGGGAAAGCAACCGATTTTGAGTTTGGTGATCCTGGCGTGGATGTTACGTAGCCTTCCCCCGTTGGAAGTGGGACAAAAAATTCATGAGCAAGGTGGATGAAATCCTTCATATTGTTACTGGCCTTTTCCTGGCACCTTTCAGTGAATCTGTTCTTGACGGCAGGTAGGTGGTGCATTGGGCAGTTTTGGCTACCCCTTGTAGAGCCTCCATGTTCCTCGCAGTGCATTTTTGGTATCATATGAGGCAGCAAGTTGGAAGCTCTCTATTGCATATCTGTAGGGCATGAATATACATCTGTATAGTCCAGCTCTCTTCAACCTCTTGAAAAAGTAGAGGTGTTGCTGACCTTTTCAGATAATGTACGATGTATTCTGGGACCATGAGAGGTTGTGCGAGGTGTGCAGTCCCAGGAGTTTGAAACTGCTCCCGGTTTCCAATGCTGTGCCACCAAAGTAAAGAGGAGTGTGAGTGAAGCTGATAACCATCTCCTTTATTTGCCTGGCATCAGGCCTCAGGCCCTTCCACCTTCTCTCTGTAGGCCGTCGTACCGTTGTTGGTGATGAACCCCACCACTGTGTCATCGGCGAACTTGACAATGTGATTACTCGGGTGCTTGGCTGTGCAGTCATGTGTAAGCAGATGTACAGCAATGGGCTCAGCACACAGCCCTGGGGAGGATCACGGGGTGAGGGAGGAGTGGTTGTGCATTCTGACTATCAGAGATCTATTGGTTAGGAAGTCCAACAGCCAGTTACACAGTGTGTATTTAGACTGAGGAGTAGGAGTTTGTTCATCAAGGTCTGTGGGGTAATAGTGTTGAATACCAAACTGAAATCCAGAAGCAGCATTCTGACACAAGTGTCAGGGCCAGGTGCATGACAGATGCTATGGTGTCTTTTGTAGAATGGATCTGTCAGTAAGCACATTGGTGAGTGTCCATTGTGGCAGGAATGGAGTTTTTGATGTGTATCGTTACCAGCCATTCAAAGAACCTCATGAAGATTGATGCCAGTGACACCGGGCCATGGTCGTTTAGTTCTGAAGGTGTAGGGTTCTTTGGTACAGGGATGATGGTGGCTGATATGAAATCTGGGGACAGTAGCCTGGATGAGTGAAGTGTTGAAGATGCCCATGAAGATGTCAGTGAGCTGGTTTGCACACTGCATGAACACTCAACCTGGACTGTTGTCTGGCCCGCCTGCCTCATGTCTGCTGCTGTTACAGACAGTGGCTGCTCACCTGGGAGAGGGTAGCTTTCGTGTTGTATGCCTCAAAGTGTGCATCATAGTGTCAGGGAGGGAGGGTGTCACTGGCCCAGTTAATGCTGTTTTTCCTGTTATGTAGTCAGTAATGCCCTTAATGCCCAGCCACGTTCTCTGGGGATCGTTATTGGACAGTTGCTCCTGAATTCTTTGGGTGTCGGCAGATTTTGCCACCATGCCGAAGATGAGATTTCTCCTAGGTGCTCTGAGAGCTTATTTGCCTCCAGAGTTGAAGGCAGTGTCCTCGGCTTTTTGTAGGGTGCACATCTCTGAGTTCAGCCAGGTCTTCTTGTTGGGCAGTGAGAACACTGTTCTTGAGGAAACAACGGCATCTATACACTTAGAGATGAAGCCGGTGACAGATGAGGCATATTCCTTGAGGTTTGTGTCAACCTTGAATATCTGCTAGTTAGTCCAGAAACATGGTGATTGCCTCGTTAGGCCGTACAGTGATGATCCTCTTGACTGGTTTCTCCATTTTCAGCAGCGTCAGTATGCTGGGATTAACAGTATGGAGATGTGGTCAGAGAAGCCAAGATTAGGGTGTGGGATGGCTTTGTAAGTACCACGTCTATATGAACATGGTCCAGCCTTGTGAGTTTCCCTAGTGGCCATGATGATGTGTTGGTGGAATTTGGGTAACCTGCCCTGCAGGTTGACATGATTGAAGTCTCCTGCAAATATGAAGAGAATGTCCAGATGCTTATTTTGTAGAGAGCTGCTGATACTGTAAAGCTCTCCCAGTGCGACCTTTGCGTTCGCACTCCGGAGGATGTAGACAGCGGTGATGAACACAACAGCAAACTCCTTGAGCAGGTAATGTGGCCTGCATCTAATTGTAAGATGCTTAATTGCCCCAGTTAGTGACTGCTAACTACAGATGAGTTTGGGAACCTACCTTTGTAAATGTACACACAGATTCCACCTCATTTGGATTTCCCCGACAGGGAGTTTATGTCGTCCTGTCAAGTTGAAATGCCAATTTGAGCATGTTGTTGGTTAGCCACGTTTTAGTGAAAACCAGAAGGCAGCAGTTTCTCATCTCTTTCTGTGCATTCATTCTCAGTAAGTCCATTTTATTTCTATTGAGTAGCCAGGAAAAGAGAATGTGTCACTAGTCTGATCTCAGCCTAGCTAATGCCCCGACTCTCTTGCCATATTTCTGTTTCCTTTCGCACTGCCTGCATCTGCCACTCCCTCGGCTGAGCTGCCTAGATTAGGTCGTTGTCACCGGGTCTGATGTCCATAGATTCCCTAGTCCATTGGGCACCGCTATTAACTCTGCTGCTGGCGGATTAAAAGTAATTTTGCCTAAGAGTTCAGTGGTGTTGTATTCACGGAGCTTTGGTTGATTGAAATCCCTGACTAGAAACTTTGAATTTAAAACTAGCACCATTATTGGGAGCCTGAGGAGCCACTGAGTCTCTTTGTGTCGCCATTTTTAGAGTCCTGAAGTTTCTGCCTCTACCACCTTCTGAGGTAGTGTATTCAAGATTCAAGTTTTTTTTTGTCAAATGTACATCAAAATGTACAGAATTTATGTGTCTTTTCCGTTGGCAACCAACATACTGAGGGTGTGCTGGGGACAGCCGCAAGATGCCAGCACAGCATGCTCACAGTGCTCAGCAGAACAACGCAGAACACAACAAGTAACAACAGCAGCAGCATCAAGCCTCGTTCAACACTCCCTCCCATACACATTTACAAATTCTTCCTCAGATCCCCTCTAAGCCTTTTCTCCTTCATCCTCTGCCCTGTTGTTTGGGTGGGTAATGCGTTGAATGTTGAGTCCTGGCCTTCCTCCTGCCATGCTGTGTGGTTGTTACACAAAAATAGCCGAATCTCTGCCCATGTTGTCCATTAAGTAGAGTGTTTGATCTGGCCAAGAATATAGTTTTGTTGCAACAAAATGTTGAAGACATAACGACGGGTTGGTGTTGAGTGAGATCTGTACACAGCACAAGCTATGATTGGTGTGCAGGAGATAGGCTAAGAACCCAAATTTAATGTGATTCGTTCTTTAAACAACATTGCTTTTAAGACTGTAACATAAATGGTTCTCTCCTAGTGAAAATGTTCCTTTTCCATCCAATGTGGTTGCAGATCTCACTGAAGATATATTTTGGGCATTATACTTCTGTTGGTCTGATTAACATTGGAAAAACATTGCTAATGGACACTCAAATATTGTCCTAGGATGGTGATGAATATTGGTACCTTGGGTTGAAGTGCTTGATGTTGCAGCGTTTGCCGAGCTTGACAATTAGCTTGCAGACGTTTCATTACCAATCGGTGACATCCTCAGTGAACTGCGCACTGAGGATGTCACCTCGACTGGTGATGAAACGTCTCCAAGCTAATTGTCAAGCTCGGTGAACACTGCACCCATCAAATTCTCCTGGAATGGCAGATGATGTTCGCAAGTGACACTGAAGCACTCAGAACTGTGCACAAAATTGCTCTACTCTGAATTACTGCAATTTTCATCTGCATGGCAGCATTTTATTGACATTGTATGATTGAAATTTGAGCCCCTAATTACTCCAGTACGGAACTGAGGAACACTGCACTATTGGACTTGTCAACATTTGGTATGAGGCATAACCCAATGGCTTATCAGACCTTTTAGGTGTGTGTAAAAGACCCAATTGCAGTACTTTGGGTACTGCTCCCTGTTTTGTGTGTCCATTGTACTGACTAATATTTATCACTCATTCAATGAATAAAAAATCATCATTATATCGTTATTTGTGAGAGTTTCATTATTCAGCAGGTTCCTCATCTCAGTAGTTCATGCTTAAATTGCCGTCTCATCACCCTCAATCCACTGGGAGCTTCTGTCCTTGATAATCAGCAACTGCTGGGACGCGATAGTGTTTTCAAAGATTTTTATAATGAAGCCTCATTTCCTTGCCACAACCCATCCACCCTCCACCCCCTTTTAACATCTGTTGTTGAGCTAGCATTTGATCAAGAGTGGTAATCGTCTTTTGGATTTTGTTCTTGTAGTTGGGTAGGTAAGACCATTCCGTGCATTGCCTATTTCAGAGCAGGTAAAACTTTTAAAGCAGGGTCTCCTTGCAGCATGTAAGACAATAAGTGGGCTGGAGGAGCCCAAGTAATAACAGATAGAGGAATCGTCTGCCCTTCAAACTTCCAGATCTCCACATTTTTTCTATTCTGGTATTTTAATTATAGAGAGATACTTCACAGAAACAGATCCTTTGGCCCACTGTGCACTTGCCAGCTATCAAGCACACATCTATACTACATATATTTATGAGCACTTGGTTCATAGTTTTCTGTGCCTTGCATTTCAATATATATACACCTCTCAAATTGTGCAAAAGTACCTGCTTCCAATACCCACACAGACGGCATGGTCTGGATTCCAACCACCATCTCAATGAAAATTACATCTCAGATTCTCTCTGAACCTCATATCACTTACCCTAAACTTATGTCTTCTAGTTTTAGATACCTCTGCTATAAATTCATTATTTTAATTTGCTGCAAAATCATTGGTGCAGCTATTTAGCTTCCAAATTTCCTGCAAATCCCTCCAACTTTTTGGCTTAGTTTTCTATTTTAAGACTCTTTTTGATACCTAACCCTGTGTCTACAGTTCTGATCACTCATTCCTAATATCATCTAATGTGGTTTGTTGTGACACTTGGGTTGCTCCCAATGTGCAACATGACTGTTCGTCCTTGTTTCTCAGCACGAGCAGACACTGACCTTACCCTGGTTACCTGTATGTGATGTGAACTTTGATTCTGAATGCTGCCTCTTGTACTGCAGGAGTCTGTTAACCTTTACGGAGTCCACCCCTTTTATCTGTCTATGGAGCCAGATGGGAAGTCACATGGTGTTTTCCTTCTCAACAGCAATGCAATGGGTAAGCGCAGAATACCGGATGGATATGCTGAGATGTTTGCTGGCATTCTATTGTTTGAAAGTACTTTTCACACCCATTGCTACTTCATGCAGACTGTTGGGTTTGGATTGAGTGTCTGATGTTGGAGATAGTTAGGCTTAAGGCTGCTGGTTTTGGTTGAGGTTGGTGTTTTTGGTGTTAAGGTCTTGGTTTGGGATTGGTGTTTTTGATGTAGGGAGCATGGTTTTGGGGCTGTGATTCTACCTTGTGGTACTGTTTGGCTCAGAGTTCCTCAGAAAAAAAGAGGAAACATCATCCTCAGCTACTTTGCTGTTCCTACTTTGTATAGTTGAGAGAGAAGTGGATCACAGTTGAGTAAGACTTAGATCAGAGAACAGTAAATAAATTGTTAAATCTAACAATGTTGAGTTCCATTCCAGTTTAGCTTTCAGATGTTAAGCGATTAAAGAATCGCTTCAATGTGCAGTGATTGTAGAATATGAGAACTTGTTTCAAAAAGACATCATTTAATTCAGTGATCATGAGATAATTGTCTTTCTTTTGTAGATGTGGCCCTCCAGCCCACTCCTGCTTTGACATGGAGAACCATTGGTGGTATTCTTGACCTCTACATATTTATGGGTCCTGACCCAAACTCAGTCATCCAACAGTATTTGGAGGTCATTGGTAAGTGAAAGATTACCAGAAAAGTGAGCATATAGTTACTTATCTTCAAATATATTTTATCAGATCTTTGATACTGCTGCTTACCAGCAAGATATGTTCTATAATACCACCTTCTAACATATTACATCACAATTGGCTGCTCAAGTTCAGAGGCATTGGCATATCTCTTTAAGGCCATGATGTTTATTAATGTGAGATTATTACGAACGCCCAGGGATGTTGTTAGACTATCGAGAGCCCGTATATTTACCATTTGTGTCAGAGAGGCAATTCTGAAATGACTTCATAAGCAACCTGTAGTAGACCATAAGACTGTGGCACTACTAAAGTCAATATTTACTACATTGTTGAGGCCCATCATAAATTGGGGGATCATTTCATCGAGCACCTCCCTACCATCCCCCACGTGGGACATACTGGTGGCCAAACATTTTAATTCCCATTCCCATTCCGAAATGACGATCCATGACCTCCTCTTGTGCCAAGATGAGGCCACCCTCAGGGTGGATGAGTAATACCTTATATGCCACCTTGTGTAGCCTCCAACCTGATGGCATAAATATCGATTTCTCCTTCTGATGAACAAATCATCCCCCCCTTCTTCTATTCCCAACTCTGACCCTTCACTTCTCACCTGCCTATTACTTCACTCTGGGTCTCCTCCTCTGTCCCTTTCTGCCATTGTCCACTCTTCTCTCCAATCAGATTCCTTCTTCTCCACTGTTAGACCTTTCCCAGCCTCCTGGCTTCACATATCACCTTCCAGCTAGCCTCTTTCCCTTCCCCCTACCTGATTACTCTGGCATCTTCCCCCTTCTGTCTCAGTGCCGAAGAAGGGTCTCGGCTCGTAACATCGACTCTTTACTCTTTTCCATAGATACTGCCTGGCCTGCTGAGTTCCTCCAGCATTTTGTGTATGCTGCTTTGGATTTCCAGCACCTGCAGACTTTCTCATGTTCTTAATATTTAGTATGTTTTAATAGACAGAATTATTATCCCACCTGAAGAAGAATACAAGATGTGTCCATGCGCTATACAAGGCTACAATACTGCTGAGTTCTTGACATGATCTAGGATGTACTGTTTGAAAGGAGAGTAGATTCAAACTCAAAAAATGCTTCTCAAAAAGGAATTGTGTGCGTACCATACAAGAGATGGGTGAGGACAGGGAAAATCTGTTCACCTTGGGGAAAGGGCAGATGAAAAAAACTAATTTCAGTATATAATCCTGAACTTTAAGTCAGGTAGGTTAATTGCCAGATTGTAAAATGTGTATCTTCTTGGAACTGAAATACATACATCCTCCAGTTACTCTGCACAGGTCAGAAAAATAGTCACAAGTTCTGAGGTAGTAGGGTAATTGGTCCCATGTGTAAGAATCATTCCTTAAAAAGCTGAATTGTCCACATGGTTTAGAGCTATTCTCTTGTTTTACTCAAAGAACCTGAGTCTGCAGTAACTTAAGAGAATGGGTAAGAGAGAGTTGTCAGAGAATAATGTAGTAAACATCATGTGCTGTGGAATAAAATTAACTCTGATTCAACCTGGATGCTGAATATCACACTGATGTGTTACAGAGAGCAGTGGACAACAGTGCATGCTGCAGATAGACTGTGAACACTTGAACAGAGATGATACGGCAGTTCCATTTTAGAACAAATTTCACAGAAAAGATAATTAAGACCCTTCCATGTAATGTCTACATCATGAAATTTAAAAGTAAGTTGGTCACAGTAGAAATGTGCAGAACACTAGTAGATCACAGTTAGAGAAATGATCCAGTTGCTGTTCTGACCACAACACCGTGAGAAGCATGTGATTAATTGAGGAAGTGAGCAGCAGAAGCTAACAGAAACATTACCAGGGTTGGATAATCATAGCTATGAGGTCTTTTCTACGGTGGAGCTGTCTTCTTTACGGAGAAGATATGTAAGGATAGTTTTATTTGAAATGGTTAACATTGTAAAGACTTAAGATTAGCTTTATTGCCATATGTACATCGAAACATGCAGTGAAATGTGTCATTTGCGTCGAGACCAACACAGTCTGAGGATGTGCTGGGGACAGAAGGCAAGCATTACAATGCTTCTGGTGCCGATATAGCATGCCAGCAACCTACTCACCCTAGCCTTTACGTCTATAGAATGCAGGAGGAAACCGGAATACCCGGAGAAAGCTGACACGGTCACAGGGAAAACAGGAAACTTCTTTCAATGGTGGAATTGAACCCAGGTCACTGGCATTATGTGAATTATGTATAAACTACTGAGGTTAATCTGAGGCAGTGATTTCTCACTCCAAGGACAATACACACAGAATTCTGTGTGTGTTGCTTGAATTATCAGGTGTCTACAAGAGCTAGGAATTAGGATGAGGCTGGATATTTGTACTTAAACTGGCTAGAATATCATGAGACAGTGGCCTTTCTCTCTGGCTTAAGTGTCTTAGAGCAATGTCACAGAAATCTCCATGTTAAACTACAACTCCTCTGGAGACTATGCTATTTAATGGAGACATGTTGGGCAAAGAACTGAACCCAGGACTTACTATTGCCTACAACATTTACAAATCTTTGTGATGTTCTGAACATATAGTTAGTTTTTTGTCACCCTGAGACATTACTGCTTTGTGTGGCAGGTTTGCCTTCGATGGTGTCTGCTTGGGGTCTCGGATTTCATCTCTGCCGCTGGGGATATGAGACAAGTAACGCCACCTGGGAGGTGGTTAACCAGATGAGGAAAGCAGGAATGCCTCAGGTTCATAAAACAAAAGCCATTCCCTATTGCCCCAGCTGAAAGGAGTGGGATAACTGTCAGAGAATGAAGCGTGCATGTCGAATGGGCTATGGTGGGTTTTGGTTGGGAAGGAGCATGGGCCAGAAGTGGGGGAATGTGGATAGGATGAGATGCAGACTGGAAGGGGAAGGTCGTGTGGAGTGGACACAGGTCAGAACTGCATGCATTCAAAGAAGAAAGGTGAGCAGGAGTAGACTCTGGGTTATGGGTTTGTGAAAGCTGAGGGGATGGATTGGAATGATGGAAGGAGGCGGGCTAGAATTGATAAGATACTGATCAGAGTGAAAGGATTTAGCACATCATTTGGAAGGAATGTGGGACAGGCCAAAACTTTTTAGAATCCCAAAGGAAAGGTGGCCTTGAGCTGGAGCTGGTCAGATAGATATCCATGGCGTCTGGGAGATGGCCTGTGGGGGATAAGCAGTAAGTGGCCAGGAGCTTTTGTGGATGGTTTACGACACCTTGGCAATCTAAAACCAAACTGTTTTGCTGTTCTTTCAGGATGCTCAATGGAATGATATCGATTACATGACTGAATATCGAGACTTCACCTTTGACCCTGAGAAATTTGCAAGTCTTCCACAACTGGTGGCAGATCTCCACTCCCATGGACAACAATATGTGATGATTCTGGTAAGTTCGGTCACCGAGTATCCCTGTAGGTTGTTCGTGAATATAATAGATACTTACTTTACTCTCCAGAGCCTCAACATCCTTCCTGTAGTGGGGCAAACAGAACTGGATGCAATACTCCAGATATGGCCTAACCAGAGTTTTATAAAGTTGCAACATAAGCTCCTGACGTTTGAACTCATTGCCTCGGCTAATAAAAGCAAGCATTGCATAAGCCGCCTTAACCACCTTATCGACCTGTGCAGCCACTTTCAAGGAGCTATGAACTCGGATCCCAAGATCTCTCTGCTCAGCAACAGTGTTAAGGACCTTGACCTTAACAGTATACTGCCTCCTTGTATTTGCCCTACCAAGGTGCAACACCTCACATTTATCTGAGTTAAACTCCATCTGCCATTTCTCAGCCCTATCTGAAACTGATCTATATCATGCTGTTTTCTTTGTCGGTCTTCTACACTATGCACAACTCCACCAATCTTGGTATCATCCAGAAATTTACTAACCTACCCATCTACATTTTCATCCAGATCATTTATATCCATCACAACCAGCAGAGGTCCGAGCACAGATCCCTGAGGAACACAACTAATTACAGACCTCCAGCTCGAATAAGTCCCTTCAACCACTACCCTCTGTCTTCTGTGTGCAAGCCTGTTCTGAGGCCAAACAGCCAATTCGGCGGGAATCCTATGCATCTTAATCTTCTGGATCAGCATCCCATTAGGTACTAAACACCTTACTAAAATCTGTGTAGACAACATCCACTGCCCAACTCTCATCAGTCTCTCTACTGCTGATGTGAGACTCACCGGTCTATAGTTCCCAGGATTTTACCTTGTTCCCTTCTTAAATAGAGGTACAACATTAGCCACTCATCAGTTCCCTGGGACCTTGCCTGTGGCTAGAGAGGAAATAAAGATACTGGACTAGGGCCCAGTAATCTCGTCTCTTGCCTCCTTTAATAAACTGGGGTAAATCCCATCAGACCCTGGGGACTTACCCACCTTAATATCTATTGGGAGGCCCAACACTTCCTGTCCTTGACCTCTAAATGCCCAAACATATTTATACACTCAGCACTGATCTCCTGGTCCTCTATATCCTTTTCCTTGGTAAATACTGAAGCAAAGTACTCATTAAGTACTTCTCTCACATTCTCTGCATCCAAGCAAACATTCCCCTCTTTATCCCACCCTCTCCCTAGTTATCCTTTTACTCTTGATGTATGTGAAACCCCCGGTTTCCTTGGGCTGTGTAAGAGTAGGGAATACACACGCCAAATCCGTGAGACTGGGATGGCTCTCCACCCCTAACCCCGGTTTGTGTGAATGCTATGTAATTTGTTACCCTGTTGCAACTCGGTGCTGAGAAATAACAGCACACTGCATGCAATTAAAGGAATTATATTTATGAATGCTAACTTAACTAAAGAGTTAGTAAAGAAGGAAAAAAAAACAAAAAGGGCCCATTATAATTAAACAGTCAAATGTGCACAAGTTGGAGCTCAACTCTTCCAAAAGTCTTATTCACCAATCGTCAGTAGAGCTCTGCACCTTGCTTCATCAGATCCCGGTCCCCCACCAGGTGGAATCCCACGGCTGGTTCTCTCCGGCATCTTCTCTCTTCATCTCCTGCTGAACAAGGACCAAGGCTCCCATTGGTGTCAGGCCCACAAAAAAATCCCTCCCCTGATTGGATGGCTCACATTCCAAAGCATCCATTATCTCTAGCGCAACCCAAACACTGCTTCTACAGAAAGACCATTACGTTAGCAGTGAAACCTTTACCAGGGCACTACATATGTATAGAATGCCTTGGGATTCAGCTGAATCCTGCTTGCCAAGGATTATACCCAGTGACTTGGCTTCACAGCCATCTGTGGCATTTAATTTCACAGATTTCACTCTGACTAAAGAAGTTACCCCTCATCTCTGTTCTAAGTGAATGTCACTCTGTTCTGAGGTTGTGCCATCAGGTCCTAGACTCCTCCACTATAGGAAACATCCTTTCCACATCCACTCTATTTAGGCTTTCAGTCTTTGATAATTTTCAATGAGATCTCCCCTCTTTCTTCTAAACTCCAATTAGTACAGGCCCGGAGCCATCAAACACTCCTCATACATTAACCCTTTTATTCCTGGAATCATTCTCGTCAAGTGGCCCAAAACTGCTCATACTACTCCCAAGTGTGGTCTGACCAATGCCTTCTAAAGCCTCAGCATTACATCCTGCTTTAATATTCTCGTCCTCTTGAAACAAATGCAAACATTGCACTTACCTTCTTTACCATCGGATCAACCTGCAATTTAACCTTTAGGGAATCCCACACAAGGACCCTCAAGTCCCTTTGCAACTCTGATTTTTGTAGTTTCTCCACTTAGAAAATTATCTAAGCCTTTATTCTACCAAAGTGCATGACCTAATCTATATTCCATTTGCCACTTCTTTGCCCATTCTCCCAATCTAAGTCCTTCTGCAGGCTCTCTGCTTCCTCAACACAACCTGCTCCTCCACCTATCTTTGTACTATCTGCGATCTTGGCAATAAAACCATCAATTCTCCCATCCAAATTATTGACATACAACGTAAAAAGAAGAGATCCCAATACTAACCTCTGTGGAACACCAGTAGTCATCAGCAGCCAATCAGAAAGGCCCCTATATTCCCACTCTTTACCTATTGCCAGTCAGCCAATCTTCTATCCATGCTAGTAACTTTCCTGCAATACCTTATAGTGCACTCTTATAGTGTTAAGCAGCTTCATATGTGGCACCTTATCCAAGGCCTTCTGAAAACCCAAGTAAACAACATGCATTAACTCATCTTCACCTGTTCTGCTTGTTATTTCTTAAAGGAATTCCAACGTATTAGTTAAGCAGTATTTCCCCTGAAGGGAACAGTGCTGACTTTGGCCTTTCTTTTCTTGTGCCTCCAAGTACCCAGAAACCTCATCCTTAATAATGGCCTCCACCATCTATCCAACTATTGAAGTCAGGTTGACTGGCCTATAATTTCCTTTTTCACTGCCTTCCTCCTTCCTGAAGAATATAGTGACATTTGCAATTTTCCAGTCCTCCAGAAGCATTTCAGAATTTAGTGATTCTTGAAACATCATCACTAATGCCTATACAGTCTCTTCAGCTACCTCTTTCAGAACCCTGGTCTATAGTCCATTTGGTCCAGCTTCTGAAGCACCCTCCCCTTAGTAATAGTAACTACACGTGTTTCTGCCCCATGACACTCTCAAACTGCAAGTGTCTTCCACTGTGAAAACTGATGCAAAATACTTATTCAGTTTGTTCCCCTTTACCAGCAGATCTATATCTACTCTCGCCTCTCTTTTACACTTTATACAAATCTGAAAGAAATTAATATCCTTTTTTTATATTCTTTTATTGGTCAGCTTACCTTCATATTTCATCTTTTCTCTGCTTATGGCTTTTTTTAGTTACCTTCCATTGGTTTTTAAAGGCTTCTCAGTTCTCTTAACTTCCCACTAATTTTTGCTAAATTATATGCCCTTTGTTTTGCTTTTATGTTGTATTTGACTTCCCTTGTCAGCCACGGTTGCCTCATTCTCCCTTTAGAACACTTCTTCATCTTTGGAATGTGACTTACAGTTTGCTCCCAGAAACTCCAGTCATTGCTGTTCTGCCATAATCCGTGCTAGTGTCCCCTTCTAATCAACTTTGGCCAGCTTCTCTCATGCCTCTGTTATTCCCTTTACTCCACTATAATACTGATACCTCTGACTTTTATCTTCCCTCTCTCAAACTGCAGGGTGAATTCTGTCATATTATGATCACTGTCTCCCTCATCAAATCCGGTTCAGTGCACAACACCCAATCCAAAATTGCCTTTCCTTTTGTGAGCTCAACCACAAACTGATCTAAAAAGACAATTCTACAAATTCCCTCTCTTGGGACCAGCACTTACCTGATTTTCCCAATCTACCTGAATATTGAAATCTCCCATGACTATCGTAGCATTGCCCTTCTTATCTGCCTCTTCTATCTCCCGTTGTAGTTTGTAAACCACATCCTGGCTACTGTTCAGAGGCCTGTATATAATTCCCATCAGTGTCTTCTTTACCTATGCAGTTTCTCTACCCACAGGGATTCTACATCTTCTGATCCTATGTCACCTCTTTGTAATAATTTGATTTTTATTTTTTTACCAAATGAGTCATCCCACCACCTCTGTCTATCTACCTGTACTTTCAATACAATGTGTACCCTTTGATGTTAAGCTCCCAGCTGTGATTTTATTTTAGTCACAATGTGATGCCCACAATGTTGTACCTACCAATCTCTAACTGAGCTACAAGATCATCTGCCCTTTTCTGTATACTGTATGCACTCAAATATAAAACCTTCATCCCTGTACTCATCACCCTTTTCGATTTTGCACCACTGTTACTCTTGCACCCATCGCACAGACTGCAATTTTGCCCTATCATCTGCCTGTTCGTCCTCTCAGTTTCTCTGGACACAGCGCTTACTTGTATACCAACTGTACCATTCTTAGCCCTATCATTCCAGTTCCCATCCCCCTGCCAACTTTGTTTAAACCCTCTCCTAAAGCTGTATTGGTCCCTCTGGGATTCAAGTGTAACCCATCCTTTTTGTACAGGTCATACCTTCCCAATAATCCATAAATCTGAAACCCTGACCCCTGCGCCAAATTCTCACTCATGCATTCATCTGCCAAATCATCCTATTCTTACGCTCACTGGCACATTCCACAGGCAGCAATCTAGAGATTACTACCCTGGAACTCTGCTTTTCAGCTTTCTACCTAACACCCTATATTCTTTCTTCAGGACCTCCTCCATTTTCCTACCTATGTCTTTGGTACCAATAAGTACCATGAATTTCATCTGCTCGCCCTCCCCTTTAGAGTGCTGCAGACCCAATCCAAGACATCCTTGACCCTGGCACCTTGGGGGCAACATACTATCTGGGTCACAAGCAAGAGAAAGTCTGCAGATGCTGGAAATCTAAGCAACACACATAAAATGCTGGAGGAACTCAGCAGGTCAGACAGCATCTATGGAAAAAAGTACAGTTAACGTTTCGGGCCGAGACCCTTCGGCAGAACTGGAGGAAAAAAGATGAGGAGTAGATTTAAAAGGTGGAGAAGGGGAGAGAGAAACACAAGGCAGGGGAGGAGGGGGAGAGATGAAGTACAGAGCTGGGAAGTTGATTGGTAAAAGAGATACAGGACTGGAGAAGGGGGAGTCTGATAGGAGAGGACAGAAGGCTATGGAAGTATCTTACGGGTGTCTCCTTCAAGTCTACGGAATCTCCTATCTGCTCCTCAGACTATGGAATGCCCCTTCATTACTGCATTCCTTTCTCCCCCTTCCCTTCTGAGCTGCAGAACCAGACTAAATGCCAGAGACGCAATTGCTGGGGCTTCCCCCGATAGGTCATCTCTCCCAACAATATCCAAAGCAGTACACTCATTATTGAGGGTTATTCTGCACTGGCTGCCTCTTCCCTTTCCCTCTCCTGACAGTCGCCTGGGTGCCTGCCCCCCACAACCTCGGGGTGACTATTTCCCTGTAGCTCTATCTATCACCTCCTCATCCTTCCATGTGATCTGAAGGTCGTCCAGCTGCAGCTCCAGTTACTTAACATGGTCTCCAAGTAGCTGCGGCTCGATGCATTTCATGTGGATGTACTTTTCAGGGAGTCTGGAGGTCTCCTAGTGTTACCACATCTCACACGAAGAACATACCACTAAATTAGGATCCATTCTCACCACACTAAACTTACTTAGAGCCTTTGCCTGTTCTTGCCTAAACCTGACCACTCTAACACTGTCCTCACCAACAGTGGCTGCTCCTACACTGCCACTTTGCTTACAACGCGACTCTTTTTATTGACCTTTGCTGAGTGCCTAATAGATTGTCATGATTGCAGCCTGCTGAAAAGTCCTGAAAGGTCCCGAGCTCTTTTTAAATATTGCATCGTTTAAACCGAACAAGTGACTGCTAGTGATGATTGCAGCTTGCTGAAAAGTCCTGAAAGGCCCCAAACTCTTTTTAACCCGTGCACCACCTCAGTCATCCTTGCGATGATTGCAGCCTACCAAATTAACCTTTCAACTTTTCGCTATAATTCAGCTTCTCAAATGCCAGTACAACCTTGATAGCTGTAGAGGGAAGATCTGAAGAAGTGAATTCCATGACTGTATGAGAGACGGTGGCTGATGTTCATGGAGTCGTCCTTATGAGTTCAGGATCGTTCTCCCCCTTCCCTCTTTGCTGCTGTCTGGTGGGCCTGTCATCCTGGTATGGTTGGATGTATCCAGAGACTGTGAAGGAAGTGCCTGGCACTTGGCTATAAGATTTAATTCCATGAGTTCAACTTTGTCAGGCTTGTCTCTTTGGTGGGACAGTTCCTATTATTTACACAACAGTTCTGAGACATTGGTTATGAAGGTTATACAGGGGTGGCTTGGGCTGGGATTAACTATGCCTTGTCAGAATTTGTCACTTTGGCCTATATGTATTCACTGGTCTGTTTTTCCCTTAACCCACTTTATTTACCGACAGCTGAATGCCATTCAAGGTCATTTCAGATGGTAGTTAGGATTCAGTGTTATTGCAGATGTTAAGTTGCATCTTGGCCAGACTTTGGGTAAAACATTGGCAGGTTTCATTCACTGAAGGGCATGTTAGCAGATAGGTTTTATGATAATCCAGTGATCTCACGGTCATCACTGCTGAGACTGGCTGCTTCATAATTTCTGGTTATTACATGATCTGGGTTTAAATCCTGTTGATGTTGTGTCAGATTTGAACTAGTATCTGGATTATTAGACTATGAGTATCAATTGCTACACTGTCAACGATCTCCCCTCTTAGCCAGCTCATCTTGAGTAATGTCGTTCCTTTTGTCTCTTTGATTGATCACAGTTGGAGCATCGATACTGCTATTGGCCCTGATATATTGAGCCCAGGCACCAGCAGTGACAAAGCAGTCAGCTTGCTCGAAACCTGATGTAACCACTCTTACACTTCTGGTGGAGTGTGTACTAGCCACAGCAGAGGCAGAACAACTTGCCAGAAATGACAGCATCTCCCAAACCCTCATGCGCCATCCCCCAGAAGACTTGAAGGAGCAGGTGCCTCGGAACACTGAGAACATTCGCAATAAAGCGCCTCCAAGAAGTGGAAAAATACCTGCTACTTTTTCTGGTTGCTGGTTCAAAGTACTTGAAGAACAGTATTTCCATATAGTTCAGAATGGTGGCTCAACTTTTGGCTAGCCAAGAATGGGCAATAAGCACCAGGCTGCTCTCCTCATGTCCCAGGAGTGAATTAAAGTAACATTCTACAGCACCATTCATCACACAAGTACTAACAAGGCCAAAATTGGGGTATGGTAAGAGGCAGGTGTATAAATATCTTGGCAAGTCAGTGTTGACCTCAGCTGTTGCACTGTGGTAGAGGGAAATGTGGTTCCATTGTGCATTGCAGCTCAGAACTGGGAAGTCCAAGCTTCATGTTAGGTGGTGTCAGTTGGGGCAGCGGTTCGGCTGCATTCCCCCAGGGTTCAGGCAGAGGAAGAATTGGCCTGGGACTCCAGTGACCTGCCTAACTAAGCCCCGATCCCACATGCAACAAGCCGTGATCATATGATCAGAGCCATGTTGCAACATGCCTGCTTGATGGCATCATTTAAAAATGTAGCTCAAGCCAGCTCTGGGTCAGTCGGTCATTTTACACTTACAGTGTTACACAAAGAGGCCATTCTGTCCATTTGGTCTTTACTGGCTCTCAGGGGAACAATCCCATCAGTCCCATTCATTCTGTCTTTACTTCCCTGCGGCCTCTTTGGTTCTTTTATCATTTACTTACACGAAGGAGCCATTTACAGCAGTAAAATTAGCCTTCAGCACAGGAGTGGGAGATGAGAGAAAGCAAGAGCATCCAAGGGAAACGGACGCAGTCATAAGACCATTAGATATAGGAGTAGATTTAGGCTATTTGGCCCATCAACTCTGCTCCGCCATTTCATCATGGCTGATCCAATTCCCTCTCAGCCCCAATCTCTTGCTTTCTCCCCACATCCCTTCATGCCCTGACTGATCAAGAATCAATTAACTTCTGCCTTAAATATACTCAATGACTCGGCCTCCACAGCCTCCTGTGCAAAGAATTCCACAGATTTACCAATCTCTGGCGAAAGAATTCCCTCCTCATCTCCGTTCTAAATGGATGTCCTTGTATTCTGAAGTTGTGTCCTGTGGTCTTAGACTCCCCCACTATAGGAAACATCTTCTCTAAATCTACTCTATCAAGGCCTTTCAATATTTGATAGTTTTCAATGAGATCCCTCTCATTCTCCTGAATTCCAGTGAGTAGAGGCCCAGAGCCATCAAACGCTCCCCATATGGTAAGCCTTTCAATCCCAAAATCATTCTCCCGAACCTCCGTTGTACCCTCTCCAATCTCTCAAGGGAACTTGCAAACTTCATGTGGACAGCACTGAAGGTCAGGATCAAACTAGTCCCTGGAGCTATGATGCAGCTGTACCAATATGCCATCCAGTTTTGATCTCAAGTCCTGAACCCCAAGTATATTACTGACCCAATACAGACGTGCAACGCAGACGAGTGCAGCACTCTCAAGTACAGGTTTCCCCCGCCATCCGAAGGTAGAGCGTTCCTATGAAACGGTTTGTAAGCCGGAATGGCGTAAAGCAAAGAAGCAATTACCATTTATTTATATTGGAAAATTTTGTGAGCATTCGCAGACCCAAAAATAACCTACCAAATCATGCCAAATAACACATAAAACCTAAAATAACAGTAACATATAGTAAAAGCAGGAATGATATGATAATACACAGCTTATATTAAGTAGAAATACTTCTCTACAACGATTGCCTGCACAGATCTCCGTAGCGAAAATCTCACGCAAGCACACTTGGCAGAAAATCTCACGCAAGCACTCTCGGCAAAAACACTCTCTCCAGTAACCATTAAACTATGAAGCTGCCAAATCTACCAAATAACACGTAAAAATACACAGCCTATATAAAGTAGAAATAATGTATGTTCAGTGTAGTATCACTTAATGGAATTGGGAAGACAGCGCCGAGCACACTGATGATGGTGTGTTAGACTGAGTCGTCGCAGGTTGGGGTGGTGCAGTGGCCACCACCCTCTGGGCCGCTGACCCGATACATTGCTGCGAAGAATGCAGCGGTAGCCTGGAGGCACACAGCACATCTTTAAGAAAAAAGCCGAAATAAACATGCTAATTAATTAGATGCTGCCCGGCACGTAAATATCAGCGCAGATCAGAGGGGATTGCGGATTGCATCGCCTCTGATCCAGGCTGACAATTATGTGGTAGGTGGCACCTAATTAATTAGCATGTTTATTTCGGCTTTTTTCTTAAAGGTGTGCCTCCTGGCTACCGCTGCATTCTCCACGAATCGGTACAGTATCTGTCTGGGGCCCGGGGGTTGGGGTGGTGGGACACGGGGGTGTCATCTCATCGTTGATCAGGGCAGGCAGCTCATCTTCTCCTATGACTGCCGGACTCGATGTCGAAAGTTGAGGTTCGTCGTCTGCTGTGGCTGATGTGGAAGGCTTGCTTGACTGCTGAGCCTCGCGCATTTTTCTATCATACAGTTCTTTGTAAGCAATCAAACCATCCTGCAAATATCCGCTAAACCTACGAACCCTTTCAAAATTAAAGTCGTACTTTATCATTGCAGTGAAAATCTCACGCAGTTGCTCCACTTTCGCTACTGCATTCGGTTTCGATTGTTATCCTTTCCTCTTCCAATTTCATCAGCTCTTGGTCATGGGATGTCAAAACCTCTTCACATCATCTTCGTCAGCTTCCACAAGCCAAACTCACTTTGTCCTTGCTTCGTTCACCACGATCGAAACGCATAATTATGTCTAGTTTTACGCTAAGTGTAACACCCTTATGAGTTCTTTCAGGCTTTTCCAACACCTTAGAACTCATCTTGCTAATGGCTGCTCAGTGCAACGTGTTTAAACAATGCCGATCGGAATCCGGGGGAGAGCGGCTGCTCGGGGCGCGCGCTGCTTTTCTTCGTAACAGTGAAAACACCTTCTGAAAGTGAAAACAGGGTACTAATGTAGGTCTTTCGTAGCAGTGAGGTTTCGTAAAGCGAACGTTCGAAAAGCGGGGGACACCTGTAATTGATAAGCCAGAATCCATCTGCACACTCCGGATGTCATGTTCTTGCCCCTTCTCAAGATGCTAAGTTTGCCTGTTCTCTTTGCAGGACCCAGGAATCAGCAGCATCCAACCACCAGGTTCCTATTGGCCATATGACGAAGGCCTGAAACGGGGAGTCTTCATCTCCAATGCATCTGGAAGTCCTCTGATTGGAAAGGTAAGGAACGTGCAGCAGATTCAGGAGGGTAACCGTGCAGGGGTAGTTTGTGAACTCTGGGAGTGACTGTCCTGAGAGGTTAGCTGGCACTTGTTCCCATATCGAGTCTGTACGCATTGCTGAATTCAGTGCGCTTGTTCCCATATCGAGCCTTTACATATCGCTGAATTCAGTGCACTTGTTCCCATATCGAGCCTGTACGTATCGCTGAATTCAGTGTATCCGATTGGTTCCCATATCGAGCCTGTACGTATCGCTGAATTCAGTGTATCCGATTGGTTCCCATATCGAGCCTGTAAGTATCACTGAATTCAGTGTATCTGATTGGTTCCCATATCGAGCCTGTACGTATCGCTGAATTCAGTGTATCCGGTTGGTTCCCATATAGAGCCTGTACGTATCGCTGAATTCAGTGTATCCGATTGGTTCCCATATCGAGCCTGTAAGTATCACTGAATTCAGTGTATCTGATTGGTTCCCATATCAAGCCTGTAAGTGTCGCTGAATTCAATGTATCCGATTGGTTCTTGCATTTGGTGTGCACTTGTTCCCATATCGAGCCTGTACGTATCGCTGAATTCAGTGTATCCGATTGGTTCCCATATCAAGCCTGTAAGTATCGTTGAATTCAGTGTATCCGATTGGTTCCCATATCGAGCCTGTACGTATCGCTGAATTCAGTGTATCCGATTGGTTCCCATATCGAGCCTGTACGTATCGCTGAATTCAGTGTATCCGATTGGTTCCCATATCGAGCCTGTAAGTATCACTGAATTCAGTGTATCTGATTGGTTCCCATATCGAGCCTGTAAGTGTCGCTGAATTCAATGTATCCGATTGGTTCTTGCATTTGGTGTGCACTTGTTCCCATATCGAGCCTGTACGTATCGCTGAATTCAGTGTATCTGATTGGTTCCCATATCGAGTCTGTACGTGTCACTGAATTCAGTGTATCCGATTGGTTCCCATATCAAGCCTGTAAGTATCGTCGAATTCAGTGTATCCGATTGGTTCCCATATCGAGCTTGTACGTATGGCTGAATTCAGTGTATCCGACTGGTTCTTGCATTTCGCCTGCCAGTGTACACTTGAGTTCAAAGACTGTGTCGAGGTAGGAAGTAAAACAGATGATTCAGTCAACGTATCTTCTGGATTCAGACAAAGGGCTTGCTTCACATTCACTCAGGCTCCCCATCACCTCTTGGGTCCTCAGACCTTCCATCTTCCTTCCCTGAACACCCCAACTCTCCCACCTCCTCTGTCGCCGCTAACTCTCCTTCCCCCCTCTGATCCCACCTCTAATCCTTGCCATGTCTTCACCACCCCCTCTGACCTTCCCCTCTCCGAAGTAGAATGTTCTGCCCTCAGCAAGGACCTTGCTCTTGTCACCCTTCACCTACACCTCAGTGAATTCCGTGCCCGCCACAATGCCAAGCTCTTCTCCTGTTGCCTCCATCTCTGAGCCCACCTCTTTGGCAATGGAGGCAACCCTGCACTGATGATCCCTTCTCCCGTCTCCAATTGTCCTTTTCTTGGACACCCCGCTCTGGTTCTCTACCTGTTCTGGATCTTTTCATTTCCAATTCCCAATGAGACATCGACTATCTCGAGTTCAGCACTCCACTCTTCTCCTCAAATCTTATACGCTGAACACACTGCATTCCGCTGTCTCTGCACCAATCCGAACCTTGCCATCAAACCTGCAGACAAAGGAGATGTTGTTACAGTGTGGCAGACTGACCTCTACTTTGTTTCTGTGGCAACTCTCGGACACCTCCTCTTAATTACCCCCTGATAAGGATCCTACTAAGGGCCATCAGAACCTTGTCTCTGACACCATCACCGACCTCGTCAACTCTGGAGATCTCCCACCTACTGCCACCAAACTCACAGTTCCCTTATCCCATACTGCTCACTTCTACCGCTTACCTAAAGTTCACCAACTTGACTGTCCAGGTAGGGCTATTGTCTCTGCCTGCTCCTGCCCCACTGAACTTGTGTCCATGTACCTGAACTTCATTCTATGCCCCTTTGTTCAATCCCTTCCAACCTATATCCGCAACATCTCACGTGCTCTTGGTCTCCTTAACAACTTTCAATTCTCTGGCCCTGACTGCCTCATTTTCAACAGGGATGTCCAGTCCCTATACACCTCTGTCCCCCATCAAGAAGTCCTTACAAGCTTTCTACTGCTTTCCTGACAAAAGAACATAAGAAATAGGGGCAGGAGTAGGCCATCTGGCCCATCAAGCCTGCCCCACCATTCAATAAGATCATGGCTGATCTGTCCATAAACTCAATTCCATCTACCTACCTTTTCCCCATAACCCTTAATTCCCCTGCTATGTAAAAATCTATCTAACTGTATCTTAAATATATTTGGTGAAGAAGTCTCAACTGTTTCCCTGGGCAAAGAATTCCATAGATTTGCCACTCTCTGGGAAAAACAGTTTCTCCTCATCTCCATCCTAAATCTTCTCCCCTGAATCTTGAGGCAGTGTTCCCTAGTTCTAGTCTCACCTACCAATGGAAACAATTTTCCTACTTCTATCTTATCTATCCCTTTCAAAATTTTGTATGCTTCTATAAGATCCCCTCTCATTCTTCTAATTTCCAGAGTATAGTCCCAGGTGACTCAATCTCTCTCATAAATTAACCCCTTCATCTCTGAAATCAACCTGATGAACTTCCTCTGCACTGCCTCCAAAGCCAGTATATCCTTCCTCAAGTATGGAAACCAGAACTGCACCAGTTCCCCTCCCTCTGACACCCTCCTCTGCCTGGCAAACTGGTCCTCACCCTCAACAATTTCTCCTTCAGCTCATCCCACTTTCTACAAACTCAAGTGTTGGCCATGGACCCTAGCTATGGAGCTATAGAGTTATGGAGTCCATCTTTCTTCCCTTCCTCCCATGGTCCACTCTTCTCTCCTCTCAGATTCCTTCTTTTCCAGCCCTTTACCTTTCCCACCCACCTGACTTCATCTATCACCTTCTAGGTAGTCCTCCTTCCCCTCCACCACATTTCTATTCTGACATAATCCCCCTTCATTTCCAGTCATGATGAAGGGTCCCAGTTGAAAACATCGGCTGTTTATTCATTTCCATGGATGCTACGTGATCTGCTGAGTTCCTCCAGCATTTTATGTGTGGTGCTCTAGGTTTCCTGCAACTGCAGAGCCTTTTGTGTTTGTGAAGTGAATCAATCTCAGGAATGTTTGGGCTCTGAGGATGGGCGAGAGATTACTGCTCAGGAAAGGGTATGTTCTGCTTATCGGCTTCACCTTTCCCGTGTTGGATTAGGGTGACTACGATGGAGGCAAGGGGATTCACATGTGAGTTTTAGTTCAAGTTGGCAGGAAGGGGACCTGGAGAAGGACAACTGTGCTGTGCTGAATTTATTCTGACTGTATTTCTTTCTCTTGAATGATTTAATAGTGTTTTTGTTTTGTTTTTTTCTCATGGGATGTAGGTTTGGCCTGGATTGACAGCATTCCCTGACTTTACAAATTCAGACACACACCAGTGGTGGTTGGATAACCTGCTGTACTTCCACAAGGCTGTGCCCTTTGATGGCCTCTGGATTGTAAGTATGATTTGTAGGACCAGGATAAGGCCATTTAGTCCCTTGAACTTGTCCTGCCTTTTAATTTGTTAACAACTGATCTGTATCTGAATTCTATTAGCTCCCCTTTGCTCCATATCCCTGAGTTCAGTCAACCAACAAAGATCCTATCTTTAAATTCACCAGTGACCCTCAGAAGCCAGGCTCTTTGTTGTGAAGTGAATTCTAAATTTCCACCAAACAAGGATTGTTATAAATGGATGGTTGATGGTCAGCATGGACTTGATGGACTGAAAGGCCTGTGTTCATTGACTTTATGGCAATAGTGAATGGACCATGTTCACGACATCTCTGATGTAAGGAAAAGAAGTGGGGAAGGCAGGAGAGGGTTCATGCTTGTTAGTTTTATTCAGTGCTGATTAATATGTATGGTATGAGGAACAGAAGACTCAGCTCTGGCAATAATGGGCACCACAAGCAGTAATCTACAGCTTATATTTAAATGGCAGCTTACTACATTGGAAAACATTGCCTAGAACAAGACAAAAATGTGATGCTGAGCTACCTATTAGGACAAGGGTAAGGAAGCACAATCATCGAGGCAGAGAATTTAGCTGGAGAGGAGGGTGAGAAAGGGAAAGAGAACCTGAAGGCACAGTTGTCACTAGTGGAGACACCCAATGTGAGGCAGTTAAAGTATGCAGGACAATATCATGCATCAATCTGCATTCAATGCTTTTTATTCACCCTTACTCGCCATTAGTTAGAAGGTACAAGAGCTTCAGGACTCGCACCACCAAGTTCAAGAACAGTTCCTACCCCTCAACAATCAGGCTCTTGAACAAAAGAGGATAACTACACTCACCTGCCCATTTATTGTGATGTTCCCACAACCAATGATCTCACTTTAATGACTGTTGATCTTGTTATTTCATTCTCTCATTATTTATTGCTATTGATTTATATTTGCATTTGCACTTGCACAGTGTTGTCTTGTATACTCTTCCTCTTTCATTGGTCCTGTTTACTGTTACTATTCTATAGATTGGCTGTATGCTCGTAGGAGAAAGAATCTCAGGGGTGTATGTGGTGATATATATGTTCTCTGATAATAAATTTTACTTCGAACTTGAACTCTGATTCTCCTTTGTCTGAGGTACAAATGGCCTGCGGACATCAGGATTGTCACTATTCCTGTACCAAGGGTCAGATGAGCATACTGGTTTTTGAAGATCGAAAACTCAGCCTGCAGTGCTTCACAGATCACAGATGCTGAATCCCACATGGTCCTCTCTTCTGTCCCAGCTGTTTCTGTCAGTTTGTGGAGGTTAAATAGAAGGAAGTTTTTAGCTGAAACTTTAAGACCTCTAATACATGGTCTTCTCTGCATTTACTTTCCTCCAAACTGGAAATAATTTGATTTCCATAAACCTATCCCTGCTAGTGTTTAAGATCCATGTGATAGTTCTCCTAATTTGTCAGTTTCTCTCATGTAAGTGCAATTTCGAAGAAAGCACTTCAGCGCCTTTACTTCCTTTGGAGTTTGTGAAGATTCGGCATATCTAAAACTTTGTCAAGCTTCTATAGATGTGTGGTGGAGAGAGTATCGACTGTTTGCATCGCAGTCTGGTATGGAAACATCAATGCCCTTGAATGGAAAATCCTGTAAAAATTATTGGATACATCACAGCCTATGATGGGTAAAGCCCTTCCACCATTGAGCACATCCTCACAGGAAAGCAGGGACCCCCACCACCAAAGACATGCTCTCTTGTTGCTGCTGTCATCAGGTAGAAGGTTATGGAGCCTCAGGACTCACACCACCAGGTTCAGGAATAGTTATTACACCTCAAACATCAGGCTCTTGAAACAAAGGATATAACTTCACTTGCCCCATTATTGAAATGTTCCCACAACTATCAAGGACTCTTCATCTCATGTTCTTGATATTTTGTGCTTATTTATTTATTATTATTATTACCTCTTTGTTTTTGTGCTTGCACAGTTTCTGTCTTTTGTACACTGCTTGAATACCCAAGTTGGTGTGGACTTCCATGGATTCCATTATGGTTATAATTCTATTATGGATTTATTGAGATTACCTGCAGATTGCCCAGATGGAGACCAGTAAGCCCATAGTTCCTCTCTTGTTCTGTACCATAGCAGCTCACCACTTCCATCCGTCACCAGTTTTTCTGTACCCTATATTGGTCCTGTTCTCTCTTGAGGGCCAAGATGCAACCTGCCTCCTGTACCACTACATCTGCAGACAGTGTATTGTGGATTCCAGTCACATATTGCATTTATAGATTTCCTCATTCATTTTCTTCCCCTTTATTTTATACCTGGGATCTCTTTACCTGAACCCTTGCATCAAAAGGAAAAGTGTCCAGTAATTCTGCACCTCATTTTATGTACTTGTATCCAATTTCCCCTCAGCCTTCTGTAAATAAAACAGTGCCTGCCTCTCTTTCTGTCCTTTCCAGTGCTGTTATACCCTTTAACATTGAAAAGTAGGACTTTGCACAGCACAAGTGGGCCTGCCAAGTTAATGAAAACTTCCTATCTATCAATTTAAACTTTCCAGAGGTTAACCTCAGTAGCATTTTTATTTATTCATCTTTCTGGAACATTCTAGGACATGAACGAGCCTTCCAACTTTGTGGATGGATCTGAGAGCGGGTGCCCGACCAACGAGCTCGAAAACCCTCCCTATGTCCCAGGTGAAGAGTGAGTGAGGCCTTGGAGACTTACAGTGGGAATGATACCCTTCACCGTCAGATAGGGGCAGAAAAAAATAAACCAGAATGAAGGCTATCTGGGCAGGGATGATAAATCAGAAAGGAGGATATCTGGAGTGGAAAAATAAACTAGAGAAAGGATAAACAGGAAGGCAGGATAAACAGGAAATCAGTATGGAAGCTATTGTATGGGACTAACTGTTTGTTATGAATCATGTTCTTGGTTTAATAGCTCCTTGCCATTCTGAAGTTGTTACTCCTTGGAACTGGGAGTGCCATGAGCAAAGGGGAGAGCAGTAGATGAGAGCACCAGCAACACAATTGGAAGAGAGAGTCAGTTAATGGGGTGCTCATTGGACGTGTCACTGGGGAGGGGAGAGAAGCTCAATAGTGAGAATTAACGCTGCTGAGTGTGAAGATAGAGCATTGATATGGGAGGATCACTAATGAGGGGGTGCGGAAAATGAAAATGGGATGGGGGAGGATAGGGGACTTGTGAATGAGAGAGTGCAGAATTATGAGAGGAAGAGTGTGGAGAGTTGGTGAGAGCAGAGGACTGTGAGGGGCTGGAGTGAGTCAAAAGGTATTAATGGGGAGGGCATCTGGAGGGATTGTGATGAGGGATGAGAAGGGGAGGGGGTAGGATTGGTAGTGAGGAGGAAAGTGAGGAGGATCACCAGTAAGGAGAAGTTTAGCAGAGAGAGGCAGGATGATGGGATGGGGTGGATCTGTGGTGAATGGGAGAAGGTCAGGATTGTGGTAAGTGATGAGTGGAGGTGGGATGGTGTGATAGTAAAAGTCAGTGTGAGGAGGGAGGGGTTTGTGCCTCAGTACTTTTGAAGTTACATGCTCTGCTGTGTTTTCTCATAGGCGTGCTGGGTGGCAGCTTATGCAGTAAAACCATTTGTGCCTCAGTAAAGCAGAAGGTATCTACGCACTATAATGTACATAGCCTGTATGGGCTGATGGAGGCCAAGGCCTCAGCAAGGTCAGTTTGTGTGAACTTTCATATGGGTTCTGGAAAGAACCATCAGAAATAATATAAACCCGAGTTATAGAGTCACAGAACTCTTCTGCCTGACTTGTCCATGCAAATCAAGGTGCTTACCTGAACTGCATTTGGCCCATATTCCTCTAAACCTTTACTTTCCATTTGCCTGTCGAAATTTCTTTTTAGTTTTATATATTTATATGCAGCCGTACCATTTCTTCAGGCTGCTCATTCCATTTACCCATCACTTTCTATTTAAAAAAATGGACTCTCAGGTGCCCTTTAAATCTTTCCCCTCTCATCTTAAATCTGTGCACTCTAGTTTTAGACTCCCCTACTCTAGGGACAAAGTTTGTGACCATCGACCTTATCTATGTGGCTCATGACTTTATAAACTTCCACAAGACTCCCTTTGCTCCAGAGAAAACCATCTCATCCTTCTCCATCTCACTTCATAACTCCAGTCCCAGTAACACCTTTGTGAATCCTTTCTATACCTTCTCTCGCTTAATCATATCCTTCCTTTCTCATAGTGACCCAAACTCTGCACAGTTCTCCAGCGATGGTCTCACCAATGTCTTGTACAGCTGTAACATGATGTCCAAACTCTGGTATTCACTGCCCTGACCCATAAAGGCCAATGTGCCAAAAACTTTCTTCACATCCTTGCCTGTCTGTGTTCTAAGTTGACCGGGCTTTTAAAAGAATAAGTATTTTCTAATGTGTTGATTTGCTAAAATGCTACTTTCTCTTTGTCCTAGTGCTTTGATTAAAATCCGTAAAAAACGACCATTTGTCATTTCCCGATCAACATTCCCAAGTCAAGGCAAGTACTCGGGACATTGGCTGGGAGACAATAGGAGCCAGTGGAGGGACATGTACTTTTCTATTCCAGGTAAGAACCTGTGAATGTGTTGTAAGCTCTGAGTTCTGTTTCTGTTAAGAAATTTTATACATCAACAATGCGAGCACCAAATCAAAATCTTGAATGTTCTTGCACTAGAGAGGTCAGCAATTGCGTAGACATAGGAGAACATTATACCCATTAAAGAAATGTTTTGCCTTGTTTAATGTATTTGTTCAGTGGTTCCACAAAAAAAAAACCTGTTGCTCAACGGCAACAAAACCGAGAGTCAGCTGGTTCTTGGGTGTTAACAAATCAGATGACTGGCGCACAGATGCAATCCAAAGGAAACTTCCAACACCTTTAATTCTTAGGAGGTTAAGGATATTCTCTCTCTCTCTCTGGCTATCCATCCCATCGGATGATGATGGTTCCTTTCAGTCAGTTAGTGGGGTGCTACCCCACTCCTCAGAAAGGAACAGCGTGTGCGTGAGTGGGGGGTTGCACAGGTCCAGACCCAGCCTCTCGACACCCCCTCCCGGATCCAGTGGCATGGTGGGGTCCAAGACAGCTGGGGGAGGTTCTGTTGCAGTGAATGGCCAGACCAAGCTTCGATGCAAAGGATGCCCTTTCCGCACTTCACGGCACATGTTTGCTAGATGGCTGTTGACCCTACGTGAGGATATTCAGCTTGTCATTGAACACTCTAACAAATTTTTACAGATGTACAGATGAAAGAATCCTGACTGGTTGCATCACGGTCTGGTACAGCATTTTGAATGTCCAGGAACTTAAGAAACTGCAGAGAATAATGGAGTCTGCCCAATACATCAGGGCACATCCCTCCCTACCATTAATAGTGTGTACAGGAGGCGCTGCTTCTAGAAGTCAACATTTATCCTGAAAGATCCCCACCACCCAGGCAATGCCATCTTTTCACAGATACCATCCAGCAGGAGGTACAAAACCCTGAAGTCCCACACCACTGGGTTCAAGAACCTTCCTTCAAACATTCAGTTCTTGAACCAACTGGCAAAACTCTTACCACTGTGGTTCAGCAACACTGTGGGCACTTGACCACCTTGCACTAAAATGCATTTTCTTGTAAAAATTGTGTATAATTTACAATTGTGTTTTTCTTGTAAATGCTGCTTGTGATGCTATGTGTCTGTGACGCTGCAGTAGGCAAGTCTTCCAATGCACCTGTACATACCAGTACTGTGCATATGATAGTAAACTCAGCTTTAACTTTGATGTACTTCCTTTCTGCCCGTTTACACGGCTGGTATTTACAGCAGCAATGAAGATCCTCCCTCTCTGGTGGTGTTCAGGGCTTCCTTCATCATGTTAGTAGCTACACTCTTGTCAGTCATGTAGTCCTGGCTGGAGACTCAGTGCCATCACACTCAGATGCAGAAGGATTCTTCATTGCTATTTCTGTAACAAGTTTGTTCTACCAGTCAGGGTTGTTGGCCCTGAGCTGAACCCCTGAACCTGGAGGATCAGTGGACCACTCTTAGTCTGGCCTCTACCCTTTGACTTGTTTGACATGGGTGACCCTGCAAGGAGCCAAAGCATAAAGCCCTGACTCCAGCCAGCTTAGCTTACCAGGTCATTGACACATGATAAGGTTGTGGTCCTCTTTGAGCATGATTTTGATATAGGAAGGAAGGAAATTGCCTTTTAAACTCACAAGAGAGCATAGGCCATCAACTTTTAGCTGTTGATGTTTCTGTAGCAGGCAATTTCTTTTTTATGAGGTCGAGTTGCTAGCTCGACCCTCAACCCAGCACGGATGGAAAGCGTGCCTGGGGAGCCGGGTGGGTTCGAACTCTGGAGCCTTTGCTCCAAAGTCCGGCACTGATGCCACTACGCCACCAGCCAGCTTATGACTTTGATATCCTTTAATGAAATTGGACCAACCATTTGAAGGCACAATATGTTCGAGCATAACTATCATGTTTCCTGTGTCATTTACATGTATCATAACATTATTCATTCTATGTCTTAGTAATGTGTAGTTTCTGTGAACAGCAGGGTCAAAGTTGAAACAGCCATGTTACTAACTGTGGGGGAGAATCCAAGGTTGTAGCAGCCTCAGTATGGGAGGAAAAGGCAGAGAGTGTCCTGAGGGAAAGTGATTCCAGGGTGGGGGACTGGGTGAGAAAGGAAATGCAGTGCTCTGCACGGGCCATGTCTTACATTGAATACTGCCAATCGTTTACTTCGAGGACTGTCAGAAATTTAGCATTTTTCTGCTGTGGATCACCTGAGTGGACAGAGCGGCTTGAGGCAGCACCCGATCAGAACACACGAAAAATGAAGACCCAAGAGATTTCAGACGCTGGAATCAGGTGCCACAAACAATCTTGCTGCAGGGTTTTGACCCAGAACATTGACAGTCCTGATGCAGGACTTTGATCTGAAACTTTGACAGTTCCTTTCTTCCCACAGATGCTGTTCAGCCTCTAGTGTCCTTCCAGCAGATTATTTGTTGCACCAAAACGGAGCTCTGTGTTTCTCAAGCCGGCTATCCTAGTATTTGTTTGTCATTGAACCGCAGTGACTGTGGAAATGAAGGAACTGCAGCTTTTGCACAGCAAGATCCCACAGGCCGGAATGAGATAACCTGTGTCAGTGAGGGATATACTGTACATTGACAAGAAAACCTGGGGCACCTGGTGTCACGGGATTGTTTACATCCCCTGGGAGAGGAGAGACGAGCAGGGTTCAACCTTTCATCTAAGTTATGGCACCTACATCGGAGCGACAATACCCCTCTACCGCTTCAGGACAGTCAACTTGTTTTCAAATCTGGAGTGAGCGTTAAAACCAAGGCTTTCCAACTCAGCGGTGAAGGAATTTGCCGCACCACAGATGCCACTCAAATAAAACAGCTATAATGTCCATTTAGAGTCAAAGAGTCATACAACATTGAAACAGACCCTCTTGTTGCTGTTGTAGGTAGGGGAACTAAGGGTTATAGGTAAAAGGCAGGTAGGTGGAGATGGTCCATGGCCAGATCAGTCATGATCTTATCGAATAGTGGGGCAGGCTCGATGGGCCAGATGGCCTACTCCTGCTCCTATTTCTTATGTTCTTACGTTCATCCATTATGTCCACACCTCCGACCAATCATTCATTTGTACTGATCCCATTTTATTCCCACATTCCCATCAATTCCCTCCAGGTTCTACCACTCTGTTTCACACAGCAGCAAATTTGTCTGCTGACTGGGGATGTAGGAAGAACGTGGAGCAGCAGGAGGGAGCCCACTCATCCTTGGGGAGTACAGTACCTGAGTTATTCAGTAACTGAACCTGTGTCATTGGACTTTGAGGCAGGGCAGCGACTGTACCACCATGCCATTTATATTCTGTCCTTAGCAGCACAGATGTACAAAGGTACTATTGTCAAATGAACTGTAAACTGCAAGGGCAGATATGAAGGTGGGATTTAAGGACCCACCTGCCTGATCAACAAGTACAGACTGGCTGGACATTATGCTCTGTTGTTGAGTTCTTGTACCCCAGCCACTGGCTCACAAAAGTAATATAATTGTCAAAGCCCACAATGCTGCAAATCTGATCATTGGACTGAAATTTTAACTCTGTCTCTCCATAGATGTTGCCTGACCTGTTTTCAGCATTTCTGTTTTTAGTGCATGACATTAGAACATCAGTATCTCCTTGGTACTCTTACGAGGACCTGCCCAACAATCTGTCAGGCTATAAAGCATATTACACGAGGGAAAGGAGGCAGTGTCATTCACGGAGTGCACCACAGGCCTGAAAGTCTTGGTAATAGTTGACAGGATGGCTGGTGGGAGAGCAGTCAAATTTCAGGGTTATCAGGGGACCAGGACTGGTTGAGTGTGGATATTATATAGGGAGATAAGATTGGTGCAAGTATGGATGAGTGGGACCATGGAAGGAATTATAAACAAGGGAAGGCACTGTTGAAAGTCACACTCACAGCACGCTGGAGGAACCCATCAAGAACGCCTCAAAGCCCTCCGCTACTTTCTGGACAATAGACCTCACCAGTTCCCCACCACCACTACCCTCCTTCGATCGGCGGAACTGGTTCTCACACTCAATAACTTCTCTTTTGGTTCTTCCCACTTTCTTCAGACTAAGGGTGTAGCTATGGGAACTCGCATGGGCCCTAGCTATGCCTGCCCCTTCGTTGGTTATGTGGAACAGTCTGTGCTCCAAACCTATTCTGGTACTGCTCTCCCCAACTTTTCCTTTGGTACATTGATGACTACATTGGTGCTGCTTCTTGCACCCATGCTGAGCTCGTCAATTTCATCAACTTTACTCCTAACTTCCTCCCAGCCCTCAAATTCACTTGGTCTATCTCAGACACTTCTCTCCCCTTTCTCGATCTCTCGGTCTCCATCTCTGGAGACAGACTGTCCACTGACATCTTCTACAAGTCCACTGACTCTCATATCTACCTGGACTATACCTCTTCCCACCCCGCCACATGCAAAAATGCCATTCCCTATTCCCAGTTCCTCCGTCTCCGCCACATCTGCTCCGAGGATGAGGTTTTCCGTTCCAGGACACCTCAAATGTCCTCCTTCTTTAAGGATCGTGGTTTCCCTTCTGCTGTCATCAATGATGCCCTCATCCGCATCTCCTCCATTTCCCGCACTTCGGCTCTCACCCCATCGTCCTGCCACCACAACAGGGACAGAGTTCCCCTTGTCCTCACCTACCACCCCACCAGCCTCTGGATCCAGCACATTATCCTCTGCAACTTCTGCCACCTTCAACAGGACCCCACCACTAAGCACATCTTTCCCTCTCCACCCCTCTCCACTTTCCGCAGGGATCGGTCCCTCCGCGACTCCCTGATCCACATGTCCCTCCCCATGGATCTCCCACCCGGCACTTATCCCTGTAAGCGCAAGTGCTACACCTGTCCCTACACCTCCTCTCTTGCCACCATTCAGGGCCCCAAACAGTCCTTCCGAGTGAGGCAACACTTCACTTGTGAGTCTGTTGGGGTCATCTATTGCATCCGGTGCTCCCAGTGTGGCCTCCTCTACATTGGTGAAACCCAACGCAGATTGGGGGACCGCTTCGTCGAGCACCTCCACTCCGTCCGCCACAACAGACAGGATCTCCCGGTAGCCACCCACTTCAACTCTGCTTCCCACTCCCATTCAGATATGTCCACACATGGCTTCCTCTACTGCATGATGAGGCTAAACTCAGGTTGGAGGAACAACACCTCATATACTGTCTAGGTAGTCTCCAGCCCCTTGGTATGAACATAGAATTCTCCAACTTCCGGTAATTCCCTCCACCTCCCTTCCCCTATCCCTATTTCACTTTGCCCCCTCCCCCAGCTGCCTATCACCTCCCTCATGGTTCCGCCTCCTTCTACTACCCATTGTGTTTTCCCCTATTCCTTCTTCACCTTTCCTGCCTATCCTGTCCCTGCTTCCCCTCACCCACCCCTTTATCTTTCCCCTTACTGGTTTTTCACCTGGAACCTACCAGCCTTCTCCTTCCCACCCTCCCCCCATCTTCTTTATAGGGCCTCTGCCCCTTCCGTCTACAGTCCTGATGAAGGGTTCCGGCCCGAAACGTTGACTGATCGTTTCCACGGATGCTGCCCGACCTGCTGAGTTTCTCCAACGTGTTGTGAGTGTTGCTTTGACCCCAGCATCTGCAGATTATTTTGTGTTTACTGTTGAAAGTCGATTCAATGCAGGTCAGCAGGCTAAGGGTGATTTAGTTATACAGCACAGAAGCATGACTTTTCGTCCAGCCTCAAAGATGGTGGCATGTTTGGTCGCAGCGGCTTCTACGGGTCCAACAAGTAATGCAAATTATTGTTCTAACCATTTTACTTGTGATTGCAAGACCCTGTTGAACATTGATAATACAAAATGCTACAAGTGTGGCTCATTAATGCATTGGTGAGACCCACATGGCCTCAGTTGTTACATGGAACAGGCCTTCAAGCCACGGCGTTACCTGGTATATCTACGCAGGGGAGGAGGCACTGGAGGCAGTGTGGGAGAGAACAGAGGTGCGACGGTGAAATGCTGGGTTGGGGGTGGCCCCTGCAGGTCATCTCTCCTGTTAGTGCTGCTCTCCAGTGTTCTCTTCCTGAAAGTCAAGTGGGATTGGTTTTGTGACCGACCCAGTGTGAGATGAGGAACTGCTGCGTGCTTGTTCTTGCAGAAACATGGCTCCAGGACAAAATCCCATGCACCTTCAAACTTCAGGCCATGCCACTCAGTGCTTTGTGTTAATATTATTTTGTGACTGTATGTGCTGTGTGCTGTGTGTTACTGTATGCTACATGTGACTGTATGTGCTGTGGTTTGCACTTTGATCCTGGAATAATGCTGTATTGTTTAGCTGTATACACGTGTGTGGTTGAATGACAATTAAATTTGAACTTGGACTTATCCATGCCAACTGAGGTGCCAATTCAAGCTAATCCCATGAAGTCTGCATTTGGCCCACTTCCCTCTTAACCTTCCCTGTCCACCAACATGTCTACATCTTTTAAAGTCTATAATTGTACTTAATTGAATTGAAGCTACTTCTTCTGCAGCTTGTTCCATATACCCACCACGCTCTGCATGATAATCATGGGTAATGAGTTAGGACAAGGGCAGTTGGCATGAAGCTCAAGACCTAGTTAGAGGTTTGCCAATGTGAACAGACTGTGTGAGCGAGATTACAGTGAGTCATGTTGTTATCACTCTGCACCTTGACCCCTTTCTGTTCCACAGGTATTCTGAACTTCAATATGTTTGGAATTCCTCTGGTCGGTGCAGACATATGTGGATTTGGCGGCAGTACCACAGAGGAAATGTGCGTGCGATGGATGCAGCTTGGTGCTTTCTACCCCTTCTCTCGAAACCACAACACCCAAAACGAGAAGGTGGTCCAGAGTTTGTAACATATACTTGCATATATTTATTTGGGAAAACAATCTGAAAAGTTGCAAAAGGAAAGACTTGTATTAATACTGAGCCCTTCACGACTGCAGCATGCCCCTGGGCATTATTCCAGTTTTTGAAGTGTTGTCACAAATGTGTCAGCTAACTTGTGCACAGCAAGAGCCACAATTCGCAATGTTAACCAGTTGGGTTAACTTCTTTTTCGAATGTTAGTTGAGAAATGTTTCCGTAACACCAGAGGACAGACCACTGGTTTTCTTCAAAAAGTTCCTGCAGTACTTTAATGTCCAGCTGAATGACTAAAGGGTTTAATGTCCATATATGAAAGACAGAAGCTCCATTAGTGCTGTACTCCCTCACTACTGCAGTGCACTCTCAACCTAGGTACTGCGTCCAGAGTGTGTTTCTTGGTGGTGGTGGGGGAATCACAAATCCAGCAGCTGTCTTGGATAGGGGGATCATTCCCAGGATCCCAGTACCAGTGTTATCGGATTATAAGATCATAAGGTATAGGAGCAGGATTAAGCCTCTGCTTCACTATTCAATCATGGCTGATTTTTTTTTCAAACCTCTTCTCCCCATAACCATTAACCTTCTTACCAATCAAGAACCTATGAATTTCAGCTTTAACTACACCCAATAGCCAGGAATCCACAGACTCACCATCCTTTGGCTGAAGAAATAGCTGCTCATCTCAGTTTTAAAGAGGCTCTTTATTCCGAGGCTCTGCCTTCAAATACTTTCCTACTAATGCCTTCAAATACTTTCCTACTAATGGAAGCACCCTCTCCATGTCCACTATATACAGGCCTTTCAGTATTTGGTAGATTTGGGTGAGAGCTTCCCCCACCATTCTTCTGAACTCCACCAAGTACAGACTGAGAGGCATCAGCTGCTCTCTGAAGGGCTAACACTTCCTCTTGGAAATAGTAAACAAATTAGGGTGCTGTTATACCCTGAGGAGTTCTCCACTGTCTCCCAACAATGGAAGCACTACCTGAGGGCTCTTGACATGAGGTAGCCATCATACTGAGATGTTCTCATCCACTGAGAGTCAATGGGAATATTACAAGGATCCTGGATAAAAACAGTTAATAAATCCCCACATCATTAGTCAGACCGATTGCTTGGGCAGGCGAGGCAATTTCCAGCTAATACTTTTCACTCTGAGTCAGCATCTCTCCTGGAAGATAATGGCCCATGTTATGGCAGTAGGACTGAGACGAGGACCTCAGGACAGTAACCATCCCTTAAACTCTGCAACATCCTGCATTGCTTTTTTGGCAGTTATAAGTATTTAGATTAAAGACAATGGGTCTGAATTAATATAGTTGCAATTTTCTGCCATTACTTTAATGATGGTCCTCTTTTCTCTGAAATGGCTTCTCTGTTCTCCAGGCTCAGGACCCGACCGTGTTCAGTGCACCCGCTCAAGCTGCAATGAAGCGTGCCCTCCTTACTCGCTACTCTCTGCTCCCATACCTCTACACGCTCTTCCATCACTCACATATCCGGGGAGAAACTGTTGCCAGAGCTCTCCTCTTTGAGTAAGTTGTGACTTTGTAATACTACTCCGTTCTCAGAATCATCAGGCAACAGGCTCTAATGATCCCATTCTCATGATTGTTATCAGGACCAAGACATTGGTAGGAAATGGAAGAAAGAGCACAAGAGTCTAGTAAGAAAAGATCAGCAAAAGTTAATGTAGGCGTCTCACAGACTGAGAGAGGAGAAACCATGTTAAGATGTGAAAGAAATCTCAGATAACTTGGACAAATATCACACAGAAGAAAAAATCTCTTGTAAGTAGAGGAGAACTGCAGGTTGAGAATGAATGAAGAGCTAAAACAAGTTAAAAGTCAAACATTGAGGAAAATATTGGAACTATATTAGAAAAATATTGAGAAGTAATAGATCCCCAGGACCTAATAGGCTGCACTCTAAGGGTGTGAAGGGGGTGACTGGAATAGAGGAAACTATGGAACTTCCTGAAATTCCATAGCTTCCAGAACAGTTCCCATAGATTGGAATGTAATGAATATATTCCCAGCGTTTAAGAAAGAAGGGAGTGATGGAACTAGTAGTAATCCAGAAGGAAATGGTAACGGGCACTTTGAAAATACTGATAGATTTGGACAGGGTCAACGTGGACTTATGATCAGGAAATCCTCTTAACAAATGTGTAACCATTATCTGGGGTGGTTAGAGCATTATGGATAAGGGTGAATAAGTGGATATATTATCAGAATCAGATTTAATATCACTGGCATGTGTCATGAAATTTGTTGTTTCCTGGCAGCAGTACATCACAGTAAGTAATAAAAAACTATAAATTACATACGTAAATTACAAATATAAAAATAAATTAAGTAAGTAGTGCGAAAGAGAGAAAGAAAGGAAAAAAAGTGAGGTAGTGTATATGGGTTCATTGTCCTTTTAGAAATCTGATGGCAGAGGGGAAGAAACTGTTCCTGAAACATTGAATGTGTCTTCAGGCTGCTTGATGGTAGAATGAGAAAAGGGCATGCCTGGGTGACGAGGTTCCTTAATGGTGAATGCTGCCATTTTGAGACTTCGTCTTTTGAAGATGCCCTTGATGCTGGTGCGCATGATGGAGCTGGCTGAGTTTGCAACTTATTTCAGCTTTGACTGATTCTGTGCAGTGGCCCCTTCATACCAGAGGGAGAAGCAACCTGTTAAAATGCTCTCCGTGTTACATCTGTAGAAAATCGCAAAAATCTTTGGTGGCATACGGAGTCTACTCAAACTCCTAATGAAATCTAGCCACAGTCGTGCCTTATTTGTAATTGCATCAATATGTTGAGCCCGGGATAGATCTTCAGAGATGTTGACACCCAGGAACTTGAAATTGCTCGCTGTTTCCACCTCTGATCCCTCAATAAGGATCAGAAATAGTGTGTTTTCCCTCAACTTTCCCTTTCTGAAGTCCATGGCCTTACTGACATTGAATGCAAGGTTATTGTTGCGACACCACTCAACCAGCTGATCTGTCTCACTTCCTCATCACTGTATGGAATTCTGCCAATAGTTGTGACATCGGCAAATTTATAGATAGCGTTTTAACTGTGCCTAGTTACATTGTCGTGGGTGTAGAGAGAGTAGAGCAGTGGGTTAAGCACACATCCCTGAGGTGTGCCTGTGTTGATTGTCATAGAACATAGAACCGTAGAACTCTACAGCACAGAAAACAGGCCATTCGGCCCTTCTAGTCTGTGCCGAAACTTTATTCCAGTAGTCCCATTGACCTGCACCCAGTCCATAACCCTCCAGAGCTCTCCCATCCATGTACCTATCCAATTTATTCTTAAAATTTAAGAGTGAGCCTGCATTTACCACGTCAGATGTCAGCTCGTTCCACACTCCCACCACTCTTGAGTGAAGAAGTTCCCCCTAATGTTCCCCCTAAACCTTTCCCCTTTCACCCTAAAGCCATGTCCTCTCATATTTATCTCTCCTAATCTAAGTGGAAAGAACCTACTCGCATTTACTCTGTCTATACTCTTCATAATATTGTAAACCTCTCTCAAATCTCTCCTCATTCTTCTATGCTCCAAGGAATAAAGTCCTAACCTGTTCAATCTTTCCCTGTAACTCAACTCCTGAAGACCTGGCAACATCCTAGTAAATCTTCTCTTTCAATCTTACTGATATCCTTCCTATAGTTAGGTGACCAGAACGGCACACAATACTCCAAATTTGGCCTCACAACCTAACCTTATACAACCTAACCATAACATCCCAACTCCTATACTCAATACTTTGATTTGTGAATGCCAGGATGCCAAAAGCCTTCTTTACAACCCTGTCTACCTGTGACGCCATTTTCGGGGAATTATGTATCTGAACTCCCAGACCCCTTTGTTCCTCCGCACTCCTCAGTGCCCTACCATTTACTGTGTATGTCCTACCTTGATTTGTCCTTCCAAAATGCAACACCTCACGCTTGTCTGCATTAAATTCCATCTGCCATTTTCTGGCCCATTTTTCCAGTTGGTCCAGATCCCTCTGCAAGCTTCGAAAACCTTCCTCGCTGTCCACAATGCCTCCAGTCTTAGTGTCATCAGCAAACTTGCTGATCCAATTTACCACATTATTATCTAGATCATTGATACAGACAACAAACAACAATGGTCCCAGCACAGATCCCTGAGGCACACCACTAGTCACAGGCCTCCAGTCTGATAAACAATCATCCACTACCACTCTCTGTCTTCTCCCACACAGCCAATTTCAAATCCAGTTTACAAACTCTCCATGGATATCTCATGTCTGAACCTTCTGAACTAACCTCCCATGTGGCACCTTGTCAAAGGCCTTTTGAAAGTCCATGTAGACAACATCCACAGCCTTTCCTTCATCTACTTTCTTGATAACCTCCTTGAAAAACTGTACAAGATTTGTTAAACACGATCTACCACGCACAAAGCCGTGCTGACTATCCTTAATCAGCTCTTAGCTGTCCAAATACTTATATATCCGAACTCTCAGAACACCTTCCAATAATTTACCTACTATGATGTTAGGCTCACTGGCCTGTAATTACCTGGTTTACTTTTGGAGCCTTTTTTAAACAATGGAACAACGTGAGCTACCTTCCAATCTTCTGGCACTGCACCCATGGCCAAGGACATTTTAAATATTTCTGCCAGGGCCCCTGCAATTTCTACACTAGTCTCTCTCAAGGTCCGAGGAAATACCATGTCAGGCCTGGGGGATTTATCTACCTTTATTTGCTGTAAGGCAGCAAGCACCTCCTCCTCTTTAATCTCTATGTGTTCCATGACACTACTGTTTGTTTCCCTTCTTTCCATATACGCTATGCCAGTTTCCTGAGTAAATACTGATGCAAAAAAACTGTTTAAGATCTCCCCCATCTCATGAGGTTCTACACATAGACGACCACTCTGATCTTCTAGTGGACCAATTTTGTCCCTTACTATCCTTTTACTCTTAATATACTTGTAGAAACCCTTGGGGTTTACCTTCACATTATCTGCCAAAGCAACCTCATGTCTTCTTTTTGCCTTCCTGATTTCCTTCTTTAGTATTTTCTATACTCTTCAAATACTTCATTTGTTCCTTGTTGCCTATACCTACTATACACCTCTCTCTTTTTCTTAACCAGATCGCCAATATCCCTTGAAGACCAAGGTTCCCTATGCCTGTTAACTTTGCCTTTAATCCTGGCAGGAAGATGCAAACTCTGCACTCTCAAAATTTCGCCTTTGAAGGCCTTCCACTTACTGAACAGATTCTTGCCAGAAAACAATTTATCCCAATCCACTCTTCCTAGATCCTTTCTTATTTCCACAAAATTTGCCCTTCTCCAATTTAGAACCTCAACTCGAGGACCAGACCTATCCTTATCCATAATTAACTTGAAATTAATGACATTATTGTCACTGGACCGAAAATGTTCGCCTACACATACTTCTGTCACCTGACCTGTCTGGTTCCCCAATAGGAGATCAAGTATTACATCCTCTGTCATTGCTACCTCTATATATTGACTTGGAAAACTTTCCTGAACACATTTGACAAAGTCCAAGCCACCTAGCCCTTTCACAGTGTCAGTGAGATGGAGATATTATTTCTGATTGGCGATGACTGTGGTCTCCTTGTGAGGAAGTTAAGGATCCATTTGCAAAGGGAGGTACAGAAGCCAGGTGTTGGAGCTTGAATGTGTTGAATACTGAGCTGTAATAAATAAACAGAAACCTGATGTAGGTATTACTATTGACCAGATTACCTAAAGCCGAGTGGAGAGCCTGTGAGATCACATCTGCTGTAGACCTATTGTGGCGATAAGCAAATTGTAGCGGATCCAGGTCCTTGCTTAGGCAAGAGTTGATTCTAGCCCTGACCAACCTCTCAAAGCACTTCCATCACAGTAGATGTGAGTGCAACTGGGTGATAGTTATTGAGAAAGCTCACCCTACTCTTCTTGGGCACTAGCCCTTTCGAAGCAGTTGGGAACCTCCGATTGTAGCTGTGAGAGATTGAAGATGTCCTTGAACACTCCCGCCAGTTGGTTGGCACAGGTTTTCAGTGCCTTACTACGTACACCATCAGGACCTGATGCCTTGCAAGGGTTCATCCTATTGAAAGATGTTCTGAACTTGGCCTCCGAGACAGAGGTCACAGGGTCATCAGATGGTGAAGAGACTCACGCAAGTGTAGTTTTATTCTCCCTTTCAAAGTGTGCATAAAAGACGTTGAGCACATCTGTGAGTGAGGCATCACAGCCATTCATAATGTTAAGTTTTGCCTTGTAGTAAATAATGGCTTGCAAATCCTGCCAGAGCTGAGGTGCATTGGATTCCCTCTCTAACTTCAATGGGAAGTGTTTTTTTTTTTGCTTTTAAAATAGCCTTCTATAAGTCGTATCGACTTGTATAGTTCTGGATCACCGGTCTTGAATGCCAGAGATCTGGCTACAGATCTCCTGGTTTATCCATGGCTTTTGCATTAGGTACAGGTATATCCGGGATGTTCTCAAAGACACACAGGTCTTGATGAAGCTGGGGACAACTGTGGCATATTCATTCAGGTTGGAAGATGAATCCCTGAACCTTGTCCAGTCCACTGACTCAAAGCAGTTCTGAAAGCGCTTCTCTGCCTCCCTTAACCATACCTTCCTCTTTATCACCACTGGTGTTGCAGTCTTTAGTCTCTGCCTACACGCTGGAAGTAGAGGTGCAGCCAGCTGATTGGACTTTCCAAAGTGCAGGCATGGGATGGCACAGCAGGCATTCTTGATGATGTTGTAACGGTGGTCAATTGTATTGGCTCTTCTGGTTCCACAGGTGTTATGTTGTTCAGAGACATCTTCAAGCTGGCCTGGTTGAAATCCCAGCAATGATAGGGAAGGCATCTGAGTGCACTGTTTCGTTACTGCTGATCACAGTGCTCAGCTCCTCCAGTGCCTGCCTGATGTTGGCCAGAGGTATAATGTTCACTGCGACCAGGATGATAGTGGAAAACTCCCTCAGCAGATAAAATAGATGATATTTGACCACTGGATGGTCCAGGTTGGTGAGCAGGATTGAGACAGAACTACCATGTCTTTGCACCACAATGTGAATTATGAAACATACCCCAGCCCCACTAACTTTAAAAGACTCAGCCGTCCTGCCTTTGCAATGAATGGTGAAGCCCTCGACCTGCAATGTTGCACCTGAAATGGTGGGGGTGAGCCACATCTCTGTGAAGTGAAGTACGCCATAGCTCCTAATGTCTCTGGTACTGCAGTCTTGCTCTTAGGTCTTCAATTTTTATTTTCCAGAAACTGTACATTCACTGGTAGGCAGTTAGGAGTGCGGGAGGGTTGGGGTTGGTTTAAGGCCTCTGAGTTTCCATTGTACCGGCAGACCAGCCAGCTTTCCCTACTTCCTTTTTCTTAAAGGGAAACTGCACTTGCAAACTGAGGCTGCCATCCGGGGTCTACCAAATTTGAGGTTCAGTAGATTTTTAAATGTCTTAAAATGACGTTGCTTACTCGGGTACCCTCATGGCTGTGACTGAATTTCAGCTGAGGTAGTCCTAAACAGGAATATTTGATCATTCCCATCAGAGCTGCGTGCAAAGAGTCACCACTTATCAACGGCATCTTCTTCGGTTAGCCTTCTGGCACCCTTTGATGACCCCAAGAGGTGTCGCAGTGGCTCAGCTAATAGAACTGCTGTGAGACATCCGTGGAGAGGCGGCTTCAATCCTGATATTCTGTACGGAGTTTGCACCTTGTCCCTCTGATCTCATATGTTTCCCTGACTGCTGCGGTTTCCTTCTACGTCCCAGAGATATACAAGTTGCGGAGAGTAGTGGAATCTGGAGGGAGTTGATGGAGATGGGGGAAGAATAGAATGGTTTGGGTAAGATTAGTGTAAGTTGTTGGATGGTATGGATGTGTTGGGGCAAGAGGCTTCATTCTATGGTGTGTGGCATGACTATAAACAAAATTTTAAAAAGTGGGATTTACAGTAATGGAATGGCGTGAACATAATTAAGGGAAAGAATGAAAATACAGAGGCCATTTTCTGGTTGGGGTTTCAGGCTAATGGGTTGCCATAAGGATTTGTGCTGGAGTCCCAGCTGTTCACAATCCACATCAGTGATATACTGTAAATCAGAGAACCATGTGTAATATATCCAGTGGGCTGCAGGGAAGTTGTAGAGATGCTTGAATGGAGACAGGTGGATTAAGTAAATAGATGAGGACATGACAGGTGGACTATAATTTGGAAAAATGAAAGGTCATCCACTTAGGTAGACTATGTAGGAAGTTGGCTTTTTTTTTAATGGGGAGAGACTAACTGGGGTCGGTCCAGATCCTTCCCCGTTTCTGAGCATCTGATTACATACATGCAAGCAAACATCTGGGAGAGTGACAGAATGGATTTGCCAGCTCCTACGGGGCTGCAGACATCTTCTGCCGAGTCGGAACTCAGTTTGCGTTACGACCAGTTGAGAGGAGCAGAGCCATGCTGTAACCTAGGGAGGAGCTGTATTCAGAGGAACATGGGTGTACACATTCACTAAAAATCTATTTGAAAGTACAGCAAGCAATTACGAAGGGAAATGGTATGTTGGCTTTCAATGTAAGAGAATTCAAGTACAAGAGTAGAGAAATCTTCCTTCAATTATATGGGGCTGTGGAGAGAGCACACCAGGAGTGTTGTGTGTTCTTCTGTCTAGTGTGGGGGCTTGTTGAGAGCCCTCTTTCTCTTTAACCTGGGTGTTTTGTATCTGTCCCTCATTTCTCAATTCAGGTTTCCTGAAGATAAAAATACTCTCTCCATTGACCGACAGTTCCTGTGGGGTCGTAGCCTCCTCATTTCACCAGTGTTAGATCCAGGGAGCAGTGCTGTGACTGCATACTTCCCCAAAGGGGTTTGGTACGACTTCTACACGGTAAGTTGGAATAGGTTGCTTGTTAACTGGAGAGGATGTTGTCTGCTCTTGTGCACGGCACATAAACAGCTTACAGTTTGTACTTGTGGGAGTATATTGGAGCTGTAAAAGTGCTTCAGTGAACAGCAATCTTATCTCTAGGACAGAAATTCAAATGATTAACTTCCACTCCAGGCACACAAATCCGGGCTGACACACTCAAGTGCTGCATAGAGGGAGGAATGCTGCACTGTCAAAGGTGCTTTGTTTAGGCTGAAATACAGCACTTCTCACTATATTTTACATTCAGATTTGTTTCTTTTCTCTTGTTCTCCCTCAGTATACATATGAACAGAATGATATGTCTGCATGACACACAAACCAAATCTTTTCACGGGTGACAATAATAAATGAATAGCCAAATGCCTTTTTAACCAAAGTCAGGTTACTGAACTTCACCTGCTGAAACCTTTATTCTGCAACACCAGTTTCCTGAAAGGTGGGGTGATGCAGAAGACATATGGCATGCTTGCCAATATAGATCAGGCATAGAGTTGGGACATAATGTTACATTTTCAAAACACTAGTTAGAGCACACTTGGAATGTTGTGTGCAGATCTGGTAGCTATACTGTTAGAAGTTCTGGTAGCTATACTGTTAGAAGGATGTGTTTGCACTAGAGAAAGTGGTGAAGACATGGGTGATAATAAACCTGATTCTGATTCTGATTCTGATTGTCAGAGAGATTGGATAGGCTGGGTTTGTTTTTCCTGAATGCTGAGGAATAGAGGTGGAATATATAAAATTATACGAGGCATAGATAGGGTAGGATAGATGGTCCAAATCTTTTTCCCATGATAGAGGTGTCAAAAACAAGAGGGCAAACACAAGAGATATTGCAGATGCTGGGATTCCTGAGCAACGCATACAAAATGTTGGTGGAACTTGGTAAATCAGGCTACATCTAGGAAGGGGAGTAAACAGTTGAGATCTTTTGTTCTGTGCTGTACAACTCAATGAGTCTATAATACTTCCCACTATATTTTGTTGATGGGCGCTCTTGTCTAAACCTATTACAATATTGTTTGGACAATGTCACGACGAGACACATTTTCATTTACTCCTTTATCAACAGGGATCTCCACTTGTTAGCACAGGAGAGTATGTCAAACTTCCCGCTCCTCTGGACACCATCAACCTGCACCTGAGGGAGGGAGAGATCGTTGTCACACAGGTACCTTGATTTCATGTTTAAATTCCTTGCTGATATTTTTTTAACTCCTTTTAAAATTTCTCGGAGTATTTACTCACTTTCATGCTGAGCCTCCTAGTGCTGAGTTAAGAGTGCTACGGTGTTGAAAAAAACACTGTTGGATGAGGCGGAAATCTGAGCTCCCTTCTGCTTTAATGATTCGTCAACCCTATATTGCCGTGGCCAATATTTATCCCACAGTCAACACTGGACCACAACTGATCATCAGAATGCTGTGCACCAGTTGATAAATTGGAACAGTGACAGCACTTCAGAAGTGACTAACTGGTTGCAAAGTCTTTTGGGAATTGGCAAGTCATGAATAGCATTGTATAAATGCAAGTCTTTCTCCCAAAGACACTAATTTATTGTGTTGGATACCTTGTACCAAGGAAACAGTTTATAGGGCAACACAACCTTGTTGATCTCATGTATTTCTCTTATCTTCATAACCTGATATCCTTAGTCAACAGTGATCTTTCAATCGGCAGGGTGATACTACGCATTTGTTTCTATTTTATAACAGGAACCTGCCACAACCACTTGGGTGAGTAGTGGCAACCCTTTTCACCTGCTTGTGGCACTGTCCCAGAACACATCAGCAAGGGGTTTCCTATTTTGGGATGACGGTGAGAGTCTGGATACGTACGAGAGAAACGATTACACTTACGTTGAATTTACTACTGATAAGGTATGATCCCTAACCTACAACTCCTTGACCTCAAAGCTCTTTATTTAGGTCCCATGTTGGTAAACAACCACTGGTAGAACATTAATCAATCGCTATTTCATAATGTAGCTTCCTCTTCTACATCAACCTTCTCAAATGAAATCTCCTCTTTTGTGCTGTGGGTGACTCATTGAATAAAACAGAGGAGGGCAGTTAATCTCCTGAGGTCCATTCACCTCTCAATTTGAGCATGGCTGATATGCCTCTCAACACCATTCACCTGCATAGATGTCTTTAAGCAGAAACCAGGTGAGTACATGAGGCAGAAAGGCACAGAAAGATAGACATTCAATAAGGTGCCACATTAGTAGATGGGTGACCACCGTGAGAAGCAAGGGGAGGAAGCAGTCAGTGCAGGGTTCCTCTGAATCCCTCTCCTCAGTTACGAGTATGCCCTTTGAACGCCACTGGGGGGTATTCCCCTGAATCCCTCCCCTCAGTTACAAGTATACCCTTTGAACGCCACCGGGGGGATGACCTATCAGGCACAGCAGCAGCAGCCAGGCCAGTGGCACTGAGGCCAGCTCTGCGGTTCAGCAGGGAAGGGCAAAGTCGGGCAGAGCGGTAGTGATAGGAGACTCGATAGTTAGGGTGACAGACAGCAGGTTCTGTGGCTGCAGAAGAGAAGCCAGGATTGTGTGTTGCCTCCCAGGTGCTAGGGAGCAGGATGTCTCAGAGCAGGTACAGAAAATTCTCAAGAGAAAGGGTGATTAGCCAGAGGTCAAGGTGCACATTGGCACCGATGACATGGGTAGAAAGGAGGGAGAGCTCCTGCACAGTGAGTATAGGGCATTAGGGAAGAGACTGAAGAGCAAGACCTCCAAAGTATGATAATACAGAGAATGAGTGGCTGAGGAAGTGCTGCAGGGAGCAGGGGTTGAAATTTCTGGATCATTGGAATCCCTTCTGGGGAAGGTATGACCTGTAGAAAAAGTACTGGTTACACCTGAACCTGAGGGAGCCCAACACCCTTGGGGGCAAGTTTGCTAGAGCTATTGTGGATGGTTGAAGCGGTTGGCAGGGGGATGGGAATCAGAGTGACGGGGCTGAGGAAGCTATACAACTAGATGCAATGTTAGTGAGGAAGGACAGGCAGATGTTGGGACAAAATTGCAATCAGTGGGATGAACTAAAGTGTAACAGGGGGAAAGAATCAAAAAGGGTGATGAATACAATACTGAAGGTGCTATGTTTGAATGCACACAGTATACAGAATAAGGTAGATGATCTTGTAGCGCAGTTAGAGATTGGCAGGAATGACATTGTGGGCTTCACTGGGGTGTGGCTGAAAGGATATAATAGTTGGGAGCTAAGCATCCAAGGATACACCTTGTTTTAAAAGGACAGGGGATGGAATGGCTCTATGGGTAACAAATGAAATCAAATCCTTAGAAAGAGGTGACATTGGGAAAAACGGGTTGGTACTGGATCCCAAGAGAGGGAGTACAAGAAGGCTTTTTAGAGCAGCTTGTGGTTGAGCCCACTAGGGGATCAGCTGTTCTGGATTGGGTGTTGTGTAATGAACTAGATTTGACTAGGGAGCTTAAGGTGAAGGAACCCTTGGGAGGTGGTGCTCACATTACAAGGGATGATTCATAAGTTTGTGGCCGAAGGTAGAAGGAGTCAATTTTAGAAAACCTAGCACATTTATTTTTCCTAAATGTACACACTTAGTCCAGCGGTCATGGAGCATACGGATCCCTTCTTTGTCGAAGTTGGCATCTTGGACCTCCAGAAAGCGGTCCACAGCAGGGGTGATTGATAAGTTCGTGGCCTAAGGTAGAAGGAAATGTGTTATACAGCTGTCTTTACATGCACATGCAGTTCAACTCTGAGTGATTATGCAGAAAGTTTGAAGTTAATAAACCTTGCATAATCACTCAGAGTTGAACTGCACGTGCATGTAATGAGAGCTGTATAACTCATCTCCTTCTACCTTAGGCCACGAACTTATCAATCACCCCTGCTGTGGACCACCTGGAGGTCCAAGATGCTCTCGTTATTTGCACGTGTAGTTCAACTCTTTGGGTGATAATGCAGAAAGTTTGAAGTTAATAACTCATCTCCTTCTATCTTAGGCCACAAACTAATGAATCACCCCCTGCTGTGGACCACTTCTACAAAGAAGGGATCCGTATGCTCCGCAATCGCTGGACTAAGTGTGTACATATGGGGGGCGGACTATGTTGAAAAATAAATGTGTTAGGTTTTCTAAAATTGACTCCTTCTACCTTAGGCCACCTACTTATCAATCACTCCTCATATGATAGAATTCATCTTGCCGTTTGAGAGGGAGAAGATAAAGTCAGATATATCAGTATTACAGTGGAGTAAATGGAATTATAAACACACGAGAGAGGAGTTAGCTAAAGTTAATTGGAAGGGAACCCTAGCAGGGATGATGGCAGAACGGCAATGGTTGGAGTTTTCTGGGGGGCACTTTGGAAGACCCCCAGATACATTTGGGATAGATACCTCCCAAGGATGAAGTATTCTAAAGGGAGTATTAGGTAACCGTGGCTGAAAAGGGAAATCAAAGACAGCATAAAAGCAGAAGAGAGGTCATGTAATATAGCAAAAATTAGTGGGAAGTTAGAGGATTGGAAGCTTTTAAAAAACAACAGAAGGCAACTAATAAAACCATAAGGAGAGAAAAGATGAAATACAAAGGTAAACTAGCCAGAAATAGCAAAGAGAGCAGGGAGGAGGGAGGAGCAGGAGCAGGAGCAGGAGCAGAGAGGTACTACTGCAGTCGTACAAGCCCTTGGTGAGACCACACCTGGAGTATTGTGTGCAGTTTTGGTCCCCTAATCTGAGGAAAGACATCCTTGCCATTGAGGGAGTACAAAGAAGGTTCACCAGATTGATTCCTGGGATGGCAGGACTTTCATATGAAGAAAGTCTGGATGAACTGGGCTTGTACTCGTTGGAATTTAGAAGATTGAGGGGGGATCTGATTGAAACGTATAAAATCCTAAAGGGATTGGACAGGCTAGATGCAGGAAGATTGTTCCCGATGTTGGGGAAGTCCAGAATGAGGGGTCACAGTTTGAGGATAAAGGGGAAGCCTTTTAGGACCGAGATTAGGAAAAACTTCTTCACACAGAGAGTGGTGAATCTGTGGAATTCTCTGCCACAGGAAACAGTTGAGGCCAGTTCATTGGCTATATTTAAGAGGGAGTTAGATATGGCCCTTGTGGCTACGGAGATCAGGGGGTATGGAGGGAAGGCTGGGGCGGGGTTCTGAGTTGGATGATCAGCCATGATCATAATAAATGGCGGTGCAGGCTCGAAGGGCCGAATGGCCTACTCCTGCACCTATTTTCTATGTTTCTAAGACTTGCACTCAGTGTTGCACTTAATAGGTATACTTAGTTGACAGTTCAATCGTCCAAGTGGCCTCCTCTCTGGAAATGCTGGGGTTCCCTGATTGCCCAGTGTCATAACCTCAGCTCTCTTCTGGACTCCCACACTGAATTCTGACAAATATGTGTTGTCTATTTGCTGTAGAACAAGCTGATCTCCAAGGTGCTACACGTGAATGTGGAGGCTTCCTACATCAAGATAAACACTGTGAAAGTACTTGGAGTCAAGTTCCAGCCCTCCACGGTCATTGTAAATGGGAAATCTGTTCCCTTTTCATTGTCTTCAAACCAGGTGAGATCAGGATTTTATCCAAATCTCTTCTCAACTTCCACCTCCAAGTTCCCACCTTCGTTCCTCATATCTGTACCCCTTCAACTCCCTCCTCTATTCACTGTCCTTCCCCCAACACCCTATGCCTCTCAACTCCCCACTACTTCCTTCCTTCTCCTCCCTTATTCTCCTACCACCTGCCTCCCCATTCATGCCGTCCCTCACTCCCTATTATCTTCCTCCACTCATCCTATCCTTAACTCCACCATTTCCACATTCTATCCCTGTGAACTCCCACCACCACTATGTCCCCTGCCACTCCTCTTCCCCTATTTATCTCTCACTGTCTGACCCTTACTTACCTGTGATACCTCTAACTCCTTCACCACAACCCTCCACACACTTCTGTTCTGGTGCTTTGTGCCACTTCTCTGCCATGGGGGGACGTGCAATCATCTGCCCTCTCCCCATAGTCCGGAATTCAGTCTATTCTCACACAAAGAAAAGCATCCATTTGATTCCGAGGTGGCCTGATGATAGAATCATTACAGGAGGAAGACATTCAGACCATAGGACTATGTAAGCACTTTGCAGTCAATCCCATCCTCTGGCTCGTTCCACAAAGCCCTGTAAAGTCCATTGTTTCACACCAGTTCTTTACTCCTCCATGAATCGTGCTAATGTGAAGTGCTTCACATTAAAACCCTTTCAAACTTGTACCCTTCAATCATATCTCCACAAAAGAGCAACCCAGCTTCTGCACTCTAACCTTAAAGTTAAAATCCTCCAATCCCTGGAACCATTTTGCATTGGCACGAGAATCTGTATAAAGAAGTTTTCACTGAAATTGCATGCAGTACTCCTGAGCTTTGGTTCTTCATTTATTACCTTCATCAGCAGAGGACCACATTAGGCACAATCTTGGGTCACTTGTCTGACTTTGCTTCCTCCATTTGTGCTTCTCTCCTTCCTCTTTTCTCAGAAACAGATCAACACTGATATCCCTCACTGAGATGAAAACATACTGATTAAGCAATTACTCAGAACCAATGTCATAAATTCCCCTGCAACCTTGCCACTTGTCAGTCAACATCCTGATCAGTACTGGGGTAACTAGAATCCCTTAGTGTCACCACTTCTATTTCTGTAAATTTCCTGTATATTAGCCCCCTCCTTTCCATATTTAGTGATCTACAAAATGTTGATGGCACCCACCTTGCTTCTTTACTCTAACCACCTGTATTCTGTCTTTGACCTTGCAAACACAACTTCTCCATTAGTACAGTATGTCAATTAATTGGCTTTGGCTGGCTTATTTTTTTTTCTTTCCTAACTTTTTTGAACACTTGGTATCTAAGAATATTAAGTATATTCAGCCCGAAACGTCGGCTGTACCTCTTTCTATAGATGCTGCCTGGCCTGCTGCGTTCCACCAGCGTTTTGTGTGTGTTGCTTAGGTGCCTAATCCTGCTCTGTTCTGGAGCCCTATTTCAGTTATTCCTTTCACATCATAAATCCATCCAGTTATTTGTACCTGCCGCTCAGCTGCCTTATTCATCACATTATACAGTGTAAGGTTACACACGTACATTCTGAACCTGCCTTTCTTGTGGCCTCTTTGGATCTTCTGTACGACTTGCTACTTCAGTTTGATCTAACCTCCTGTATTATTATTTATTTTCAAGTAATCCATGATAGAGCCCAGGATGTCATCCTCTTTGGCTAGAAGTTATTTTTTTTATTATTGGAATAATGTTCACCTGAAGCTCTTTCGGACATTTTGCACTTACTCTGGTTCCCGATACGAAATGTCTCCCGTACACCAGGCCTCATATAATGATCGGTTTTGCATTCAATGTCTTTGAGAGTGCATTGAGTGGATAATGGGTGTCGGGGCTTAATTAATGAATATATCTGCATTTCTGACTTCCTGCAGGTTCTGACTGTTGATAATCTCCACCTCCCCCTCGGGAAAGGATTCTGCATCTCCTGGTTGTAATTTAAGCATGCAAAGTTTGTACTGAGGCTTCATGGTGTTTTTGAAAGCAGGCTCCATCCTGCTACACACCATTGTTGACTATAGAATCTTCTAGAAATGTTTGAAGAACCTGCAAAAGCCTGTGGAAGGAATATCAGGATGAATCCTTTGAGAAGCCTCTCAAGTCTAATAGCCAAAGCACTTTATGATCAAAGAGACTTACTTGTTTGACCTACAGCATGCCTTGTCTTACTGTTTTTTATTCCTGATTATATTGTTTGTGTCCATCATACTCAGTGGGTACTGAGTCCACTGTTGCTGCCAGATCAGGGGATCCCAAGCAGTTCTGAATTTGGGGAAAAATGCCTTTAAGAAAAATGGTTGGTCTGTTGCCACTCGGTTATGCGTTTGCCGACTGCAGCTGCTTACGGGGCTCACAGCTCCTGCATCATTGCAGGAATCATGGGAGGTAGATCACAGCTGTCAAAAGCAAACGCCTTCCATGGCATTCAGGGCAACTGTAAGGGAAACTGCCAACAAGATGAAGGAGTTGACCTTTCTCCTCGGAGCGATGGAGGATGAGATATGACCTAATAAAGGTGGGTAAGAGGATGAGAGGCATTGATCGTGTGGATAGCAGAGGCTTTTTCTCAGGGCTGAAATGGCTAACACGAGTGGACACAGTTTTAAGGTGCTTGGAAGTAGGTACAAGGGGGATGTCAGAGGTAAGGTTTTCACACAGAGAGTGGTGAGTGCATGGAATGCAGTGCCAGCGATAGTCAGAGAGACAGATGCAATAGGGTCTTTTAAGAGACTCTTAGGTAGGTACACAGAGCTTAGAAAACTAGAGGGCTTGTGCTGTAGGGAAATTCTAGGCAGTTTCTAGAGTAGGTTACATGGTTGTTACAACATTGTGGGCCGAAGGGCCTGTAATGTGTTGTAGATTTCTATATTTTTGGAAAATGCAGGAAAGGAAAGAACTTGTATTTTAAGTCATCTCTCCATCTGTCCCTCATTACTGAAGTAATTTCAGGTTGCCAATAGCTCTACACCACAGTGAAGTAAGCGTTTGTCACCGCTGAGTTTGCAGTAGCATCAGTGCTGTGAATAGTTGTAGGGCCATGAGATCCAGACATGGTGTCAACAAGGCCTCATCAGTGCCAAAATAGGAATCTTACAATTCATGTGCTTATCAGCTGTGCAAGTTACATTTCTTCAACTAAGAATTGTAAATGGTAGCTGAAGGTCATAGTATGCACATTGTTGGTCCAGTGTTTGCTGGTACAGCAGAACATCATGTGCACTGACATCATCACACAGATGGTCACAAACTGCACTGGAAGTTGCATTAAAAACATGCACTAAGTTGATTTAATGTGCAATTTACATTTTAAAATAGACTCTAAGCATTTCAATTTCTGCACAGCACTTTTTTTTAACTGCCTGTTCACTGTGCTCCGATCTCATATTCAGTTGGTATTCTTGTACCCCAAGGAACTGCTTTGCTGATTAGACAGTGTGATTATGTATAAAATACCTCAGCTGGGAACTGCAACTGAAGAACAAATGAGTCTGGTTGATCACCCACCCACCCAACTGTGGTATTTTCCTGGCAAAATAGATCTCGTCGTGCAATCACTGGATCTAATGTGGAAAATTCTTCACTGTGCAGATTTGATTTTATTATGTGATATAAAGGAATTAAGTTCTCACACTTACTTCTTGGTTATTTCCTATTTCTCCTCCTCATGAATTAAACTTGACTGGAGTAATTAAGATCTGTGCCTCAAGTTGTTGTTACTGCGGGTGTGAATTCCTGTCAGTGTTATGTTAGTGAACCAATGCCTTTCTAAAGAGAAATGGATACAAGCTTGAAAGGGAAAATACGTGCTGGGTCCAGGGAAGAATAGCCTGAATGACTTCTCTGTATAACCCTTACCTTTGATTTAGAGTTATTTTTCTGCCACTGTTGACTTTTGAAGTCCACCAACCCAATGGAGTTGGGACTGTAGGTGATCCATTATGGTTACACAATAGCATAGCATTTAGCGTAACACTATTACAACACCAGCATCCTGGGTTCACAGTTAGCGTAATGCTATTACAACACCGACAACCTGGGTTCACAGTTAGCGTAACGCTGTTACAACACTAGCAACCTGGGTTCACAGCGTAACGCTATTACAACACCAGCAACCTGGGTTTACAGTTAGCGTAATGCTATTACAACACCAGCAACCTGGGTTCACAGCGTAACGCTGTTACAACACCAGCAACCTGGGTTCACAGCATAACGCTATTACAACATCAGCAACTTGGGTTCACGGTTAGTGTAACACTGTTACAACACCAGCAACCTGGGTTCACAGTTAGTGTAACACTATTACAACACCAGCATCCTGGGTTCACAGTTAGCGTAACGCTATTACAACACCAGCAACCTGGGTTCACAGTTAGCGTAATGCTGTTACAACACCAGCAACCTGGATCCAATTCCTCCTCTGTCTGTAAGGAGTTAGTATGTTCTCCCTGTGCATGTATAGGTTTCCTCCGGCTGCTCCAGTTTCCTCCCACAATCCTAAAAGGTACAAGTTAGTAGGTTATTTGGTCATGTGGGAATAGTTGGGCAGCTCAGGCTTGCTGGACCAGAAAGGTCTGGTCCCATTCTGTATTTCTAAATAAAATAAAAGTTGCCACCTAATAAATTGAAACCACACTGACCCCTTTCTCTTGAACTCAAAATTGAAACTCCTCATCTTGGTTGGACAGGATTAGTGAGTCAGTGAACAGGATTCATTAGAAAGGGTGAATAAAAATAAGGCAGGTTCAAGCGGAGCAGCCATTGTGTGAGTGGGCCAGTGTTGGAGTGGCTTTGGCTCATCAGGCTTGAGCAAGGTAAGTATCTGGTAAGTTTCTTCTTTATTCTTCATTCCTTGTCTGTTACGGCACAGTTAGTGCAGTGAGAATGGCTCCATGGGCTGTGTTTTGTCCTGTGTGTGAGGTGTGGAAATTCTGGGAGACATCCAACCTCCTGGATAACCAGATGCACTGAGCTGCAACTTCTCAGAGAACACATTAAGGAATTGGAACTGCAATTCGATAGCCTTCAGCTCATATGCAAGACTGAGGAAGTGATCGAAAGAAGCTGCAGGGAGGAAGTTACCCCTAGACTGCAGGAGGCAGGTTACTGGGTGACTGTCAAGAGAAGGAAGGGAAATGGGCAGCCAGTGCAGAGTACCCCTGTGGCTCTTCTTCTCACTAATAAGCATACCACTGTGGATATAGTTGAGGGGCATAACCTACCAGAGAGGGGAGCTGCAGCAACCAGGTCTCCAGCACTGATTCTGGTGCTGTGGCTCAAAAGTGAGAGGACCTCAAGAAGACTGCAGTGTTGAAAGGAGATTTCATAGTTAGAGGAATAGAGACGAGGTTCTGCGGATGTGATAAGAGACACCCAGATGGTATGTTGCCTGCCAGGTGCCAGGGTCAGGGACATCTCGATCTCGGTGCAGGTCCACAGAATTCTGAGTTGGCTCAGGTCCACAGAATTCTGAAGGGGAGGGTGTGCAGCCAGAAGTCTAGGTACATATTGGCACCAGTGACATAGGTAGGAAAGGTGAGGAGATCCTGAAGAGAGATTTTAGGGAGCTAGGTAGAAAGCTGAGAAACAGGACCTCTAGGATAGTAATCTCTGGATTGCTGCCTGTGCTGTGCACCAGTGAGGGTAAGAATAGGATAATTTGGCATATGAATGTGTGGCTGAGGAACTGGTATAGGGGAACAGGTTCAGATTTCTGGATCATTGAGATCTCTTCAGTGGAAAGTACAAAAAGGACGGGTTACACCTGAACCTGAGGGGAACTAATATCCTCGCAGGTAAGTTTGCTGGAGTTGTTTGGGAAGGTTTAAACTAATTTGGCAAGGGGATGGAAACCAGAGTGATAGGCTGAGGATGGGGTAGTTGGGTTACAAACAGAGGCACTGTGTAGTGAGACTGTTAGCAAGGAGAGACTGACAATAGGGCAAAATTGGAGTCCTTGCAATGTAGAAGAGGTACAAAAATCCTGTGATATATGCAGGATTGAAGGTGTTATATTTGAATGCACACAGTATATGAAATAAGGTAGATGAACTTGTAGCAGTTATGGATTGGCATGTATGATGTGTGCACCATTAAATTGTGGCTGAAAGAAGATTATAGTTGGGAGCTTAACATCCAAGGATACACAGTGTATCGAAAGGACATTAGGTAGGCAGAGGGGGTGGGGTGGCTCTGTTGGTAAAAAAATGAAATCGAATCATTAGAAAGAGGTGACATAGGGTCGGATGGTGTAGAATTGTCAGAATCAGAATCAGGTTTATTATCTCCAGCATGTGACGTAAAATTTGTTAACTTAGCAGCAGCAGTTCAATGCAATACAGAATCTAGCAGAGAGAGAAAAAATAAACTAATAATAATAAACAAGTAAATCAATTACAGTGTATGTACATTGAACAGACCAAAAAAAGGTGCAAAAACAGAAATACTGTATTTTTTTTTAAAAAGGTAGTGTCCAAAGATTCAACATCCATTCAGAAATCAGATGGCAGAAGGGAAGAAGCTGTTCCTGAATCACTGAGTGTGTGCCTTCATGCCTCTGTACCTCCTACCTGATGGTAACAGTGAGAAAATGGCATGCCCTGGGTGCTGGAGGTCCTTAATAATGGATGCTGCCTTTCTGAGACACCACTCCCTGAAGATGTCCTAGGCACTTTGTAGGCTAGTACCCAAGTTGGAGCCGATTAGATTTGTAACCTTCTGCAGCTTCTTTCGGTCCTGTGGAGTATCATCATTGTGGATAGAATGAAGAAACTGCAAGGGTAAAAAGACCCTGATGGGAGTTGTATACAGACCTCCAAACAGTAGCAAAGATGTGGTCCACAAATTACAACAGGAGATAGAAAATGCATGTCAAAAGGGCAATGTTACGATATTCATGGGGGATTTCAATATGCAGGTATATTGGGAAAACCATATTGATGCTGGATCCCAGGAGGATGAACTTGTAGAATGCCTGCAAGATGGCTTTTTAGAGCAGCTTGTGGTTGAGCCTACTAAGGGATCAACTATTCTAGATTGGGTGTTGTGCAATGAACCAGAATTGATTACAGAGCTTAAGTTAAAGGAACCCTGAGGGGACATGATCATAATATAATAGAATTACCCTGCAATATGAGAAGGAGCAGCTAAAGTCAGATATATCAGTATTACAGTGGAGTAAAGGGAATTACATAGGCAGGAGAATGGAGCTGGCCAAAACTGATTGGAAAGGAACACAAGCGAGGATGATAGCAGAGCAAAAATTAGTGGGAATTTAGAGGATTGGGAAGCTTTTAAAAACCAAAAGAAGAGAACTAAATAGGTCATCAATAAGGAAGAGAATGAATATGAAGATAAACTAACTGATAATACTAAAGAGGATACCAACAGCCTTCAGTATGCAGGAAGTTCGGGGGGCATGATTGAGTGAAGTTGCCATTACTAGGGAGAAGATGCTTGGGAAACTGGAAGGTCTGAAGGTAAATAAATCACCTGGACAAGATGGTCTACATCCCAGGATTCTGAAAGAGATATCTGAAGAGATTGTGAAGGCAATAATAATGATCTTTGAAGAATCAGTAGATTCTGGCATGGTTCCGGAGGAAGGGAAAATTGCAGATGTCACTCCACTTTTCAAGAAGGGAGAGTGGCAGAAGAAAGGAAATTATAGGCCAGTTACTATGACCTTAGTGGTTGGGAAGATATTGGAGTTGATTGTTGAGGAGGTGGTTTAGGGTTACGTGGAGGCACATGATAAAATAGGCTGAAGTCAGCATGGTTTCCTTAGGGGAAAATCTTGCCTGACAAATCTGATGGAATTCTTTGAAGAAATAACAAGCAGGGTAGACAAAGGAGAATTGGTTGATTTTGTTTACCTGAATTTTCAGAGGGCCTTTGACAAGTATCACATATGAGGTTGCTAAATAAGTTATGAGCCATGGTAATACAGAAAATATGCTTACATGGATAGAGCATTGGCTGATCGACAGGAGGCAAAGAGTGGGAATAAAGGGAGTCTTTTCTGATTGTCTGCTGGTGACTAGTGGTGTCCACAGGGATCTGTGTTGGGACCACTTCTTTTTACATTGCACATCAATGATCTGGATGACGGAATTAATGGCTTTTTGGCCAAGTTTGTAAACAATACGAAGCTAGGTGGAGGGGCAGGTAATGTTGAGGAAGCAGAGGCTACAGGACATAGACAGATTAGGAGAAACCATAGAAAAATTACAGCACAGAAACAGGCCTTTTGGCCCTTCTTGGCTGTGCCAAACCATTTTCTGCCTAGTCCCACTGACCTGCACACGGACCATATCCCTCCATACACCTCCCATCCATGTATCTGTCCAATTTATTCTTGTGTTAAAAAAGAACCCGCATTTACCACCTCGTCTGGCGGCTCATTCCTCCCACCACTCTCTGTGTGAAGAAGCTCCCCCTAATGTTCCCTTTAAACTTTTCCCCCATCACCCTTAACCCATGTCCTCTGGTTTTTTCCTCCCCTTGCCTCAGTGGAAAAAGCCTGCTTGCATTCACTCTACCTATACCCATAATTTTATATACCTCTATCAAATCTCCCCTCATTCTTCTACGCTCCAGGGAATAAAGTTCTAACCTATTCAACCTTTCTCTGTAACTGAGTTTCTCAAGTCCCGGCAACATCCTTGTAAACCTTCTCTGCACTCTTTCAACCTTATTTATATCCTTCCTGTAATTTGGTGACCAAAACTGAACACAATACTCCAGATTCGGCCTCACCAATGCCTTATACAACCTCATCATAACATTCCAGCTCTTATACTCAATACTTTGATTAATAAAGGCCAATGTACCAAAAGCTCTCTTTACGACCCTATCCACCTGTGATGCCACTTTTAGGGAATTTTGTATCTGTATTCCCAGATCCCTCTGCTCCACTGCACTCCTCAGTGCCTTACCATTAACCCTGTATGTTCTACCTTGGTTTGTCCTTCCAACGTGCAATACCTCACACTTGTCTGTATTAAACTCTATCTGCCATTTTTCAGCCCATTTTTCCAGCTGGTCCAAGTCCCTCTGCAAAACCTTCCTCACTGTCTACTATACCTCCAATCTTTGTATCATCAGCAAATTTGCTGATCCAATTTACCACATTATCATCCAGATCATTGATATAGATGACAAATAACAATGGACCCAGCACTGATCCCTGTGGCACACCACTAGTCACAGGCCTCCACTCGGAGAAGCAATTCTCTACTACCACTCTTTGGCTTCTTCCATTGAGCCAATGTCTAATCCAATTTACCACCTCTCCATGTATACCTCGCGACTGAATTTTCCTAACTAACCTCCCATGCGGGACCTTGTCAAAGGCCTTACTGATGTCCATGTAGACAATAGCTACTGCCTTTCCTTCATCCACTTTCCTGGTAACCTCCTCAAAAAACTCCAATAGATTGGTCAAACATGACCTACCATGCACAAAGCCATGTTGACTCTCCCCAATAAGTCCCTGTCTATCCAAATGCTTGTAGATTCTTTCTCTTAGTACTCCCTCCAATAACTTACCGGCCTATAATTTCCTGGATTACTTTTCGATCCTTTTTTCAACAATGGAACAACATGAGCCACCCTCTAATCCTCCGGCACCTCACCTGTAGACAGCGACATTTTAAATATTCCTGCCAAGGCCCCTGCAATTTCAACACTAGTCTCCTTCAAGGTCTGAGGGAACACCCTGTCAGGTCCCAGGGATTTATCCACTTTAATTTTCCTCAAGACAGCAAGCACCTCCTCCTTTTCAATCTGTACATTTTCCATGATCTCACTACCTGTTTCCCTTAATTCCATAGACTTCATGCCAGTTTCCTTAGTAAATACAGACGCAAAAAATCTATTTAAGATCTCCCCCATTCCTTTGGTTCCGCACATAGCCCACCACTCTGATCTTCAAGAGGACCAATTTTGTCCCTTACAATCCTTTTGCTCTTAATATACCTGTAAACGCTCTTTGGATTATCCTTCACTTTGACTGCCAATGCAACCTCATGTCTTCTTTTAGCCCTCCTGATTTCTTTCTTAAGTATTTTCTTGCACTTCTTATACTCCTCAAGCACCTTATTTACTCCCTGTTTCCTATACATGTTATACAACTCCCTATTCTTCTTTATCAGAGTTGCAATATCCCTTGAGAACCAAGGTTCCTTATTCCTATTCACTTTGCCTTTATTCCTGACAGGAACATACAAACTCTGCACTCTCAAAATTTCTCCTTTGAAGGCTTCCCACCTACCGATCACATCCTTGCCAGAGAACAACCTATCCCAATCCACGCTTTTTAGATCCTTTCTCATTTCTTCAAATTTGGCCTTCTTCCAGTTCAGAACCTCAGCCCTAGGACCAGATCTATCCTTGTCCATGATCAAGTTGAAACTAATGGTGTTATGACCACTGAAACCAAACTGCTCCCCTACACAGACTTCCGTCACTTGTCCTAACTCATTTCCTAACAGGAGATCCAATATTGCATCCCCTCTAGTTGGTCCCTCTGTATATTGATTTAGAAAACTTTCCTGAACACATTGTACAAACTCTAAACCATCTAGACCTCTAACAGTATTGGAGTCCCAATCAATATATGGAAAAATAAAATCCCCTACCACCACAACTTTATGTTTCCTGCTATCTGCTATCTCTCTGCAGATTTGCTCTTCCAATTCTCGTTGACTATTGGGTGGTCTGTAATACAATCCCACTAATGTGGCCATACCTTTCCCGTTTCTCAGCTCCACCCATAAGGACTCAGTAGACAAGCCCTCTAATCTGAGAACGGACAACGAAGTGGCAGATGTAATACAGTGTCAGGATATGTATGATCATGCACTTTGGTAGACGAATAAAAGCATAAACTATTTTATAAATGGAGAGAAATTCCAAAATCTGAAGTGCAAAGGGAATTGGGAGTCCTCTTGCAGGATTCCCTAAAGGCTAATTTGCAGGATGAGTCTGTAGTGAGGAAGGCAGGTGCAATGTTAGCACTCATTTCAAGAGGACTAGAATATAAAAGCAAGGGTGTAATGCTGAGGCTTTATAAGGCACTGGTGAGGCCTCACTTGGAGTATTGTCAGCAGTTTCGGGCTGCTTATTAAGAAGGGTGTGCTGAAATTGGAGAGGGTTCAAAGGAGGTTCACAAAAATGATTATGGGATTGAAAGGCTTGTGATGTCAAGAGTGTTTAATGTCTCTGGGCCTGTACTCACTGGAGTTCAGAAGAAAGGGTGTTTCTCATTGAGACCTGGTGAATGGTGAAAGGCCTTGATAGAGTGGATGTGGAGAGGATGTTCCCTAACGTGGGGCAGCCTAAGACCAGAGGACACAGCTCAATATAGAGGGATGGCCATTTAGAATGGAAATAATGAATTACTTCAGCCAGAGAGTGGTGACTTTGTTGCCACAGGCAGTTGTGGAGGTCAAATCATTGGCTATATTTAAAGCAGAGGTTGATAGATTCTTGATTAATCAGGGCATGAAGGGATATGGGGATAAGGCAGGAGATTGGGGCTGAGGGGGAAATGGATCAACCATGATGAAATGGGGAACCAGACCTGATGGACCAAATGGCCTAATTCTGCTCCTATATCTTATGGTCTTGTCAGCACTCCCTCTTTTAGGTACAAATATTTCAACTTTTCATGTCATCGATGCACAGGTCAGGTCAGCATTGACTGCTCAAAAGTAGAAAGCCACTTGGGTTGATATTACGATGGCTTTTACTGAGAAGTTCCAAGACACTGATCCACAATAGTAGTCCCTCCTAGAAACTGGAGTTGCTGGCAATGTGGTCAAGCTGAATCACTTCTGTTGTTGAAGTCTCTCTGCTGTTACTTGTTTATTCTTCTGCTTTTCATTTACGTAGCAGCGTATCCCAGATCAGCCAGCCATAGAATGCTGCTGCTTAATGAAAAGTTACATGCTGCATATTTTTCAAATCACAAACAAGAGGAAGTCTGCAGTTGCTGGAAATCTGAGCAACACGCACAAAATGATGGAGGAACTCAGCAAGCCAGGCAGCATCTATGGGTAAAAAGTACAGTCGATGTTTCTGGCCGAAACCCTTTGGCAGGACTGCAGAAAAAAAGCTGGTTTGAAAGGTGGGGTGGGGGGAGGGGAGAGAGAAACGCCAGGTGATAGGTGAAACGTGGAGGGGGAGGGATGAAGCAAAGAGCTAGGAAGTTGATTGGTGAAAGAGACAGAAGGTCATGGAAAAAAGAAAAAAGGGAGGGGGAGAAGCACCAGAGGGAGGAGATGGGCAGGCAAGGAGATAACATGAGAGAGAGACAAGGGTATGGGAATGGGGGCGGGGGGGGGGGAAGAGAGGCACTACTGGAAGTTTGAGAAATCAATGTTCATGCCATCAAGTTCAAGGCTACCCAAAAGGGATATAAGGTGTCGTCCTTCAACCTAAGTGCGGCCTTATCCCAACAGTGGAGGAGGCCATGGATGGACATATCAGAATAAGAATGGGAAGTGGAATTAAAATGGGTGGCCACTGGGAGATCCCGCTTGTTCTGGCAGACGGAGCATAGACGCTTGGTGAAGCGGTCTCCCAATCTACGTCAGGTCTCACCGATACACAAGAAGCCACACCGGGAGCACCAAACACAGTATATGACCCCAACAGACTCACAGCTGAAGAAAACCCAACCAGTTGCCCTGAACCACCATTCTCCTCTGCCTAGTAGAACTTGTCCTCACTCTAAGTAATTTCTCCTTTGGGTCCTCCCACTTCCTTCAAACAAAAGGGGTAGCCATGGGCACTCGCATGGGGCCCAGCTATGCCTGTCTGTTTGTCAGCTGCGTGAAACAGTCTATGTTCCAAGCCTACACTGATGGCTGTCCCCCCACTTTTCCAATGCTACATCAATGACTGCATTGGTGCTGCTTCCTGCACCCGTGTTGAACTCATCTATTTCATCCACTTTGTCTCCATCTTCCAACCTGCCCTCAAATTAACCTGGTCCATTTCCGACACTTACCTTTCCTTTCTTGATCTCACCGTCTCTATCTCCGGAGACAGCTTATCCACCAATGTCTATTATAAGCCAACGGACTCTCACAACTGCCTGGACTATATCTCGTCCCACCTTGCTACTTGTAAAAACGCCATCCCGTTCTCTCAATTCCTCCGTCTCTGCCACAGCTGCTCTCAGGATGAAGCTTTTCATTCTAGAATGAGGATGTCCTCCTTTTTCAAAGAAAGGGGCTTCCCTTCCTCCACCATCAATGCTACCCTCAACCACATCTCTTCCATTTCACACGGTTGCTCTTACCCCATCTTCTCACCACGCTAACATGGATAGGGTTCCTCTTGTCCTCACCTACCACCCTAGCAGTCTCCGTGTCTAGCACATATTCTCTGAAACTTCCACCACCAAACACATCTTCCCCCTCCCCCACTTTCTGTAGGGATCGCCCTCTACGTAACTCCCTTGTCCATTCTTCCCTCCCCACTGATCTCCCTCCTGGCACTTACACTTGCAAGTGGAACAAGTGCTACAGCTGCCCCTACGCCTCTTCCCTCATTACCATTTAGAGCCAGAAGCAGTCCTTCCAGATGAGGTGACACTTCACCTGTGAGTCTGTTGGGGTCAAATACTGTGTCCGGTGCGGCCTTTTGTATATTGGTGAGACCCGACGTAGATTGGGAGACCACTGCGCTGAGCAACTACGCTCCGTTCACCAGAACAAGCAGGCTCTCCCAGTGGCCACCCACTTTAATGCCACTTCCCATTACTATTCTGATATGTCCACCCATGGCCTCCTCCACTGTCGGGTTAAGGCCACACTTAGGTTGGAGGAACACCACCTTATATTCCATTTGGGTAGCCTACAACCTGATGACATGAACAACAATTTCTCAAACTTCCAGTAGTGCCTCCCCCCCACCCCTCTTCATCATTCCCCATCCCCTTGTCCCTCTCTCATATTATCTCCTTACCCACCTATTGCCTCCCTCTGGTGCTCCTCCCCCTCCCTTTTTTCTTTCTTCCATGGCCTTTTGTTTCTTTCACTGATCAACTTCCTAGCTCTACTTCATCCCTCCCCCTCCAAGTTTCACCTATTGCCTGACGTTTCTCTCTCCCCACCCTCCATCTTTTAAATCTACTCCTCAGCTTTTTTTCTCCAGTCTTGTGGAAGGGTTTCGCTGGAAAGGTCGACTGTACTTTTTACCCATAGATGCTGCCTGGCCTGCTGAGATCTTCAGCATTTTGTGTGGGCTGCTACATATTTTTGATTGATCATAGGTTAAAGCTAATATTTACAGTGGAATAGAATTCTATTGTTTACACCTCCTGCACTGGTTGCCATTTGAAATACCAGCCTTTCCCTATAAGAAAGAACTTGATCTGCATGGTACCCTCAGGATATCCAAAAGCATGTCATGGTCAATGAAGAACTTTAGGATCATAGAAAAGTCCAGCACAGAAACAGATCCTTTGGCCTATCTAGTCTGTGCTTAACCATTTAAGCTGCCTACTCCCATCGACCTGCACGAGGGGCATAGCTGTCCATACTGCTACCATCCATGTACCGATCAACACTTCTCTTAAGCATTGTTAGTGTAATTTGTTAGCTGCTTCGTTGGTGTACAGTGGCATTGTAGGAAATGCTCAGCCCCATGATCAATAGGATTGTGGTGAGACTATCTGCATTACACAAGTAATCTCAGTAAGTGTGCACCTGACTCAGGGAAAGGAACAGACAAGCTAACACAGAAATGCCTGATGCAGTTTTGTGGGGGCTTAATTTCATTTGGTAAAAATTATTGGCACAATCTACTCCAAGTTAAGTTATTTTCACATGTTTACTGCCTAAAACAGATTAGTCACTGGGTGATCCAGTTTTAAGACTATATCCTTTCACGTAATTTAAATGTTTATTGCAGTCATTTACTTCAACTATTATAGCGAAGAGTACACATTTTCTATACTTTCTTGCATTTTCTCTTAAACATCATTAATCTTGAATGAGAAATGGAGAGGTAAAAGGAAGCAAGAGCAGGCAAGCCTGGAGGGAGGTGGGTGAAGGTGGGAGGGTAAAATGACTGGGAAGAGGCTGAGAGAGGGAGTACGTAGAAGGCAGGAGTGGGTAAGGAAAAGTGATGGGGAAGGCCAAGGGGAAAGAGAGAGTACAAGGTATTGATGGTGAGGAGAAAGGAGAGTGGGGAAAGGGAGGGAGAGGGTAAAAAGGAGAGAGTGGCTATTCTCTCCTCTGCATTTCGGTCTCCGTTGACATTGTGTCATTGCTCCTCTTTAGATTACTTCATACACCGTCAGCAACTACCAATGACTACCCCGTAACTCAGCAACACTCTTCAGGAATTGAAAGTGGCTGGCGTAGAGTTGCATGTTCTGGTCAATGTCAAGCCACTGGACATCCGCAGCATCGTCACCTGCATGTAGATTCAGTTCTCCCACACTGTCACCTGGAAATAGAGCTCATGATTAGGACCCCTGACACTAATGCCAACAAAAGCAAGAACTGTGGAACATCTGGAAGTTGTAAAAGGCGGTACACAGACACAAAGTACTTTAAAGCCAATGTGCTCTAGGGCTTGTAAAAATCTGTTCTTCATCTGCAACATTGTCTCCACATTTCTCATCTTCCTACTTCCCCTCCTTACAACTCCTCCTTTCCACACATACCAGTATCATCGTGGAAATTCACAGCCATTGTTTCCATCCAGGCGTTGTCAGTGTTCCGTGGATCATCCACGTATCCTGTGTAAATCTGGGGTGGGGTGGGAGGGGGAAGAAAGAGAGAGAAGGAGGGAGAACATTGTGTAAACTCTCTTGCCTTCCACATCTCCTTTAAACCCCCCCCCCCACCTGAAATGTATATCCTCTGGTACTTGCCATTTTTACCATGTGAAAAAGATTCTGACTGTCTAACTCCTGTATGCCTCCCACAATTTTATAAACTTCTATCAGACCTCTCCCTCAGCCTCAAAACTCCAGACAAAACTACCTAAGTTTCAACAACCTCTCCTTCTAGATCATACACACTTAATACAAGCAACAACCTCTTCTGTATCTTTTCCAAACGCTCCACATCCTCTCTGTAATGGAGCACCCAGAAATGAATAAAATACCGCAAGTAAACCCAACCAAAGTTTCATAAAGATGCAACATGACTTCCTTATTCCTCCACTCAATGGCCTGACCAATGAAGGCAAGCATGCCGTGCTTTACTGATTGGCTTATCCACCTGTGTGGCCACTATGGGAGCTATGGACTTGGACCCTAAGATCCATCACTTAAACGTCCTGACACTAACTGTACACTTCCTGCTAACGTTTGATCTCCGAAAGTACTAAATCTTACATTTGCTTGAATTAAATGTCATCAGCCATTTCCACACCCATACTTATAACTGAACGGTATTCCGTTTTCTTTGATCGCGTTCCACATAGCATCCACAACTTCACCAACCTTTATATTGTCAGAAACTTACCAATCCACCCATCGACATTTTCATCTAAGTCACTTACATCTACCACAAGCAAAATAAACACCACCGACCCCTGCAGAGCACAACTGATCACAAACCCACAGCCAGAAGAACACACCACGCCCCTCGACCCTCTGCTGTCTTCTATGGGCAAGCCAATTCCAAATTCAAGCTACAAGTTATCATGGAGAGAGGTAGATAGAGCTCTTGCCCTCTAATCTAGGAGACATCCTGGTAAACCTCCTGTGCAACCTTTCCACAGTCTCCACATCATCCTGTAATGGAGCATGCAGAACTTTAGGCAATGATCCAAGTGGTCTGACTAAAGTATGTATCCCTAAAGCACGACTTCCTTACTCTTATACTCAGCATGCATATCAATAAAGGCAAGAATGCATATGAATCAGAATCAGGTTCATGTTTAACATCACTGGCTTATAGAGTGTAGAATGTAGAATAATACAGTACAGGAACTGGGTCACAACGTTGTGCTGAACCAGCTACACAGCAAATTAAAAACATTCAACACTAATCCCTCCTACCTATAACATGTCTATAGCCCTCCATCTTCCTTACATCCATGTGCCTATCCAACTGTCTCTTAAAAGTCTCTGATGTATTTGCCCCTACCACCATAGCAGGCAGTGCACTGTAGGCATCCATGACCGTCTGAGTGGAAAAACCTATTGGCCCAGATCAGAGGTGATTGCCGATTTCACTTGCCCTACGCAATCGGCAATCGCCTCTGATCTCGGCCGACATTTACGTGCTGGGTGGCACCAAATTAATTAGCTTGTTTATTTTGGCTTTTTTCTTAAAGATGTGCTGGGTGCGTTCTGGCTACCGCTGCATGCTTCGCGGCCCAGAGGTTGGGGACCACTGTCCTAGATATTGTCTAACCAGAATTTTATAAAGTTGCAACAGAAGCTCTTGACTTTTGAACTCAATGCCTTGGCTAAAAAAAAACAAGCATTCCATAAGCCTTCTTAACCACCTTATCAGCCTGTGTAGCCACTTTCAAGGAGCTATGAACTCGGATCCCAAGATCTCTCTGCTCAGCAACGCTATTAAGGACCTTGCCCTTAACAGTGTACCTTGTATTTGCCCCACCGAGGTGCAACACCTCATACTTATCTGGGTTAAACTCCATCTGCCATTTCTCAGCCCATATCTGCAAATTAATCTATATCGTGTGGTATTCTTTGCCAGTCTTCTACACTATCCACAACTCCATCAATCTTGGTATCATCCAGAAACTTACTAACTGACCTATCTACATTCTCATCCAGATGATTTATACAGTGGTATGCAAAAGTTTGGGCACTCCGGTCAAAATTTCTGTTACTGTGAATAGCTAAGCGAGTAAAAGATGACATGATTTCCAAAAGGCATAAAGTTAAAGATGACACATTTCTTTAATATTTTAAGCAAGATTGCTTTTTTATTTCCATCTTTTACAGTTTCAAAATAACAAAAAAGGAAAAGGGCCCAAAGCAAATGTTTGGGCACCCTGCATGGTCAGTACTTAGTAACACTCCCTTTGGCAAGTATCACAGCTTGTAAACGCTTTCTGCAGCCAGCTAAGAGTCTTTCAATTCTTGTTTGGGGGATTTTTGCCCATTCTTCCTTGCAAAAGGCTTCTAGTTCTGTGAGGTTCTTGGGCCGTCTTGCATGCACTGCTCTTTTGAGGTCTATCCACAGATTCTCGATGATGTTTAGGTCGGGCGACTGTGAGGGCCATGGCAAAACCTTCAGCTTGCGCCTCTTGAGGTAGTCCATTGTGGATTTTGAGGTGTGTTTAGGACCATTATCCTGTTGTAGAAGCCATCCTCTTTTCATCTTCAGTTGTTTTTTTTTTTTTTTTTTACAGACAGTGTGATGTTTGCTTCCAGAATTTGCTGGTATTTAATTGAATTAATTCTTCCCTCTACCAGTAAAATGTTCCCCGTGCCCCTGGCTGTAACACAAGCCCAAAGCATGATCGATCCACCCCTGTGCTTAACAGTTGAAGAGGTGTTCTTTTCATGAAATTCTGCACCCTTTTTTCTCCAAGCATACCTTTGCTCATTGTGGTCAAAAAGTTCTATTTTAACTTCATCAGTCCACAGGACTTGTTTCCAAAATGCATCAGGCTTGCTTAGATGTTCCTTTGCAAACTTCTGACGCTGAATTTTGCGGTGAGGATGTAGCAAACGTTTTCTTTCTGATGACATGAAGGTCATTTTTGTGCAGGTCTTGCTGCACAGTAGAACAATGCACCACCACTCCAGAGTCTGCTAAATCTTCCTGAAGGTCTTCTGCAGTCAAATGGGGGTTTTTGATTTGCCTTTCTAGCAACTCTACGAGCAGTTCTCTCGGAAAGTTTTCTTGATCTTCCAGACTTCAACTTGACCTCCACCATTCCTATTAACTGCCATTTCTTAATTACATTACGAACTGAGGAAACGGCTACCTGAAAACGCTTTGCTATCTTCTTATAGCCTTCTCCTGCTTTGTGGGCATCATTTATTTTAATTTTCAGAGTGCTAGGCAGCTGCTTAGAGGAGCCCATGGCTGCTGATTGTTGGGACAAGGTTTGAGGAGTCAGAGTATTTATAAAGCTTTGAAATTTGCATCACCTGGCCTTTCCTAATGATGACTTTGAACAAGTCATAGCCCTAACAAGCTAATTAAGGTCTGAGACCTTGGTAAAAGTTATCTGAGAGCTCAAATCTCTTGGGGTGCCCAAACTTTGGATGGTGCTCCTTTCCTTTTTTTCCACTCTAAAATTGTACAAAACAAAATTAATACACTAATCTTGCTTAAAATGTTGAAAAGAATGTTTCATCTTTAACTTTATGACTTTTGGAGATCAGTTCATCTTCTACTCACTTAACTATTCACAGTAACAGAAATTTTGACCGCGGTGCCCAAATCTTTGCATGCCACTGTACATTACAAACAACAGAGACTCCAGCACAGATATCTGGGGAACTCCACTAATTACAGATAGCCAGTTTGAATAAGTCCCTTCAACCACTACCCTCTGATTCTATGCGAAAGTCAGTTCAGAGACCAAACAGCCAATTTGCTACGGATCCCATGCATCTTAATCTTCTGTTTTTGCCTCCTGTGAAGGACTTTGTCAAATGCCTTACTAAAATCCATGTAGACAACATCCACTGCCCAACTCTCATCAATCTCTCTCATCACCTTGTCAAAAAACTCAATCAGGTTGGTAAAGTACGACCTGCCCTGCACAAAGCCACGCTGGCTCTCTCTAATTAGGCCATGGGTTTTCAAATGCTCATAAATCCTATCCGTAAGAATTTTATTCAGTGGGCACGCGACTCACTGGTCTATAGTTTCCAGGATTTTCCCTTATTCCCTTCTTAAACAGAGGTACAACATTAGCCACTGACCAGTCCTCCAGGATCTCGCCTGAGGCTAGAGAGGAAGCAAAGATAATGGTCAAGGGCCCAGCAACCTCGTCTCTTGCCTCCTTCAATAACCTGGGGTAAATCCCATCAGGTCCTGGAGTCTTACCACCTTAATATTCACCAGGAGGCCCAACATTTTCTCCTCCCTGACCTCTAAAGGCCCTAACATATTTATACACTCAACACTGATCTCCTGGTCCTCCATATCCTTTTCCTTGGGAAATATTGAAGCAAAGAACTCATTAAGTGCCTCACTCACATTCTCTGCATCCAAGCAAATGTTCTCCCCTTTATCCTTGAGTGGTCCCACCCTCTCCCTAGTTATCCTTTTACTCTTGATGTCTATATAGAATGCCTTGGGATTCATCTTAACCCTATTTGTCAAGGGTTTTTCATGGCCCCTCCTGATTCCCTAATTCCTAATTCCCTTCTTTACTACTTTTCTGGCTTCCTTATACTCCTCATGTGCTTTGTTAGATCCTAACTTCTGAATCTTTACATACTTTTCCCTTCTCTTCTTGACTAAATTCATCAAGTCTCTGGACATCCAAGGTGCTCTTATCTTTCCATCCCCGTCCTTCCTTCTGTACTTTTCTTTACTTTGTGCAATTAATCTTTAAACAGCCTCGACATGTCTGATGTGGACTTGCCAATTAATGCTTCTTAGTTCCTGCCTAATACCCTTGTAATTATCCCTACTCTAATTTAAAATTCTTTCAGAAGGACCATATGTATCCTTATCTATAGTTATCCTGAAAGTTACGGAGTTGTGGTCACTGTCCTGTAACTGCTCACCCACTGAGAGATCAGTCACCAGGCCACTCACTACCCAGCACCAGGTCCAGTATGGCCCCTCCTCTCAAACCACATACTGGTTTAAGAAACTTTCATGGAATTACTTAAATTCTGCCCCACCTAAACCCCTTACATTAAGAAAGTCCCAGATTATATTAGGGAAGTTGAAATCCCCCATGACAACAAACCTTTTTTTAAATACATTTCCTTAATCTGATTACATAGATTCCTCCATGTCCCGGTGCCTATAATGGGGTCTGTAGTACAATCCCATCAGTGTGATTGTACCCTTCCTATTCTTGAGTTCCACCCAAATGGACTGACCCCTCCATTATGTGCAGCTGTGATATTGTCCCAAATTAGTAGTGCAACTCCACCCCCCCCCCCTTTACCTCCTCCTCTATCTTCTCCACAAGTTTGAAAATCTGGTATATTAATCTCCCATCCCTGCTCCTCTCTCAAACAAGTTTCAGTAACGACTACAACAACTAGCTTAAACTCTCCCGAGCAGCATGCAGCCAAGATATTGGTTCCCCTCCAGTTCAGTCCATCCCTCTAGTACAGGTCATCCCTTTTCCAGAAAAGGTTCCAATGATCCAAGGACTGGAAACCCTGTCCTCTGTACCATCTCTGCAGCCACTCATTCATCAGTGCTATCAACCCATTCCTATCTGCACTAGTCCATGGTGCAAGGATTACAACCTTAGAGGTCCTTCTCTTCAGCCTCTTTCTTAACTCTATATTCTCATTGCATAGCACCTCTTCCCCATTTCTGCTTATGTTTTGAAATTTGTTATCTTTGCAGTACAATGCAATATGTAATAGAAAAAAAAAACCTTGAATGACATTGAGTATATCTATGTTAAACTAAATAGGTAGTGCAAAAAGCAGAAATAAAAAAAGTAATGAGGTAATGTTAATGAGTTCAATATCCAAATCAGATGGCAGAAGGGAAGAAGCTGTTTCTAAATCATTGGAAGTGTCTTCTTTACCACCTTATCCACTTCCATTGCAACTTTCAGTTAACTATGAACCTGGAACTAAACATTCCTTTGTACCTCAATGATATTGAGGGGCCTATCATTAACTGCATAATCTCTCCTTTAATTTGTCTTCCCAAAATGTAAAACCACCACTTTCCCAGATTAAACTCCATCTGCCTCTTCTCCACCCATATCTGTATCTATATCCCACTGTCTTCTTCGATAATCCTTTACACTGTCCACAACTCCACCAGTCTTAGTGCCATGCACAAATTTGCTAATCCACCAATCTACGTTTTCATCCAGGTCTTTGATATACACTATATCAAAAACAAGAGGGCCCAGCACTAATCCTTGCAGAATGCCACTAGACTTCCAGCTAGCATAACAACCTTCTAGCCTTATTTTCTTTCTTATATGGGCAAGCCAGTTCAAAGTCCAAACTTGCAATTCATTCTGAATCCCATGCACCTTTATCTTCTGAATCATCCTACCATGAGGAACATCTCCAAATGCCTTAAGGTCCTTGTAGTCAACGTCTACTGCCTTACCCTCATCAAGCGCCTTTGTCATCCCCTCAAAAGTTCAATCAGGCTTGTACAGCATGACCTGCCGCGCAAAAAAAAGCCATGCTGATTGTCCCCCAAGCAGGTCAATCCTTTCCAAATGCACATAAATCGTATCTCTTAGTATCTTCTCCAATAATTTCCCCTACCACTGGCCTATAATAACCTAGACTATCCCTATTTCCTTTCTTTAACAAAGGGAGAATATTTGGTACGAGACCACCTGTTGCTAATGAGGACATAAAAATCTTTGTCAAAGTCCCAACAAACTCTTGATTTGCTTCTTTCAATAATCAATCAATGATATGCCATCAGGCTCTGAGGACCCATTCACCTGAAGACCCAGCACTATCTCCTCCTTAACCTCAAAATGTCCCAGTGTATTAGCATGCCCCACCCTGCCCTCAATGTATTTCAAATCCTTCTTGAGGGTAAATACCAAAGCAAAGTACTCATTTAGCCCCAAGCACAAATCCCCTCCTTTATCCTTGAGGGATCTGTCCTCTGTGATTGTCCTCTTTTTCTAAATAGAAGTATAGAATGCCTTGAGACTCTCTTCGACCCACTCACCATGGGCCCTCATGGGCCCTTTGGGCCTTCCTAGTTATCTGCTTGAGTACTTTCCTGCTATCCTTGTATGTTACAAGGGCCCAGTCTGATATTAGCTTCCTAAATCTTAAATATGCTTCCTTTTTCATCCTGTTTAAATTAGGACCTCGAGTCATTTGAGGTTTCTTTACCTCACCACTCTTGTCCTTATTCCTTACTGGAACATGCGGATCCTGAAATCTGATCAGTTGGTCTTTAAACAATTTTCACAGGGTCGAATGTGGATTTAACTGACAGCAGCTGTTCCCAATTAAAACCCCTTGGATTATCCTCTCATCCATTTGCCCTCCCCCAGTTTAGTACCATATTGCAAGATCCAATTTTATCTTCCTTTTCCCTCTTCAGTCCTGATGAAGGGTTCCGGCCTGAAACGTTGACTGATCGTTTCCACGGATGCTGCCCGACCTGCTGAGTTCCTCCAGCACATTGTGAGTTTTATCCTTATTTTACCCAATTTTATCCTTACTCACAACCATCTTAAACCATAACAAGTTGTGGTCACTATTCTCAAAATGTTCTTCCACTATCTGGTCTGTCACCTAGTCTGGCTCACTTCCCAAAACCAGGTCCAGTACATGCTTTTCCCTCTAGTTGGACTCTCCAAGAGCCCCTGTTGGATGCACTGAGAAAGCCTGCCCTATCAAAGCCCCATCCAGTCCTGATGAAGGGTCTTGGCCCAAAACGTTGATTCTTTATTCCTCTCCGTATATGTTGCCTGATCTCTTGTGTAATGAAGTTCCAATCAATACTATTTCTGCACCTACCATAACGTCTACACATCTGTTCCTCCACCTCTCTTATGGCTATTGGAATCAATAGTATAATCAGCATAATGGTATCTTCCTTATTTCTGAGCTCCTCCCAAGTTGTCTCTGTCGATGAGCTTTCTCATGTGTCCTCTCTGACTATTGTTGTGACGTTCTCCCTCATCAGAAGTACAACACCTCCACCTCTTACATTCTTAAAACAACACCAAGGAAGGTCTAGGTGACAGCCCTGTCCCTCAAGTAATCAGGTCTCTGTAACAGCAATGACATTGTAATTCCATGTACTGATCCAGGCTCTAATCCATCCACCTTACTCCTAATACCCTGAGCATTGAAATAAATACATTTCATCCTATCAGTGCCACCATGTTGATTGGCCTGTTTCCCATTGTCCTTCTCAGTGTTACATGTCACACCATCCTTCCTGCTCTCAACCCTATCCTGCTGCTGTGGTTCCCATCTCCCTATCCTGCTGCTGTGGTTCCCATCCCCTGCCATTCTAGTTTAAGTCCTCCTGAGTAGCAGCAGCAAACCTCCCAGCCATGATATTGGTTTCCCTCCAGTCTTGTTTGTATTGGTCCCACTTGTCCTGGAAAAGAACGCAATGATCCATAAATCTGAAGTTCTCCTCTTGCACCAGCTCCTTAGCCAGGTGTTGAACTGCACCATGTACCTATTTCTCCCCTCACTAGCACATGGAAGGGGTAGTAATCCTGATATTACAACCCTGGAAGTGATGGATTTTAACTTTATGCCTAGCTCCCTAGAATTACTTTGTAGGACCACATCCCTATGTCACTAGTACCAATATGGCTGCTCATCCCCTCTCAGCATGTCCTGTACCCACTGTGAAATGTGCTTGACCTCGTCATCGGGGGGCAACACACCATTTTGAGTGTCATCTGCAGCCACAGAAATGCCTATCTGCACTCATTACTAGAGATCCCTAGCACTAGCACTCCCCACTCTGCTTGACTTCAGCCTTTGCTTCTTTACATCAGAATAGGGCATGGTGCCACTAATCTAGCTTCTGGTATCGATCTCTGAAAGGTCACCTCCCCCCCCACCCCCCCAGTGGTATCCAAAGGGATATAACTGTTAGTGAGGGAAATGGTCAGAGGGTAACCATGGTTTGTCTATCCCTTGACTGCTCTGGTGGTCACCCAACTATCTGTAGCCTGCACCTAAGGCGTGTCCACCTCACTAAAATTCATCTCTGGTGATCCTAAGTACATCCAACTTCACCTCCAGATCCTTGTCAGTCAGTCAAGAGCAGCTGCTGGATGAACTTCCTATAGATGCGGCCATGAGAGAGACCACATCATGCAGGAGGAGCAGTCCACAGCCTCGACTGCCATTTTGTCTAAGTTAAAAATCATGGGTTACCAGCTGGATGGAAACATCTACTACCACTCTTCAACCTTCAACAAAAAACATCCGGAATCCAGACATTGCCTTCCAGATCAGTGACCTTTGCTCTTTAAAAACCATGAAGCCAGCCAAAGCAGCTTAACTTCATAATATGGTCAGGAACTTATTTTGACAATTAATTCTAGGTCGTTTCACAGCCAGGGAGGCACGTGTCAGCTCACAGTTTCTCAGGCCGATCTATGTCTCCTACATTCCCTGTTCCTCTTATGTTACTCCACGCCAAAGCCTCAGAAATCCCAATCCCATACTGCATCTGGAAGGAGGCGGCACCAGCAAACAACACTACCATGGGCAACATTCACCGGATGGTCCACAAAACTGCTTCTTTAACTTCTTTTATGTCTTTTTTTTTTTCTTTTAAATGTGTTTCTGACACTGCTGGAGCGTGTGACCTAGAGTTTAGTGGTGTGTTTTTGGGCCGATTGACATGATCTGGCACTTCACCGTCTCAAAGAATGTTCTGGGAGGCGAGTGGCCTCAAGGCCAAGAAGCTTAGGGGTTAATTTCTGCCTGATCTCACTGATTAAAGCATCAAGGAAGATTGAAAATATCGAGGTGAGTGGAGAAGGTAAGTGAGTGTTCAGCGCTGTTGACCAGCCTCATGCTCACCTCACTGCTGCCAGAGGAAGGTGTCTGCGTGTGACGGTTTCCCTTTCTCACTCTTGCTCACTGTTCCTGAGGGAAGGCCCCTGCGTTTGAATGGTCTCTCTCCTTCACTCGATGCTGTCTGAGGATGGTACTGTAGTTCTGGGTCTGCGGTTTGTGTTTGGACTGTAGATCCTGGCCATTCCTTTTCCTGATGCTAGTTTGGGTGACTTTGAATCAGGGCAGCCTGCTGATAATGAACACTGATCTGAACTGAATATGGACTCTTTCGATTTTCTGTGTTCACTCATTCTTTCTTGTCGCTGTTTGCGCAATTTGTTTTTTTGGGCGGGGGGTTGATGTTCTTGTTGCCGTTTGCGCGATTTGATTTTTGCACGTGGGGGGGGATTGACTTTTTTCCTTTGAACTGGTTCCATGGTTTTCTTTGTTTTACGACTGTCTTTGGAGAAGACGCATCTCAGGATTATATACTGCATAGATAACTTTGATAATACATGTCCTTTGAATCCTTTGACCTCACAATGACTGTTCTAAAATGGTCACTCAACATGACCTCACCTTCCTTTCATTGGACAAGTTGTCACAAACTAAGCCAATCAGAAACACAGCACACAGAAATGGCTCCTTTTTCAAGGCTCCTACTTTACAGGGAATGGAACAATACTGTGGGGAAATTATAGCGGCCAACCCACATCTCTTTAGGATATTGGAAGAAACGCATACCATCATAAGGCGAACACCCAGACTACACCAGATCAGAGCTGAACCTGAGCATCATACAAGATTAGGCAGTGGCTCTATTGGCTGTGCCTTTGTGATACAACACTCAAAATGTACCCCTCATGTAGTCTCAACTCCATTTAAACTATGGGTTCTCAAATTCTTTCATGCCATGGACCCCTACCAATAACTGAGGGGTCCATGGAACCCAGGTTGGGAATCCCTGCACAAGTTCCCTTTTCCTATCTGCTACAACATCCCTTCTCTCAAAGTAAACAATCCAGGAACCTGGAGGAACCCAATTTATACAGGTTTTGCACAGGACTGTTGGACCCATGCTACTACGGCCTTCAGACTACAAATTGTGCAACCCCTTGTTCCAGATCCTGCCTGGACCTTGACTACCTGCGCTGCCGCTGGACCCCAAGTCTCCTCTTCCCACACCGCCACTCTGCAACCCCATGTCCCCCAGGCCCCACCATCAGTTCTTGGGTCCTCAGAGTCTCCAACTTCCTCCCACCTCACACCCCAACCCTCCTCTATCCTCTGACACCACCAGATCTCTTCCCATCTCTAATCCTTCCTATATCTTCACAATTCCTTCCAAGCTTCCCTCTCTGACGCAGGACAATGTCCTCAGTAAAGGCCTCACCTTTGTCCGCACCTCAGTGAGTTCCACACCTGTCACGAAGTTGAGCTCTTTTTCTGTCGCCTCTGCCTCCAAGCCTACTTCTTTGGCAAGGATTCTACATCCTGCGCTGATGACCTCTTCTCCCGTCTTTAACCCTCCTCTTCTTTTTGGACACCCCATTCTGGATCTTTTCATCTCAAATTGTCAAAGAGACATCAACCGCCTCAACTTCAGCACTCCACTCTCCTCCTCTAAACTTATCCCCTCTAAACCCACTGCCTTCCACACCAATGCCAACCTTACCATCAAACCCGTAGACAAAGGGGATGCTGTTGTAGTGTGGTGCACTGACCTCTACCCTGCTGAGGCCAGGCAGCAACTCTCAGACACCTCCTCATACCTACCCCACTCCACAGCATCAGAAAACTGTCTCTGACACCATCACTGATATCATCCACTCTGGAGAACTCCCAGCCACTGCCACCAAACTCATAGTTCCCTCACCTCATACCGCTTGCTTCTACCTCTTACCCACAAACGGAACTATCCGGGTAGGCCTATTGTCTCTGCTTGCTGCTACACTACTGAACTCGTATCTTTATTCTTATATCTTGATTCCATTCTATCACACTTGTTTCAGTCCCTCCCCACCTATATCCGTGACACTTCTCATGCCCTTGATCTCCTCAGTAACTTTCAATTTTCTAGCCCTGACTGCCTCACCTTTATCTGGATGTTCAGTCCCTATATGCTTCTAACCCCCATCAAGGCGGCCTCAAGCTCTCCACTTCTTTCTTGACAAAAGACCCAATCAATCCCCCTCCACCACCACTCTCCTCCATCTGGCAGACCTAGTCCTCACTGTCAACAATTTTCCCTGGCTCCTCCCACTTTCTCCAACTCAAGGGGTGGCTATGGGCACTCTCATGGGCCCCAGCTATGTCTCCCTCTTCATTGGCTGTGTACAGAACAGTCCATGTTTCAAGCCTTCACCACTTATACTCCCCAACTCTTCCTCCACTACATTGACAACTGCATTGGTGCTGCTTCATGCTCTCATGCTGAGCTCCTCAACTATCAACTTTGCCTCTAACTTCCACCCTGCCCTTAAACTCACTTGGTCATCTCTGACACCCCCCCTCCCCTTTCTCAATTTCTCTGTCTCCATCTCTGGAGACAAACTGTCAACCAACATCTTTTATAAAACATCTAGTGGTTATCTCGACAATACATCTTCCCACCGTATCTCCTGAAGAAATGCTATTCCCTTTTCTCAGTTTCTTTGTCTCCTCCGCATCTGTTCCGAGGGTGCAGCTTTCCGTACCAGGACATCAGAGATGTCCTGCTTCTTTAAAGAATGGAGTTTCTCTCCCCCTATTATTGATACTGCCCCCACCCGCAGCTCCTCCATTACCCATACATCCACACTCACCCCATCTTCCCGCTGCCTTAATCGAGTCCCTCTTTACTTATTACCCCATCAGCCACCGCATCCAACACACTATCCTCTACAACTTCTGCCATCTCCAAAGGGATCCTACCACCAAACATATCTTTACTTCCCCCTTCCCTCTACCTTCCATGATTCCCTTGTCCATTCATCCCTTCCCACTTATCTCCCTGCATATATCCTTGCAAGTGGCCTACCTGCTACACCTGCCCATATACTTCCTCCGTCACCTCCATTCAGGGCCCCAAACAGTCTTTCCAGATGAGGCAACACTTCCCCAGCGAATCTGCTGGGCCGTCTATTATGTCCAGTGCTCTCCTCTACACTGGTGAGACCCATTGTAAATTGGGGACCGCTTGGCTGCGCACCTCTGCACCATCTGCCACAAGTGAGACTTCCCTGTAGCCAAACATTTAAATTTTGATTCCCATTCTGATGTGTCGGTCCATAGCCTCCTCGTTTGCCAAGATGAGTCCACCCTCAGGGCTGAGGAGCCACATGTTGCACCCTCCAACCTGATGACAATGTCAATTTCTCCTTCCAGTAAACAAACTCCCCCATCCCTAATTCCCCACTCTGATCTTTTACTTCTTCTCACCTGTCTATTACTTCCCCCTGGGTCCCCTCCTCCCTCCCTTTCTCCTATGGTCCACTCTCCTCTCCTATCGGATTCTTTCTTCTCCAGCCCTAGACTTGTACAACCCACCTGGCTCCACCTATCACCTTCCGGCTAGCCTCCTTCCCTTCCCCCCCATCTTTTTATTCTAGCATCATCCCCCTTCCTACTCAGTCCTGAAGAAGGGTCTCGGCCCTAAATGTCTATTCTTTTCCATAGATGTTGTCTGACCTGCTGAGTTCCTCCAGTGTTTTGTGTGTGTTACAATGCTAGTCCTAGATATGTAACCCCCATCCCTGAGGGCACAAGGCCTAGAAAGCACTGACCCTGCTCCTGCTCACCTTCACAGAGTTCTTTTTGCTGAAAATGGCTTGGAACTGTTTCCGCATAGGATCCTTAATACTACGAGGAATACCCAGAGAATCGAGTGCCTCTTCCTCGAACTCGCGCTTCAAGGTGGTAGAAGGATGTTCACCAGCATCCACCATGCCCTGCCATGAGAAAGAGTGATAATTTAAGCAAGCTCAGAAGTTAATGATCGATGCAGGGGGTGGGGGATGTGCAGGTAGGGATGGAAGGAGCTAAACTGACAGACACCTTGAAATGTCTCACTCTAATGTTATTCATAATCTTTAAATACACAGCACGTTTCCTTACTACCTGAAATATTCACAAGAGGCCAGAGACAAATGGTCAGGAAAGCTACAAAATGGAGCCGCCAAGTATCACGCTGAGTTGGGGTCAAGGTGCACGAGCTGACAACAGTACTCCAAATTAAATTATCCAGACCAGTGGTTTGGGGACTGGGAGAAGGGGCACTCCTTAATTTCCAAGTTGAAAAGATCTTTGGCTGGTGAGCTAGGATTACTTGAGAATGAATCAAAGTAGCACATAAGGCAGACTCTTGACCTCACAATCTACCTTGTAATGGCCTTGCATCTTACTGTCTACCTGCACTGCACTTTTCCTCTATTTGTAGCACTTTTTTCTGCATTCTGTTATTTTTCCCATTACTATCTCAATGCACTATTGTAATTAAATGATCTGTATGGAAGGCACACAAAGCAAAGTTTTTCCACTGCACCTTGGTCTCTGGGATAATAGTAGGTCGATTTACCAACAAGAATTTGAACTTGTAGAAAGTACTTAACAGTACACAACATTCCTGGATACTTAACAGAGACAGAAAGTAGATCTCAATGCAAATGGGATTGAACAAAATGGAGAGTTGCTATCATATCAGAACAACTCCCATGTGATCAGTGGAACTATGAAGAAAATTCCTGGAGACACAGGAAACTGCAGATGCTGGGACCTGGAGCAGCAGGCAGTCTGCCAGAACTACTCAGTGGGTAGAGTTGCAATGTTCAAGGGACCGAAATTGTTGTTGTTTGTTGACCCTGCATCCATCCTACTCAACTCACCAAGTTCCTCTGTCAGATTGTTTCTTGCTCAACAAAATTCTGGAATACACAGGTTTTGAGGCAGCATCTGAGCTAACGTTTCAGGCTGATGACCTCTCATCCAAACTTTGACTTAAACTCGCCAAATTCCCATAACCGGTTAAAAGACCTCAGAAATTTAAGGAATTGGCAAATGGTCGGGGCCTTTAAACTACGAACTTAATATTTTATTTCTTAGACTTAGAAGTTGAAAGACTAGGTAGTTTGAATGAGCCATCTATTCAGATAGTAACTAGTTGGGGATTAGCAGGCCATCCTGTCAACAGACAGGTCAGGTAGCCAGTGGCACAATGATGGGGGAACAGCAGTGTTAGTTGGAGCCGGGCAATGTGACAAAGACTCCCAGAATATTACAACTGCTGGACCCGTCAGGGTATGGTCATCATTCAAAAAGGGGTTCTTATGTGCGGACACAAAAACATAGGAACAGGAATCAGCAACTTCTCCATCAAACACATTTATCTTTCATTGTTATAACATGGGGTGACATAGTTCACAGAGCTGTGTCCCATAGCTCCAGAAACTCAAGTGAAAGCTCTATAAAGATGCACAGTGAGATGTATCATTATTAATTGATTACATCCATTATTCAAAAAGATTGGTGTAAGCTAACAAGCCCCTACCCACCTCTCTGACTTAGTGAAGAAACACACAAAATTGACCAGGAGCTTGTGGAGTTTGTACTGGAAACAAGATTGTGAGGCAAGATATGATGGACCAGCTTGTCTGTTCTCACCTGTGATCTTCTATCCTCACATCCTATCGTACAAGGTTGGGAAGAGCCCTAAACACCTTGGCACTGGGTTCACGATATTGGGGGATTAAAAGAGAATCAGGACTTTTCAGAATTAAAGAATGAGGTGAGAAAACAGACTATGTAAGGATGGTATACTGTGCAACATCTTGTTCTCACCCCTGGAATCGCCCACTGCTCACAGTCTTTCCTCTTTATTGAAATAAACTGTAGGATGGGTTTGCCAGAAAGCTTGTGGATCACCTTTTCACCTCCTTCTCTCTTCCACCTGCAATGGAAAAAGAACATGAATAGGTCTTTCAGTTAGGAAGAAAGCAAGAATGTTGAGAAACACTGAGTGATAAATGGAAGAAGCCTAATCCACAAAGGCAGTGTGCAGATTAGCGGCTGAAGGTTCAACTATCAGTTAACAAACATACTCTTCTACTGTTAAAAAGAGTGTGGATTTTCAGGGGAGTGGTTATGTGGATGATGGGGGAAGACAGAGGGAAAGAGAGAGGGAAAGAGGGAAGGAGGGAGGGACAAAGTCTAGGGAATTGAGACAGTAAAGGACAAGATGAACAATCCTAGTGTCTGAAAGGGCAATGGAAAGAGATTCTGCTATAAATTTCAAAACGAAAGGAAAGTCAATAGGTACTTGCAGGGCTGGGGCATGGGCAGGTGTTGGGGACTGAAGTGGAATTCTTTCAAAGAAACATACTGTACCTGTGATGAGGAGGAACAGTAGTTCAAAGTAAATTTATTATCAAAGTGTATGGGGTGTCAGGGAGGGGTAGCACCTGTAGTGGGGGAACAAGTCACATCCTCTTCAGGGCGGTTTATCCACCTTTGGTCCCCACCTGGCACCGAGCTCTCACCTGTGGCTCCCTGTAGCTGTTTGCATACGACAGCAGCCACACCCCGGGCAACGGCTTCAACAAGCCAGCTAAACCAGGTGAGGGTAGCCGATGGGTCTCAAACCCTCGGTGAGGTAAGGAGATGTCTATCCCAGCATGTGAAGACAGACTCCGGAGGATTGAGCAAATGAGAGACTAATGGAAGGTCCAACAGTCAAGAAGGCGGTCTCTGCAAGTGTTGTGGAACGTGTAGAGCATGACAAGACATAAAAGATGTCCTGGTCATTCACTGCGCCTAGTCCCATCTCCAGCCGTCTTGACTCTTGTCTTGACACTGGATCCAGATGGGAATTGGGAAGAGAGTGAGGCTGACGCTGCGCAACTCTCCCTCACTTAAATCCAAATCAAACGCTAGTCTCGACATCAATTGGTGTCGAGGTCTTCATCGACAACGATGGACGAACATGATGATCAAAGTACATATATGTTACCATACATACGCTAATCTGAGAATCATTTTTAGGCATTTACAGGAAAAAATACATCAACAGTGAAGATTGATAATCAACCAATGTGCAATAGCTGACAAACTGTGCAAATAAAAATCATACTGAGAATTTGATGTGCAATGAGTTCTTCAGAGTGAGTCTACAGATGATATAATCAGTTCAGAGTAGCGGTGAATGAGGTTACACACAGCAGTTCAGGAGACTGATGGTTGTAGGGTAATAACTAACTGTTCCTGCACATGGTGAAGGTGGGGGGACTTGGGTCCTGTACCTCCTATCCGATAGTAGCAGCAAGTAGAGTGCATAGCCTAGATGGTGGGGATCTTTGACCATGCTGCTGCTTTCTTGTGGCAGCTCCATGTAAATGTACTCATTCGTGGCAAGGGTTTTGCCTGTGATTTTCCATTCCTGGGCATTGATGCTTACACACTAAGCCATGATGCAACCAGTTAGAATCATCTCCATGGTGTATCTATAGAAATCCCTCAAAATTTTTGGTGGCATGCTGAACCACACAACTTCTGAGAAAGCAGAGGTGTTGTCATGCCTTCTTTGTGATGACACTTATGTGCTGGTCCCAGGATAGATCCTCTGAGATATTAACACCAAGGAATTTAAAGTCACTAACCCTCCCCACTTCCAATCCCTAATGAGAACTAGCTCAGACCTCCAGCTTCTTCCTCCTGTAATTAATAAATCAGCTCTTTGGTCTTGGTGACATTGCGTGAAAGGTTGTCGTTATGGCACTACTCAATGAGTTTTCAATCTTCCTCCAATATGATGATTCATCACCACCTTTGATTTTACCAATAGCAGTGGTGTCATCAACAAAACTTAAGTACAGCCATGGAGCTGTACTTAACCAGGCAATCATAACTGGGTAAAGCAGTAGAGAACTGTTGCTTCCCAAGTTGATAAATGTGTAAACTTTTCCTCAAGGAAAATCAGCATGAGCCAAGGATCCCATGATTGGTCACAAATATAACTGTTGGATGAATATAGACAGAATAGATCGTTGTCTTGGGTATCTTCTCTCCAGTTAGAACAAAACAAAATATTAGGTGGGCTACACAATGTGCAACTGAGACCAACCAGAGATGAATTTCCACCCAGTGATGGCTAACCATGGAAAGGGAGAGAGACAATGAACAGACTGGACAATGCACATGATGAAGCTAATTTGTAGATGTAATGGAAGAATGAATGCTCCTTTTTTTCTCATCAAGTCCAAATAGTTCTCAAAGAGCAGACAATACCCTTTCATAGCTGGGAATCTACTGTAGGATCAAATCAAATCCAGCTACCAGAGGTGATGACCATGTCTTTCTGAATACAAGCAGTTGGTGCAGCAAGCTGATCCCAGATCTACCACTTCACTTCCACAGAGTACCAGGCGTTGGTCAAAAAGTGCTGAGTTCAAATTCCAGTTGCCATTGCAAAAGTTAGACAGGCAATGGAGTTCCAGACATGATGAAACCTACAGTTACATTAGGTACTAACCTTCAGATGAGATGTAAAACTGAGGCATTCTTGAATGGACGCAAGAGATTCCACAATACCATTTCAAACTGCAGCATGCAAATCCTCCATGTTGTTATTGGGAAGTACAGTGGATTCTGATTAATTGGGGCAGCCACTTCTTAGGAACAACGCTTAGAGAAAAAAAAACTAATTGAGAAAATAGTAGGATTCCCTTTGTTTATTTGGGACACTATGCCTCTTATTTGGGACAGGTGACTGTTGTTGAACAGTTTCTAACTGGCATCAGTCACGTGACCGTTTTATGCTACACCATGTTTAGAACAAACAGTTTTTAAGTAGCATCAGTTGCTGTGTTTGTGTTCAAAATGCAGTGATTTTTGTTACTGACAGTTGGTGGGAAATAAGCAGTACTACAATTCAAAACTGTTTTGTTCACTGCAGTTTCAAGTATTCAGGCTGGGAGATGCCAGAAATGGCCAGGAGTGAAATTGAAATTATTTCACTACTTCAACAAGTTAGGAACTACGAAGAATTTGAAGGTATCAATACTACACTAAAAATGAAGATTTGGAAGATGTGATTGTCAAAAGCATTGTATGAATGTAGGACATTATTTGTATTAGGAGTCCACGCGGATTCCTCCATTGATAACTATCAGGAACCATTACAGAGTTTTACAGTACTGTAGTAGTATTGGTAGTGTTCTAATTAGTTCTGTATTTCATTCAAATACATAATTTGTTACTCAGTTAAACAATAGTTTGTCTTTTTTAATACCTTTTAACTATTTGCATGAAACTTAGGCTAATTAGGCCAAAATGTACCAGTCCCAATGTGTCCCAATTAATTGGAAGCCACTATATTTATTTTTCAACCAACATCATTAAAAGGAAATGTATTATAAATCCACATTCATGTAAGCTTGCTAGGTATGCTCCAGTCACTGAACTTAGTATTCAAAAGCCATTCACTATCTGGAGCTGTACTGAAGTGGTGAAAGGTGCAAGTTTTTCTATACCACATTATGAATGGAGTTTCATTGCAGCTGACTGACAGTTATGTTGGCAAATTGCACCTACTGCCTGTGTGTCATTATAAATACAGACAGCAGTGAGGGGATACTGCACTGACAGACAAGAGCCCGTTTGTTCCCTCAGCTGGTTATACACAAAGAGAAAAGCTAAAAAAAAAAATAGGTGGCACTATTTAGAAGGGCAGTAAAGTTATCTCCGCTGACCGGGCCAACATTTACATCTGACCAACATCACAGAAAACAGAATACAGGTCCTCCCTGAATTACAAAGATCCAACTTATGAACACACATACTGTATACATCAACGAGCATTTGGGAGACCAGCGGGATATGCCCGCTGACTCTCACATCACAGTTGTTTCTGTGATCCCCTCCCAGGCACTCTTCCTCTTTCTGTTCATTTCTGACAAACAAACTGTTCTCAGTAACAGAACCCTGACATAACCGAGAGACTGCTTATATCTAGTTGTTAACAGAAAGTATGTGTGGGAACTTGTTGTGTGTAAACCGAATGTTACACTTCTAATATTACAATAATATCTGCATTTCAAAAGCAAAAGCTGTAAGTACTTTGGAACATCCTGAAGGGGTGGGGTGAAAGTTTTTATTTACTTACCGTGTAACAATGGGATCAGCTGCATGATTTGGTCCCCATTTTCCCAGCAAGCCTCGAGAAGTCATTCCCGTTCTTCCCATTGGATTCCTAGGAATAACAGTAAGGATCATGGAAGCCTTGGTTCCTCTCACTGATAAAGCGTGAAACCAGCATGGATAGAGAGAGAGGCACTCCTCACATCTCGTGCCTTGATCCTAAGCATTTTTTAGGATCAGGAGCATAATTGCATGGAAAACAAAATGTGTTACTGTGTAAATGAACCCAAATGGACTCACATCTAATACTGAGTGTCTACACTCAGTATTAGATGTATTTTCAGTCACTTTAAATTATACACATTTCTGTGATGTTTTGATTTATTTTCTTAATTCTTAGGAAGTTGGCATTGCTGGATAGGTCGTCATTTATATATCAATCCAAAATGCCTCAATAGACTTTCTGGGCCATTTAAAAAGGCAGTTAAGAGTCAACCAGATCACTCTGGGACTGGAAGCACACATAGGCTGGGTGAGGTAAGGAGAACGATTTCCTTTCCTAAACGATATTAGTAAATCAGTTGGGATTTTGAGAGAATCAACTAATACAATAGTCATCCTTTTCCCTTCTGATTAACTTAATACTTGGATTGTAATTTTGCAACTATCACAGTCAGATTCTGATCAACAGCCCATTAATAGTCTAATAACTTAATCTCTAGGCTACCGGACCTGTTATTCTATTATGATGCCATAGAACAGGTGTGTCAAACTACCGGCCCGCAGGATGATTTTGGGGGAGAAAAAAGTATAGTCACAACCATTTATTATGCATCTGTACGGCAGTCGCTCTCTCTCCCACCACTGTCTGTGCTGGCAGCTTGCTGTGTGTACTTAGAAAACAATAGGCAGCAGTTAACTACTCGCTGTGCATAAGCACCTACCACCCTGCACTGAAGACCACTAGGGCCCCACTTACGTCATCACACACAGTATAAACACACAGGGTACTCAGGTAAGTAACATCTGTAGCAAGGCTGAGATTGTCTGCTGCTGTGGTTCAAAATGCTTTCCAAGAAAAGAAAAGTTGACATCGAAGGTTGGATATTCAACGATAATTGGAAAGGTTGTTTTTTCTTCTGTGAGGTCAACGGTAAACCTGTGTGTCTGATATGCTCACAACAAGTGGCTGTGGCAAAAGAGTATAATATCAAACGGCACTATGAGACGTCACACGGAGAAAAATATGACACGTATGTAGGACGACTCAGAATGCAAAAGATAAATGAGCTTGAAGCAGCTCTGGAATAACAGCAACCAGTGTTCACCAAAAGTCAAGAGACTCATGATGGAGCTGTCAAGGCCAACAAAATAGCTGCTGCGTCGAAGCAATACTCAGGGGGGGAATTCATCAAAGCATGCATGCTGACGGCGGCTGAGCTGGTGTGCCCTGAGAAGAGACAGGCTTTTGGTAATATCAGCTTGCCAAGAAATACTGTGGCAGACAGAATCGGGAAGCTCGCAGGAGATTTGAACAGTCAACTAAAAGACAAAGTGAAGTCACTTGTTGCCTTCCCTATTGCAATTGATGAGAGCACCAATGTGACTGATGTAGCTCAATTGGGAATATTTATTCGTGGTGTTGATGCATCTTTGACCATCACCGAGGAGTTTGTGGAGATGGTGCCCATGACAAACACCACAATGGCGAATAACGTTTTCTCCAGCCTCGTCGAGGCCTTGGATAGACTGGGGGTTGATTGGAGTCACGCTGTCAGCGTGGCAACAGATCCATGGTCAGGAAAAAGACAGGTGTTGTTATGAAACTCAGTGAGAAAGTTCAGACGGGGAATCCAGAGCAGGAATTCTGGAATCTTCTTCGTATTATACACCAAGAGGCATTATGTAGCAGGAACCTGAAAATGGACAATGTCATGGATGTAGTAATCAAAACGGTTAATTTTATTAGAGCCAAGGAACTCAACCATTGGCAATTTGACATTCTTTTGTCCGAAAGTAATATCGGACATGGCCTACCCTACCACACTGAAGTCCGCTGGTTGAACAGAGGGGTTGCGCTCAAACGTTTTTTCAATTACGTGCGGAAATTGGACTATTCATGAACGAGAAAGGGAAGCCAGTGGCAAAGTTGGATGACCCAGACTGGCTTCATGATCTTGCATTTTTAGTGGATATAACAGAGCACTTAAATGTGCTTAATGTTAACATGCAAGGCTGCAACAAACTTGTTACGGAATACTACAACAGCATTCGTGGCTTTCAAATTAAATTAGGCCTGTGGGAGATGCAACTATCCCAGCGCAACCCAGCTCATTTCCCCTCTTTGCAGTCTGTGCGTGTCGCTCATGGGAATAATGACAGTATGGACAGGTACGAGGACAAAATATCACGACTGAAAAGTGAGTCTCAGAATCGTTTCCAAGTCTTCACTCAGCTCGAGAAGGAATTCTCACTATTTTGCTCGCTGTTTGCTGTCAACGCAGCATCAGATGTGCTGGAGGAACTCCAAATGGAACTAATTGAAATTCAGTGTAACTTAGCTTTGAAATATAAATTTGAGACTGTGGGTCTGGACTCATTCTACCAATACCTGGGACCGATGTACCCGAAGATGACAGACTTTGTCTCAAAGATCCTTTGCATGTTCGGGACAACATAGCTCTGTGAGCAGGCGTTCTCCATAATGAACATTAACAAATCCAAACTGCACTCACAGCTGACACACAGACATCTAAATGACATTATGAAAATCACAACTGCCCAGAAACTGGTCCCTGATGTTGACAGGCTGGTTAAAGCCAAGAGATGTCAGGTGTCTGGAAGCAGCAAGTGAAAAATGAGTGACACTGTTCGATGCACTGCGACATGTAAGCAAAATGCATTATAAAATATTGAGTGACATAATATTGTGATTCATTTATTTTCTGACCATTCTATTATTGTAAATGTGATCACTTCAATAAAAAAATCAGAGGCTAACTGTGTTCATTGTCTTGAGTTTGATTGCTGGAAGCAGGCTAATAAAAATTAGGTGCCGTTGTGTAGCCTACATTTACAATTTGTTTCATTAGGCCTACATTTGTATCTGCTAATGTTTGATTTCAAATAGTTTATTAATGGAAAGGATGTGGCTCCCAAAACAATCTTAGCCAAAATAGCATCATTTTTCTCTCTCTCTCATCACAACTTTCTTGTAGCCTACGACTGTAAGTTAATAACAATCATAAAAATAATGCTTGCTAGGCAATCTTCTTCATAAGAAACAAAATTCGTAAAGTGAAACACTTTGTAGTTAAAGCAGAGACTGATACACATGAGAACAGGTTGAAAAAACGAAGGCAATGAAAGCTGTGGGAGCACTTGCGTGCACAACTGATCCGGCCCGCATGAAGTCGCACTTTGCCCAATCCGGCCCATGACCTAAAATGAGTTTGACACCCCTGCCATAGAATATTCATGAAATCTCAATGAGTTCACTTTTCAATCTTCCCTTTAAAGTGACAGACTTCCTTCTCTGTTCATATCATTCAGACAAAGCACTGGCAACTGCTTTTTTATTATGCTTTAACTGATGAAGGCATGTCCATTTTTTGCGCTGATATGCTATCAATACTGTGAGGCTGAGTCTGTGTTTTAGCATAATCTGTGGAGATTAATACTCTACACAGTTTGATTGGAATGAGATGTTAGTACCTTTATAAACTGCACTGCTATATGTCTATAGTCAAGCATTGGCAAGCCTATTAATACTCCTAAACACAAGCCTAGGTCTTCCTGTGATAATCTTGCTCAGTTCACTGTTGTAATTTTCTCCGTAATATTCACATAGTCAGCCTCCTGTTTGTTGTTTACTGGAACTCTGATGTAAACTCCTTGCAAACCGTAACTCATTGTCTGATCTAACTGTGTATTTACTATGATATGACAATTGTTCACAAGGCCCATGCTTGTTACCTACAAGTTGTGGTCGACACTAAATTCTCAACTATCATTACTGATATTAGATAAAACACATTGAAATACTGGGGTAATGAAAAGTTTGATATAAATATCAGTCATGGGTTGGTTGACCTCTGATACATCACCTTATTAATTATTCTTTATCTTCAGACAATTCAACTGTGGAAGATACAAACCCCAACAGAATCTAACTATCTAAATGCCACACCTTCATATTTCTCCATGAAGAATCTATATAGTAATTAGTACTGGAAACCTTTACAGAATCCCTCCACCCTCTACTTCATCTGTATCCCTGATACTTTACCAATGCTCTCTAACACCAGCATGTTTGAAATGAGACACTTAGCAAAGAGTAGAGAGAAAATGCGTAATTGTGTTTTTAACTGAGGGGTTGTTCGAATTACAATTTGAAGGCACAGTTACCAACACTATAAGGGACAGGTAGCAGCGTTTTTTTTTCCTGATTATTTCCATTTATACGGCTTTATTCATTTACTAAAGTGACCAGATGCAGTTGACAGCAGATTATCAGATAAAATCTGATTCTAGGAGATATTTGAGTAGGTAACAAAAAGCTTTGTCAGAGGTAGGTTTCAAGGAGGAAAGAGAGGGGTAGAGAGGTTTGAGGAAGAATGTCCAACTGGCAGCAGAGGATAGAACTGGCCATACATGAAGCAATTAAAACTGGAGTGAGCAGTCAGGCATTCTAGGATATCACATGCCTATCACTGCTCCAAATCTCAGAAGCTCATCTCCAGTGGAATCAAACAAGTGGGATCACAACAAACCTGAAACGTCGACTGTTTACTATTTCCTACAGATACTGCCTGGCCTGCTGATTTCCTCCAGCATTTTGTGTGTGTTGAAGTGGAATCAGTACTCACCGAGGCAGGTTGTCTTTATCCAGTTCATACACACCTAGGTAGCTCCTCCGATCAATTCTCCCATCCAGTGCATTGAAACATGGAGCATGTTTCAATTGGTCTCTCTTCCTGTGTCACAAATAATGAGAGAAATTTGCCTTCATGCCAAGTATTATTTTATTTTTCTGTGTGTTCTAAGGTTATCACCAATCATGAAGCAACTTCATAAACACTGCTGTGAGGGGAGGAACATGAACATAGCCACTCATAAGAGCAGAAGTTGGGCTTAACAACTTGGCTCCTCAAGCCCTCTCTGCTCGTCAATTAATTCTTGGCTCTACTTCAGCCTCCGTTTTCCTCCACAAACCCATATTTCTTGATTCATTGAAGATCCATACATTTATCAATCTCTGTCTTGAATACATCAGGACTAAGCCTCCACAGTCCTCTCGGGTGGAACACCACTCGGAGTAATTTAGTTCCTTCTCATTCACTTCTGAATGGCAGGCTCCTTATTTTGAGATGGTGTCCTCCTGTTCTGGCCACACCATCTTGGGGAAATAACAACTTAACATCTACACAATCAAGCCCCATAAACTTTTTTTACATTTCAATGATATCACCCCACATTATTTGAAATACAGAATATAGTCCTAATCTGCTGAATCTCTTCTTCTCCAACTAACTTGGAATTCCACCACACAATCTGATAAACCTTCCAGCAGTCCCTCGAATGCAAATATGAACTTCCTTAGGATCTCTCTCGCATTCTATTCCCTTTCTAATAAGGACTAACTTTCTGAATTTGTTCTTAACTGTTTGCTACACCTATAATGTTAATTTTCAGTGATTTGTGTACAAGGACACCCATCTCCCTCTGAACTCACACTTTTCAGTCTCTGGCCATTTAAAAAATCTCTAACATTATGATTTTTTTTCCAATCAATGTGATAATCTTACATTTTCCTACATTATATTACGTTTGGTGTATTCTCACTAGTCACACCCTCTGCATCCTCCTCACATCCATACTAACAGGAAGCATTCTATCAGTAAACATGGACATATTACACTTGATTCCCTCATCCAAAACCTTGATCTAGATTTTGAACAGTTGCTGGCCCACTAATCAGTCTCCCAAACTAATAAAAACTGTTCATTTTGATTCTTTGACATTAATCAATCATTAATACACGTGCTAGGATTGTGAAGCATCTTACTGAAGGCCTTTTGAAGATTCACCTTTATATCTAAAAACAAAAACTAGTAGCAGATATTAAATCGGACGTTCCTTTCATTAAGCTTGTGTTGACTATACCTAACCATGTTATTCTTTTCTAAATGCCATGTTACCATTTGCTTAACCAGAAGGTTTCATTTCTCTGTTGCCTTTCTGTCCCTTCTTAAATAATTGTGTTACATTTGGTAGCTTCCAATTTGTGCCAATCACACCAGAACTTATGGAATTTTGGGAAATGGCATCCAGTTCACCCACTATTTTCATCAATATGTTCATCAAAATATTAGAATGCAGGTCACCATGTCCTGGAGATTTATTTACACTCAGTCACATTACTTTCTTGAATACAAATTGTTGACTCCTACTAACTTTATTGTCTGTCCACTGCTCTACATAGAACAGTGATTCACCACCACTGTCTATCCTTGAAGATAGACACAAAATTTCAATTTCTTTACCAATTTTCTTCACCAAACAATTTCTCCTGTCTCAGTGTACAAGGACCCACTACATCTAATACTGTCATTTTCACATTTCTACAGAAACTCTCAATCTTCATTTGCCAAAATTAATTTACCTAAAATCTGGGTCAGCCCATTCAGGCCCAGCCTTGACAACCTCTGCCGTGTAGTCCACTGGATCATATGCTGCCCACTCTCTGCTCCAGCTGACATTATCATCCTGAACAGGGAATCGCTTGACCTGTGATCCTGGGTATGGCGAGCTTCGTGCCTTTACGTGAATCATTGATTTCCCTGTACTGCTAAGTGTAGCAGGACACATCGGGTAAGGTTCAGGCAGACACCAATTGGACTGGAAGAGGCAGGTGCTGAAATAGAAACACTTTACCATCAAAAGTTTGCTTCCTGAGGAATCCATCCATGCACAATCCAATTCTCTTCAAGGTGTAAATTTCATAAAGTATCTAACTGGCTATGACATGCTTTAGGAACAATCTGGATTGCGAAAAGCACAGCAAAAGTATAAATCTCTTCCTTATTACATTCCAGCTTTTAGGCAGTTACTCTCCACATATTCCCAACATTTCCTGAGGTTTACTTTATCTCACATACACATCTTGCTGCAAACTTTACCATCACTCATGTATTCCCTCTAACTGCTACATATTTATGCAGCATTACTTAACTAACATTTCTTATCATTACTTGCCTAGCTTAATCGCCAGTGTTCTGCTCCGCCCTGATCTTTGTGGACTGGGAAACCGTCAGTAATCGATCTCCGTGACAGGTGTTGGCTGCTCTCAGACACTTAAATAACAACAACAGTGGCCTGGTCTGTGTAACTCCACTATGATGATCTCCGGTTAACAAAGTCATGCAAAGTAGTTTTCATATTAACCAGTGAACATGTCCAATCCTTGCATGACTTCCTGAGAGGTTCTAATTATTATTAATTGAAGAACTGAAACTAGATGCAATAACAAAAAATTGACAGAGCAACCAATATTGACTCATTTCCTCCAATCTAAAGGCACACAGATGACTAAAAGAGACATCTCCCATTGTGGTGGTTAAGCAGACTGCTTCAGGTTTTCCTCCAGTATTTTGCTGCATTCATTTTACCCTCTGCCTTCACGAGCCTTCCAGGGCCTGCTGCAGTGAAGCATCCCCACAGCATAATGCAGCCACCACTATGCTTTATGGTAGGGATGGTGTGTTTTTGAAGGTGTGTGCAGTTTGGCTTATGCCAAACATAGCATTTAGTCTGATGACCAAAAAACAGTTTCGGTTTCATCAGACCATAAAACCTTCTTCCAGCTGACTTCAGAGTCTCCCACATGCCTTCCGGCAAATTTTAGTTGAGATTTCATGTGAGTTTTTTTCAACAGTGGCTTTCTCTTTGCCACTTTCCCATAAAGCTGCAACTGGTGAAGCTCCCGGACAACAGTTGTTGTATGTGCAGTCTCTCCCATCTCAGCCACTGAAGCTTGTAACTCCTCCAATTACCCTAGGTCTCTTGGTGACCTCCCTCACTAGTCTGCTTCTTGCATGGTCACTCAGTTTTTGAGGACAGCCTGCACTAGACAGATTTACAGCTGTGCCAGATTCTTTCCTTTTCTAGATGATTGACTTAACTGTACTCCAAGGGATATTCAGTGACTTGGAAATTTTCTTGTATCCATCTCCTGACTTGTGCTTTTTTAATAACCTTTTCACGAGTTGCTTGGAGTGTTCTTTTGTCTTCATGGTGTAGTTTTTGCCAGGATACTGACTCACCAGCAGTTGGACTTTCCAGATACAGGTGTATTTTTACTACAATCAATTGAAACACCTTGACTGCACTCAGGTCTCCAAAAACAGATCTCCATTTAACTGATTATGTGACTTTTAAAACCTTTTGGCTCTGTTTAAGGCTCTCTGCTATTATATCTTCCAATACAGACTCAATGAAAAGTAAAGTCTACTGCAACCTCATCACTCTCACACCACGCTGCAATTGCCTGTCTACGCACAGCTGAAATCAAATCTGCAACTTTTTCCTCTACGTAGTTTCGCTAAATAAAATAGGATTGTCAAGACAGCACAAAGTTATTTGCATTACACAGAATCAAAAAGTCGTGGTAATATTACTCAAAGTTAGTTCTAACTTTTTTCCTCACACAGAGAGTAGTGGATATGTGGATCAAGCCATCAGAGAAAATGGTAGAGGTGAGTACAAATACAATGTTAAAACACATTTCAGTAGGTTCACTGAGAAGAAAGTCTTAGAGGGCTATAGTCGAGCTGCAGTCAAATGGGACTAGCGCTGGCAAAGTCAAGTTGGGCCAAAGAGACTGATTCCATGCTCTATAACCATGACCCCGATTTAACACGTCACAGTAAAACATAACTGATGCTCTTTTGCAGTGGCGCACTCTAACACGGCCTTTGCTCCACTCCACCCTAGTGTCTGATGCTGGAAAGTGCAGAACCCTCAGAGAACCCAGGAGTTCAGCCGTGGTGTCCCTCAGCTCCAGCAGCTTTCAGGTGTGACACGTGCAGGACAGTCGGTGACATCCAGCTGGAGTATAGTGTGAAGGAACAGGAGCAGTATACCCTCCGGCCTCAGAATCCTACTGTGGCTTCAATAAAGTCATGACCGATCTTTTACTGTAATGCCATTTCTTGCAGTAAACTCATCCTTCAATATCAAAAAAAAAACAAACCAAGTTGCACGCACAGTAGAAATACTGTAACTCACACACAAACCATTCAGACATCCCACCTCTCCAGCAAGTTCCAGCAGTCTCCCGCATATTAATAGTGGCTCCCTGATGCCCGCAAATTATATACAATATCCCGGAAATCAATTTTTTCAGAGAGAGAGAGAGAGATAGAGATAGAGAGAGAGACAGACACACACACACACACACACACACACACACACACACACACACACACACACACACGGGAGAGTGCTCCAAAAAAAGAAAATATAAAATGTACGTCACCCCAGACTACCCTAAAGTGTACCCCTGCCTAATAGGGGTCAAAAATAATGACAGTGTTGCTCGCTGCACTGTTTACAACAGTGACTTTTCTATTGCCCATGGTGGGTTAAGACTATAAAAGACATGATGAGGTGAGTTTAAAAGGTGTCATTCGTTCATTAGCATAGCTAACGTTATTTAAACTAAACAACAGGAATTCTGCAGATGCTGGAAATTCAAGCAACACACATCAAAGTTGCTGGTGAACGCAGCAGGCCAGGCAGCATCTCTAGGAAGAGGTAACGTCGACTGTATCTCTTCCTAGTTATTTAAGCTAGCTTGCTAGCTGCTAAGGAGCTACTCTATTGCAGACATCCCACCTCTCCCGGAAGTTCCTGGAGTCTCCCGCAAATTGATGGTACTACCTCCCTGAAATGAGTTTTTGCAGGGTGGGATGTCTGAATATTACCACTAGTAAATTACCAAATAATAAGGTGCATTTATAACACAAATTAAAAAGTAAAGTGTGTAACACCACTGGCGCTACGTGATGAGACCTGGGTCTTACAGCCCAGCAAATAGTTCTTGTCCTAATGTGACAGTACCTCCTTCCTGATGGTTGTTGGATGGATGGGAGGAATCACCGACAATGCTAAGAACCCTGCATATGCAGCACTCCAGATAAATATCTCTGATAGGTAGAAGAGAGACCCTGATTATCCCCTTAGAATCAGAATCAGGTTTATTATCACCAGCATGGTGGTGAAAATTTGTTACTTAGCAGCAGCAGTGCTATACAATACATGATAATGTAAAAAAGAAAAAATGAATAAATAAATCAATTTCAGTAAGTATATACATGTATATTGAAAAGATTAAAAATAGTGCAAAACAGAAATGAAATATATTCCAAAAAAGTGAGGTAGTGTTCACAGTTTCAATGTTCATTTGGGAATCGGATGGCAGAGGGGAAGAAGCTGTTCCTGAATTGCTGAGTGTGTGCCTTCAGGCTTCTGCACCTCCTTCCTGACGGTAACAGTGAGAAGAGGGCATGCTCTGGGTGATGGGGATCCCTAATGGACGTCACCTTTCTGAAGCACCGCTCTTTGAAGATGTCTTGGGTACTGCGGAGGTTAGTACCAGCCTCCTCAGCAGTCCTCACAATCCTTTGTTGGGACTTACGGTCAGATGCCTTGCAATTCCCAAGGTTATCTTGACCATGCTGTATCTCTTCCTACCCTGACTCCTGTAAAAATGATAACCCCTTTTCTCAGTTCCTTTGGCTCCACCACATCCGTTCCCAAGATGAGCCTTTTCTTTCCAGGACATCAGAGTTTTCCTTCTCCTTTAAAGAATGGGGTTTCCCTTCCTCCACCTTTGATGCTACCCTCATTCACATCTCCTCCATTTCCCAGACATTCGTGCTCACCCCATCTTCCTGCTGCCTTAAAAGGGACAGAGTTCCTTTTTCCCTCACCTACCACATGAGCCTCTGCATCCAACACGTCATTCTCCATAACTTCCTTCATCTTCAGTGGGACCCTACCTCCAAAGAACTCTTTACTTCCCCCCACTCTCCACTTTCCAGAGGAATCATTCCCTCCGTGATTCTGTTGTCTATTTATCCCTCCCCACTAATCTCCCTCCTGGCACTTATCCCTGCATACAGGCCCCAAACAGTCCTTCCAGGTGAGACAACACACATCTGCAAATCTGTTGGGCTGTCTACCGTGTCTGGCGTTCCCAATGCAGCCTCCTCTACACTGGTGAGATCTAATGTAAATTGGCAGGCTGCTTGATAAGCATCTTAGCCACATCTGCAGAAAGCAGAATTTCCCAGTGGCCAACCATTTCAATTCCTATCCCTATTCCCATTCTGACATGTCAGTTTATGGCTCTTCTTCTGCCATGATGAGCCACTCTCAGGTTGGGGAAGCAACACCTCATATACGGTCTAGTTACCCTCTAACCTGATGGTATTAACATCCACTTCTTCAACTTCCAGTAATGTTTTCCCCTCTTCTTCATTTCCACATTCTGGCCTCTTACCTCTTCTCCTCACCTGCCCATCACCTTCCCTGGTGCTCCTCCTCCTTACTTTCCTCTCCTATTAGATTCCTTCTCCTCCATCTTTCTGCATTTTCCACTTATCACCACCCAGCTTCTCAATGCAACCCCCACCCACCTGGCTTCACCCTTCATCTTCTAGCTTGTTCTCCTTCCCATCACCCTGCCCTTCTTATTCTGGTATCTCCCCAACCTTCTTCGGCACAAAACGTTGACTGTTTATTCATTTCCATAGATGCTACATGACTTGCTGAATTCCTCCAGCATTTTATATGTGATCATGTACGCATGACAATTAAAGCTAATCTTTATCTTTACCTTTCAGTTCTGTTAAAAGCTATACTTTTAAAAATGCTAATTTCTTTCTGTTTCACTTCACCTTCAACCCAGTTTGCATGTTTAATTCCAAGCACAAAATATTTAATTTGTCTATTCTTTCCTTATTCCACAAAATAATTCTCTGTTTCATTCTATGGGGTCCACATGCCGTTTTTTTTTACTAATTTTTTCTATACGAGATTAATACTATTACTTTTCTTATCAAAACCTTATTTCTTTATTTTGTGACTTTATAACTCTGAATGCTTTTTTTTTGCTGGTAAACTTGTCAACCTTTTCCTTGATGGCCATAGATAGACCACTTTTCTTTTGCCTTAGAAAGGATATATGTCATATAAACTATGTACTAATTAATTAAGTTAATCGTCTGTGGTTTACTATCATTGCTTTTAATTTCCTACTCTGCCATAGCCAGCTCACACGTTTTCGTAACTTTATTCAGATTTGAGTTTCAGATCGAACTAAATCACTTATAAGAGACCTTTATATATATATATATATATGTATATATCTAATTGTACCTGTGTTTTATCCAAACGAGGCACACGATGTCAAAATAGAACACAGACAACCACATTGTCTGATCTCAGGATCTGTTTACATTTCAATCACTGTCTTTGTCCGAAATCAAAATGCTCATTCATCCCAATCACAATGCCAACAGCCTGCACTTTCAGCTTGACCCTCCTCTCCACCATCACAGGACAACATTCCATTCAGCTCTTGCACACTATCTCAAAATGTCAGCTCAGCCCTATAGTCCCACTCCATGCATTACCGTAATTCAACTTCTCTTCACACCCACAACCAACACGAACCCCCAGTGCCTCCTCACACCACCTGAAACACAACTCCCTCACCGGCCGACTAGTCGACCCACTCACTCGCTGCGCTCAACCCTTCCTTCACCGTGCGCTAGCTCACGCCAACCTCGCCCATTGCTCGAGAGCAGACCAATCAGGAATGCGGAGCTGCCACATCTGCTCGAGAGAAGACCAATCAGGAGCGTGGAGCCCGTTGACGGCGGAGCCGCACGGTTTCCTGGTGCGCGGCAAAAGGTGTCCGCATGCGGCGGGGCCGGGGGATGAATTTCGGTGTGGGACGGCTCAGGAACCAGGAGTTGCGGCAGCGGCCCAGTGGGCCTGGGAGTCGACAGTTTTGGTGTGGGCTCCGAATCGGGTTCAGGTGAGGGCGGAGTTTTTGTGCGTCCATCTCATCCCGGAGTTCACCCCGGAACTGGTGAAGCTCCTCTAAACGGTGTAGGGGACGGGACCATCGGCGGACAGATGATTTACCCCACGCCGGGGAGAGATAACGAGTAACCCCGCTCTGGGCAACCTCCCTCGGCAAAACAGCGCAGGTCTAACGCCGGACTATTGAGGGAACAAGTGCAGGATATCCCATCTAGTATGAGACATCGAAGGCGGTGCGGAACACTGCTCTGGAGCATCAGCATAGTTTGTGCTTGACACCCAGGTGTGTGGATTTGGATAGACGTGTGCTTTGCACCCTCTGAGCCATGCATGGACGTCTAACTGAATTTAGAAAACAAAATAAAGAGGGAATGTCAACGATGAAACAATTTGTTTTGAGAAACACAAGAGTCTGCACATGCTGGAATCTAGGGCAGCAAACAATTTGCTGGAGAAAAATCACCAGGTTGAGCAGCATTTGGGAGGAAAAGTATTGCAATGCTTCAGGTTGAAACCTTTCATTGATACAAAGAGTGGAAAGATGAGATGACCCTCCTCAGTACATCAATCGCCTCAAATTCCTTAAGGCTGATTCATACTTTTGCGTCAAATCGCCGTAGGTACGGCGTAGCCGCAAACCCTACGCAGAGCCTATGTATTTCCTCCTACGCTGCAATAGCTTCCCATTGGGCGACTGAAGGGCAGGGAAGGAACTCTGGCTGCAATGCTTTCCATAAAGCTTTACGGACCTCCGAAATTATGGAGGACACATTTCGCTTTTACGAAAAAAGACGCTCACTTTAAACTTGTTTACCCCGAGAAAGACTACCATGACCATGAAGCCTTGCATGGGCAGGTGTGTGCGCATGTGCGACATGCCCGGATTGTAGAGCGACGCAGATACATCAATGCACAAGTATAAATGCTCACAACGCACGTAGGCCACTTGCGTAGGTTACGGCGTCGATTTGGCACAGAAGTATAAATCAGCCTTTACTCACCACACCCTTTCTACTCTTTATGCTGACATCTTGCCTCTACTCTTTGTCCTTGACCTGAAACATCAACAATTCTTTTTCTGAAGCAGATGCTGCTCAACCCTCTGGTTCCTCCAACAGGTGGTTTGGTGTTTTGAGAGTGATTGAAAATGTTTGTAAAAATGTATTTAATCTGTTTGTAAGTACAGTGAATTCCAGTTTGGGACTACTACATTTTGGCCCATTTAAGTGGCTGCTCCAATTAGCTGAAGTTTCATGAGAATAGTTAAAAGTTATATATAAAATAAACAACTACCATTTAACTGAGTAACAAAATTATGTATTTAAAGAAAACACAGAACAAATTAGAACACTACCAATACTACAACTGTGCTATAAAATCATGTATTGGTTCCTAATAGTTACCGACCGAGGAATTCACCCATTGTACTCTGCCATGTTCTTTTGATTGACTGTAAATGAACAAAATCAGTACACACACCTAATGCAGATAATGGACTGCCTTCATACAGTGCTTTTGTTAATTGCATCTTCCAAATATTCATTTTCATTGTAACATTCAAGATGATTGTTGATACCTTAACATACTTTGCATTTCCTGACTTGTTGAAGTAGGGAAATGGTTTCATTTTCACTCCTGGCTGTTACTGGCAGCTCCAACCCTGAATGGTTGAAACCACAGTGAGCAAAGCAATTCTAAATTTGTGTAGTGCTTATTTTTTGCTCATATAAGTGGCAAAAATCCCTGCTTTTTGGACACAAACTTATGCAACTGATGCTATTTAAAACTGTTGTAAGCACAGTGTGGCATCCAACAGCCATGCTTGTGCACATGACTGATGCTAATTAGAAGCTGTTCAGCCTCAACCTCCTGTCCCAATTAAGTGGCATAGTATCCCAAATAAACAAAGGGAACTGCAGCTGTTTTTAGATTAGTTTTCGTTCTTCGAGAGTTGTCCCAAATAAGCAGATGCACTGATCAACTGGAATCCACTATACACCCTTAGCACAGAATTTTTCATATAAAATTAATTACTTAATAGGTTAAAAAAAAGCTGCAAGTTTTTCATTGCACCTGTACCTCTACTTGTGCATATGACAATACTTAACAAATACAGTACAATAATTTTTGCAACCTGCATCAAAGTTGCTGGTGAACGCAGCAGGCCAGGCAGCATCTCCAGGAAGAGGTACAGTCGATGTTTCAGACCGAGACCCTTCCTGACGAAGGGTCTCGGCCTGAAACTTCCACTGTACCTCTTCCTGGAGATGCTGCCTGGCCTGCTGCGTTCACCAGCAACTTTGATATGTGTTGCTTGAATTTCCAGCATCTGCAGAATTCCTGTTGTTTGCATAATAATTTTTGATTTTCATTCAAAATAATTCTAATCTGACTGCTGCTTTACACTTAGAGGGATGCAAGTGTAATATTGATCGATCTTTTAAAGATGTTATCCCATCTAAGGCTTAATAGATTTATTTCAGATTTTCCAGTAATTTCAGTACTTAAGTTTATTATTTTGTCTGTTTATTTGTTTTTTTTTGTTGATAGCAAGGGACAGTTGTTTCTGATTCAGCACAATAAGGAGCAAGGAGCCGTTTAGTCAGGATGAACCGGCCAAAAGCTGTAGCAATTCGGCGGCCCAGCAGTGCTAAACCCAGTGGTAAGTGAGGTCTTTCTCGTTCACGAAGTGCAGATTTGTTTAGAATCAGAAAACAAAAAGTTCTTGGCATTATTATGTTGACTTGTATAGAGTGCATCATCATTTAGAAATATATGAATCAGGAGAGTGCCCCCAATGTGTAGATTTCACTGTCCTTCACTTCACAATTATTCCACATGTCATCCAAGCAAAAATTTTAAGTTTATTTTCCTTATCCTGTTTCAGCCATTTAATAAGAACACGAGTGGTCTGGTGTTAATTTTAACTTAATCTTGCCTTCATTAATGGAACTATGAGATCTGGTTGATAGCTTTAAGTTCCAAAGCATCCAAATCACCAGCATCCTCATCTAGTCCAGCCGTACTAATGCAAAGATCAAGCAATTGCATCAGCATTTATGTTTTCTTCGGTGTCTGTGAGGACTCGCTTGTCCACATGTATTCTCTCAAACTTCTACCAATAAATTCCAGAAAGTATCCTCAGCCTGGTGTGGTAACTGCTCTGCTGTGAGCCATCACAACTTGCAGAGTGTGGTGAACATCCCTCTCCATCACAGGCTCATCATTTCCTTCTGATCAGTTGCATCAGGAAGGCTAATTGATTGAACAAAGATGCTTCCCACCCTGGCTATTTCCTGTACTCTCCTTCACTGTCCAGAAAAAGATGCAGGAGCTTAAAAGCCCAGGCAGCCATATTCAAGAGTGCTTTCTTCCCTAATCTATTCAGACTCCTAAACCAATCACTTCTTTCATATCCCCTTCCTAGTATTGCTGGCATGTTCTCACACTCTTTATTCTATCTCTGTCAGTTATTTTGTTTTTGTCACTTTATCATTTCTTTTACTGCACTGCCATGTTTGATCTATTGCTATATTGTTGTTGTTTATTCTGTGAATTTCCCATAAGGAATTTCATTGCACCTGTGACAATGAACTAATCTCAATCAGTTACCCTGTCATTTCGTGAAGCCTGATTTTACTATTCTGAATTCCATGATCATTCCTGATGCAATCCATGTAAATCTGAATTTTAAGTGGGGCACTTACTATTTCCTGTTTTTTTCTCATTTATATTAGGATCCATCTTTTCTTTTGATTAGTGTTATTTTACTCAGTGTTTAAATTTGTATTTTTGCAGGCCATCCTCCACCTGGAGATTTTATAGCCTTGGGCTCAAAGAGTCAGGCCTCTGACACCAAGGCACCTGCTGCACTTCTGAAGCCAACACAGGCAGGATTGCAGTCTGATCGTAAACGGGAGGGATCAGCATCCTTGGCCTCAACCTCTGGCCTTTCAAAGCGTCCGAAGATCTCTTCCACACCACCACTGAGTGCACTAGGGCGCCTGGCAGAAGCAGCAGTCGCTGAGAAACGAGCCATTTCTCCTTCAATTAAGGAACCGTCTGTTGTACCAATCGAAGGTAGACCTTGTATTTGGATCTGTCTACTGGGCCTAGTGCCTGGAACTGTGCACCATATTCTGATTCGCTGCTGTTCCTCATGACATTTTAATCATGTAATTCAATTCAATTGTGCACCATACTCTGATTCGCTGCCATTTCTTATGACATCTTAATCATGTAATTCAATTCAATTGTGCACCATACTCTGATTCGCTGCCATTCCTTATGAATATTTTAATCATGTAATTCAATTCTTGAAATGTAAGCAGAATTTGCACTTCCATGATTATTTGTCAGTATCCTTATGATCGTCTTTGTCAAGCGAAGTTACTATTATATCATGCAGGAAGCATGTTAGCCAATTTGAACACAATTAGCAATGATTCAACAAATATGATAAGCAGGTCAGCTGTGATCTGATCATTTGTTCTGATATTGTTGGCTGACTTTTAAGTATTGGTGAGGTCATTTGAGATTTGTCCTACTTCAAAACAGTACAATGAGGTACAGTATTTTTGCAGTTGGCAAAGAGGACAGAATGGAATATCAAAACAAAATATAGGAAGCAGTCAGCATTGTGGAAAGAGAAACTAGTTAATGTATTTGTAAGCGTCTATATTTGAATGTGAGGCAGGTGAGCCCTTAGTAAAGTTTTACATTCTAAATGTGCCATGCTTTGTAGAATTCCATTATTCCTTACTCTTCACGAACAACTTTTGTGTTTTAACATCCAAATTTTGAAAATGCTTAATTATTGTTTGGTTTGGCTTGCCCCTTAATTTTTTTTTACAAACTTTGGATGGCATTCCACACATGAACCTTGGTCTTCTTAAAGTTCTGGAGCCTGATTTGCAGTTAAATAGTAATAGTAGATGAGTTGTGATCGATTCATCTGCTCAAAAACTCATCATAAGTGATTTACTATCTAAACTTGTGGTGAATTACATGCTGTTTATTCATGTTGTTGTAGAACTTTTTAAAAAAAAAAAGGAAGAAATTGATTGATTTATTTGTTATTTTTCCTGGTCTTGATTACTTCTCAGCATATTATATAGTTTTTGAAGTAGATATCCTTGGAGGGACAGCAGCCAATTGCGTTCAGTAGACAGCCGCAGGTAATTAAATACTTGCCGTTTGAGTGATCTCATTTGAAGCATGGATATTGCCTGAGGTGATGAGGATACCTTTCACACTCTTCTTCATAATGGTTCCAGGGACCCTTTATGCTCATCTGAGAGCACAGATGAGGCTGTGGTTTAGAGTCTGCTCTGAAAGATAGCACCTCTGACGGTGAAGCAGTGTGTAATTACTGCATTGGAGTGCAAGTCCAGATCTTGGTGGCATGCTTTCTGACTCAGTGAGCTTGTGCTGCAGGTCACGTGTATCACGAGACAATTTCATTTTGTTAAATACTCACAGTATCCCTGATTAATAACATAGGATCAAAAATTTGTGATGTTTACAATAACAACTTAACCTACCAATCTACATGTCGATAGACCATAGAAACAAATCAGAACCCCTGGATCACAAGGAGAACAAGCAAACTCTTCACAGTCAGCACCAGAAGTCCCTATTGAACCCATTCCCTGGGACTGTGAGGCTGCAGTTCTACCAGCTGTGCATTTGTGCTACCCACAGTACACACGGACTAGGAAAGTTACAGCTGTGAGGAACTGTTCTGTCATCCCAGCTAAAACATACTGTAATTTAATGACTCATTTACTGAAGGTGATGATAAAATCCCTGACTTTAACAATGATGAAGCAAAGCCTGTATGTGGTAGAATATTTCGTAGGCTTTCTGTTCTAGAAAGCAGGTGATGTATTTTTTTACTTTGTTTTGCAATAGTCCCGCCAGCGACATTGTTGGATGAGATAGAGGCAGCAGAGCTGGAAGGAAATGATGACCGCATTGAAGGGCTGCTTTGTGGAGCAGTGAAGCAGATGAAACTCAATCGGGTGAAGCCAGACGCAACGCTCTTTCTCAGCCTGATGTATTTGGCTAAAATCAAACCCAATGTCTTTGCTACAGAAGGTGTTATTGAGGTAAGGGTTAGTATAGATTACGTGGGAAGGAAGGCAGGAAAGGCAATTATAAAACAGAGCCTCAACTGGAATACTGTGAATGGTAATGAGCACCATATTTGAGGAAAGAAAGGCCATAGGAAGGGTGCAGAGGGCATCTACTTGGATGTTCCAGGAATAGGGGATTTCATTTATAATGTGACCTTCAAGTTAAAGCTGCCACTTCTGGATTGTGAGGTGAAAGAGCTAGTTCTGGTTCATTACTTAGTTTCTGAATAAACAATACACTTTTCTGTATGCAATGTCTTTATGTTTGGAACTGTCCACACACAAATTAAAAGAAGATTTGCCATTATAAAACACATGTTGTACTCTTGAGTCATCCTGAAGGGCTTTACAGTGAATTATGTTTTTTGTTAATTTTCAGGAAAATACAACTTAATGAGCTGCTTGAGCTCTTGTCATCCTCCTTTATGAAGGTGGTGAGGGAAGCAGACTATTATGCAGACATTGATATGTTAATTTAATATCTTTGTATTAGGCCCTTTGCAGTTTGCTCCGACGAGATGCTTCTATTAATTTCAAAACGAAAGGCAACAGTTTGGTTTCTGTGCTTACTTGTAATCTCCTCATGGCAGCCTACGAGGAAGATGAGAACTGGCCTGAAATCTTTGTCAAGGTATGGCCAATTTGTACATTGGAGAAGCATGTTCTGTCAGTTCAACACATTTCCATGTCATTTTTCAATTTTAGTTTTTGCTTTTGGGAATTCTGTGAGCTCTTTCGTGAAGTAGCTTCTGTGGCTGGCAGACCTACTATGGTGGTTATGGTGGGAAACTACACTGTGTTTGCTTAATGTAGAATCAAGGTTATAGCAAGCCTCTTTTGCTTGCTCATTGGTGCAGTTTTGGGGGAATGCTGTGCCTCGTCACTGCAAAGTGAATCAAAGTGCTTTTCATTACATAGTCTGTATTCCTAATTCATTCACTGTTCTGTTGCCCATTTACAAAAATAGTTTTATACAGTGCCTTGTATGAGCTTGGGTGTCTCAAATAACTATATCCTATAAAATCCTTTCTGCAAGTGCAGTCACGGTTATAATGTTGGAGACTCCCACAAATTAGCAACCAAATAAATGAACAGATCATCTGTACTTTTAACTTTTTTGGAGGGGTTTAATGATAAGGACCAAGGAGAGAAATCACTTACTTCTTGTCAGATAGTGCTATTGTATCTTTTTACTTCATTCTGAAGGCAGGTAGAGCCCTAATTAACATATCTATCATAAGAAGTCATTCCCCCAGCGCTGAAGAACTGCTCATTAACCACGTCACCTCATGCAACGCAGTGAGGTATTGAGTAACATGTCATGTTTCCATTATATTAATTCCAATTAGCTCTCGCTGGTGGATTTGTAATTGGCTAATGAAAGTGGTGATCAGATAAACTGCATGAGTTCTATTTTTTGCAACTCAAACTTATTGAAAACAGCATTTCAAACACTTTCCTTCAGGTGTATATTGAGGACTCCCTTGGTGAGCGTATTTGGGTGGACAGTCCCCAGTGCAAGACCTTTGTTGAAAATATTCAGACTGCTTTTAACACAAAGATGTCTCCAAAAAGCATGTTGCTGCAGGCGGACGGGGGCAGGATTGGCAGTGATCTCAGTGCAGGTGAGAAATTCTGTGTCCTTAAATGCATTTTTGTAATATGTCTCAAACCGTAATAACCTTCCTAGCGTTCTTTAGTTAGACAGTCTCCTCCTTTTCACCATTTATTGCTGACTGATTCCACGGGTAATTTTGGAGGTTTCGGCTAAATCACAGTTCTCCCAAATATCAGTGAAGGACGGGGTATTTCAGGCTATGTAATGCCATTCTTGGAGGCATTTAGAATCAAGACCAATCCTAGGCTTTCCCCCACTCCAAGCCTTACTTGCTTTTTGTTTAAACCTCATTACTTTGTATCAGTTATCTCGAGTATATAACTGGAGAATAGCCAGACCCTTCTGTATAGTCAGTGGCACTCTACGTAGTTAGACATGAGCTTGGAATTATAATTGAGTGAAGTTTTAAAAGTACAGAAATTTGGTCTCTCTGGTTCATGCTCGTATTAATGGTCCACATGAATCTTCTGACAGCAAAATCCTTTATTTCTTTCTCACTATTAAGTCCTTAAGTGGATGAGATATTGCCCTCAGCCTTACTTCTCCAAGTCTTCATTCTCTTCATTCTCGGTAAAGGAATTTCTACTGAATTAATTATAACCTTGCAATTATGATCTCTAAAGTTATTTTATTTAGAGAAAGTTGCTTTTCCTTTATTGACTAATGTACAGGTGGGAGTCCACATCCATCTACGCCAGACGATGATGATAATCAAGCTGAGCTGCTTATTGCAGAAGAGAAACTGAGTCCAGACATCGAGGCAGGTCAGGTGATGCCCAGGTGAGAGTTGTCACAATATTCCTGTGACAGATCGTGGATGTTTTGGATAGGGTGGTGGCAGGGAGATAGTGAATACGACTGGGAAGAGAATGAACCCTGATGTTTTAACAGGAATTTTGAGGAATCCAATGAATTGATTGATTATAACTTTGAGCCTTTTCAATAGTAGCTCTTTGCTCTGGAATAATTCGGTAGTGATCTGCATGGGGTGGGAAAATGGTTTGATGAGAGAAGAAACCCCTCTTTGGTACTTAAGCTCCCATTTGGATAAGAAAATGTAAAACAGATACAGCAGGAAAAAATTGAAAATTAATTGACATTTAGCAGCTTCTTGTAATTTTCATTTTTTCAGTCTATGGAAAATACATTAAGGGCCTAATTTTTAAAGACTGATCATTTGGCTTTGCATGTAAATTATTGTACCTCCAGAATCTGACTTGTGATTTATTACAGATCAGTCAGGTACAGGCTTTGTTGCGTTAGTCTATGTGCCATTACAATTCTTACTGAAAACTTTCTGTTTGTTTATTTTCAGTTGCTACTTTTACATGATGACTAATTAAGGCAGATTCAGTTGTGTAATTCTTTTTCACCTGCTATTCGTGGTGTTCCATTTTGTAGGAAAATCTTTCACAAGTGTGCAAGAAGGCACAGTTCCAGGATCTCTGTCTGATATCCTTCCCAAAGCTGTAACCTCTCCCAGTTATTCTGCAGCAGTTTTTACTTTTTTGCTCTGATTCATTCTCTAGGTATGAGGACTTGGCCGAAAGCGTGGAAGATTATGTAATTGACATGCTTCGTGATCAGCTCAACCGGCGTCAGCCCATGGATAACGTATCACGGAATCTGCTACGGTTGCTCACTGCTACCTGTGGTTATAAGGAAGTTCGCCTGATGGCTGTTCAGCGGCTAGAAATGTGGCTGCAGAACCCAAAGGTGGGATGTTATGGGGTGGTGTAGAACTAAAGATTAAGAGTTAGCAGTTGATTTGGAAAATAAGCTTATTTTAAGCGTGGCGCTTGAGAACAGAAAGGAATTTTCCAGCTTCTGCAATGCCTTCTCTTACACTGGAAATGTTTTTCTTTCGAGGGGATATTTCTAAATATACTGGATATATTTGATCTAACTCCAGATTCTACTTCTGTTTGGCCTCATCTGTCTTTCCTCACAAAACCAGCAACTGACCTACTTTGACCTTGCAAGCTAACATCCATTATGAATCCTTTCTCCTCAGTTTTCTTGGCTGTAGTGTCCTAAATGCATCTCTTTTGCAACTTATTCAGCTCTGCCAATGAGATTTCTTACCCTATTGCAGTCCAAAAATGTCTTAGATCAAAGGAAGCGATTGTGACAAAGGATAATGCATCTTATCCTATTCTGCTTGTAGGCTGGTGACACCTTCCTTTTACCCATGCCCACTATTCTTAAGTACTGCTATCTCTAATTATCTAATTTCTTCTTTGAAATGGAGCATTGGATAGGAAGAAATTTCCTGCATCTTAAGTGTTATAGCCATGTTTTCAGTCCTTGTTATAACCTCAGAGGTTAGGGAACAGACTCCATCTCTCTTTGACAGTGGTCAGAGTCAGTTTGTAGCCTATCATCTTTACCAACATGAACTTGAACTATGTCATAATTGAATAAGCTTCTCAATTTTAACAGCTCCAAGATGTACTTTCAATCACACCATAATTTTGCTTCAACTTCTCGTTTTCTCCTCACTGAGGTTGCTTGAATCTCATCAGGAATGCCAGTCCAGAGGAAGGGTCTCAGCCCAAAATGTCGACTGTACTCTTTTTCCATAGATGCTGCCTGGTCTGCTGAGTTCCTCCAGCATTTTTCATGTGTTGGTTTGGATTTCCAGCATCTGCAGACTTTCTCATGTTTGCTTGAATCCTTGTCTGTCTCAACTCATCTGCTACTTAAGCTCTCATCCAAGCTTTTACCTTTTAGATTTGGCTGTCAACACACTCTTGGATGGCCTGAATGTGCATGTCTAATTGTGCATTGTGCATTCATCCATTACCCCCGTGACTGCTGACCTACTCCTTATCAGCAAACATCTCTTTAATTACAATTCCTTTCTATTCTATGTTTTGGTAGTATTTTCATCCATTCTGTTCTGCTTCAATTCTGGGATCACGTGAGCCTGAAATTTATGCTTTCAGTACTTTCAGCTGCCAAAGACTGAGGCTTTGGACTTCCTTTCCTGAACCTCTCTCTTTACTCCTTAATGTCTATGCACCTCTTGGTTTTGAATTATTTTATAATGCTCCTGTGAATCATCTTAGGAAATTTGAAACCTTTGGCAGTTAACAGGAAAAATCAGTCTTTTGTACTCCTGAGGTTACAAACACCTGACTTGCGCACAGCCCACACATACGAATGAGCAGTGGGAGACTAGTGCGATGGATTTGCCAGCTGCTGAGGAGCTGCAGGCATCATCTGCCGGGTGATCGCATTTCTGACATGGGAACTGTCTGGGCTATGAACAGTTCACAGAAATGGAACCCTCTTGTGCCCTGGGGACAACCTCTATTGAGTCTTTCTTTATTTACTCCTCTTTTTCTAAACTTAATTCAGCTTTTTTGTGTTGGTAATCTTTAGAATTACTGCTGAGCTGAACTTTGAGAGAGGAGATTCTGAATTTTGTGCTTTGCATATGTCAGTTTGAAAGAACACCTTGCCGAATATGTGTAACTGTATTTTTTGTCTCTGTTAGCTGACCCGTCCAGCTCAGGACCTGCTGATGTCAGTCTGCACCAACTGCTGCTCACATGGTACAGAGGACATGGAGGTTATGTCGAACCTCATCAAAATCCGTCTGAAGCCCAAAGTTTTGCTGAATCATTACATGCTCTGCATAAAGTGAGTACCAGAAATACAGCATGTCTTGTAAAGGTATCTGAGAGGGACTTGGAAACTCAGCATCTGCTGAGGCCAAGCAAAACAATCATGTCAGTGAAACCTGACAGTGATATAAGATTCCAAGTCTCAAACTAAGAAGGGTAAAATTCTGCTGAGAACTTTGAAAAACTTTGATATTTAAGAAGTGCTGAGTATGTTGAATGTGTTATCACAGTGAGTAAATGGAGTGGTGGGTTTTGAGGGAGCTTTTTAAACCTAGCATTATTTTCTCTGATTACATTGAACTTGGTGAAGTGTAATATGGTCAGTAGAACAGCTAAACTGATCATGGCTGCAGAATATTTTGTATCTCATAAATGTATGAATGTCTACAGGTGCCAGAAATCCAAAGCAACACACACAAAGTGGTGCAGGAACTCAGCGGGTCAGGTAGCATCTATGGAAACGAATAAAAATTAAATTTCTTCCCTTTCCCCTGTGGTCCACTCTCTTCTATCAGATTCCTCTTTCTCCAGCCCTTGACCTTTCACCTTCCAACTAGCCTCCTTCTCCTCCCCCCACCTTTTTTACTGGCGTCTTTCCCCTTCCTTCTCAGTTCTGATGAAGGGTCTCCACCTGCAAATGTCGACTGTTGATTTGTTTCCATAGAGGCTGCCCGACCTGCTGAGTTCCTCCAGCATTTTGTGTGTGTTATTTTGTACTTCAGCCTGCAGCACAGAATCCCAGCCTTTCAGCATGCACATAATTCTCCATGCCATGTCCAATCTAAATTGCATTTCTGTGTGGTAGCTTCAAAATGGGGAGTTTAGGTGACACACTATACCATGAAGATGCAGGTTAGCATGTGGTAGCTGATGCTTCACCTTTTATGTCTTATAAAATAGACTTGGTAAGTGCTTGGGTATAAAGTAAAAATCAGAACCAAACCCCACCTGTACTTAACCTGTACATGACAATCTGCCCCATCCAAAGTCAATCCCAACTCTACCCAAATCGTAGGGCTATTGTTTTTGCATTCTTTATTGACTCCCCATTCTGGTACCAATACCTATAGTTGGACCCTGTTGTGCCTGAGTTGGATAACCAGGCTTTAACCTGACTGCTGCAGAGCTTTTGTGACAGATAGTAATCTGAGCATTATCTTTCCTAAGCTTTTCTGAGACATTTAAAAACTCTACAGTTATCCCCCACCTTGGCAAAGCTGTCTGTCTGTTAAATATCAGAATCAAGTTTAATCACTGGCATATGTCGTGAAATTTATTCTCATGCGGCAGCAGTACAATACAATACATCATAAAAACTGAATTACAGTCAATATGTAAATATATATAAGTACGTGTGTGTGTGTGTGTATATACACATACACACACACACTTGTGAACACGGCGCAGCACATCACACAAACCAATCTTCCGTCCATGGACTCACTCTACACCGCACGCTGTCGGAGCTGTGCTGCCAGGTTAATCAAGGACACAACCCACCCAGCCAACACATTTTTTGTCCCTCTTCCCTCCGGGAGAAGGCTCAGGTGGTTGAAGACTCATATTGCCAGATTTGGGAACAGCTTCTTTCCAACTGTGATAAGACTGCTGAACGTATCCTGACCCAGATCTGGGCCGTACTCTCCAAATACCTGGACATGCCTCTCGGTTTTTTTTGCACTACCTTACTTTCCATTTTTCTATTTTCTATTTATGATTTATAATTTAAATTTTTGATATTTACTTATTTTTAATATTTAATATTTGTAATCCAGGGAGTGGGAAGCGCAGTATCAAATATCACTGTGATGATTGTACGTTCTAGTATCAATTGTTTGGTGACAATAAAATATGAAGTATATATTCAAATTAAGTAAGTAGTGCCAAAAAAAAGTAGTGAGATAATGTTCATGGGTTCAATGTCCACTCAGAAATCTGATGGCAGAGGTGAAGAAGCTGTTCCTGAATCGCCGAGTGTGTGCCTTCAGGTTCCGGTACCTCCTCCCTGATGGTAGCAATGAGAACAGGCCATGTTCTGGGTGACGGAGGCCCCTACTGACAGAGTTTTTCTTGTTTGTGTTACAACTGACCTTTAAGATTAACTCAGCATTTTCTTTTCCTTTTGCTATCCAGCAACTGGTGTGTTCGTAGGTCTAGCTTTGCTTACTTGTTCTTTAGCCTCAAGTATACACTATACAGGATATAAAGTGCTTTGTGACATTCATCGGTCCTTGAAGGTGCTATGTAAACAGTTCTTCATCAAAGGGATCTTTTTTTCTTCTCTTTAATTATACAAAATATTGCCACACAATGTAACTTTTCTGTTTACTGTTGGTCTTAGGGAATTGCTGAATGCCCATCGAGATAACCTGGGAACACTAGTGAAGTTTGTCATTTTTAATGAGCTGTCAAATGCACGAAACCCAAACAACATGCAAGTCCTTTACACGGTGCTGCAGCACAATCCTGAACTAGCCCCCAAGGTGAGTCCTTACATACCTACCTTGTGCACAGGCAGTCCAGTAGATTTGGTGGCATGTTTGGTGTTAAAGAAGATTTGCTATTTTTGTCCCTGAGAAGGTCATAATAGATGCTGATTGTGTCAATTCATTTAAGAACATAGGCGAGTAGTGCAACAGGAGCTTTCCTAACTTGGGTTGCCAGCATTCTCATTCTGCATAGGGCACTCTGTTTAAACAAAAAATTGGACTGCCTCATCTTTTTTTCCTTAAAATCTTCCTGACTGGAACTACAAAGGTTGAGTCTCAATTTTGTGCTGAGTTTTTCCAGCAAGGCAGAACAAGTCATGCCCACAATCAGCTGGAACGTTTACCCCTGACAAAGTCGGTTGTCAGATGGTGCCACTGGGACACAGTGGGACTAGATACATGCTGAATGAGGGGAAAATATTCATGTTTGTAATAATATAGAAAGAGTGAAGTTATTATTTTCCTGTTGCCTCAAAATCTCTGGCTAACTGTCCCTGGAGCTGCTTAACCCATGCACTCTGTGAATTGAAATACTTTTAAGTTAGTACAGCACTGTGGGACTCCATGAGGAGCACAGACAACAGTGCAAAAGATGCCACTGCTAGCATAGGTCATGTCAGCACTAGATGCTTGGACTTAGCAGGAACCAGGGCAAATCTCAGAATTAATATCACATGGAATGGAAGACTGAATCATTTAAAATCAACATTTGAACTGTGATGAACCTCTGCTGGAAGAAATAACACATACAATTTGTCCCTCAGTTTTTAAATAAATAGTGGAAACTCAACTCTCCCATTTAGTGACATTGTCCTCTCTCCAGTACCTTACATAACCTTTAAATCCAAAGCTCCACCTGTCTCAACTTTGCTCATTGACTGAAGTAGAGAATAACAAAGGTACACTATGCGAATGATGTTCTCTTATGGGCAGACTTAAATGGCTGTCCACTTAGTTTGTGATAGTATCCTTGGACTTGTAACTGTCAGATCTACTTTGTCAACTTCTCACAGACTTGTAAATTTTCAGCATTCAAGTCAGCGAGTGTAGGCCTATGGTACTTCACCAGTCATCATGGAGGACAATCCCCTTGCTGCAGGAATCAGTCTTACAATTAGTCTGGTATTCTTCCAAGGTAAAGAAATCTGATTCTAATAGATCAGATTTTGGTTCTGAAGATATTTTGCTATAGCAATATAGGATCTTAGGAATATCAGAAGAATGCAAGATACTTTCCACAGTGTGGTGAAAAGTTTAGAATTGAGACAAATTGCATGGATAAATATGGTAAACATTGTTAGTAATGGGTATGGAAGGATGTACTGATTGGGCTCTAGTGGTTAACGGGGCCGGTAATGTTTCTCTTTGGATACCAATAATTCATATAGATGCTAAAGAAAAATACAATTGTTTAAGTAGTCCATTGCCATCACTTGTAATTTTCCTTTTCTTCCCTTTCCAAAGTAGATTGAAGATCACTAAAGCTACCTTTACTGAGGATAATTTAATGATCACAGCTTAGAAACAAAAGTTGACATGTTCCTAATCTCCCCAAGTTAAGTCATTAGTCACCTGAAGTTTGAATAGTTCCATGAATTTTTATGTGTTGGTGATGGGCAGCTTGTGGTTTGTCTATAATTGTTTTTTGGTAGTTACGTAAATATTATTATGTGTCTCATTCTGTGCTGCATTCTCTCAGTATCTAGCTATGGTGTTCCAGGATCTGCTAACCAATAAAGATGATTATCTTCGAGCATCTCGAGCTTTGCTGCGGGAAATTATTAAACAAACCAAACACGAGATCAACTTTCCTTCCTTTTGTCTGGGCCTGATGCAGGAGCGGAAGGAGCAGACATATCTAGATATGGAGTTTAAGGTGGGTCCTTGTTCTTAGTACACGTACATGTTTATAGTCTAATGAAGCTGACCGAGTGCTGAGTCCTTCCATTTTAGGAGATCGAGATAAGCATCTTTATTATCTGCTCCCATCCAAATCATTGACAGAGTCACGCAGTGTAACTGTTGGCATCACAGTAGCCTCTCTTAGCCATTTTTCTTTAGCAACTAAGTTTAGAGGGGCTGCCTGACCAAGCCAATGTGGCTGTGGTTTCACAATAGACTGCACTGAGCTCTGAGGTACGTTCACTATCTTTGAGATGGTCTTGAACCTTTTACCAGTTTTGTGTTTCTCTATTATCATTTCCCTGACTTGTCTTGAATGCTCTTTTGTCTTCATTTTGGTATGGTTTGTTGAAAATCTACTAAAATGTTGGGTCTTTCAGAGAGAAGGGAATTTATTCTTACGAATTCATTGAAAATAGGTGACCCTCCAATTTTCTACATCAACAAATTTGCTGAGTTGGTAAGGTAGTATATAGTAGTGTACCTGAGGAAAGTTTGGTTGTTTCAGCCTCACAATTTTGATTTTAATTTTTAATAAACTGTTGACAAGTTTTGGAATTTATCTGTTAATTTGGCATCATGCACAATGTTTTGTAGGTTAGCACAAAAAATCCTACTTCAATATAAAATTTAGAAATTGAGACAGTAAAATGTGAAAATAGTTGTGGAGGCTGAATACTTTTTCAAGACACTGTAAGTCACTTGGACCTGATGGAATATACTGTATCTGAAGAGAATATGGAGGCATTAATAATTATCTTCCAGGAATCACCAGATTCTGGCATGGTTCAGGAAGACTCAAAAATTGGAAATGTCACTCGACCCTTCAAGAGGCAGACGAAAGGAAACTATAGGCCAGTTTGCCTGACCTCAGTGGTTGGGAAGACGTTAGAGTAGATTGTTAAAGATGATCTCAGTATACTTGGAGGCACATGACAAAATAGGCTATAGTCAGCATGGCTTCCTTAAGGGAGAAGCTTGCCTGACAAATCTGTTGAAATTCTTTGAGGAAATAACAAACTGGATAGTAAAGGAAAACTGGCGGATGTTTACTTGGATTTTCAAATGCCTTTGACAAGATGCCATACGTGAACATGCTTAAAAAGGTAAGAACCTATGGTATTACAGGAAAGATATTAGCATGAATAGAACATTGGCTGATTGGCAAGAGGTAAAGAACAGGAATAAATGGAAACAACAGGAATCTGCAGATGCTGGAAATTCAAGCAACATACATCAAAGTTGCTGGTGAACGCAGCAGGCCAGGCAGCATCTGTAGGAAGAGGTGCAGTCGACGTTTCAGGCCGAGACCCTTCGTCAGGACTAACTGAAGGAAGAGTGAGATCTTTCAAATCCCTTACTCACTCTTCCTTCATTTAGTCCTGATGAAGGGTCTCGGCCTGAAACGTCGACTGCACCTCTTCCTAGGAATAAATGGAGCCTTTTCTGATTGTCTGATAGTGACTAGTGGTGTTCCACAGGGGTTGTTCTTGGGACTGCTTTTTATGTTGTATGTCAGTGATTTGGATGACAGAATTGAAAGCTTTATGGCCAAGCTTGCAGATGATATGACGATAGCTGGAGGGGCAGGTAGTGTTGAGGAAGCAGGGAGGCTGCAGAAGGACGTAGATTCAGAAAATTGGGACAGAAGTGGCAGATGGAATACAGTGGTTGGAAGAGTATGGTCATGCACGTTGGTAAAAGGAACAAAAGAGTAGACTATTTTCTAAACGGGGAGAAGATTCAAAAATTCGAATGGCATAGGGGCTTGGAAATCAGTGTGCAGGATTCCCTGAAGGTTAACTTGCAGAGTGAGTCAGTGATGAGGAAAGCAAATGCAATGTTAGCATCCATTTTGAGAGGGCTATAATATAAAAACAAGGATATAATGCTGAGGCTTTATAAAGCACTGGTGAGACCTCACTTGGAGTATTGTGAGCAGTTTTGGGTCTGATATCTGAGAAAGGATGTGCTGACATTGGAGAGGGTTCAAAGGAGGTTCACAAAAATGACTCTGGGAATGAAAGGCTTATCATATGAGGAGCATTTGATGGCTCTGGGCTTGTACTCACTGGAATTTGGATGAGGGATGATTTCACTGAAACCTATCGAATGAGATAATGAGATGAAGAGTCTTTAGAGTGAGATCACTGGTTGTGGGAACAGATGGACAACTGAGTGTGGCTCTCCTCTTTTGTTCAGTAGCCTGATGGTTGAGGGGTTGTAACTGTTCTTGAACCTGGTGGTGTGAATCCTGAGGGTCCTGTACCTTCTATCTGATGGCCTGGGTGGTGAGGATCTCTGATGATTGCTACTGCTTCTCGATGGCAATGTTTCACATAGATGTGTTCTAGGGTTGGGTGGGCTTTACCCATGATGGACTGGGGCGAATTCACTACCTTTTGGAAGATTTTCCATTCAAAGGCATTGGCGCTTTCAAACCAGGCCATGATGCAGCCGTTGACTTGCCAATTTTTACTGATGCACCATTCTCTCTGGATGCATCGTGGCTTGGTATAGCAACTGCTATGCACATGGAGCAGATTGACTGTGTTGTTTATTATGTTCTCTCTGTGTTGTTCTGCTGAGCATTGTGATCATGCTTTGTTGGCACTGGAATACTTGCGGGCTGCCCCCAGCACGTCCTTAGGTTGTGTTAGTTGTGGACACATTTCACTGTATTTTTCGATGTACACATGATAAATAAATCTGACTATGAATTTTATCAGTATTTGTGTATGTATAGCTTTTCATAAATTCTATTGTATTTCTTTATTTTCCGGTAAATGCTTGCAAGATCGAGGTCAAAGGTTAAGGGTGAAAGTTGAACCGTCTAAGAGGAACATAGGTGGAAACTTCTTCACTCAGAGAGTGGTGAGAGTGTGGTTCAAGCTACCAATGCAAGTGGTGCAAGAGATTTTAAGCAATGTTTGGATAGGTACATATATACATCGGTATTGAGGGTGATGGTCTGGGTGCAGGTCAATGGGACTGGACAGTTTGAATGATTTGGCACAGGCTAGATGGGCCAAAGGGCCTGTTTCTGTGCTGTACTTTTCTATAAATGAATATTGAAAGGCCTCGACAGAGCAATGTAGAGAGGATGTTTCCTATGGTGGAGGAGTCTAGGCCTAGATGTTACAACTTCAAGAGCAGAGGGGTGTCCACTTAGAAGAGAAATGAGAAGAAATCTCTTTACCTGGAGGATGGTGAATGTGTGGAATTCATTGCCACAAGCAGCTTTGGAGGCCTGGTTATTGGGTGTATTTAATGCGGAGGCTGATAGATTCTTGATAAGTCAGGACGTAAAAGGCTTGGGAAGAAGGCAGAAGATTGGGTTTGAGAGGGAAGTCGATCAGTCATGGTCAAATGGCAGAGCAGACTCAATGAACCGAATGGCCTAATTCTATTCCGTGGTTTACAATCTTATGTTTGCCCTATATACCTGAATGGTTAAATGTTAACACATAATTGAAACGGTGTTAGATTTTCACAGAAACAACCACTTGGTCCATCTTGTACATGCCATTGTTTTTGTTCTACTCAACCCTTTTATTGACTCGTTCCATTGCATTCTGTAAACATGTCTATTCCATTCTTTGTCTTCTTATCAGCTTTCTCTTGTATTCATTTGTTATTCATCTTAGCTCTTCCATGCGGTAACAAGTTCCACATATGTAATTCTTTATAGAAAGGAATTTTGTTCTGTTGTTTAGTATTGTAGTTATTGAAAACTGTTTTGTTTTCAATCTTCTCCGTCTTTATCAAGTCATTATTGTAAAGACTTGTATCTGGCTCATTGTTGTGTCATGGAGCTGATCTTCATTTGTCAAACAGATATCAAACTGTCTCTGCTGCCCTCTTGCAAGTCAGAAAACATGCAGTAACATGCAGAATGATCTGCCTATGTTTTCATATTTACATATGGCTTGCAAATTGCAACTGAGCATTTGAATACTTTTTAAAAATATATATTTTTAAACTATTATTGACTGACTTTTGCAAACTGTGGAAACTGCTGCAGCAATTGTCATTAAGTTGTATCAAATTTATGATTTGATTTAGATTAGAGGTGTGCTTAGGGGAAGAGACAGGTGGTATGATTGTGGGTGGGTCATTTAACGCAGCCCCAAGCAATGACATGGTGGGTGACCATTAGGATGGTAGAATCAGCAATCCTTTTCTTGTCACAGTTCTTGAATTGACATAATCTTATTAGACTGATATTTCCAGAATCAGTAAGAGACTCTGTTTGCATATTGTCATATCCTACCTCAATTCAATTTATAGACCGACATAGCAGAAAGGCAATCATCAGCAAGAAGAAATCTGTCTGAACCTGTGTACTTAATGCCAGGAAACTGTCAGGACAATTATCTGCCCATTGATTGGATTCCCAGTTGTCCTCTGCAATACAACAAAAAAGCCAAATGAATGGCGTTAGGTGGAACTTTAACTTGCTTTCTTGGTTCTATAGGAGCGCTTTGTGATTCAGGTGACGGACCTGTTGACCCTGTCAATGATGCTCGGGATTACAGCTCAAGTGAAGGAAGCAGGGCTTGCTTGGGACAAAGGCGAGAAAAAGAGTGAGTACAAGTAGCTGATGGTTAATGGACCGGAAAATAGATGAACAAATTTTCTCTGCTCTATAGCAGGTAGCAATCCTTAAAGATGGAATGGTTAGACAAAGTGGTATTGTTTGTGATATACAATCATAGAATTTTTAGAAATTTATCATAAAGCAAAAGTAAAATTTGATCCCTCCCAATAAAAATGCTAGCCACCCTAATAGCATGTTCCAGCGTGAAACACACAGCATTCCAGCTGAACCTCAGTGACATCACCTGTTGCTGAAGCTGCAGAACCTACTCTGATCTTTCACCACTCTACACCTGGGCCTCTGGCTACCACTTTTTGTCGTTCCTCTCTTGAGCAAACCCCCATGTCCATTGAATGTGCTGGGGTCCATCTTTGCTGTGTACCTGGCCCTCTAGTCCCTACTCTACTCTTTCTTCCTACTCTTGGGTGGAGCCTGTGTCTGCTGGATCTATACAGGTCCACAATTGTTCTAGACTTTTGGAGATGTAGTCATGTAGAAAACACTCATCACCTTTGTCATAAGATCTGTCATGCAGCAATGGGAAAAGAACCATATCATTTGTTTTAATGTTATGAAGCGATCCTACTTTGCAAAATATCTTTGAATACTGACTTTATTGTGTTAAATTAAAAAGGGCCATAGTGAAAACTTAACTGTACCAAAATAAAGTTCAACAGGCAGATGAATGTTGATTACTGGCCTTTAGTTGGCTGTTGAACCCTATCAACTTATGAAATCCAGGCAAATTGATCTCATTGTAATTGCCAAGTCTGTTTTTTTTAAAAAAAAACACAGCTTTACTTTCTCACCTTGGAGTCAAAGGTGATGGGCTCAAACCATGCTCTGGACTTGAGCACATTTATTTATTTGTTCACTCATTCATTTATTTAGAGATTCAGCATGGAAATGGCTCCTCCAGCCTGACAAGCCATGCCACCCAGTAACCCACCTATTTAACACTAGCTTAACCATAGAACAATGTACAATGACCAACTAACCTATTAACCGGTATGTCTTTGGGCTGTGAGAGGAAAACAGAGCACTGGAGGAAACCCACACGGACACAGGGAAAACGTACAAACTCCTTTCAGATGGCACTGGAATTGAACTCCAAACTCTGCCCCAAGCTTTAATAGTGACATGCTAACAGTTATGCTAACGTGGCAATCTAGATTGATACCATGGAGATACTAAATCAAGAGATGGCATTAGTTTAACTTGACATTGTGGTCAGTGCAGACACCTTGGGCTGAAGAGCCTGTTCCTGCAGTGTATTCTTTGATGTTCACAGAGACTCTAACATTACTGTTAAAGAGCCTAGGAGTTTGCCCTAGAATCATGGTCGGTATTTATCTGTCATCCAATGTTACTAGCAGACAAAATTCAGTAAGTGCTGGAAATCTGAAATAAAAATAGCGAAAGCTGTAAGTACTCAGCAAGTCAGCTAGCATCAGAGTTAATGTTTCAGATCAAAGAGAAAGCAAAGGTTCTGATCCAGGCTCTTTGATCTGAACCATTAACTGTTTCTCTTTCCCTGATTATGCCCAACCAGCTGAAAATTTTTGGCATCTTTTTAAATCTCACAAAAACGGTTAATCTGGATTTTATGTAAAATTTCTGGTTATGTGAAAATTCTGTAAATGATTATTTAATATTTTCATAAATTGGAAGGATTAATAGTCAAGACTATTTAATTGGCTGTAAAGTGTTTTGGGCGCTTTAAGATTATAATAATTATTACATAGATTTCGATTCTTTAAATCAATTGAGATTGAGATGGAAGCCTTAACTAAGGCTTTCAAGGTTCCATAGAATTACAGATCTGTGGAACCTGGATGCTTGTGTTTACAGCTATGCTAATATTCTGTATGCTAATATTCTGTATGTTTTCCTTATTAGAATTATTAGGTCACCTGTGTGATTAATATCCATAAAATTGCACGTTCTTCTGGGGCATGCATTAATATAAAAAGTGAGAATCACACTGCTGCCAGTAGCATTTTCATAGTGTGCAGCAACAGTGACACCTTTACATATTGTGCTCTGCATAGTTACATAGGGCTTCATTATTTTTCATTTGCTTATACTTTTGGTATCCTTGTTAATCTGATAATTTTGTATTGCAATGCATTCATTCAGCAGAGATTTTAAACATGACCTGATTAATGACGAGATGCCTATCGCGGCTGAATGGAACTGAATTATGCAGGTTCAGAAAGTGTCAGAATTCTTGTGTGCTTGATTTCAACTGACCAGGAATTCAAAATCAGTGGTTGAATGTTTTATTTTAATATAGATGAGTTTTGCTGTTGACCTGGGCTGCCGTCTGGGGAAGTGAAGTTTGAACACGGAGGAGCAGTTTCAAGGGGTTGTCTGGCCTTGTTCTGTTCAATTTTTGTCTACATTTTTGTGTTCTGACATTGTGTTGACAAATCTAGTTCGTGGAAGTGTGAAATATATTTGTTTTCTCTCTCTCTATTATTTCATTATTCCTCTCACCGTTACTTCTGGATAAAGACCTGGAAGGGCTGCGTGCGTTTCAGACTCAGATTGCAACCATCCAGCGAGATGCGGTGTGGTGGTTACACACAGTGGTACCAACTGTCTGCAAGCTGAATCCCAAGGATTACATCCATTGGTAGGTGCTGTGTTGTGGTGACTTGGAGGAGAGGGTTTGGAATAATTATCTTTCAATATTGGTGATTAATGCTTGCAGAGGTGGCTGCGTTCACTTTTTCGTATTTAGTATTATTGGAATTGTAAGTGTAACCAATAGCCAGAAATAATCAGAAATATACTCAGAAATCTGAACTGGGAACAAGCTGCCGCTGTAAGAATAGATGGAGAAGTGAGTTAGTTTACGGAAATCAAGAGAGGCGTTAGACAAGGGTGTGTTTTCTCCCCTGATTTGTTTAATGTTTACGGTGAAACAATATTACAAAAAATAAGAGACATCTTGGGTATCAAAGTTGGCGGTGAAAACATCAATAATTTTAGATATACGGATGACACTGTGTTAATTGCAAATACGGAGGAAGTACCACAAAACTTAATTGATGTAGTTGTTGAAGAAAGTGCAAAAATGGGTCTATCTATCAATTGCAAAAAAGACAATGTATGGTGATATCCAAAAAGAAGGAGAATCCTATCTGCAGGC